>NW_024412388.1:25264148-25314053 GCF_014898765.1 Herpailurus yagouaroundi
CCTTCCTTCCTTCCTTCCTTCCTTCCTTCCTTCCTTCCTTCCTTCCTTCCTTCCTTCCACTACTGTCAGTGTTTATTTGTTCATTGGCTTTCTAGATCATCCCTTTATTCTTTTCATTATCCATTTGTGAGTTTAGTGGTTGTCCATTTCGGTAGTCCATCCTTCCATCCATCCAGTCCCCAGCTTACCAGCACAGGTTGGATGGCCACGTGAGGTACAAGTACAGTCTTCCCGGGCTCTGAAGCCAATGGGGAAGAGGTATGAGACTTCAGGTACATGGAACACAGGGCAGTATTCGTGGGTGCCTACATGTGTCACAGGGAAAGTCTTTTGGTGAAGAGGAGGCTTAAAAATATCGATGGTTTTAGTTCCACAGACCATCATGATGGTGGATCCAGGTCCTGGGACCAAGTCCCATTTGTGAATCAGACTTTACAGTTTGCACAGTTTGCATGGCTTGTGTCACTTTGGGCACATTCTTCCCCTTTTTCAATCTCAGTTTCTTCATCTTTAAAATGAGGTACACTGTGAATCTCTTGTGGGTTTGGGGGAGTGATAACAAGAGTGTCTGGGCTGTCTCCAAGCCCTGGCCAGGCTATGTTGTAGGAGCTCAGTGTATGCGACCTGGATGGTAAGGATTGCTGATCACCAACCTCAGCCCCGCCTTGATTTTGAAACCCATCATGATGTCGTCAAAATGAGCGAAATGATATGGGGACCTTGAACACCCTGCCCTGGCTTGTTGTGCCCCTGCTGAAATTCTTCCAGTGTTTCCAGGGCATTTCAAAGAACAAAAAATCCAAAGTTCTTTGTGAGCCTACAAGGCCCTTCGTGGTCTGGGCCTGCCTGGAGCCCCTTGGCCCCCCTGCACACCCCCTCCCCAGGCCCACCACCTCCGCCACACCAGCTTCTTTCTGCACCTTGAATTTACAGGTTGTTGGCAGGGCCTTTGCATATCCCCCACCTAGAACCCTCCCAAATGTTTGCACGGCCAGCATCTTGTCTCACAGGTTTCCGCTCAGATGTCACCTCCTCCGAGGGGCTTCCCTGACCACTTGCTCTGGAATAGCTTCCCACTCTGTCACGTCAGCACCTTTCCACTTTCTCTTGTGGCCCTTATCAGTATCTGAAGCTTTCTCATTTATTCTTTATTTGCACTTCTTGCCTGTCTACACTGCTGAACATGCTTCAGCCCCTCGCAGTCGAGTCGGCAGGTGTTGCCAGCACGGTGTGGCTGGGGCTTTAGTGGAGGTGAAGAAATGCCAGGAGCCCAGGTGTGGCAGTGGCCCTGCGTGTAGAGCAGCACCTGGGAGATGAAGTGACACTGAGCTCTGTCCTCTTCTCCCCCGGGAGGCTCCGGGCTGTTGTTAGGAAATAACGAGGTGATTAAATCATGGGATCTGAGAATCTCCGTCTCTTCAAGTCTCAGAACCTTTGACACTTGGAGTCTTCGTGTGCTCTGATCTGGGATTTAGAATCTTAGAAAAAGGACTTTCTCTGCCTTACTATTTAGCAGTGCAGAGTACTTCTTTTGGATCAGGCCACGTTCCAAGAGAGTTTATAAGTGTTAACATATTAAATTCTCATTGTCGTCACCCCCACTTTACAGATGAGGAAATCGAGGCACAGAGAGACTAGGTAACTTGCCCGAGTCCACAGACCTTGGTGGTGGCATTTCAGGATTTGAACCCAGTACTCTGGGACTCCTTAGAATCCTACAGCTATTGAGGGGAAGCCCAGCCTCACCCGACACTCCCCGCCCCTGCACAGAGCAATAATCCCCCTCCCACACCCTTGACAAAAGGGCCTCTGATCTCAGCTGGAGTGGTGGGGCGCCCCCAGCCTCTTCTTGTAAGACAAATTGTCCTTGCCAGAAAGATTTTCTCTACAAAGTGTAAAGTGCTGTGCTTTCCCTGTGAATAACAACTGGGTGGTGATGTTAGCGTTATGGAGTCCCAGTGCTTTTGACCTTGTGATTTCATGACTTTGGCAGCCTTTTTCTCCCCACTGAGTTGTGAGCTCCTTGAAGGGCAGACAGCTTTGGTGCACGGTGCTGAATGTACGGGCGAGTGAAAGAATGAGTGTGTATAAAGCATGGGTCCCGAGCTCCTCCTGTGCCTGGAGCACTGTGCTAGGCACCTGCCCAGGGTATTGGACAGGCCTGGTGTACTTGGGGAAAGAGGACAGTTCTCTCTCCACGTAGCCCCAAGAAAGTCTACCTCTGATGATGTTTATGTACTCAATTCCTTGAGAATCATTTGAGATCTAAGGTCATGCACTAATTGGAGAGAGGTAGGCCTCACAGATTACCCAGGCAAACCTCACCCTGTCCACTGGGGGAATAAAGCAGGAAGGGAGAGGAGTAGGTAGGGCTTGTCCAAGGCCACACACACCTTACAATGCTTTGCGTGGCACGCTTTCTGCTCCCCAGGTGCCAACAGGCTGCCACAGTATGTGGCTTGGGGTTTAAGGGCAGGAACAGTGCTTGTTGGGGAAGCTGCTCCCTCTTTAGTACCCGTCTCCTTACATCCATAAAGGGGTCACATTCCTGGATGTACAGGCCCCATAAGGGGCCCGGTACCTCGCCTGGCACTTGGGTGGGATTGAAGAGGTGGGCATGGCTTCCTGGAACCTGCGGCTGGGGCCGGGCTTTGGAGACTGGGTAGGATTTGGGGAGGGGACCAAGTGGTGTCTTCAGTGGATAAGGTGTGTAGGGAACGCCAAGGGATTTGCTTCTGGGGCCCAAAGTGTCCTGCCTTGTCCCTGCTTCATCCATATAGCTATAGGATACAGCTGGGGGAGATGGGCCCCCACCATCTGGGTCCTTCTCTGAGCTTTGGGCAAAGGTTTCATGCTCCTTGAGGGGACAGACTAGCCATTTCAGGTTCTTTGATGAGGGGGAGGGTACCTGGCTGGGGTGGGCACACCCCCAGATACACTTAAACATGCACATTCATACGTAATCACACTATCAACCATTTCGCTACCATCCCTTTTTTTTTTTTAAGTTTATTTATTTATTTGGAGAGACGGAGAGGGAGGGGCAGAGAGAGGGGGAGAGAGAGAATCCCAACCCAAGCTGGCCCCATGCTTAGTGTGGAGCCCGATGCGGGGTTCGATCTCCCAACCGTGAGGTCACGACCTGAGCCGAAATCAAGAGTCAGACGCTGAACCGACTGAGCCACCCAGGCGCCTCTCGCTACCGTTTTTGACGTGTTCCGCCTGCCCAGTTTTGCCAACTTGGGCTGCTCCCCTGCTATTTCAGAAACACCACCAGACGTACCCCGAACCGGGCCTGCAGGAGCCAGCAGTTCAGGAGGCACGTCTGCTGGAGCGCACATCCACACACACGGTACACACACATCACACACACACATGCACTCCCGCCACTCACAGGGTTACCACCCCTGCCTATACCCTCCCAGGAAACGATGCGTAGCTGCAAGCCTGTCCCTCATGTGCGTTCCCACACCAGCTTCATCATCTGCACACGGGCATACTTGGGCACGTGTGTGTCTTACATGTAGGTGCATCTTGCAGGCACACACTCGTTTCCACCCACGAAGGCGTAGCCTCACATCCTGGGCCTTGCGCATGAGCCCTCAGGTGTACCCTCGCACTGGCGTGTGGACCCATGCCCTGCCTGGATCTGCTTGCGGCGGTGGAGCCGGCAGCTCAGCTTCTCCCCTTGGTTCAGTGGTATTTCTTGAGCATTTACTATATCCCAGGCCGTGTGCTAGATGCTGCTGCAGGTAGAGGTGAGGAGCGTCGATGTGGTCCCTGCCCTCGCGGGGGAGACCCACATTACACCAAAGAGCACACGGATGGTGATTGATTACAGATTTTGGCAAATGCTAGGAAGGAAATACTTCTCTGGGAAGCTACGCTTCCCTAGAACTTCTTGGTTTTAGGTTTACTGTGGTGTATGTAGGGCAGAGGTGCTTCTGGGAGGGAGTGCTGAAGTGTTCCAGGTAAAGGGCATTCTGGCCAGAGAATGGCCTGGGCAAAGACCATGAAGTGGGAAATCAAGGAACATGGAGAAGGTGATGGCCCCAAGACCATCACCTTGGGGGTGACGTAAAGGGACGGTGTAAAGGGCAAGGGCAAGGTGGGCCTGGTGTGGCAGGGCCTGTAGTAGGTCTTCCCCGGCCTGTTTGCCCTTCTCCGGGCGTCTAGCCTGGGCCCTCCCCACCCTTCTCTGACCAGCCAACCCTCTGCTGACTTGCCCTGCTTAGGGCCCACTCTCTTTGCCGGCCTCTACCCCAGGCCTGTGCTTTGTCTGACCTGCCCCACAGGCTGCCTGAGCCCCCCCCCCCCCACCCCCCGGGGATCCTGAGGCATAGCATGAGAACAGGCTGTGACCACCTGCCAGGGCTTCCCAGTCTGGGACCTCTAGGACCCGTCTAGAAAGCTCCTGGGGACCAGGCCAGAGCCTGGGGGGTTCAACATTCGGCTCTCCCGGGTTGGAGTTAATCCCAGACTTGGCTCTCCAGCAGTCGGCGGAGCAGCCCCTGGGGGTCCTGAAAGCCTGCCTGAGCTACTGTACTCCCCCCACCCCAGCCCAGTTCGCCTCCTTGGTTGGTCAGATTTCCATGTGGGTCTTTGGAATGTTGGGAAGGGCTCCCTTACGCCTTAGAGAACCTAACAGAACAACAATAGCTAAGGCTTACAGAGCCCTTACTGCACCAGGCACCATTCTCAAGACTGGGTACCTACGAACTCCAAATGACAGCGACAGCCCTGTGGACATAACCATTGTCATCCTCAGTTTGGTAACAATCTCAAGGGCCCGAGCTGGGGTTTTGACCCGGGCTGTTTTGTACAGAAACTGCTTTTAGCCCCTGAGTTGCCATTTGTCCCTCAGAGGATCCAGGAACCCAGGCTGTGATTTCGTTGAAACTCTGTTTTATAAAGGTCACACAGCAAGCTGGCGGCAGTGGGTTCAAGCTCCCTCTGCCCTCATCAGCTGTGTGACTGGGCCGGAGCCCCATTCTTGACTCCAAACAAGGAAGAGATTGGGGTAGAAGCCAGGAGGGCGGGGCCCTCAGGGGATGGGAGAAGGGACATGGGGTCGGGGCCTGTTGGGTGCCCGGGATGTGTGTTTTCTAAGAAGTCATTTAGTTGTTCGTCTGTGTTCTTAGCATCTTTCTGAATGTGTGTCGTGCTTCGAAATGCTCACAGCATCTACTTCACAGGGTCGTTCGGAGCCTGAGAGAAATGCTTGTCAACTGTCTGACAGTGCCTGGCATGGAACACGGGCTCAGTTACTTCTTCTTCTTGTCATTTCATGCCGGCAGAAGGAGTTCCGTGTGGGGATGGGAGCTGGGAGTCCCCAGGGGAGACGGAAGCAGAGAAGGGCATGTATTCTAAGCCAGCAGAAGGGTAACTAACCTCAGGAGCTCACAGCTACGCCGGGGACTGGGTGGACAAGGAACCAGGCAATTCTAGCTTAGTGGGATCAGTGCTGTGGTGGAGGAGGCCCAGGAGGCTGTGGGAGCTCAGGGGAGAGGCTGCAAATACAGCCGGGCGGTGAGCAGGAAGGCTTCCCCAGGGCCATGACACTTGAGCTGACTGGTGGTTGATGGGAACCTGGCGGGGCTCCAGCTGGGTGATGGCCCCAGATGGAAGGACACAGGCTGTGCAAAGGCACGGTGGCATGAAAGAGAACCTCAGGATCTCTTGCCTGGGAAGGGGAACCTGGCCCATTCTGTAAATGAGGGCGCTGAGGCTCCCAGACAGTGTAACTGCCCTGGGTATCTCTGGGTGGCTGGTACTGGAGAGCGGGTGGGGCAGGGAGTGGGAGGGACTGCGAGGGGAAGGGCAGCATCCCAGCTACCACTGACCAGGGCACAGATAGCAGCCCCTCTCTCTGCGGATCGGTCCCTCCCTCAGTGAAAACTGCCCTTCCAGCCCTGCGGGGCTGCGGAAACCCAGCCTAATTGGATCCAGGACCCTCGGGAGCCTCGGTCCCCACAGGAAGTTCCCAGGCACGAGCTCCCTAGGCTGGCCTGGCTCTTGGAGGCAGGGTGGGGCCCAGCAGCTGGGGCTCAGCACTCTGGGCTGCATGGAGTGGGGACACATGGAGGGCAGAGGGGTCGTGAGAGGCCAACTTGGAGCGCATGGGGGTCTCAAGCTGAGAAGATGGCAAACTTCAGCTTCTCTCTCCTCGACCATCTCCTGCTTGTCCCTCCCAGGCCATCCTTCTGGCCCCATAATAACCTGTCCACTGAAAACCCCGACCATGGCCTTCCCCTGCTCAGAGACGTTCCATGGCTCCCCATGGCCCTTTATCCAAGCACTTCAGCCTGGAACTGTAGCCCTTTATGAACAGCCCCAGACACCTTTCCCTTCTTCCTCTGCAAATTCCTGCACCATACCCACGCCAGACCAAACGTGATGCTT
Source organism: Herpailurus yagouaroundi (assembly GCF_014898765.1). Lineage (NCBI taxonomy): Eukaryota > Metazoa > Chordata > Mammalia > Carnivora > Felidae > Herpailurus > Herpailurus yagouaroundi. Next base: position 25,270,551 of record NW_024412388.1, read on the forward strand.
TGTGCATTCCTGCCTCTGGGCCTTTGCATGTGTACTTCTTACTCCTTGGCCTGCCCTTCCCTGGCTTCTCTTGACCTCTCTGCTTTCCTCCTTTAGTAAGTCCCACCTTCATGAGATCTTCGTGCATCCCTCAATGGGATGAACGCATCTTTCCAGGAGCGCCCCCACCCCATAGCTCACCTGAGCCCCAGCATCAGCTTATTGCCACACTGGGGCAGGGAGCAGGTTTCAGAACGCTTAGCTACCCTGGGAAGCTAGCCACTTTTCCATGTCTTTGCGCACACCGCCCCTCTGCTTGGAATGCTCTTCCTCTACCCTCTGGCTCTCTTGGCAAAGCCCTCAGTCTTCAGAGCCCACGTGGACAGACCCCTCCTCTCTCAGGCACAGCCCTTCTCTCTTAGTGAAAGTTTATTGAGCACCTAGCATGAACTAGGCACCTGAGCACTTACTGTGTGGCCAGCACTTGGCTCTGGGGCTGCATTGGTGGCCCTGTCCTTTCGAGTCACGACTGGAGGGAGTTTCCAGAGGCTTGATAGAGAGATGGCAGAGAATGCAGGGGGGCTGTGGGTATGGATAACAGGGTAATCTACTTTCTGCTAGGGAGAGTTTGAAAGTGACCTTTAGCTGAGACCTGAAAGAAGAGCCAGGTGAGCTGTGGGGCCAAGTTGGGGTGTGGGGTTGTGACTAAGAACCAGACCCAAGCTCTGATCTCAGGGAGCTCACAGCTACGCCAGGGACTGGGTGGACAAGGAACCAGGCAATTCTAGCTTAGTGGGATCAGTGCTGTGGTGGAGGAGGCCCAGGAGGCTATGGGAGCTCAGGGGAGAGGCTGCAAATAGAGCTGTGGGGGGGGGGGCTGGTGAGCAGGAAGGCTTCCCTAGGGCTGTGACGCCTGAGCTGACTGGTGGTTGATGGGCACCTGGCAGGGCTTTCGCTGGATGATGGAAGGACACAGGCTGTGCAAAGGCACGGTGGCATGAAAGAGCAACTTGTTTTGGGGGAACTGCAGGTGGTGTTGTGGGGCTGGAAGGAGGGAGGCCATGGGGATGTACCTGTTGGGATGCATATGGCCTGCAGAGCCTCACTGGCAAAGGCCTCTGTGCTGGGGATTTTGAACCATACCTCAGAAGTGATGGGAACCCGAGAGAGATTTCAAGCAGGAGTGAGTGACCTGGGCAGGCTTTGGCCTGGGCCTCCCCTCCGAAGCCTCCACCCAGGACGGGGAGCCCCTTCCTGACTCTGTGTTCCTGACTGGGGTCTGGGGTGTGGCTGGAGGCTCACTGTGGGACCTTGAGCAAGCCCCTGGCCCTCTCCTAGCCCTTCTCTCCTCCTGGGTAAACCCGCAGGGCCTGAGGCCAGAATCCTAATGGAGCTGTGGGCAGGGGTTGGGCTGTGTTGCTTAGCCTAAGCTTGCTGAACCTATAGTTTCATTAATATTCCTTTAAAAAAGTCACGTAACTACCCTGCAGAAAAGTCAGAATAGGGAAATGAGGGAAGTCCAAACCTGCCATTTCTGCTCTCACCCCAAGCCGGAAGCACCCCTCCTCTCAGTACCTGGTTTTTATATGGATATCATTGCTCCGTCCGTCCGTACAATTTAGAAAATCTGCTCCCCTACCCCATCCCCCTGACAAATGTATCACGAGTGCTGCATGAGTGCAGTGGGGTTCCAGTCCTTTCTAACAGATCCAGTGTTAGGGTGGAAAGCGTGGGCTTTGGAGCCTGACTTTCTGGGTTCAAACCATACACGCTTGACTTTGGGCAAGTTACCTAATCTCTCGGTGCCTCAGTTCCTTGTAAGGTTGATATGAGAGTTAAATGAGTCATTACAGTGCCGGTAAACACTGGCCGTTATTAATGGTTGTAGACTATGTCACTGTGTAACATGATTTACAGAGCCATCCTCCCATTGTTTAAAATTTTGGCTGTTTTCAGTTTTTCAATATGGTTAAAAAAAAAAAAAAAGACACACTGAAGCAAACAGCTTTGTACATAAACCTTTGTCTATATTTGGGTTATTTTCTAGGGACAGATGACCAAGAATGGGATCACTAGGCCAGGAAGTCTGAACATTTTTTTGAGCTCTTGTCACGTTATTGCCAGACTGTTTTTAGAAATGTTCCAATTTGCACTCCCACCAATAATGCATAGAAGTGCCAATTTCATCATACCCTCACCAGCATAGCGTATTATCATTTTCTTATTTCTCTTTGCTATTTTAAGAGGTGAACCTCATTTCATTTTCACTGCCAGGGAAGCAGACCTATTCTCTGTTTATTAGCTGTTAACATCCTTTTTGGTCTGCTAGCCTTTACAGAGCACACATAGCCCCTTCTCAGACCAATTAGGAAGATAGGGCTTAGATATAGGAAACAGGGAACAGAGTAACAATGGGGACGATTTAGTGCCAGGGTAGGGGAGGGGACTTCCCTCTATCTAGGCCATAACACTCAGTTGCCTCCACATTGCACATCCATCCATTCATTCATTCATTCAAACACTTATCAGGTACTCTTAGGGCTTAAAAGGTAAATTACCCAGCCATGATTCTGCCCTGACAGAGAGCATGCCCAACAGCAGAGATGGACAAGAACACAGACAGAAAATACAGGGATGTGTGCTCTGATGATAGATGTGTAGGGCACAAAGGGAACAGAGGAGAGGCTCCAACACAGCCCAGGAGGTGATAGAGGTAGAGCAGTTTTGGAAGGCTTTCAGGAGGAAGTGGTCCATAAGCTGGAGCTTGAGGATAATCTGGAGTTAGCTAGTGAAGTGGGGAGGTCAGACGGTTCCAGGGAGAGGGGGCAGCCTGACTGATGGTGAGGAAGTAAGAAGGGAAGTGGAGCACTAGGGGATCTCTGTCTGGCTGGGCAGAGTATAAGGTGGCCATCGAGGCCACAGAGTCAGCAGGGACCAGACATACAAGGCCCCAGGAATCCAGACCTTGTCTGGAGGGAAGTAGGGAGCTATGGAAGGTTCTAAGGAGGTGAATATTGTGATTTGCTTTTGTCTTTTAGAAATCTCACAGCGACTGCAGAAGGAGAGTGGAATGGGGGGTGTGGGTAGAGGTGGGGAAACCAGTGAAGGGATTCTTGCAATAGCCGAAGAGCCTGGACCCGGGCAGAGAAGGTGGTGGAGACCTTCTTTCCCTACCCTGCAGAATCCTAAAAGCAGCCTCACAGTGCACAGCGAATGTTACCTCTGCCGGGCAGCCTTTGCTGACATCCACCGCTGCCAATCAGGTCATTGCCTTCCTGGAGGACGGGGCGGTGCAGGGCCTGGCATGCAGTGGTCAGTTGAGTGCCTACCACCAGCTGACCCTGATCCCACCCCTGCCCCTCCGTGCCTCCAGACTCTCTATCTCTTCCCCCTCTGCCTTGAGCTGCCAACAGTTTTCTGTCTTTTCTTTGAGAGTAAATTTATTGTTTTCATTATAAAAGCAACTGAACGGCATTACGGAGAATCTGGAAATCAGAGAAACAAAGACAAAAACCAGATCAGCTCCAGCCACCTCTCCCAGCCCTCCCTCTGGGTGTGGTTCCCTGCAGCTTGCTTTTTCTGACGCAGGTTTTTATTTTTGCCTCCTTGTAATCATAGTGTCCGGACCATTTTGGGTCCTGCTCTCTCCCATTTGCTTTGTTGGGAGCTCGTTCCTCTGTGGCCATGGGGTCTGGGCAGATCTCAGTTTTTGATGCCTGTGGGATGGTTTGGGGATGGGGGTGGGACAGGGTTGTTTAACCGCACCCTGCTGTCCTGCAGTGGGCAAGGCTAGTCACATGCCACCCTGGGCTGCCTGTCTGCATTGTGTCTGTTTGTCTGTACCTGGACCACCCCAGCCACCTGGTGTACCCCTTCTTCAGTGCCCCTTTATGGAGCTTACAAGGCTGGCCTCAGGGGCCACCTTCCTGGGAAACGGTCGTGGACAGATCTGGTTTTAAATCTAGACTTGGCTCTGCGACCTCAGGCAAGTTACTTAACCTCTCTGGACTTCAGTTTCCTCATCTGTATCATGGGTCTATTGCCCCAGTAAAATAATGGCTGTAAAAATGCCCTGACACAGTTCCTGGCCCACTGTAAGTGCTCAAGAAAAGGTAGTCAATATTATTGTGTTTTTTCATTCTACAAAGAGTTTCTGAGACCACTCTGGGCTAGGTGCTGGAATGGCAAAGATGAATGAGCACTAGTTATACCTGTGAAGAGCTCGTGGTCTGGCAGGGAAGTCACCCAGGGAAACATATAAGCATACCAATCGGCGCTGGAGTGCTGGACCAGACCTGGGTGGTGTCCTAACTCCATTACTTGCTAGCTGTGTGACTTTGGGGAGGTTGGTCAACCTCTCTGAGCTGCAGTTTCCTCTTCTGTTAAATGCACATCTCACAGGATCATTGGGAAGATTCAGTGCCATGATGCATATGATACACTCAGCACAGTGCCTGGCACGTAGTAGGTGTTGAAATCAATAGTAGCTGCCATTTTATTATTATTGTTATTGTTATTGTTATTCCCATATACAAGGTGCTGTTGGGAACACAGAGGAAGTGACTGACTGGGGGTTCAGGGAAAGCTCCGTAGAAGAGGGAACACTTGAGCTGGGTCTTGAAGGATGAGTAGAAGTTCACCAAGTGGGAAAGGACACTCTAGGTAAGGAACCTGTGACTCCAGGTTGAAATCTGTCAATGAGGGGTTTGTTCTTTGCGGGGGGATTAAGGAATTGTTTCATCCCAACTTCAAGTGCCCTCACTGCCTCCCCCTGGATCTCCCCTGGGGGCCGTGTGCACTCCCCTTCCTGTAACAGCACCCACCTGTCTTGGCAGCTGTGGGTTCCTGCTCTGTGTCCCCGTCTGTCCATGTGTGGGACCACAGGTCTGTGTCTGTCATGTGTGTCCGAGTTTGGTGCTGTCTGCATGTTCCTGTGACCATGTTTGTCTGCGTGGGTGTCCGGAGGGCCTCCCGGGCCACGTGGTGGGGGGCGACCTGCATCCTTCCTTGGCCTCCCGCTCCAACCAAATAGCCAGGCCTCCTCGGTCACTCTCCTCCCTGGCCCGGCTCGGCCCATGCCTCTCACTTCCATTCCATTCTCCAGGGGCCTCCCGACGGGTGTCCTCCTGCTGCCCCTCTCCTGGCCTCTCCAGTCCCTTCCGCACGCAGCAGTCAGAGGGGTCTCTCTAGACCACAGATTCTGCCCCATCACCCACTGCTTCGAGTCCAGACTCCAGACCTAGGATTCAGGAATCGACCTTCTAGGTCAGGTCCTGGCTGCTGCTCCAGCCTCCTCCCCCCTCTCCCAGTCCTCGCTGGAACGCTCAGCTCTCCTCACACAGCGCTCTTGCTTCTCACCTCTGGGGGTGTGCTCAGGCTGCTGCTTCTGCCGGGAATGCTCCCCACTCCTTTGTTGCCTGGCTAACTCCCACTTATCCTTTAAGACCCAAAGCAGGCATCACCTCCACTGGGAAGTCCTCCCTGATCCTTTTTTCCATCCTGGGTCAGGTCCCTGGCTCTGGGCTGCTCATCCCTTACTTGAGGGGCAGGAGCAAGTGCTTTGCCCAAGATCACACAGCCGGTGAGTTGGAGCCGAGATTTGAATCCAGGTACATTGGGCTCTAAACAAAGCAGGCTGTTCCATGGTCCAGGTGAGGTGATCATAGCTAGGACTCGGGGAGAGGAGTGGGTGGATTTGAGGGAGAATTTGGAAATGCAGTCCCGTGGATGTGGCTTGTGGTGGATCTGAGCTGGGAGGGGAGGGCAGGGACATGTTGGGGACCTGTGTGTGTCTGTGGCAGGAGCATCTGGGCGGTCAGGGATGGCTACAGGGGGTACATGTCCTAGGGGAAGACCAAGTCTATCAGCCCATGAGACAGCAAAAGGGAGGTAGTTGGAAGGTGGGCCCGGAGCTCCAGAGGCAGGCTTGGTCTGGGGGTGCAGACTTGGGGCTTGGCTGGGTTTTCAAATCCTAGAGTGGATGGGCCACCCAGGGACGAGGTGGGCGGGAGAGAAAAGCCTGGCCTGTGGGTGGGAGCTGTGAGAGACGCTGAGATGAGGAGCCCAGGGTCACAGCACACAGCTTCACAGAGGGCTGAGGCAGCGTGAGGCCATGAAAGGTCAGCCTGGACCACGTGAAGGTCCTCGGTGGCATGTAGCTGGTCTCAGGTGAGAGTTCTCTTTGGTAGACGCTTGAGGGGTCACATGTCTGCTTCCTCCACTTAGCTTGGGGCTCCCGGATGGCAGGACTCTCCCGTTTGCCTCAGGATCCCCAGCGCTGGTCCCGGTGTGGCCCAGAGAACGTATTCAGAACAAATGGATGGACAGATGGATGGGTAGATGGGCCGGCTGCCATCAGGATGCTGTTTGCAGAAGCAGCTCTAGGTGTTTCATTCACCCACCCATCCAACTTTCTTCACCTTTTAGAGCCAGAAAAATGAAATGACAGTGTGCTTGGCCCGCTGTAAGGGTCAGGGCTCGGTGTTTCATGGCTCACAGCACAGTCTGGGCTTCTCTCTGGGGCTTGAAGCCCAGTGTGCACGTCCTGTCCGACCACCAGCAGTGTCTCCTCTGCCTGTCCCCACGGGAATGCTCAGCCGCAGCCCACCTGGCTCCTCTGCCCCTGCCCCCATCTCCTCTCCCCTGCCCTCAGGCTGCGCCCTCTGACCTCAGGCCCCTTAGCTCTGTTGCTTCCCCAGCCCAGCACACTCCCTTGATGCCTTCTCCCCGCCAGCATCCCAGCCCATCCCCTCAGTGGGCATTCCGTACCCCCACTACCTCCCCTCTCCAGCTCTCTTTTTGGTGCCTGAAGGTGGCTGCTCATGGACCCGAACCTGCCTTGAACTTTCAGACCTCCATGCCTCTGCTCAAGCTGTGGCCCCTGCTGGGAATGCCTTTCTGCTGTCCACCTATTGTAAACACACACCTGACCAGTCTTTCTCCTGCTTAAAACCCCTCCCTTAAGACAAGGTCTGAGCGCCTTGGCCCAGCCCTAGCCACCCTCCCCACTCGCCTCTTGCGACGGCTTGCCAGGTCATGTAGGTCCCAGGGCTGCAGAGGTGGATACCCACCTCACAGGCTTTCTGGGAGGCTCACACGAGATACTCCTGAAGTGCTCCTAGCAGTGTTCCTGACACTCAGTAGGAGCTCAGCAAATGCCCCCCCCCCACCCCTGCCTGCCTTCCCTGCATCTGACACACAGTAGGTATACACCAGGGCAAGGGTCACAGACTGAATCACTAAATTACTTAAGACCAGCCAGAGGAGGATGAGGAGAAATTAGGAAGAGACTGCGGGGATCAGATTAAGTGGCCCAGGTCAGACCCCTCCCTTCTGTGGGCCTGTGCCAAGCCAGGGCGAGGGGCCATCCCTGCCTGGCCAGGAGCCAGACAAGTAGCAGAGAGGATGCTCTATTCCGGCCATGGGATCCTAGGCCAGCCACCTTCTTCCCCATACCTCCCTAGCCAGGGAGGGGCTTTGGGAAACCTGAACTTGGCATTGAGCTGAAGAGAAGGAGGAAATGCCAAGGAACAGCTGGTGCGGTAGGCAGAGCCCTGGGCCGGGGTGGGGCAGGGCAGGAATGAGGCAGAGCAGCCTGCTTCACCCCATTTCACAGATGAGGAGAACTGAGGCTCTGAGAGCCAGTGCCCAACCTGGCGGTGCAGTGCTGCCTCCGTCCTTGTGGCCTGGAGCAAAGTGCTTCCCTCTGTGAAATGGGGATGAGACTGTTCCCTGCTTCCTTGGGCTCTGAGGAGAAGGCCTGTGGGTACAGAAGAGCTTTGTCAACCGTCGAACTGTATGTGGCTGTCTTGAGTTCCGATTATTATTCCTTCATGTATTCGTTCCGTCATACAACTCCTGTTGTTGGTCACCTCTAGGCCTGGCTGCTGGGGATGCTGAGATGAGTGAGACAGGTGTATCCAGTTCTCGGCTCCCCTTCCCCCGCCCCAGCCTGGAGCCTCCTCTCCCAGGCTCTTCAGCTCAGTTCCCTTCACGTTTTCCCTGGTGGACAACAGCTGGGAGGGACAGCTTCTGGATGTGTGGGTGCCTGCCCCCGGGCTGTGCCCATTGTATCGTAAGACAGGGCATATTCACAAGCCTGCAGTCAGGATGCCTTGTCTTTCCCTTGAACAGCTAAGGGACTAATCAGCTGGACTTTGGAGTCAGGCAGATTAGAGGGGGAATCTCAGCTCTACTTACTTGCTGTGTGACCTTGACTAAGTCACTCCACCTCTCTGAACTTTGTTTCAATTGTAAGATGGGGATGATGAGAATACCTGCCTTTCAGTGTCAGTGGGCCTGGCACAGGGTAGACACTTGGTAAATGGCAGCCTCCTCACTGTTACTGTGTTGAGGTCTTTCTGAGAAAGGGATCTGGAACAGTCAGGGAGAACTCCAGGCAGGAAGTGCGTCTTGTTCTGGGCTGTGAGGGAAAGGGCAGCTTGGTGTCTGCGGATAGAGGGAGCAGGAGGGCCCTTAGAGGGCAGGGGCCGACCCAGCCACCCTAGAGGAGGGTACTATGACCTTCAGCCTGGCCAGGCTCAGACCCTACCCAGCCCCCAGGCTGGGAGTGAAAGGGCAAAGGTGGTTCTGGGTAGGCCACTTGCATGAGTATTTGCTCAACCAAGGACTGGGGGGGGGGGGGGGGGTTGCAAAGCGAACTCCCCAGAGGAAAGGGCTTGAGCAAATCCACTTTCTAGTTTGACTCTGGTACTCTAGCCTGTGGTCTTGGACAGGTCCCTTCCCCTCTCTCCAAGCCTCAGTTTCTTCACCTATAAAATGGGGTAATAATACCTCCTGTGCCTATTTCTCAAGTAAAGATTACAAGGATAATTTATGTAAAAGATCTTTCTTAAAGTGTTGAGATTAGATTGTGTTGAGAATTTTCTCCTAAACCCCTCTGCCTGCCATTCTAGTAGGGGCTCCTCAGGCTTCTAAGACCAGGAGATGAGGTGGAAGGCATTTCGTTTTGGCCTTGATGGTCAAATAGTCATTTAAACAGCAATACCAGTAGGTATTTAGTTAGTAATTACTGTAGGAGCAAGATAAATAAGAGAATTTTGATAGGGAGTAAGGCCTAATGGAAAACTCCGTTCAGCACGGTCCCTGTAAGTCACTTCTTGACTTACTCTAGGGTTGCAGGAAGACTTGAACCCTCTGGAAGAGTAAGATAGCTCTGAAGGCCCATCCTTCACACTGCTCTGGGTGAAAGGCCTAATTGCACAGCCTGCCAAGGAAATTGCCAGAAGTGAGGGCCACCAGATAGGCTGTCACATACTTCTACTGAAGAGCCCCCAACTGCCCTAGCCACCAGCCTCCTCAAGCCCCTCCTTAAGCACAGCGTGCGGACACGTCCTTGTAGGTAAAGTGTTGCACGTGCCCGTGCTTGCTTCTTGAAGATAACTTTCCAGAGGTACAATTTCATGGGTCAAAGGGCAGTAATCCTGTGGGTCTCTGTAAACCATCTTGCCAAATTGCCCTTCAGAAAGGCTGTATCTGATGACCCAGGATGCCCCCCATGTTCCGATGAGGCTGTCTGCACTCAAAGGGGCAGGGGTCAGAAGGGCAGGGATCAGGGTTGGGCGGTTGCCTCCGTTCTGTGGCCATTTACGAAGTTGCCCCAAGACTCCCCAGTGTGTCTCTGTCTGGTGGGGTGTGGAATCAGTCCATGGGTTCACGCGGGGGGGGGGGGGCTCTGCAGCTTCAGGCCCTTCTGGGGAATGGGGATCGGTTTGTGGGCATCGGGGTGATGGGGGACCTGGGAGCATAGCTGGCCTGTCTCTGACTTTTGCCCTCTGGGGCCCACGGAGGGAGACACTGAATTCCTGACTTCTCAGCCTGGAGATGTGGTTGCCCGGGCCTGGTAAGGGGCCTGCCCTGCTGCAGGGTGAGGGCCCTGCAGAGGTGGGGGTCCCAGACGTGGGGCCAGACTTGAGTGGGTATAGCTGATGGGAGCTCGCCCCAGGCGGCTGGGGAGGGTCCCTGTGACAGTCGCTCTCTCCCCGCAGGATGGCCGAGCCTCGATTTAACAACCCCTACTTCTGGCCCCCTCCTCCCACCATGCCCAGCCAGGTAAGACTGAGCGAGCATCGCCCTCCGGCCGCCCTCCCCCTCTTGGAGCTGCTCTGCTTTGCCCCGGGCTTCGGCCCGGCCCACGGGGCTCGGGGCTCAGGGCTCGCGGCTCGCGGGGGACCGGCGGCCCGGGGAAGGGGCCCGGCGCGGCCCCAACCCCCTCAGTGCCTCTCCTCTCCCGCCCGCAGCTGGACAACCTGGTCCTGATTAACAAGATCAAGGAGCAGCTGATGGCGGAGAAGATCCGGCCGCCTCACCTGCCGCCCACGTCGGCTTCGTCGCAGCAGCCGCTGCTGGTGCCGCCGGCGCCGGCCGAGAGCAGCCAAGCCGTCATGTCGCTGCCCAAGCTGCAGCAGGTGCCGGGGCTGCACCCGCAGGCCGTGCCGCAGCCCGACGTGGCGCTGCACGCGCGGCCGGCCACCAGCACCGTCACAGGTACGGCGGCCCGGGAGTGGGCGGGGCCGGCGAGGACGGGGCGGGGCGGAGGGAGCCCGCCTTCCCCAGGCCCCGGCCAGTCTGGGAGGACAACCCTCCCCTCCCCGCCCCAGCCTTCCCCCGCCCCACCCCACGCGTGACATTGACAGGACGGGGGCGGGTCAGTGCCAGATAACTTAGGGAATCCAGAGGAGAACCTTGACCAGACCCGCTGTGGGTGAGGGGGAAGGGTTTATATGCAGGGAAAGGTTGGCTGTTGATGAGGGAAGCGAAGCAGGAAGAGGGAACAGCACGTGCTAAGCGGGTATGTGTGTAGAAAGCAAGCGTAGGATGGGTGGAAGGGCCAGATGATGATGATGGTGACTACACTCACAATATGGCAGCTGACTCCAGTTGAGCACCAGCGTGTAGCCAGCAGTGTGCCTTTATTACTCCCAGCAGTCCTGTGAGGTGGGTAGTGCTAGTTTTAGGTTGAACAGTCGACCATTTTTGACTTCTAAGACCGCACTTTCGTGTGCACCCTAACCTCTCCATTTAACGGATGAGGAAGGTGAGCCAGAGTTGCACAGTCAGTAGGAGGCAGACACAGGCGGTGTGGGTCCAGAGCCCATGTGGGTTCTAGAGTCCATTGGCTCTAGCTGGTCCTGCTGACACTAGAGAGGAAGCCGACCAGATGTGAAGGGCCTTGTGGGCCACCCCTGCAGTTTGGGCTTTACCCTCCGTCAGTGGGGAGCCATGAAAGATTTGTCAGTAGGGGAGGGAGATGCTCAGAGTTGGGTTGGAAAGCTGAGTCTGGCTGCGAGGTGGGGACTGGCTTGGTGAGAGGGCAGGAGGCAGGGAGATCTATAGGAGAGGGTGGTGGCCTGGACCAGGCAGTGACAGTGGGGATGGAGAGAAGGGGACAGATCTGAGACACGTCGAGGGAAATGGACAGGACTCGATGCTAGACTGGACATAGGGGTGAGGAGCAGGAAGAAGTGAGGGGGCATCCCAGGCACCGCCAGGGAAGTGGGATCACAGGAGGGGGTGGGGGAAAGAGGTGAGCTCAGTGTTGAGTAGGTTGGGGCTGGGGTGCTGGGGGCATCCTGAGGCATTGTCACGCCTGGGTCATCAGGCCATCAGGCTGGGTCTGCCTGATGCCTCCCTCAGAGCCTGGTGGACAGGCTTTCTCCGGAGGCCACAGCAGCCAGGCCTTTGTTCCTCCCCTGGCTCACCCCTACCAACGGCCGGGTGCCTCCCTCCTCATTCCCCCCTCCTCTCAGACGCCCAGGAATTATGGGGCCCAGTGAGCCTCCCTGAGGCCCCAGTGACACTCTGCGCATTCCCCCCTTATTATGACTTTATTAAATTTATTTTTCTCATTATAAAAGTAATATTAAAAAAGTAATATAAGCATATTAAAAGAAATTTGGAAAAAAGAAAAACTAAGGGAAAAAACCCACTCATAATCCCAGCTCCTAACCCAGCCGCTTAGAGAGCCCTTTGGTTCATTTCCTTCCTTTTCCATCTTTTTTGTTTATTTTTTAATATGTGTGCGTATTTTGCTGAGCTTGTAGTAGGGCTGTACCCATGACTTTAACTTGCTGTCATAAGCATTCTATCATAAGCATATTTAATGCTTTTTTTTTAATTATAAAGGTAATGCATAGTCCTTACAGAAAATTGAGAACTCGCAGACAACCTGAAAGGAGAAAAAATTAGTCCTAGTCCTACCACTGTTAGCATTTTCATATGTTTTCTCTATAATTTATTTTGTTTTATCCTTTAATCACAGATGTAAAAAATGGATGAATTCACCAGGTAAAAAAATCAAATAATATAGAAGCAGCTAGATAAAGTATGGAAATGTCCTTTTGCCAGAAAAGTATTCTTCCTCCCTAGAGTGAGCCATCTTTTATACACAAATTGAGTTGGATGTGTCTTCTCAGATCTCTTCCTGTACGTTTACACACACATATGTATTGTCTATTACATACATATGAGGTTTAGGTGTGTGTGCTTTTAAACAGATGGGTTCATACTGTCTATGATTTGCTTTTTCACCTGACAACGGCACATTCGGGCATTCTGTCTCCGTCACTGCACAGCATCTTTCTTCTTTTTGTGGCTTCCCAGTCCTTCACAGTGAGGATGGACCACATCTCTTTACACAGCCCCTGCTGAGGACAAACAGGTTGTGTCCAGTTTTCTCTGAGCAGAATTTTATATGGAAGGTCCCTGTACACAGATGTTTGTGTACAAACATCATCATGGGCAAATATTTCCTTGCGGGCAATTTCTAGAAGTTGTGCACATTAGGGGCGCCTTGGTGGCTCAGTCAGTTAAGCGTCCGACTTTGGCTCAGATCATGATCTCACGGTTTGTGAGTTCAAGCCCCGCGTCGGGCTCTGTGCTGACCGCTCAGAGCCTGGAGTCTGCTTCAGATTCTGTGTCTCCCTCTCTCTCTGCCTCTCCCCCATGCAAGCTGTGTCTCTGTCTGTCTCTCAAAACTGAATAAATGTTAAACATTTTTTTTAAAAAGTTGGGTACACTGACACATCAATGGCTTGTGCGAAACAGCCCTCCACTGAGGGTGATAGATGTATCCTTCCACTGCCAGTGGGTGACACAAACATGTGTCCGTCTCTGGAGCTTACCTTTTTCAATGCATAGATTTTTGGTTTCTTTTTTATTTCTTCAATTTTTTATTTTTTAAAAGTCTTTATTTTTGAGAGAGAGAAAGAGAGCATGCACACAAGCAGGGGAGGGGCAGAAAGAGAGGGAGAGACAGAATCCGAAGCAGGCTCTAGTCTCTGAGCTATCAGCGCAGAGCCTGACTTAGGGCTTGAACTCACAAACTGTGAGATCATAACCTGAGCCAAAGTCAGACACTTAACTGACTGAGCCACCCAGGTGCTCCTGGTTTCTTTTTATTTATTTTATTTTATTTTATTTTTTTTTCAACGTTTATTTATTTTTGGGACAGAGAGAGACAGAGCATGAACGGGGGAGGGGCAGAGAGAGAGGGAGACACAGAATCGGAAACAGGCTCCAGGCTCCGAGCCATCAGCCCAGAGCCTGACGCGGGGCTCGAACTCCCGGACCGCGAGATCGTGACCTGGCTGAAGTCGGACGCTTAACCGACTGCGCCACCCTGGCGCCCCTCCTGGTTTCTTTTTAAAAGAAGCAATGTTTTAGTCATGCAATAGATACTATTTTCATCTTTTGTCTGTTTAACCTGATATTGTAATGTTTCTAGTCCCCCCCCTTTTTTTCAGTGTTTATTTATTTTTGAGAGAGAGAGACAGAGTGACAAAGTGCAAGCGGGAGAGGGGCAGAGAGAGCGGGAGACACAACATCCCAAGCAGGCTCCAGGCTCTGAGCAGCCAGCACAGAGCCCGATGCTGGGGCTCGAACTCACAAACCTTGAGATCACGACCTGAGCTGAAGTCGGATGCTCAACCGACTGAGCAACTCAGGCGCCCCTGTAGTCCCCTCCTTTTTAAAAGAATAACTTTTATTAACAAAAGTTTATTTTATTTTTTTTCCTTTTCCCTTTTTTAAAAGTTTTTTTTTTTTAAGTAATCTCTACACCCAGTGTGGGGCTTAAACCCACAACCCCCAGATCAAGAGTTGCACACTCCAACTAAGCCAGCCAGGCGCTCCTATATATATATCACAGAAGTTTCTTCAAAAGTTCATTGTCAAAGAATCAAAGTATAGCTAAGTAAAAAAAAAACAAAACAAAACAAAAAAAACACATTAAAAAAAAAATTACTCCTAATTGCATTATCCACATCACTTTTGGTACATCTTCTCCTACTTAGTTTTTCTGTGCATACATAGGCCATTTTGTTGTTTGTTTTGTGTGTATATTTTGTTTTACAAACATAACCTCTTTTTATTTTTACTTATTTATTTATTTTTAATGTTTATTTATTTTTGAGAGAGACAGAGCTTGAGCGGGGGAGGGGCAGAGAGAGAGGGAGGCACAGAATCCGAAGCAGGCTCCAGGCTCCGAGCTGTCAGCACAGAGCCCAACACAGGGCTTGAACTCATAGACCACGAGATCATGACCTGAGCCAAAGTCGGACGCTCAACTGACTGAGCCACCCAGGTGCCCCATAATAACCTCCTTTTTAATGGACACTTAATGTTCAGTAGAGAAAACTGACCACAATTTATTGACCCCTTCCCTAATGTTACACATTTCAGTTCCTCCTGCTTTTTGCTATTGCACATAACACAGTAGTGAACATCTGTGTGCTTGGTTTTTTTCTGCAGTTTGAAGTATTTCCAAAGTGCCTCTGTTACCAACCCAGTTTAGTCCTTAGGTATCTAAGGCATCCTACACACACACACACACACAGCCTCTCATTTAGTTCCCCCGGGGGTGATTTACGAAGAGAAGTGGGGGGGTGCTTAGAAAGGCCTCTGCAGCTGCCCCCACCCCATGTCTTCCACAGGTCTGGGGCTCTCCTCCCGGACCCCGGCTGTGAGCACGTCCGAGTCGAGTGCAGGCACGGGGACCAGCACCCCGTCCACGCCCACCACCACCAGCCAGAGCCGCCTCATCGCCTCGTCCCCCACCCTCATCTCAGGGATCACCAGCCCCCCCCTCCTGGACTCCATCAAGACAATCCAGGGCCATGGCCTGCTTGGCCCCCCCAAGTCCGAGCGCGGCCGCAAAAAGATCAAGGCGGAGAACCCAGGGGGGCCGCCCGTCCTCGTAGTCCCCTACCCCATCCTGGCCTCGGGCGAGACTGCCAAGGAGGGCAAGACATACAGGTGGGGGTCTTGGTGGGAGGGGGTCCACGTGGGCGTGGGGTGGAGGCTCACACCAAGGGCTGCCCTAGGAGCCCAGCAGCTGGGGCTGGAAAGAGGGACTGCAGAGGCTGAGGGTAGGGGCCAGGTCTAGAGGAGCGGGGTCTCCTGGTGAGCCCCACCCGCAGCCCATTCACAGGCAGGCTGGGGCTATCCCGCCATGCATATGCGGGGTTGCCAGAGGCCAACCTCACCACAGCCTGGTGTCGTGGGAGTCCTGTTCTTCCTCCCTTCAAGCTCTCGACCCTCAAGTTGGAATCATCTGGGGAGCACTCAGAAAATGCCAATCCCAGGGCAGCACCTCCAGAAATTTTGATATAATTGGTTAGAGGGCGGACATGCAGAGGGCCAGTGAGCCCCTCTTGAAAGCTCCCCAGATGATTCTGATGTGCAGCTGGGAGGAGGACTTCTTACTCCCAAAGTTAGGGCATGTGGCCCCGGGCACACCTTCCCGGGATTGCCAGGCCTGTCTTCCCTGGGAAATGGAAACCGTTTCCCCCACTGCTGGGAATGGGCCCCTGGGGGAAGAGCCTTTGCCTCCAGATTGGAGGGTGTCCAGGCTGGGAGCCTGTACCCCTGGGCTCCTCACAAGGAAGCTCTGTGCCCAGGTGCAAGGTCTGGGTGCTGTGGAAGGTGCCCTGAGCAGTATACTGGCAGAGGGCAGGGGCGGGGCGGGGGTGGTGGCGGTGGCCGTCTTCCCAGGTGTGAACGTGCCTCTTACCCCACAGGTGTAAGGTGTGCCCGCTGACCTTTTTCACCAAGTCTGAGATGCAAATTCACTCCAAGTCACACACCGAGGCCAAGCCCCACAAGTGCCCGCACTGCTCCAAGTCCTTTGCCAACGCCTCCTACCTGGCCCAGCACCTGCGCATCCACCTGGGCGTCAAGCCCTACCACTGCTCCTACTGTGATAAGTCCTTCCGACAGCTCTCCCACCTCCAGCAGCACACCAGGTGAGTGGCCCGCCTGGTGCTGCACCCCCTGCAGCCGATTTCAGCTCAGCACCTGCGCCGGGTGCATGGACCTGGTGCAGGAGGGGCAAGGACCTTCTCTAGGTGCCCACTGCCCCGAGGGTCAAGACCAAACTCCTTTACTTGGCATTTGAAGCCTTTGGTGATATGACCTCTGTGGACCTCACTGGCTTCTGCTGTCACTACTATGCCACCCTTCCCACTGTGTCTCATCTGCTATGTCCTTTGCCTGAAACACCCTCCCCCATCTTTATCCTTTTTCTCTGGCCTCTCCTAGCCATCTCTCAGTCCAGCCTCTCCACGCCCCGACAGGCCCTACGCATCCCCATCACGGTAGCGATAGGCTGTCTCGTCCTTGCCGGCTTCTTTTCCCAACTTCCAAATATATTGATGGCTCTTGAAGGCAAGGGCTTGGTCCCGTCCATCCCCATATCCCCAGTGTGTGGCACGTAATAAGCATCTGGGCATTTGTTTAATATTTGTGGAATAAATAGAACTGTCTTTTATAGGTCATGTGATTCATCCATTTGACAAGTATTTGCAGAGCCTCTACCATAAGACAGACATGATTCTAGGTTCTGGGAGCGCAGCAATGAACAAAACAGACAAAACTCCCTGTCCTTATAGGCGTACAGTCTAGTCGAGCATGTCAGAGAGAGATTCAGAAATACAAATGCTTTCAGGGAAGACAAGTTTTTGCAGGGGAGTACAGACATCAGAAAGACTGACTATCCACCCGCCAAATAAAAACACCATAGGTGTTTAGAGAAACAAACCAAAGGTTACCAAGATTGCAGTTCATCTCTTCAGAGGGGAAGAAACACAGAGGTTTTCTCTCCCCTGGTGATAGCATCTGTGAGCATTGCTATGCGTTGGCCGCTATCTGCTTTGTAAAAGTCAGGGGTAATGTTTTTGTGTGGAGCTTGTAACTTGCAGGAAGTGCTCAAATGTTGTCTCTTTTGAGGACTGATGCTAGACAGAGAGACCCTAGTTTTTATTTTTAGGTTAAACTGTTGTTCTTTTTGTGATTTATTCATACGCATCCATTGCCTTTGTGTGCTTTATCGCGGGGCACAGAGTGCTTTGTCTGTTCCTTGGACTCGGAGGCATAATGTGTAGGTTTGATGGTAGGAAACACATGGCAGAGTGTCAGTAGGACAAGGCATCCGTGGTTTCTCCCGGTCCTGCGCCTCCTGAGGCATAAGGATCTGACCACAGAACTTTCTCTCCGCAGGTTTCTGATTTTTTGTCATTACTTTGATTATTTTTTAAAGTTTGGCCAGTTTTCTGGACACAGGCATGTGTAATGAGGTATTGATGAAGAAAGAAAGTCCTGCTGGCTAGAGCATACAATACTAAGGTTTGAGAGCTAACTTCCGTCAGATTTCACAAAACCCCTGGGTCCTCCTTTTAATCTGTGTGTGAAAAAATTCCTCATGATATTATTTAAGATCAGTAACCTGGAAGGATCCAGTTCACCTGTTGGGTTGTGCCTGTACAGCCTGTGATGGAAAGGGTACCTTGTTTTTGGAGACCCCTCCCCCCCGCAACCCAGTGCGTTGGCGTTTCGGGCTGGCAGGAGTAACTTCATGTGTCACCTTGAAGGCTGGGGTTCCATAAGCCAGGGAGCAGATCTGGTCCAGTTTCCTGGAGCCTTAGGGAGCCCACATTCCCACATGTGAAGGACAGTCCTTGTGTTTTACTATCAGGCTTATAGTAATCTAATACTATAATGAAATGAAATTTGTCTTCAAATGTGACATTTCTGGCATGGTGGTGGTTACAAATTTGATTTACCCAATTATATCCTGTTGGGAAGGAGGACAGATTCTTACTGGCCCTATTTACCAAACTAATGGTCACGAAGAGCAAATGGTCTCAAATTGTTGGCAGTTGGTCGGAGCAGGGTTTTTTTTTTTTTTTTTTTTTTTTAATATTTATTTATTTTTGAGAGAGAGAAGGAGACAGAGTGTGAGTGGGGGAAAGGCAGAGAGAGAGGGAGACACAGAATCCAAAGCAGGCTCCAGGTTCTGAGCTATCTGCACAGAGCCCGACGTGGGGCCCGAACTCAAAAACCGTGAGATCGTGACCCGAGCTGAAGTCGGTCGTTTAACTGACTGGGCCACCCAGACACCCCGGTCTGAGTATTTTATTCCTTGTTCAAAGACAGCTTAAATTGAGGATTAGAGGTAGATCAAAGAAGAAATGGGTTTTCTCATATGCCCTTTAGGAAATAGAAATTAACCCCAACTAAATCACTTTCATTCCGTCCAAAGTCATAATTCCTGTTCTGCTGATCTCGGGTGGTTAGTCTGCTTTGCCAACTTGCCTACTTCTGGAGTGAAGACTCTGGGACCCTGGCTTGGCCTCACACAGTGTCTGCTCGAGGTGATGGTGTCCGTTTGGAAGCTGTGCCCCTTCATCTGTTCTCTGGAGCATAAAGAACTAAGTGCGTGTGCTGTAGTCCTCTACTGAGCCCGTAATCTCTTGATGTCTTCTTCAGAAGACTCAACTTCAGACCTGAAGCAGAGGTCTTTTGGCAGGTGTGAGGGGGACATCAGATCTGTTGCTGAGACCAAATGACTCTGGTCCATTTATTGCAACAATCAACAATGTCAGAGTGGAGGAGAGTGTAGTCTTTTATTACGATATATTGCATGATCAATATTTAAGATTAAGAACAGATTTTAGGTAGCAAGGGCATTGACCCATCTTCAGACTCTTTTATCTCATAAGACGTGTTGTAACTGTCACTAATTGTTAAGTGTAGTTAGTTAAATGTAGAACAAAATCTTTTTTTTTTTTAATTCAAGTTGTTAACATACAGTGGAGTATTGTTTTCAGGATTAGAACCTAGTGATTCGTCACTTACATATAACACCTAGTGCTCATAAGGACATGTCTTTTTGATTTTTATTGTACGTGAAAATAAGTTACTGTTTTTTGATCTCCATTTTAAAAAGTGCCCAAATGTATATATTTATATTATATAGCATATATAATTCTGTATGATATACTATATAATTGTATAAGTTCATATTATCACACATATAAAATGAATATAAGTGTATAATACATTTTCTGTATGTATATACACACATAAAATATAAAATTAATGCAGGGAGATTGGCCATCTCTTTTTTTGATTTGCCAGCTGCCTTACACTAATATCTTCATAGGACAGCCCTCGCTCTAGTGTTTGGCTAATTAAAAATACAGAAAATGCAAAACACTCAATCATTTGGAGCATCCCCTCTTTTAGTAAAGCAAAGAAGGAACTCTTTGGTGTTGCCTGGTGGCCATCTGGAAAGTCCAAGAGCGTTTGGGTGTAAAAGATACTTTGATAACATTATTCTGATTGGGGGCCTGGATTCGAGAAGGCTAGGGCACAAGGTGGGCAGCCTAGGTAAGGTATGAGCATTGGTTTGGTAGTAATGGGGCACCTGGGTGGCTCAGTCGGTTGAGCGTCTGACTTCAGCTCAGGTCATGATCTCTCAGTCTGTGAGTTCGAGCCCCGGTTCGGGCTCTGTGCTGGCAGGTCAGAGCCTAGAGCCTGCTTCGGATTCTGTGTCTCCCTCTCTCTCTGCTCCTCCCCTGCTCACGCTCTGTCTCTCCCTCTCAAAAATAAATAACATTCAAAAACCAATTTTTTTTAAATGGGGCGCCTGAATGGCTCAGTAGGTTGGGCGTCTGACTTCGGCTCAGGTCATGATCTCACGGTTTGTGAGTTGGAGCCCCGCATCAGGCTCTGTGCTGACAGCTCAGAGCCTGGAGCCTGCTTCGGATTCTGTGTCTCCCTCTCTCTCTGCCCCTCCCCCACTCATGCTTTGTCTGTCTCTCTCTCAAAAATAAACTTAAAAAAAAAAAAAAAAGAAACACAGTAGCAAGTAGTGATAATTAGGAGGAATCCTAGTTTTTTCAGAAGTAAACCTTTGTTTTAAAATACTCATCAAGACTTGACCAAAAAAGCAACAAAAATTTCACAGGCCTTTGAAGGCGGGGATTTTGCTGATGTTCCTTATCCAGGGATTGCTATCCATTCCCAAGGACACACATTTTTTTTTTTCCTCGAGTGATTTGAGTGCATAATGGTGGGAAACCAAACAAGCAATAGAAGAGGGTCCTATTAACATTAGAGACAAATTGTTAGTCATTAGACAGTGACACATATAATTAAACCGATGTGTCCTCACCCAGTGACAAAGAGGTGGGTGTCCCGAATACAAGTTCCAGAATCCGTTAGACAAACAAACAAACAAAGAGCTAAACACAAAGAAGCAACCAGATTCCAGGTTCCTTGTTTCCTGCCGTTCCACAGAGACTCTTTCCTGCTTTTTGCCCCTCCGTAGAAAACCAGACAGTCAAGGCACATAATCAAATCCATCTTCCAAGGGTGATGCCAGTAATGAGGGGAATAAAAGAAGGTCACGTCCAAGGCTGAACCAGCCCTGGTTACGTAATAGAAATAGAGTTAGAAACAGGTTGAGCAAGATGACTCTGGTTATGGAGAAAGATGTGCCTGGAAGCATTCTGGGGGGCAACGTGGTTTCGATGTGCTGAAGCACTTTGGTGGGGCTTTCCTCCGTGAAAGGAAGACAAAACAAGTAAGGAAACGCAGGTAGCTGGCAGAGTGTTCCAGAAGTCCAGAGTTCAGGGGTGGCCCCGTAAATAATAAAAACCACATGTATTTCAAAAGAAAGTCAGCAGAACTTTGCAGAGAGTCTGGTCAGCGTAGAAAAATGGCATCTGCCACACCTGTGACAGCAGTTAGCACGAGTGCGAGGTCATGTACCTGCAGCCTTACGAGGCAAAAGTCGGGGATCGCACCCGTTTTGTGAGTGGGTAGGTGAGGTCTAGGAAGAGGCTCGAGTGACCGGATGCGTTTATCTATTCAGGCTGCAGACCGGTTTGCATTTGTTTTCTCAGCTATGTGACGTTTGTGTGCGTGTGCCGGGGTAGGCGTACTGGTGGCAGGGGTAGGCGTCATTCCGTTTTTCTCGAGTCTGATGATCGTAACGGTAGTCAAATTCTACCCACAACTAGCCTGTGTCCAGGACGCCCGTGTGCCTGGCCCCGAGGCGGGTGTTTCCATACGAAGTCCTCCTGTAGTGTGAAGCTGTGTTTCTAAAGAAGAGGTAGCGAATCTGAAAAGTGGCACGGAGAGTGAGTCATCTCAAGGAAGGTTAACTTGGGCTGACCCTACCGTTGTGTTAGTTCCAAAGCATTCACCCGGCTGAAGTCGTTCAGTGTAATTTATTACCTGGGAAATAAAAGAAAAAATGAGAACTGATGAATTGTCCATAATTTTATTTAAACATTGAATAAATTCTCCTTCTTGGTTTGTATAACCTGTTTATCTTAAATAGAAAGTATCTCATGAACACCCTTCGAAGAAGTCACTGAATCCTTATGGTCATTACAATCCGTATTATTATCGCCATTTTCGGACTGAGGAAACTGGGTTGAGGGAGGCAAAGTCACTTGCCCAAGGTCACTGTGCTACGAGGAGGCAGAAGTGAGATTTGAGCCCAGATCCCCCAGGAGCCCGTGCGTCACAGGGAGGAAGGGGCTGCGGAAGAAGCTCCTATGGGTGGAGGTGCCAGCTACCGCAGGGCGAGTCTTCGGGGCCCCAGGGTGGGGGGCTGCGGCGGTCCAGGGGCACTGATTTCAGCTCGGCCCCCCTGCGCTGCCTGTGGTCCGCACATGTGAGCGCATGTGGGGAGCGGGCTGGGTGCTCCCCTACAGAGGAGATGCCCTGCGGAGACAGGAGTCTGATGTTGGAACTGAGCAGGGGTGGAGTCGGGGGAGGTGTTCCCGGCAGGGGCGGCAGCATGAGCACAGGCTCAGAGGCTTGCTGGGGGGGTGGGGGGGGGGCGGTGTCTTCATGTGCGTAGCTCACTGGAAAGTTGGAAAGACTCCCTTCCAGGGAGAGCAGTGGTGGAGGGGGAGGCTTTAGAAACCAAGGCCTTGAATGCTGGGTCACAGGGTTTGGACTCTGTCCTGGAAAAGGGGGAGACAGTGGAGGTCGCCAGGCAGGACCATGACGAGGTCAGATCCCTGCGCTGCTGCTGTGGCGGAGGCCAGGAGGGGAGAGGCTGCTGCTGGGAGTCCAGGGAGGAGGCCAGGCAGCTGTGGTACTGGGACTAGGAGGCTACAGGGGGCTTTCCGTCTCCAGAGGGCTTGGCTGGGGCCCTGAGGAAGGACCTTTGGAGGGTGCAGTCAGTCAACAAATACTTGCATCCTATATCTGAGGATGGACGTCATTGGCTATGTTGAGCATATTACTGTTGCCAGTGACCGACATCAGAGAGAAAACCCTCTTTGATTCAGTCCCTGCCTATGTACAGGGTCCTCTTGGCTGGGCCCTGGGGTGATGCTGGTGAACAAGCCCAGGGGAGCCCTTGTCCTCAGGAGGCAGCCCGGGAAACAGTGACTAGGCAGTGACAAAATACACATTGCTTGGGGGTGGGCTGCAGGGCCCAGGCCTGCTGTGGGGGCTCAGGGAAGGCCGCCCAATCGGGGGCTTTTACGCTGAGAACAGGAGTGTGGGTTTTCACCGGGTATTAGCTGGGGAAGAGTGTGCCCGGAAGAGGGGGCAGCCTGGATAAAGGGAGGAGCTTGGAGTCTAGTGGGGTCAGGGAGGCTGGTGGGGCCAGAGGCTGGGGGCAGGGGAGAGGAGCGGTGGGAGGCAAGGACTCTGGGGTGAGCCCTGGAGGGGTTAAGACAAAATCAGCACATGCCCTGGGGTCCCTTAGTCCCCTCTGCCACCTGACCCCAACTGAATGAATTCCCCAGCCCTGGAGGGGGTGAGGGGAGGATGGAATGGAGGGGTTGTGTCAGTCTAGATGGCCATTAAGGTCCTTCCATTGTGGGGACAGGGTGCCATGGTTGGAATGATGTCTCCAGATACATGACATCCAGAAATGTGCAGGTAGAATGGGGTTCTCAAAATCAGGCCAACCCAGCTCCACTTGGCAGGTTTCTGTGCAGCCTGTGAGCTGGCTCTGGCCTTGGCATCTGAGCCTGGGCCCTGTGCTTGCCCTCCTCCCTGTTGCATAGAGGAGATGGTGGGGGGGGGGGGGGGGGGGGGGGGGGGGGGGGCGGGGTGTGGCCCCTGTACTGAGGATGCATCCGGATCACAGGTTTGGTGGGCAGAATCATTAGTCAGACAAGGTTGCCGGGTGAGAAATGGATCTTGGACCAGGATGTAGGGTGCATAGGAGCAGGGAGGTGAGGCCAGAGCACACGATGAAGGGCCTTGAATGACACACTAAGGAATCTGGACTCTTACCGTGTTCACGGTGGGCAGCCAATGTCTTCCTGATGGTGGGGAATGTTGTTTATTCAAGCCTATCCAGCATGGGGCCTGCTGGGACAGGGACCTTAGTTTGATGAGTTTGTTGATGGGCAGAGCAAGCCGCCTCGGTGAGGTGGCCTGGGGCATTAGGGACACCGTGTGGCCAGGGCTGGGTTCTCCCTTCCCTTGATGCTTGGTGGCAAATTAGGCAAACAGCGTTCAGGACGGCCAGCATTTCACGGCCCACCTACTTGGCGGAGAGGATTTGCCAGAACAGGTGACTGAAGACAAGCTCAGGCTGATCGCGGAGGGCTTGCACGGAAGATGGGGCTCTGGGGCATCTGCGCACCTGTCCGGGCCCACCTCCGTCCTCACCTGGGCCCCCTGGGCTGTCAGGCAGGCACGAGCAGCACCACTGACCTGAACAGAAAATCCAGCCGTCCACCTTTGAGTCATCACTCTGGAGTCACCTGCTCAGTGAGGCCCACCCTGACCTCGTGGTTTAAAACTGAATCCCCACCCCCCGGCATCCGTGCTCCACCCCCCCCCCCGCCCCACCTTATTCTCTGTCTTCTCACAGCACTTATTACCTTCTATGTGGGATTTACTTACTTATTTCATGTTTGTTGTTTGTTTCCATGAGGCAGTGGTTTTTTGCCTGTTTTGTTCATTCTAAGTACCAAGCGTGGTGCCTGGCACAGGGCTACCCAGCATAATGAATGTTGAGTGAATGAATGAATGAATGAATGAATGATGGTAATACTGGCAAGTGTTGACTGAGTGCGGACTTTGTGCCAACACTTGGCCAAACCCCTTAACACGTATTATCTAACATAATCTTCACAAAGTGACGTGAGGTCATATTTTTATGCTCATTTTGCAGATGAGGAAACCGAGGCTCAGTGATTTTTCCCAGGGTCGCCCAGCTAGTAGCTGGTGCAGCCAGGATGAGAACCCAGGAGTGGGAGGGGACAGAGGGCTCACAGGAAGGACAGAGAGGGCTGAACTGCCGGGCCTCCCCGTCCTGCATTCTCTCAGTAGCTGGGGTGACCAGGTAGCCATCCCAGACATGAATCTGATGTGGGGACAGGGCAGGGGACAGAAGTTGGGAGCCAGTCAGAGACATTTCCTTCTGAAGGCAAGAGGCAGAGTGGACAGGCACGTTCCTGGCAAAGCTGTGGATCTGTGTTCTTTCAGTGGTGGTCTGTAGGTGGGTTTTTAAGAAGAGAGGCGCAGAAAGCAGTCAACGCGGGCCCCTGAGGCTGGGGGGCTGGGCCGGGTGTCTGAGTGGGTGCTGGCGGTGGGCGGGGTTCAGCAGGGAGCTGTGGGGAGCAGGAGGGCTCTGGTTACAGACCGGCAATGGGAGGCCAGAGAAGGAAGGAGAAGGGGGTACCTGTGAAGTCCCTGGCCCTTGCCTGGGGCTCTCTGGGGAGTGTATGGAGTGGAGACAGGGCGGCTTGGGAGTCAGATATATGGTGCAGGCCATCCAAGGGCCTGGGGGGCCGGAGCCGGCCCACGGTATCTGTCAGGGACTCCACCTCACTGCCCATTGCAGAATCCACACAGGCGACAGACCCTACAAGTGCCCACATCCTGGCTGCGAAAAGGCTTTCACTCAGCTCTCCAACCTCCAGGTGAGTGCCCGCCTGCCCCTTGCCTGCCTGGCCCCCTGCAAAGGGAGCCCAAGCCGGGGTGGGGCTGGGGGGAGCCCCGGCTGGCCCCTGACCCCTCTGTGCTCCCCACAGTCTCACCAGCGCCAGCACAACAAGGACAAGCCCTACAAGTGTCCCAACTGCTACCGGGCCTACTCGGACTCCGCGTCCCTGCAGATCCACCTCTCCGCCCACGCCATCAAGCACGCCAAGGCCTACTGCTGCAGCATGTGCGGGCGGGCCTACACCTCGGTGAGTGCCTGGGGTCCTCGGGGGACCTCTTCCTCTCCCGTGGCCTCAGCCATCTTGATTCTCCCCACTTTGCAGACAAGGAAACCGAGGCCCAGAGAGGGGAAGCGACTCCCCGAGATCACGATGAGTGGCAGAGCCAGGGTTTCGGCTCCCCAGTTCTGTTTCTGGCTGCCCTGGGCCGAGCCTCCAGCCTCTTGGCGGCCTGTAGCCGCCTGGTTTCCTCCAGGCCCCGGAACACTGAAGGCAGTGGTGGGGGGCCAGGCACCCTGCTCTCCAGAGCCAGAGCCGGGCAAGGGCCTTCCCCGCTGGGCAAGCTACAACCCCCATCGTGGCCACAAGAGGGCGCAGTGGCTCGGCCCAGAGCTTCCTCATCTCCGGAAAGGCCTGAGCAGTACCAGAAAGGTCATCTCATCCGACCCTCTGTCCCTGGGTGGGAATTTCCCTAAGCGAGGGCCTTTCAGCAAGAAGAGGGAGGCTGGGCAAATCACCTGAGTGTGTGTGCGTCTCCAGCTAATCAGATATGCTGGTTAATAGACCCCCTTGCAAATCCAGACAGAGATCACTGAGCCTCAATTTCCTCATCTGTAAAATGACGAGGTAACAGTTCTCAACTCACAGGGCTGTTGGCCAGCAGAGCCAGTGCCTAATAAACATCCGCTAATACAATGATTTATTCTCTCAGTGTTTACTGAACACTTGTGCCAGGCTATTTGGAGTCAGGATGAATCAAACAGACATATTCTCTGCCCCCAGGGAGATTGGACTCTACTGCTGGAGACAGATATTAAACAAGTAACCAACAAATAAATATGGAATGACAAATTATGGTAATTGCTGTAAGCAGGGTTTCTCGTCCTCGGTGCACGTTAACATTTGGGCAGGGTACCTTTGTGCTCGGGGACTGTTTCGTGCATTGTAGGATGTTAGATAACATCCTTGGCCTCTGTGCACTAGCTGTCCCTCCCCAGGCTGTGACAACCCAAAATGCCAGACGTTGCCAAATGTCCTGGGGCAGGCGGTGAAGTCACCTCTGCCTGGGAACCACTGGTCTGAAGGAAACATAGGTTGATAAAGCAGCAGGGAGGCTAGAATGGAATTGAGAAAGGGACGTAGGTCTGGGTAGGTCAGGGGAGGGGGTAACATTTCAATGAAGCCTTGAAGGGTAAGGAGGGTGAGAAACTTCGAAGCAGGAGCACACCCTGAGGTGGAACAAGCCTGGCAGGTTCCAGGAACTGAAAGAGGATTAGGTCACACGGGGCTGTGGGGCCTTGTTAGGGAGTTTGGATATTTGCCAGGTAGAATGGGAAGCCACTGGGGGGAGGGGACTGTCCGGGAGGATATTTTTGAGAGGTCACTGACTGGAGGGGGCACACGGCGGGTGGTGAGGAGTATGGCAGGTGCCAGCCAGGCCTGTGGTTGCTGAGCACTGGGTTCATGACACTGCTCCCTCCCTGGAGTTCAAAGGGCAGAGGAGAGTTGAAAGACAGAGGGCAAAACCTGCAGGGAAAGGGCCCCAAGGGGAGAGGCAGGGCACCCCAGAGACCTAGGAGCCCCACTCAGCCGGCTGACCGTCAGCTGGTGTCGGCCTCAAGTTCTGGACACCCACCTCCTCACATCTGCTCCCAGGGGAGGGACCACAGGTGTCCATGAGTGAGATTCTAGATGGAGTCTGTCTGAATTCTGGGGGCAGTGGGGGTGTCCCAGCTCACCTGTCTTGCGGTGACTGGACTCTCTAGAACTGGGCCTGACTGGACTCTCTAGAACAAGAATAATTACCTTTATTTTAAATTTATTTTTAAGTAAAGTATAGTTGTCATGATATTTTTTTAAGTAGGCTCCATGCCCAATGTGGGGCTTGAACTCGGGACCCTGAGATCAAGAGTCACATGCTTTACTGTCTGGGCTAGTCAGGTACCCTGACATCTTTTTTTTTTTTTTTTAATGTTTATTTTATTTTTTTGAGAGCGAGAGAGAGAGCGCGTGTGAGAGTGCACATGCAAGCGAGCAGGGGAGGGGCAGAGACAGAGAGAGAGAGAGAGAGAGAGGGAGAGAGAGAGAGAATCCTTAGCAGGCTCCGTGCTGTCAGCACAGAGCCTGACTCGGGGCTCAAATTCATGAAGTGTGAGATCACGACCTGAGCCGAGATCAAGAGTTGGACGCTTAACCGACTGAGCCACCCAGGCGCCCCAGTGACATACCTTTAAAAAAAAAACCCAAAAAACATTTTAATGGATTGAATTTTAAACTACTTTAATACATAAAAGAAATATTTTAGAAGAGTGAACCCCCACGTTCCCATTAGCCCCCAGAACCATCAACCAATCTTGGCTCATCCATATCCCTATTTTCTGTCCCTATAATGTCTCTGTAGACATTATGTTGTTTCATCTGAAAATTTTCACTCTGTCTCTAAACAGCAGGACTCCTCTTTTTTAACATGTCCACGGTATCTTTACCATTTCCTTAAGTCCTTGGTACCATCAGCTACCCGGTCAGCGTTCACATTTTCTGTCTCCTGAATTAGGCCAGCATTTTGTTTACTTCCAATTTGATTTTGTAATCAAGATCCAAGGAAGATCCCTACATTGTACCCTGTCAATATATCTTTTAGTCTGTTGATCCCCACCCTGTGCCCCTGCCCCCACCCGGGTCGTTTTTTTCTTTGCAGTGTATTCACTGAAGAGTAGTTTCCTAGTTTGCGTGCTGCTGAGGCTTTCCCTCTGGTGGTGTTGATAGCCTGTTGCCACCACATTTGAGGGCTTCCTCTACATGACTGATTCTGAGCAAGGTGATGTTTGAGACCGGGGGACTCTGTCCTGTGGGGCGAGTGGTGGCTCACCAGGTATTCCCACTTCCTTCCACCTGAGTGTGAGGGCCTCCGGGCCTGCAGGTGAGCCCGCGGGTCCCCTCACGCGCCCAGTTGTGGGTGCCTCAGGTCAGACTCAGCAGAGCCGTGGGGACAGTCAGGGGACGAGCCGAGCATGCCCAGTTTGTGCTTCCCCAAGTCACCGGTCCTATCAGGTCCGGCTTCTTCCCAAGGGAGGATTGCGTGGGGGGGGGGGGGGGGGTGGCAGAGGCTGGGGCTCCCACCACCGCCTGGAATCCAGAGTAGAGACTGGGGGAGGAACAGTCCCCTTGACCCTTACCGCGTGCTGGGAGCTCTATCTGCCATAGCGACCCTTTGAGGTGGTTCCTTCAAGAGGAGGCTTGGACATACGAGATGACGTATCTGAGGTTCCACTGCTACGAGGTGGCAGGACCCAGCTCAGACCAAGGCCTCCTGCTTCTCCCTCGCTGGAGCACCGGCCAGATGGGGGCGGCTGTGCTCGATCCCCCAGGCAGGCTGAGGTGCAGCCAGTTGGCCTGGCCCTCGGGAGGTCCAGGTGGGCACTTCTGAGGGACGAGCCTGGTGCGTGCCAGCTCTCCAGCTGGCATGCTGTGGGCTCACAGTCTGGTAAATGGGCCAGCACCCACGCGTGGCGGCAATGCAGCATCATTGCTAGAACCGATGCTCGCTGCCCACCTGATGGCCTAGAGCCGGGCTGCTCGCCACCAGCTGGCCCACCTACCACGGAGCCCTCCCGTGGCCACTTGTGGGAACTGCAGCCTCCCCTGCGTGTCTTGCCAAGGGTTGCATGTTCTGAATCTCACCCCTGCCCACAGGAGACCTACCTGATGAAGCACATGTCCAAACACACGGTGGTGGAGCACCTGGTGAGCCATCACTCGCCCCAGAGGACGGAGTCCCCCGGCATCCCGGTGCGAATTTCCCTCATCTGAGCCGACCCAAGGCGCCGCCCCACCCTGCCCACTGGCAGACACAGACCCAGGCAGCACCAGGCCCCAGCTTCCTCCAGGGGCCCTCCAGGAACAGCCGAGCTCTCTCATGACCTTCCTGACCTTCCAGAAAGCCTGGGCTGCAGAAGCCCTGCCCGGTCCAGCTCCGGGGGCGGCCAGGCCAACTGCAAGATTCTGGACTGTTTTGGTGGCATCCAAAGACGATCTCAGAGCACTTTGAACCTCTCTGTTGGGTTTCTTTTTGTTCCCCACCCTCCACTTGCTTCACTGTTTTTGTTTTTAAGTTTGTTTTGGAAATAACAAAAAAGATATTTATTGGCCAAGAAGTTGGTGCTGCTAAGACCGAGAAATGAAAAGAATCGGACAGATGGACACAGAGAACCAGAGGGCAGCGTGGGACCTTCTCTTGCCACAGCCTCAGGTCTTGAGGGAAGGCTCAGGCCTGGGTTTCTGGACTGCAAAGGGGACCCCCCCCCCAGGTGGGAGGGGACAGGAAGCATCTGGAGTGAGCCACTCACCCCTAGGTGCCCAGCTCCAACCTCTCGGGCTACACCCCGGGCATTACTGAGCAGAGGGATGAGGCAGCTCCTGGGGCTGCCTGGGCTTCAGGAGGCAAAACAGGAGAGGGGCTGGGAGATCCACAGGACCAAAGGGTGCAGCGTTGGGCTGGGCTGGGCACAGGCCCAGGGAAATGGGGTGAGGGTGGGCTGGGTAAGACCTGGCCCTCCACTGCCCTGAAGACCAC
This sequence comes from Herpailurus yagouaroundi, assembly GCF_014898765.1. NCBI lineage: Eukaryota > Metazoa > Chordata > Mammalia > Carnivora > Felidae > Herpailurus > Herpailurus yagouaroundi. The sequence goes on from NW_024412388.1 coordinate 25,300,554, forward strand.
CCCAGTCTACCTCGGTGCTGGCCAGGAAACCTATTGGCTACCTCTCCCACCATCCCAGACTGTGGGCAGGGGGGTGGGGAGGGAGTGGGCCTAGGCTTAGGACCCCCCCTCCAGAATTTCCTCCAGATGGGGCAGTGCCCAGGGAGGGGTTATGTGTCTTCCCTGTCATGAAGGGGGGAATCCCCAGTCCAGGCCCTAGGCCCCTCGGCAGGGAAGGGATCCTCGGGGAGGAGGGTCCCAGGAGCAGACCCTGCCCTCAGCCCCCACAGACACACCCCGATCTGAAAGCCATGCGTGTCCATGTATATAGGAACTATGTACAGAGCCCGGAGAAGCCCCCCTTCATCCCCCGGGGAAAAAAAAAAAAAAAACTAGACAGAAACTCATCTATATATTCTGTATCTGGAGTTCCGTTTTGAATATTAACTGTGTTATTTTTATACACTTTTTAAGCCTTAACTCGCCATTGATTTACCAGTTTAACGTTTCCTGGGGTTTTTTTTCCCATGGGGTTCTCTGCCCCAGCCCCCAACCCCTTTGTTTGACTTGCGTCGTCGGATACTCAGTATTGTAGCTTTTTGTCCGCATGTTACTACCCTGTAAATACGCTGTTATACATACTGTTAACACCCCATTTGCTTTTTTCTATGGGACCTCCAGGCCACCATATCTAGAACTAGTTACCTTATTAAAAAAGAGAAAACAGTCTGTCGGCTTCTCAGTCTGCATCTTGGTGGCAGGGAGGTGAGGGCAGGTGCCCCTCAATGCTTCAGGAAACAGGTTTGCATTCTATTTAAGAGAAGGGGTCGGGAGCAAAATAAAAATCCAGTGTGGGGGAAGACACTACATGGGGCGAGAGACCAAGAATCCCAAACCCTCTGCTCTTTGTATTTCTCTGTTGTGAAGAATAAACTGTACCTGCACCTGGGTGGCGGTGGTGTCTCGCGTGCTCCGTGCGAGGGCGGGGCTGGGGGGCACTTTTCCATTGCTCCTCTCCCCTCCCCCGCCCCCCAGACTTGGGGAAGGAGGGAAATGGCCCCTTCCCGTGGGCTGGCCTCACCCCAGCTGCTGAGCCAAGTGCTCGGTGCCTGGCACCCTATGGCCCCCTATGAAGGAGGCAGAAAACCAAGAGGGGTTTTTTTTTCGTTTCTGTTTCGTTGTTGTTGTTTTTGCCGAGGATCATGCTGTAATTAAGTGGCAGGAACACACGTCTCACCCAGGTTTGTCTCATTCTGAATGAAGCTTTTTTGGATGTATGGGGTCCAGTGGGGTTCACAGCCCCCGCTCCCAGGTGGGGGGGCGGCCACATCCCAGTACCCTGCCTATCTTCGGGGGTCCACCGCAAGTGCCCTGACTGGGACACGATTCCCATGATTGAGGGAACCAAGAAGTCCCCTTCAATCCACTTTTCCCACGTGGGTCAATGTTTTGATTGTGGAGGAGGGAGATGCAGGAATTAATGACCCCAGAGTTTATCAAGGCTGGTCCTCTGTGGGGCATTCTGAGTGAGACAGAAGTGACTCTACCAAGAGTCACCATGGAGCTCGCCTTCAGGAATTCACTCTGAGCCCTCACAGGCCTTGTGAGTCAAGACGTGGCTGCAAGTGTAGAAAGTCCAACCCAAACAAGGATTTATTGGCTTTCATAACAGGACAGTGCGGGAGTCAGGCCAGCCTCAGGGCTCACTGTTGTGTCTCCAGCTCTCTACTTTGCTTTGTTCTAAGAGCTGGTTTCACCCTCAGGCTCCTGGGGGGGGGGGGGGGTCAGCAGCTCCAGCCTCACAGGCTCCCCGCAGGGTTTCCTGCAGTCAAGCCTCTCTCTCTTCCAGAAGCCCCAGCAAATATCTGGGTCTTGCTGGTTGGGACTGGGGTAGGTCCCATCCCTGAACCAATCACCATGACCAGAATGTCTATACTTGATTGGCTTAGACCTACAGCCCATGCTCTAGGCCTGGAGCATCAGGTGAAACCCCAATCTGTAGTACATCTCCCCAAAAGGAAACCAGATGTGTTGACATGAGGAGGGGTAAATGGATGTGGAGTAGCCAGGAACCTGTCTTCGGTAACCTCACGGGCCTCAAGGCGTTCTCGGAAATTGACCTCCCACAGCCTGCTGTGCTAAGGGGTGAGCTCTGGCGGCCATGTTTGCATCACTTGACCCTATCCCAGCCACAACCGAGTGGCCAGCAGTGGACATTTGACTCAGCCGTTGAAGTCCTAGACCGATGGTAGCGATGGTGCCAGCGGGATGCTTTGGCTGTCCTGGTTCATGAGTGGGTTGTGCACACCACACGCACGTGGCCGACTCCACATTTGGTGGATGTGGTGGTGTTGAATCGGCCATGGTGGGGTTTCTACAACAGAAACTGGCAAAGGCTACAAATCTGGGCTTTCTTTTTCCTGGAGGAGCCAGTTGCTAAACATTTGCCAGCACACCATTGGCTGACTCTCCAATCAGCTTTTCTGGTCCGTGAATTAGGAAGAGGTCCAGTTCAGGAGCCCGGAAGAGCCCGTGGCCCAGGGGTAGGGACGTCTGTTGGGCCACACACAAGCAGGACAGAAGCAGAGGCGGACAGAGAAGACCTGGATGGAGCCTGCGTCAGACTCGGTTCCTGACTTTGGATCTCCATCTTCCGGGCAGGTTTGATTTCCTGCTTGTTCTCACATCAGTGAATTTAAGTTGCTGGTGGCACGACATCGGGCAAGTCACTTAACCTCTCTGTGCCTGATTTTCTCATACGTAAAATGGGGGGAATGACAGCAACCAACATACAGGGTGGATGTGGGGATTAAGTGAATCAACGTATGTCCAATGCTTCAAACTTTGCCCAGGGCATACTAAGTACCAGTAAGTGTAATTGTTATTATTTGACATGGCCCCGGTGGATCTGAATCCCTTATGACCAGTGAACTCTGGCTAGACAGCTGCTGGTGTTTGGGGATTTCCGGGGATGACATCTGAGCTGGCCTGGCAGGGTGGGGCAGCAGGGGCAGGTGAAGATTTTGCAGGTAGAAGCGGCACTCCGAGGACTGGGAGGACTGGCAGCTTTTCACCTGCTCACCTGGAAGCTCTCAGGAGCTTCCACTGTCTCTGAGGGCCCCGGCCTGGGTGCTGAGGACAGTGCTGACTGACAGTGACACCGATGGAAGTGGCCTCTGAAGAAGCTTATCCGCCCTTGTTATTCCTGCTTCTGCCCCAAGTCCCTCTAATGTCCCCCCCCCATGGGCCTCTGGGTAAGACAAAGGAGCGAGACACTCCCAAGAGGTTGTCTGTTCCACACTGCATCTTCCTTGACTCTTCCCTGTCCTCAGGAAGGTCTCTACCCACGGTGCGAAGCTGTCCCAGTCCAGCACCTGGAAACCCCTGACCCAGCCGTCATTTAAAACAGGAAATGGCTGTTCTTTTGGCCAAGCCTTTGACTCCACGAACTTGGTGGAGAAGGGGCAGGCAAGGACGGGGAGAAGGCAAGTTACATTTTCTGCAGCATCACGACAACCTCCGCAGGGAGGGTGATGGGCACCCCCGCTTTACAAATCTGAGGAAACCGAGGCTCAGCAAGGTGAGGAACTTGTCCACAGTCACGCGCAGAGTTAGAAGAGAAGCAGATCTTACTGGCTGGTGCTCAGGCCTCTCATGGCCACGGGGTGTGTGTGAAGGTGGGTGTGGGTGGCCCTCGGGGAATGCTGCAGGGTAAGGGAGAGGAAGGAATGTGCCAGCTCAGAGCCATCAAGCAATAACCTGTTCTAAGGTACCGCTGGCCTGTGCTTATCTAAACCAGAGTCCAAAAGGCCTTCTGGGTTTTGCTAATCCAGTTTGGGTGGGAGGCAGTGGGGAGCTTTGAACTGCGTTTGAGAGGGGCGAGATCTCTTATGTCACATCATCAATAAGTGGAACCCGCTTGTAAAAATGATCAGATTGTGAAAACCATCAGGACGGATTTACGCTGGAACTGCTGTCCTTCCTGGGAACCGTGGAGGCTCATAAAAACGCAAGGTCTGTGAGAACACTGTATACTGGATTCGGGAGACCTGGAGTGAAATCCCACCCTCCCAGGGCCTCAGTTTCCCCAAGTGTCAGAGGACAGCGCAGGGGCTTCCAAGCTGCCACCTTCCCCGTCTCCTTGGCCCCGTAACCACCTTTCCTGCAGGGCCTGATGGTTTCACCTGCTGTTCAGAGCCTGTGTTTCCCACTCCCCCCGCAGCCCCCCACCCGGGGATGAAAAGTCTAGATAGCAGCCACGAGTAAGGAAACTTACCAGGCCCAGACTATGGGCCCCGCATCAAGGAAATGTCCTTTTTGTGGACACTGTCCAGGAGAGAGGGCCATAAGGATACCTTTGGAATAATTTTATTATAATATTACTTAAATACGTACAAAGTTGCTTGAGGGTGGGGGGAGCAAAGCCAAGGACTCAGATGTTCCTTCTGTGGCAGCAGCTTTCTCCTGTTCACCCAGAAGCTACTCTCTTTGGAGTGAGAGCCAGTCCTGCCTCTCCAGCTGCCGCCCAGACAGACTCACAGCTTCTCTGTGCCTTAGGCACTTACGTTCCCTTTTTGTGCTTCAGTCTCCTTATCAAAAAGGGGGTTGGGGGCTGGCGTTGGGGGGGGGGGCGGGGCGGGAAGGGCTAAAACAGCTCTGCAGGAGGCATCAGCCGAATCCAGTAAGGTCAGAGGTGAAGGGCAGCTTGCGAGGCGCTACTGTCGCGGTGCTTTGTCGGTGGCTGTTGAAAGTGGAGGAAAGGGACCTTTCCCTCCTGTAGAACAGCTAGCTCCCCAAAGCCCAGGGCCTCCTCCTCCCACCGCTACGATCCCACGGCCAGGCGGGCAGGGCTGTTTCGATCCAAGCTCTCGCTGCCCTCTGGGGCGCCCCGACGGCTTCAGGGGCCCCCTTCCCGGGCCGGCGGGGGCTCGGGGACTAGTCGCGCAGCAGGGCGTACTCCTTGGGCGCCCAGAGCAGGCGCGGCCGCCGGATCTCCGCCCTCGAGCCGATGTCGGGGCTCCAGCAGAACTCGGGCGACAGCACCTTGGCGGGCTTGTGCAGCCAGAAGAACTTGTTGAGGTGGCTCTCGTCGTGCCAGCGCGCCTCCAGGCCGAGCTCGCGGTCCCGCCGCTGGCCCTGTGCGCAGTGCGCCGTCAGCCCGCGCAGCGCCGCCACGCTGCCCCCGAACACGGCCGCGTGGTAGTAGAAGTCGCCCTCGCCCGGCGCCAGCGCGGCGGCCGAGCGCGCGTCGCGCTCGTAGGGCAGCAGCCACCGCGGCCAGCGGTAGTGCCAGGAGTGCAGCTGCGCCACCGACTCGGCCAGCGCCTCGGGCCCGAAGGCGCCGTGGAAGTACTGGTCCACGTCCATGCAGAACACGAAGCGCGCCTCGCGGCCCAGCCGCGCGCCCAGCGCCTCGTGCAGCGTGTGCATGCGCTGCATGGACACGTCCTGCCAGCGCCGCTCGCGGGCCACGCGCTCCACGCGCAGGAGGCGGCCCGGGGCCAGCGCCACGCGCGGCACGGCGTCCGGGCGCTCGGTGAACACGTAGTACACCACGCGCTGGCCCACCATGAAGTGCTGCTCGGCCGTCTCCAGGAAGCGCGCCAGGTACTTCTCCAGGTACCTGCCGGGCGGGGTGGGGCGGGGCGGGGCGGGTCAGCCCGAGCGCGGCGCCTTCCTCGGCCCCGGCCGCGCTCGGGCTCGGGCTCCCGGCTCCCTGCAGCCACGGGCTCCGGGGCTCCGCAACCCTCCAGCCGCAGCAGCTTTCGAGGCGGGCGCAGAGGCTTGCAGATCGCTCGCCTTCGCAGCCCTGGGTTCCCTGCCTTGACCGTGGGCTCCCACTGCCCGCCTGGATCAACAGGGTCCCGCGGCAGAGGGGCCGTGCTGGCCCTGGGACGGCCGGCAGCGTTAGCCTTTGCCTCGTTAGGGCTCTGAGCCTTCGAAGCTTAAAGCTTACGAAGGCCTGGAGCCGTGATGCCGCGGCGACGTGAGGAAGCCCAGCCAGCCGCGCGCGCGCGGAAGGCATTGTGAAGACAGGTGCCGCACCGGTGTTCAGCAGTCGGCCATCCCAGGGGAGGCCCAGACATGGGGGAGCAGCGGGGAGCCCTTGGGGAGTTCCTGCCCACAGAATCTTAAGCTGTAATAACAGCCGTTGTTGTCATCACTGAGGTTGTGACAGTTCCTCATGCAGATGGTCAGGACGGTCCCAGGGTAGGGGCCTGTGCTGGGTGGGCTCCATGGTGCCGGTGTCTAGGGAGGAGGGAAAGGGAAAAGGTGGTCCTGCCTGCTCCCCGGGAGGCTGGGACAAGAGGTGCTGTCTTTGCTTCCCTCTTCGCTTTGGGATCCTGCGGCCGGGGAGCACCCTGTGCCCCATCCCTGCGTCCCATGCACACCCCTTCCACTCCCTGCCTGGACAGCACCGCTCCCCTCCCCGGGCCTTACCTGCCTACAGCAAAGACAGTCAGACCAATGGTGAGGTTCCGCTGCAGAGCCTCCCGCTGGGCCACAGCTGGGTCGAAGGTGCCATCCCAAATAATGGGGGCCCCCCAGGAGGTACAGGTCAGGACTTCAGGCCGGGCCCTGGCCGGGACAGGGATGGAGAGATAGGTCCATTCATCCCCTGGTCTGGTGCATTGTCACCGCCACCTCCCCAGTGCCGTACCCTAGGGCCCCACAAATGGGTCCCACCCGGCCCCCGCCCCTAGGAGTCCCTAGCCTAGATCCAACACAGAGGATTGGGAGATGTGTGTCCTGGTGGGGCCCCTGGGAGGAGTACCTGGCCCTGCCAGGGTGCGGGATGTGTGGAGGGCAGGGACACGGAAGGCAGGGCTCTCTAGGGCATGTGGGCGTTAGCGCCTTACCAGGGATGCAAGAGACCCGTGAAGTTGTCTCTCAGCAGGGCCATTCTAGCAGAAGGGCAGACACCCATGGGGATGAGGACTTCCAGATGCCTGCGGGGTGGGGGCGGCAGTGAGGGGCCCTGTCTCTTTGCACTTTACAAGGAGGGGGAGCCCGCAAGGACAAGTGTGCAGCCAAGGTAGCCATCGCCCACCATCCCTCAAGGAGGCACTTAGAAGAGGCCCCGACCCTGCTGGTTCCCACGTTGAGGGCTGGGGGAAGGGAGTTGTACCTGATTACAGGGAGCCCATACAGGTACAGCCCTAAGAGGCCAAGTGCAAATAGGATCAGCAACCAGAAGAGTCTCTTCCAGGTCCTGGGTGGTGGGGAGGGCATTAGCAACTCATTTATACATACACATACACATGAGACATTGCTTATGTAATTTTAATGTTGCAGGTTATTTATTTTTGGATACAAATATATTCTTTTCACATGGTACAGGTATTCAGAGGTACAAAAGAGTATATGTAGCGCAAAGTCTTTCCTGGTCCCATCCACCCAGTTGCTCTGCATGGAGGGGAGCCAGCACTACTCTTTTCTTGTGCCTCCTTCCATAGGTGATCTGTGCGTATGCAGGCAAATATAAATATGGTGGCAAATCCTCCCTCCTCCCCTCCCCCGATCGGTGGTAGCACAGTAGATATGCCGCTCTGCATCTTGCGTTTTCCACTGCCTCCACTGACCGTATCTTTGCGGTTATCCCCTCTGAATACTTGAAGTGCTTGCCTCCCTTTTCCCCAGCTGCCCAATATACCATTTATTGGATAGAGCGTCATGTACCTGACCAGGCCCCTTTTGATGAATGTTTGGATACGTAACCCTTTGCTTTTCCCAGCAGTGCAACGGGACATGACCTTGGGCAGGTTTGGGGGATGATAATATTAGAGGTTGGGGTGCTTAGCCTGGGTAGGGGGCAGGACTGGCCTTGGACAGGAGAAGAGACTGGGAGGGGATGCAAGGAAGTTTGTGGCTTGGTGACCGGGAGTTGAGAACTGTCTGACACTGATGAGTTGAGGGGCTGCATGGGGGGTGGGCTGTGGTCAGGGGCCACGCGTCTACAGTGGCTTCAGCCACTGGGCTGGGTACGTCCAGCAGAGCTCAGAAGCCCCATTCCTGCTCGGAGGAGGTCGGCTTTGGCGTGTGGCCACGGTTGGGAGTCATCCAGGAAGGGCCCCCAAAGTCGAGATCCTCTGGGGGATCTCATCCAGTATCCCCCACCCCTCCTGTATGCCCATGTCTCCTGAAAGGCTGGAACCACCTGGTGAGGAGCACGGACACTGGGGCCAGACCCCCAGGTTCCAATCCCAGTCCACCATTTGTAAGTTGTCTGGCCTTGGGCAAGGTTCTGGACTTCTGCACTACAGTCTCCTCATCTATAAAATGTGGATGATAAGAATGCTTCCCTCAGAGGGCTGAGGTGGCTGGTGAGTTGATACACGCTAAGCAGTTAGGTCAAGGCCTTGCACACAGTTCTAGCTCAGTTGCAATTGTCATTATTCCTGAACAGACCCTCATGATCCCCGGACAACCTCCCAACTCCACTCTCTGCCCTACAAATCCTTCCAAAGTCTGGCTCCCCTCCTCTCTCAAGCCTGCCGGATCAGACGCTCCTGCCTCCCTGCCTTCTCAGCTACCCGACTTGGCTGTTCCTCATCAGACGTAGCTAGTAGATAGGAGAGGGGTCTTGTGGTGTCTGTGTGCCTGTGTCTACCTGTGCACCTTCTCAGCACATGGTACCTCCTTCTGTTCAGTTGGCCAAGCCAGAAACCTGACTACACCCCAACCCCTTCCTCTGTCTCACCCCCGCCCCCGTCATCTGCTGTCAGTCCCCAGGGTGGGTTGACTTCGCCTCCTGGATGTCCTCCCCCCCACCCCCGGGCCCCTGTGGTACTCCTGGCCCCACAGTGATCCTGCCTGCACATCCCCCACCAGGACCATTGAAGCATCAACTTCCAGCCCCTTCCTACACAACCCCCAAAGTCATCCTATAAAATGCCCACCTGCTTTCACAGTGTCCACATCACGTGACCAAATATCCAAGAAGAAATACATTTAGAAGGCAAATCTATGGGGAAATGTTCACCCTCACTAGTAACCAAAGACATACAAATTAGAACAGGGTGGCATGTTTTACCTATAAAATGAGCTTTAAAAAAAAAAAACACAAACAAAACAACAAAAACTAGCCATGCTTCAAGTATACAGTGAGACAGGCACTCTTACAGTTGCTGGTGGGAGTGAAGATTGCTAGATCTTTTTGGAAAGCTACTTAGCTTTCCAGCTTTCACTGTTCCTACCCTTTAATCCAATCACCCCAACTTCTGAGAGTCTGCTCAGAGATCATCTTCAGGATGCAAAAAGTTTATCCATCAAGATGTTCACTAGTTTCTGCTTATGCATGCCTTCACCCTATATTGATTGGGCATAAGCTCAGAATCATGCACTTGCTAGGTCAAGGATTCAGAGGTGAGCGAGGCACAGACCTTATCTTCATGGAAGGGAATCAGGAAGATGTGGATGGCCAGGAAGAGAGGAAGTGGGTCAGATGACAGACCTCAAACAGATGAATGGAACACAGCACAGTAAAGGCTGTAATCAGTATAAATACAAGATGCTATGAGGGCAAATTGGAGGGTGGCAACTGAACCTTGACAGATGGGGAGGAAGTTGGGGAGGCTTCCTGGAGGGGGTGGCTTCTAATGATTAGAAGTTATCCGGGCAAAGAAAGCAGCAGCGGGGAAGGGAGGTCTATGAGAAGAAAACAACAACGTACAGAAGTGAGAGGGGAGAGAAAATGTGGGGTGCGCATGGCACTGCGGGTCACTCTGCAGGGTGGAGTGCAGGTGGGGAGCGGGGACAGGTGAGGCCGAAGGTAAGCCAGGGCCAGATCACCCTGCATTCCAGGCTAAGGGGTTGGGCTTCATCTGGAGGACCATAGGGAGCCCTGAAAGATGCTTCCTCCAGGGACTGATGCAGACTTTTATTTGAAAAAAAAAAAAAAAAAAAAAAAATACCGCAGCTAAACAGTTGAGCCTGGACCCTGAGGGGTGAGGGGGCGTGGCTGGAGGCAGGAAGGCAGTTCCGGGCTACTGCTAGCGCTCGTGAACCAGGGCGTTGGTGGTGGGGTGGTGGAGGGCTGTCAAGGGGGCACGCAGGACTTGGTCAAGGTTAAAGGGACCCGGCCAGGGGAGCTGGGAAAGGAGACAGTGCCCGACTGGTGGGGTGGGTGGAGGAGTAAGTGGAGGTGCAGTGGTGGAGGCAGGGGCGTGGTTGACTCTCCAGAAGTGTGGCTGGAAGGAAGGAGGCGGATGGGGGCAACCGGACGGGGCTGAGAGGCTGGGATTGGTGGAGGAGTGTGTGTTTCCTTTATATGAGGGGCACTTGGGCTTGGTTGGATCCTGACTGGAAGCACCAGGGAGAAGGCATTCCGCGGGCTGCTGAAAAGGCCCTAACAGCCAGCCCACCGACTAAATAGCCTTTTGCTGACGACTCCGTGGTCACGTGGAAAAATGCTTATGCAGAAACCGTAAATGAAAAAAGCAGGTTCTAAAATCAATGGGCAGTATGATCATTGTTACTTATTTATTTTTAAATTTTTAAAAATGTTTATTTTTGAGAGAGAGAGAGAGACAGAGTGTGAGCAGGGGAGGGGCAGAGAGAGGGAGACATAGAATCCGAAGCAGGCTCCAGGCTCCGAGCTGTCAGCACAGAAGCCGATGAGGGGTTTGAACTCACGGACCATGAGATCGTGACCTGAGCCAAATTTGGACGCTTAACCGACTGAGCCACCCAGGTGCCCCTGGGCAGTATGATGATAATTTAGCAGGAATTAAAACATGCACCAGAAAATAAGACTAAAAAGGAAAACTTCAGTATCTATGCAATGTTATAGTAGGGCTTTTTTTTCCCTTTACTTTTTCAAGTTTTTAAAATGTGCTTGTATTGGCTTTTTAATGCAGGAAAGATACACAGTTAGCAATTTAGAAAAACAAAATCAAACCAAACAAGTTTTAAGCCTTCCTACTGCCTGCAAGATAAAGTCTAAACCTCGGAGCCCTGTCCAAGAAGCCTTCAGAATCTGACTCCTTGGCGGTCACATTCGAAGTGCTCTCGCCTGACCCGGCTTTCCCACCTCTAGAAATGGAGACTCACGGTGGGTAGACCAAGGATGCTCTCATAGCTTTGTTTGAAAGAGTGAATGGACGTCTCAGAAACCCCAGTGTTGATCAGTGGCGAATTAGATTCGTGAATTATGCACACCTATACCGCGGAAAGCAACAGGACCCGTGAAAAGGATGAGGTGGATTTCTGTGTACATTCTGGAAGAGAGGTCCCGATGTGTGAAGTGGAAAAGGAGATAACAGGACTGTGTATAGAGGCTGATCTCACTTCTATGAAGGGAAAGCCCCCATTTACAGACATGCATACCTATGGTCTTTCATAAATGTGTCGGGAAAGATCTAGAAAAGCATTATCCAATAGAAGTACAATATGAAGGGTGCCTGGGTTCGACTCTTGATTTCGGCTCAGGTCATGATCTCATGGTTGGTGAGTCTGAGCCCCGCATCCGGCTGTGCTAGCATTCGCAGAGCCTGCTTGGGATTCTCTCTCTCTTTCCCTGTCTCCCTGCCCCGCCTTTGCTCGTACATGCTCTCTCTTTCTCTCTCAAAATAAATATAAACATTTAAAAAAGTAAAAAAAAAAAAAAAAAAAAAGAAGGAAAGAAACCAAAGAAGTACAATATGAGCCAGATATATAAATTAAAATTTTCTAGTAGCCACATAAAAAACTGTGAAAAGGGCTGAAATTAATTTTAATAACATTGTAATTTAACCCACTGTGTCCAAAATATCCTTTTGACATATAATCAATATGAAAATGGTGGAGATACTTTATATTCTTGTCTCATACTAAGTCTAAGTACTCAGTCCAGTATATATTTTAGATTTATAGCACATTTCAATTGGAATGAGCCACATTTCAAGTGCTTGGTAGCTACATAGGGCTGGTGGCTACTAGACGCACGGATTCTGAAGGAGATGCACCGGTTACTGGGGGGCTGAAATTAGAGGGAAGAGGGGATTTCTGCTGGATACACTTCTCTCACGTTCCGCTGTACAATGAGCAGGTGTTACTTTTGTCTTTGTTAAAGAAACAATAGGCCCCAAATGGAGTCGCTAAATGCAGTTTCACCTTCTCCCAGAAATGTACCTTTAACCAGTCTGGAATTACCCGGTCAGCACTAGTGAGAATACTTGCCTGATGGACCCCCACTTTCCCCTAAAAGAAAGTGACCTTGCTCGAAGCAGTCCAGTCTTTGTTAGAAACTGCCTTTTCCTCCCACCTCTTCTGCCTAGAACAGCATTTCTACAGCCCCCTCAGAGCTCCTTTGTATCTGCCGAGATGAGATGCCGCCCGATTCATGAATTGTTACGTAAAGCCAATTAAGACCTTCACATTTACTCCACTGAATTTTGTTTAACAGATTTGCTGGCGGTGACGGGAACAAAGGAGACTTCTGGGGGCTCTGGGGACAGCGAGGAACACAGGCGTGGTACCTCGAACCCTTTGTATTCTCTTTCTCGCTGTTTCTGAGGGTTATGGTCCTCTTGGTTCTGAGCTCACATACTTTGCATCAGCCTCCTGATCCAATTGGCTTTCCAGTCTGGGGCTGGTCAGCTTGAGCTAACAGACAGTTCCACCCAGAACCCAAGCCCCTAGTCCTTGGTTTAGTGTGAATTACCCCCATTTTCTTGGAAACCCCAGACCTTTCGTTCTGTCCCCAGATTCCACATTGGGAACTGCCGGTGGCAGCTCCAGTCGCCATTTGTTTGGACTCAGTTCTCTGGGGTCTGTGATTCAGCCCTCCCCCCCGGCCCCACTTCCACACTGGGAGTTGCTGGGGGGAGCACACAGGCCCTTTGTTGGCCAGTCCACAGGTTACTGCTGGTGTCCACAGTCCCATTTCTTTGGTCACTGTTGGTCTCTGTTATGTCCATCAGGTAAAGGCTATTGCTAATGGGAATCTCAAAAGCTGCCCAAATTGGTGGGCGTGGGTCAAACATATAAAAACTGTTAGAACACTTGCCACTTAACCCAAAATTTCCTGTTAGGTTAGGGGAAGAGTCGCAGTAGGTCACCTGCCAACCTCAAGAAAACCTCCATGCAACGAGGTACACCGTAAAGCGTCACACAATTCCCAACCCAGCAGCACATCTCTTTTAAGTATTAGTTTGGTTCTGAGACACCCAAAGGCTTGGCTCAAAAAGAACTACTACTACTAATGGGATTCTTAAATTACAAGAGTTGAGGGGCGCCTGGGTGGCTCAGTCAGTTAAGCGTCTGACTTCAACTCAGGTCCCGATCTCGCGGTTTGTTGAGTTCAAGCCCCTCTGTGCCGACAGCGACAGCTTGGAGCCTGGAGCCTGCTTCGGATTCTGTATCTCCCTCTTTCTCTGCCCCTCCCCCACAACGTTCGTGCTCTCTTGCTCTCTCTCTCTAAAATAAATAAACAAATGTTCACGAAATTTTTTTTTCAACGTTTTTATTTATTTTTGGGACAGAGAGAGACAGGGCATGAACGGGGGAGGGGCAGAGAGAGAGGGAGACACAGAATCGGAA
>NW_024412388.1:25314153-25315962 GCF_014898765.1 Herpailurus yagouaroundi
CCGGCTCCAGGCTCCGAGCCATCAGCCCAGAGCCCGACGCGGGGCTCGAACTCACGGACCGCGAGATTGTGACCTGGCTGAAGTCGGACGCTTAACCGACTGCGCCACCCAGGCGCCCCAGATTTTTTTTTTTTTTTTTTAATTACAAGAGTTGAGCACACCATCTTCCAGTCTGCTGACTTATTCTGTGTCTAAGAACTGCAGTGCTGAAAGCTACAGGTACCTACAAAATGGCAAAAATCTTACTCAAGCAACCTAGAACTACAACTGCCATTACGGAGAACATTCCACTTATTTATTTATTTTTAAAATTTTCTTTATTTTTAGAAAGGGCACATGTGAGCAGGGGGGAGAGGGGCAGAGGGAGAGAGAGAACCTCAAGCACAGGGCTTGATCCCACGACCCTGGGATGGATCATGATCTGAGCTAAAATCAAAAGTTGGGACACTCAACCGAGCCACCCAGGTGCCCCAGAGAACATTCCATTTAGAGGAGATCACTTATTTAAGACTTCAGCTCAGGTCCTGATCTCAGTTTGTGAGTTCAAGCCCCAGGTTGGGCTCTGTGCTGACAGCTCAGAGCCTGGAGCCTGCTTCAGATTCTGTGTCTCCCTCTCTGTCCTTCCCCTGCTCACACTGTCTCTCAAAAAAGGAATAAATGTTAAAAAAAAAATCTGCATATAATTTTTGACACCCCCTCAAACTTAACTACTAATAGCCTACTGTTGACAGGAAGCCTTACTGAGGTTAACACATATTTTGTAGGTTATATGTATCATATATTGTGTTCTTAAAGGAAGCTAGAGGAAAAAATTGTTATTTAAAAAATCATAAGGATGAGAAAATATTTACAATACTGTACTGTATTGAGAAAAAATCCATTATAAATGGACCCATGTAGTTCAAAGCCATGTTGTTTGAGGGTCAATTGTAATTTTTTTAATGTTTATTTTTGAGAGAGAGAGAGACAGAGAGAGAGAGCAAAAGTGTGAGGGAGGGGCAGTGAGAGAGGGAGAGAGAGAATCCTAAGCAGAGTTCACACTTAGCGCAGAGCCCAACGCGGGGCTCGAACTCAAACTGTGAGATCATGACCTGAGCCAAAATCAAGAATCAGAAATTTGGGGCTCCAGGGTGGCTCAGTTGGTTAAGCATCTGACTCTTGATTTCAGCTCAGGTCATGATCTCCTCATTTGTGAGTTTAAAGCCCTGCATTGGGCTCCATGTAGACAGCTTGAAGTCTGCTTGGGATTCTCTCTGTCCATCCCCTGCTCTCTCGCTCTCTCTCTCTCTCAAAATAAATAAAAAACTTAAAAAAAAAAAAGAGTCGGACACTTAACTGACTAGGCCACCCAGGCACCCGTGGTCAACTCTAATTCTTAACAGAAGGAAAATAAAACTACTAGAAATTAATAAAGAAAGTTCTCTGTATGAAAGGAAAGTAGGATGCACATTTTCGGTAAGAGAAGATATGAGGAATGGAACTGCATTTTTGTTGAGGGAAAAGAAAGTTAGTTTGTCCTAAAAGTAAGGCTGGTTATTCAGAATGGGAAAGAGGAAAAACAGGATAAAATCTGGTAAAAAAGAAGGCTGCAGATGGTCTTTATGTGTGGTCAAGATGGCTAAGATTGGAGTGGACAGAAGTTTAAAAAATCGGGGGCACCTGGGTGGCTCAGTCGCTTAAGTGTCTGACTCTCGATTTTGGCTCAGGTCATGATCTCTGGGTTCAAGCCCTGTGTTGGGCTCCGTGCTGTCATCACAGAGCCTGCTTGGGATTCTTTCTCTCCTTCTCTCTCTGCCCCTCCCCTGCTCA
>NW_024412388.1:25316062-25350594 GCF_014898765.1 Herpailurus yagouaroundi
AGCCTGGAGCCTGTTTCTGATTCTGTGTCTCCCTCTCTCTGCCCCTCCCCTGTTCATGCTCTGTCTCTCTCTGTCCCAAAAATAAATAAACGTTGAAAAAAAAATTAAAAAAAAAAAATTGGTTTCCTCTCTGTTAAAAGGACAGTTTTCTTAGACTGTTGGTCTAAGAAAGATATTAAAAAAAAAAAAAGAAAGATAAGATATTGCTAAGAGGTTGCAGAGCTTTCTCTTTACCTTTAAGTAATCTGCCTAGAAAACAAAGATTTTTGTGGCCTGTCAAAATAATTTCTTGTGTTTCCTATCAGATCTTTGATTGCTTAAGAGAACCAAGCCTTCCCTATTAGAAGGGCAAAGAGCTCTTTTTTGTTTTACAACTTAACTCTCTGTATTTGTTTACAGAGTCTCTGATTGTCATGGCTAAATAGATAACCAAGTTAATGCTCCCCAATAACCTGTGATCTTATTTGCTCAAGTATTTTTAAGACCTTTTACCAACTTTTTCCTCCTCCCCCTACAATATCATGCTGAAGGAAGTCTTTTTGACCTGGAAGGAACTTTGAGATTTTCCACAGGATCTGTGGAAAACTATAAAAGAATTGTTCTCTCTCCTTATAAAAAGACAGAGGCCAAACTGATGTAGCTTATTTGACATGTTAAATTACATGGTGAGCATTGTCAAAAAAGTAATATGAAGCCTTCCTTGCGTTGTATTTGCGCAGTATGCAAGTGTTCCAGAAATTATGTGAAACTCCTGGAAATCTGATATGTCCTGGTGTCATGCTATCAGCCACAATCCTGGCTATTATCTTAAAATGTTGTATGTTACAGAAATAATCAAATTCCCTTCTCAATGCTATTTAGCAATGGCCATTTTTGAGCCTTTTGTCATTCCCAGATGGTATGTTTCACTCTGATGCTTTTGCAAAAGTGCTGCGGCTTTAAGGAGATTCAGTACAGGTTTCTTATAACTTTAAGACCGTAAAACTGAAATGGGTAAAAATCTCCAGAACTAATAGGAAAACTGATTCAAGCAGAACAAGTATTGATTCCACGGGACAGAACGAGCAGGAAGGATGCTTGTAACTTATTCTGACTTTTTGTCTGAAGTGTTTCTGGTTCCTTAATGTTTTGTTTTTCTGTATTTAAGGAAACCTTTTATCTTACAAGGCTACATGAGTTACAGCAATTCAGTAAAGTGTGTACCTTTGTAAACAAAGATGAAACATTTACTTTTTCTCCGACCTGATCCCTCCAGAATTTAGAAACTATTGTTTTGTTTTGTTTTGTTTTTCATGGCAATATAGCTAGTTATTTCCATACGTTCTCTGTGAATCTGGTTCTCCTTGTAATAAGACACCTTGGGAAGCACTAGTTATATTACCGAGGTTTTGATGGATATGAATTCACCCAAACTGTAGGTATTTTAGGTAAAATCTACTGTGGAGCCCTTGGCTTGGCTCCCTATCTCAAAGACTTAAAAGTTCAGTCTGAAATTCCTTATGAAAAGTTCCAACAAAGCAGTCTTAAGGACTTGTATGGTCAATCAGCCACTGTTCTTAACGCACTTATATAATCAAGTTGGTTTAATGCAAACAAATTAGTTTTACTGTGATTATATTTGGTAAGTGGAGGTAATTGTAGAGAGAAAAATTATGTTTGTCCCTTTGTAGATACTAGATTCTAATCCTGTGTATTGTCTTTGAGGTTTTGTTAAGTGCCTGTAAACTGGACTAGACCTGGAATTCTTCTAGTTTCCTGAAATATCTGGCTCTGACTCTCCAAACAGATGCTTCCAAGTTTCTCCCACCCTTCTGACGGGGAGTCACAAGGACAGAGAATGCCCTGAATCTCCTTGGAAGGGACTATACCAGGTCCACCTCGCTACCCAGATGGCAGCCACCTTTAGGGACTTGAACCTTGGGTACACGTTGCACAGCTAAAGAAGGCTCCACCTGACATCTGGTCCTGCGCAGAGGCTGGAGACTTCCAGATCAAATTGACGAGGAAGAGAAGTAGCTGGCTGACAGCCGGGTAGACCGCGTCCACCCAAGGTGCCAGATGGAGACCTCCTACTTTAACGTAAAACCCTTTGTTCTTTTCTTTCCTTTATGCTGGCATTGGCCTGGAAAGAGCACCAGCATCTGTATCTCTAGGCCATTGCTAAAGGGAGGTAACCTTTCAGACTGCTAGCTTTCAAAAACTCTGATCTGTCCATGGTGGTGGACTCCATTCACAGAGCCACCCTAGCGGGAGCAGTACTCCCACAGGGTCTATGTCTGGGGCGGTTTCCATCTTCCTTTGGGCCTATGAATGCCTACATGGTTGGTGCATAACCAGGCGATGACTCTTACCTAATGGGTTAGCTGTGCCCCTAACTGTTCACCAACAAACTAAGGCACCCTGTGGGTCAACTCCCCTAAATTTACACCAAGTTAGAAAGGACCTACCAGGAGGCTTTTGTGATTCAGGATTTGCTTCCTTAGGTGTCTACCTCCCTGGCTGGGAGTGAATACAAATGAGGCTGTGATCAGCACACTCTTCTTAACTTTCAAAGTATGGCTTTGTGCTAGAGCAATGGCGGCCCAATGAAAGTCCTTAGACTCTCTGGCCAAGGTGGTTTTTGACAATAGGACAGCCCTTGATTAACTTTGGGCTGAGCAAGGAGGTATCTGTGCTGTGGTCAACACCGCCTCCCGCACCTGGATTAACACTTCTGGGAAGTTGAAACAAGGTTGCATAAGATTGCTGAGCAGGCCACTTGGCTTAAAAAGAGGACTCCTTCAATGGGGTCTTTGTTTGACTTATTTGATTTTGATTGATTTGGGTCTTGGGGACCATGGCTCTTTGGTGCACTCTAGATATGGAGAGGTATCCTGCTTATGATAATCATAGGAGCAACCCTGGGGCACTGTACTCTCTCAAAAACTTTAAATGCACGTTCAAAGCCCCTAACCACCGAGCAAATGATCTCCTGAGACTGGAACATCAAAAAGGGGAATGAAGAGAAGGACCAACTTCAAATGTAATCCTGAGGTCATGACCTGTGACTATCACACAGGAGCAGCGAAAACTGGGGGAACTTGGAGTGGCAGCTGGGAGGTTGACACTTTGGACCTGCCTCTCAACTCAACTGAGAGTCTGATCGAAAGGGGGCGGAAGTGTTGAAAAAGAAACAACAGGGCCCCAAATGGAGGCACTCACACGAAGCCCCCTGTCAGCAAGCCCAGACTTGGCACCAAAGGGGATTGCAGTCTTCACCTTCTCCCAGGAATGTAACTTTTAACCAGTCCGTCTAGAATTACCTGGTAAGCACTAGTGAGATTATCTGCCTGATAGACCCCCCCACGTTCCCCCAAAGGAAAGTGACCTTACCTGAAACAGCCCACTTTTTTAAAAATTTATTTTGAGAGACAGAGAGAGAGAGAGAGAGAGAGAGAGAATGAGTGCGCACAAGCAAGAGAGGGGCAGAGAGTGAATCCCAAGCAGGCTCCCCGCCGTCAGCGCAGAGCCTCACATGGGGCTCAAACTCACAAACCATGAGACCACGACCTGAGCCGAAATCAAGAGTTGGATGTTCAACTGACTGAGCCAGCCAGGTACCCTGAAACAGTCCACTTTTAGCTAGAAGCCTCCTTTCCTCCATCCCCTTCTGCGTACAAAAGACTTCCATTTTGTACGGCCCCTCGGAGCTCCTTTCTATCTGCTGAGATGATGCCTGGTTCATGAATCAGTAAATAAACCCAATTAGATCTTCAGATTTACTCAGATGAATTTTGTTTTTTAATGTTTTCTAAGGGAGGAAAATGTCTTTCTTTATACTCCTCTCTTGTCCAGCTTCCCCTTACGTTCTAGTCACCCTCTGGGGTGTTTTCCAACACCAACAACCAAGTCATTTCTCCAGCCTCAAGTGAGTGTCCAACAATTCGATTCATTTCTATACTATTTACCTGGAGTTAGTGCCAGATCCCACAGGTCAAGGGTGCAGTCCTGTGAGACGGCTCCCTCTTCAGAAGCCAGTTGCAAATCCTGGGCCACCCTTACTTCTGGCTGATTGACCATAACTCAGGGGTTCCCACAAGCCCCTCCTCATGTTCCATAAGTTGCTCACAGAGCCGCTCACATAACTCAGGGAGGCACTTTACTTATCTTTACTGGTTTATTTATAAAGGGTATGCATGAACACCCAGAGGAAGTGCTACATAGAGTGAGGTCAGGAGCTTCTGGCCCCGCGGAGTTGGAATGGGCCGCCCTCCCGGCATATGAATGCATTCACCAACCCGGGAAGTTTCTAAACGTTGCTGTTCAGGAGTTTTTATAGCCAGTCTCCAGCTCTGCCTTCCCTCCCTGGAGGTCGGGGGCGGGGCTGAAAGTTCCAAGTCTACAGTCAACTTGGCCATTCAGGTGGTTAGTCCCATCCTGAGACAATTGAGGGGCCTACCCTAAGTCACCATGTGACTCATCGTGAATAACAACAGATAGTCCTATCACTCAGGAAATTGCAAGGTTTTTAGGAGTTCTATGCCTGGAGCACAGGAAAAAGACCCAAAGTCTTATACTGTGTGGTGTAGTTCCTCACGTTCCATCCTGGAACTGGGGTGGGGCCGAACCACTGCCCGGATTCTCTGGTGGGACTGTTCTGGGCATCATGGGTACAGTGACAGAGGACCCCCGGGGGCACTGGTGCCACCTGGGCTCTCTACTTGGATGTCTCCTAAGTGCCTCAAACTTAAGTCAAAAAGGAACTCTCGATTTTCTTCAGAAACCTGCTCCCCACTCAGGTCTCCTCCATCCTGGTAAATGCAATCATAATGTCCACGTGTTCTCTCTGATGGGTCCCAAGTTACCCAAGTGGGACCACTTCCTCGCTCCTCGGAGCCCTTCGTCACCAAATTCTCTTGCTTCCGCCTCCCCACCAGAGCCCCAGGCTCCTTCTTCCCCACCTCTGCTTCTCATCTGGATTCCTGTAACTACTAACTTGCCCCGTCTCTTTCCGTGAAGTTCCTTAAACTTGCCATGACTTAGTGTCTTCCCCACCTCTGTATCTTTGCCCACATTGCTGTTTTGCTATCAACCATCACCAAGCTCCAGAAAATTCTTCTACACCCAGCCTCCTCCTCGTGATGCCTTCCTCGACCTCCCCCTCCAACACCTGCTGCCATATGCTCTTCCGCACCTGTGCAAACCTCTACTCAAGCACTTGCCAAACTCTACTCTGACTTCTGCCCCGCCAGGCGGCAGGGCCGTTTTATTACCCTTTGTTTTCTTGGGGCCAAACTTGAGAGCCTGCCTCATGGTTGGTGCTATTAATATTTGTTCAGTAAACTAAATGAAGCAATGAACAGGTTCCTTGTCTTCATTCTTTCCCAAACTGTGACTCCTTTCTCAAGACTCTGTTTGCTTCAGCGTTAAGTCTGCACTCTACAAATATCTTCAGGCATTTACTGAGGCACTCTGCCTGCTGGGTGTTTTATGTCCGTATCGCATTGAGGTCTGATCACTTGAAGGAGATGCCATGATTATCTCCACCTTATAAATGAAGAAACTGAGGCTCAGAAACATTAAATCACTTGCTCAAGGTCACACGGCTGGTTAAGCGGTGGAGCTGAGTTTGAACTTAGGTCTGTCTGATTCCCAAGCCAGAATGTGGCATTTGGGGCACCTTTTGACCTGGCCCCAGCTCAACCTTAACGCTCCTCTCCCAACAGTCTCTGGCTGGGTTAATATTCCCCCAAGGCACCTCACATCCCCCCTGCCTCCCCTCCCCTGGTCAGTGCCTCTCCTGCAGGAAGCTTTCTCTCCCCTTGCACACACCAGCCCCACCAAGCTCCGGGAGGGCGGGCTGCAGCTGGCTCCCGGAAGCAATGCTACCCTAGAGGTACACTCTGGGAAACACCACCTGTCCGCGCTGCAGGGGCGAGAAAAGGCTAGAGTGGACCGCTCTCAGCCTTCACCACCTTGACTCATTTAGCTGGCACCCACCCCAACCCCCAACCTCGGTAGGGCGAGCTGATGCATATCTTGGGCACTGGACCTCAGCCAAGGCAGCCAGGCAGAGCGGGCCCCAAGTGGCCCCGGGTGAGGGCCGGGTGGGCACCTGCCAGCTCCTGCCGCCCCCTCCCATGCCCCAGCTGGGAACCCTAGTCCACAGGGGCCCCTGCCTGACCCATTCTTCCACATGGCTTGCTCAGATATTTTCAAAGGCACCCCCTCCGCCCCACCTCCACCTGCAGAAAGTGGTCCCTCAAGCCCACCCCAAGCTCTAACCTCTCCGACCTCCTCGCTTTCAAGAAGGGGTTAAAGAACAAGCATTAGTTCTGAAGTGGGAACAAATTTCAACTCCAGACGGTCAGTCCCAGTGGGACTAGAGAGAGGTCTTGGCTATGGCAGGGGACGCAGCACTGGGCCTTTCTCTCGCTCACCAAGGGGGCTCAGAGTTCAGGGAAGCCAGGGGAGTAACCCCACTCTCCCCCAGGAGCCACAAGGTCTCCCAGGACGCAGTCTGCCCCCACCCAGCTCTGCCCCATGGACCATCTCTACCCCTTGAGTGATGTCCCCTGTCAGAGTCTCCTTTGCCCAGGATCTCCATGGCTCAGCCTTTGTGCCTCCTCCTTGCCTTGTTCTGGCCACCAGACTGGATTTCTGCCGGTTCAGCTGTCCTGCCCCATCTTCCCCCACATGCTGGCAGTGTCCCCAACTCACCTGAGTCTCTCCTTGAGAGCCATGTCGAGAAGCTGTGGGGACAGCCTGCCAGGAAGAACCCTCTAGCTTGGAGCCAGGGGAGAAATAACCAGTTCCTGGTGACTGGGACAAAGCAGCTGCAGGCCATCTGTCAGAAACCACACCCACAGAAGCCAGCAGGGATGAACTGCCCTGAGGGGGACTCCCTTGGGGGCGGTGCCTGCTGGAGGAAACCGGCCCCAGGATGGGGTGGGGGCTGGGAACCCCCTTGGGGCCAATCACCTGGGAGAAGGTGAATCTGAGGAGAGCCAGCTCTGGTTGGCCAGAGGCTCTGAGCTATTTTGTACTGACTTCTCTTACCTGCCTTGGGGGGTCCCTGCGCCTCTCTTCAGCATCTTGGAGCCCTGGGAGAGGACTATGGTCTGTGAGTCCCGCTAAGGTGTTTGCTGCCCAGGGAAAAATCCTGTTCTGCCAGATCTCAAGGGCACTGGTCACCTGGTTGTGACCTTGGACAACTCACAATAAAATGGGGTACATACACCGGTCACCCAGCACAGTGTAAGAGCCACACAAGATAGGGAAGGGTTTTGGAAAGTTTACACTGGGCAGGGTTTTCTAAAAGTGCAGTTTGCAAGTTCTCAGAAATCAGTTTTGTGGGCCAGGGATCAAGACCAAGATTTAAACGTATGAACAGGAAGAGAATTGAAAAGAAAATATTAGAATGTATTGCACATAAAGGTAGGTATTGTTTTATGAAATTTTTGTTTCAGAGATCTATATTTAGGTATGTATATGAGAGCGGGAGACCTTTTTTTTTTTAAACCGTGTCTCATGATCAAAAAAGTCTTCAAAATTCTGAGTAAAGCGTAAACAAGAACGAATACAGGTTTTCCTGCTATCTGAAAGAAGAGAGTTCTTTATGAAAACTGCCCTCAGTAGAAAAGGCATAAAAGCGAAGTTTTAATTGAATCATTACTTTATATGGAAAGTTTTTTTCAGCGTTCCCGGATCCAAAGGGTAACCCATGGTGGGCTTTTCTGCTCCCTTAGGGCACTGTCGCCTTGCTAACGGATACACAAAATAAATGGAGACAAAGCACAGATGCTCCCAGAGCTGTGGGGACGGAGATGCCACACGTCCCAGGTCCCCGGAAGGAGCACGGTCTCCGGAAGGAGCTCGGTCCCTGGGTCCCCGGTCCCCGGAAGGGCCTAGCACTGCATGAGCTTCTATGGCAGCTTGCTGCAAAGCAAAGGCTATTTTCACTTTTTGCCTTTTTTCATAAAACAAAAACCCTCTTGGCATTTGTTTTCCTTGGTGGAAACGGGTACTGCTGTAGGGTTTTGGTAAAAGTGGCCTACCGTGAGCTTTCGCAAGCAGGGGCTCTCCCTATGGATTTAAAGAAGCAAGCTTCGGGTTGCCTGGGTGGCTCTGTTAAGCTTCCTACTTCAGCTCAGGTCAGGTCACACTCGCACTGTTTGTGGGTTCGAGCCCCGCGTCAGGCTCTGTGCTGACATGACATCTCGGAGCCTGGAGCCTGCTTCCGATTCTGTGTCTCCCTCTCTCTCGCACCCTCCCCGGCTCGGACTCTGTCTCTCTCTGTCTCCCAAAAATGAATACATGTTTAAAAAAAATTTAAAGAAGCACCCTTCCAACTTACAACAGGTGGGGCCTGTCACCCGAACAAAACCACCAGTATTTGCTTGTGTCAGTGCCCTCGAATTCACCATGGCCCCTTTTAGGAGTTTCGGTGTCTTCCTCCTTCACCACACATGAAGAACAAATTCAGGAGAGGCCTGGCTTTCACTTTCCCCAGAAGGGAAAATGGGGGTCTGGGGTGAAGGGGCTTGTCCGGATCTGCACGGGGCCCTAGCGCACCTGCCCGCTGGGCCTGCATTCCTCCACCGGGTGGTTCCCCGCGCCTTCCCGCTTTCCCCTGGGTTCCGCCCCGCCTGGCCCTGGCAGAGCCGCCCCTCCAGTCCGGGCTCCGGCCTCTGGGTAATCAAACTCCTAAGTCGGCTTCTCCTTCTCCTCCTCCAGGTAGTAGTTAACAATTTAACTGGCTTTCCAAAGAGGCGGTATCAAACTCCTAGAAGTTATGCCATATCTTCCCGGGCTCCACCCTTGGAGACTGATTCAGTGTGCTGGGGCCCAGGCCTCAAACCCACATTTTAAACAAGCAGAAACACTGCCTTAAGGAAAAACCCAGAGGCTGGAAGGAGCAGGAGGTCAGGCGCAGGAGTTTCATAAGGGAGTTTCAGCTCCATTTGGGCAGGGCAGGGGCTGCTTTGCGCTCCACGAGGCCTGGTTCAGGGAGGCACAGGGCCACACAAGCCGCTGTTGGCCGCACACACCGGGGCTACTCCCGCCAGCTCAGCTCGAGTCCCACCATCCACACCCCACCCCCCATGCCTTTGCAGAGCCACCTGCGTCGAGAATGCCCTTTCTTCCTCATTCAAGACTTAGGTGTCCCTTGCGCGAGGACAAAGCCTCTAATAATTAGCTATTCCAACATCCCACAACTGCTCAGAAACTGCCGAGTGAACCAAAGCCATCCCAAGGGCTCTCGGACACGGAGCCACTGCGCAGCAACAACCGAGGGTGTGTGCCTGGGGATGGAAGAGTCTGGGCTCTGCCCCAGGTGTTCCAGGTTATTCCTGGCCCAAGAGCACTGCGTCTCCCCTGCGGGAAGTGAGAGGGGGACTCAGAGCTAAGGGGCTCTGGACCCTCCCGCTCCAAGGGACACAGGTGAAAGAGAGGCCGTGTCAGCTTCCTCCTGCGAAATGGGGCGAAGGGCGCCCTCAGACCACGGACCGGGCCCCAGCAAAGCGTGGAGGGCATGCTGTCCAGTTAAGGCCGTCCCTCCCCCAACCCAGGAAACCACCCCTCTCCTTGTGGACGAAAAGGAGCCAGTGGAGAAAGGCACAGAAGAAACAGATTTTACAGATTTATTTTTAAAAAATGAAAACAAAAGGTTAAAAAAGTCCTTCATTTCCAACCCTGCCTGGGGGTGTGTGTGGGGAATAGAACAAGCTGAGAAAGGTGCCCACCCTGTTCCCAGGGAGAGCCCCGCTCCTCCCCCAGGAGCCTCCGAGGACAGGGCAAGTCAGAGGCAGGCCCTCGCCCTTCCTGCCCCGCCTCCTCCGCAGGTAGCTCAAATTGCTAGCAAGTTCGAGAGGCAAACAAGCGTGGGAGCTGGAGGCCCAAGGCTGCCTTCTTCGAGGCAACGCCACCCTGGCTCTTCTCTGCCCTCAGGCGTTCTCTGGGCCCCCACTCAGGGGCTCCTGGGGCGGGCGGGCGGGCGGACAGGCCAGGAGGCCCCGCCCGGCCTACAGCAGCTCCCTTAATGCTGTTCGTGGCACAGCAGGGCGGTCGGGGGGACTTCACAGTGTGGGAAGGGCTTCGGAGACAGCGTGCCCACTCTGGAAAGGAAAACCGCCTGATCTCGCCTCTCTGCACAGAGGCTGCCCTCCCTTTCTATTCCCCATCCTGAGGCTGAGTGGAGTCCAGGACAAAGCACTAAGTGGCTGTTTGCTACAGAACACCTGGAGGTGCCAGAGGGTGGCTCTGGGCCCATCTGTCAGTCCAGGCTCCTACACAGTCATCCAGTCACACACACAGCGTTAAGGCGTCTGTGCCAGTGGGCGTGGCCGAACCGGGCCCAGCTTCTCTCGCTCCACCTGCAGAGGGTGAAGGGGGAGAGCCCCTGGCTGCTTCAGAAACGGGCCGAAGGGGGAGAAGCTGGCAACGGAAGAGTTAGCCAGGCCTGGAGAAAGAAGCGGGAGGAAGGCAGGCAAGGGCTCGCGAGGCCTCTATCCAGGCCTGACGGCTGCCCTTGGAAGTAACCCAACTCAGGTTGGGGAGCCCTGACCATATGCCCCCTGGAAAATGGGGGACAGAAAGAGAGGAAGAGAGCGGGGCTAGAGTATTGGGACTTTGGAGGAAGCCAGTGCTATCAATATTTACAAGCATAAAGCCCCATCTTCTGCGCCACCTACCTCTCTGCCCCTCCCACAGAAAGAAAGGCCCCTGAGAGCCATTGAGGGGGTGCCAAGCCCTCCTCACCAGCCACGCCCCACAGGGAGAGCCCTTCCCTCCGACTGGCCCCGTTTCTGGGCCCCTCAGGAACGTCCGCCTGGCTCTGCTCAGTCGGGAGGAGGAGCCCGGGCCAGACCCCTGGCTCTCCGGCCGGCCCTACGAGTCCTTGAGCATGCTGATGCGTGCGTAGATCTTCAGGGCCGGCCCCAGCTTGATGTTCATGGCGCTCATCAGATGGTCCTCCTTGAGCAGCAGCAGGGCTTGCCCGTCGATCTCCTGGGCGCGGAACTCCTCTGCGATCTCCTGGCAGCCTGAGGGGACACCACCAAGGACCGCATCACCCTGAGCTCCCGCGTTCGCGCTTGGCGGTCACTGCGCGGGAGACGTGCGATCTCGTCTAACCCTCCCGGCCGCCCCGCACCTCGAGGAAGGCCATCCTGCCGTCAGAGGCCAAGCGACTTCCCCAGTGGTCCCACCTCCTCATTCACGCGTGTGTCCTCACTGGACCCTCCCCTCAATGGACTGGGCGGACCCAGCAGAGCAACACGGTGCTGCAGGAGTGACCGCGTGTGATTTCCAGGCCTAGGTCACCAAGGGTACAGCAGGTGCCACCTTGCTTTATTTTGGAGGAAGCTGGCGACCGTATCGTGAGGACCCTGGAGCAGCACTCCGAAGAGGCCCAGGTGGACAGGAACTGAGGCCGCCTGGGTGGGGCACCTTGGAACCGGTCCTTCGGCTCCAGACCAGACAACTGCACTCTGGCTGCCATCCCGATGGAGGCCTCGTAAGAGCCCAGGCCAGTGCTGCGCAGCTAAGCCGCATCCCCGACCCGCAGAACCCGGGGTAGCAGCCACTACACTCTGGGGTTAACGAATGAAGTTTGGTTCCCGGAAGAGGGGTGCTTCCATGGCCAGGAGGCGGCAGCTGGAAGGACCGTGAGGAGTCAGTGAGGCGTCTCAGACACTCAGAGAGGCTTGAGGCTCGGCGGGAGTCTGACGGCCTGTGAGGAAACTGGGTGAGGCTTCGAGGAAAGTGAGGAAACTGTTCCTGGAAATCGGAAAAAACGGAGCAAATGTGGCCGCCCTGCCGCGGGGGTCACGCGGTGAGTTTAACGTGCCTCACGAACTGAGCAATCTGAGGATGTTTCCAGCAGAATGCCAGAGGCTTCACCTGGCGTCTGATGCTGCTCACAGGAAACTGAGGAGAGGCAAGGAAAAGGCAGAACAGTTCCACATCAAGGAGCTAGGACTGGCTGGTTTGAAAATCGCTAGCCTCTCTGACAGCAAATGAGGCTGAAACTACGAAGTAGTCTCTAGGCAGAGGTCAAAGCCAGGACGTGGGACACGGGCTAGAGACGGAACTGAGGGTGTGATCAATCTTTCACTAAGACCTTGGAAGCATGAAGGTGCTGCCTCAGAGGGCTCTCTAAGGATGTCATGGGCGTGCCTCACGGATCCTCGCCATTCAACAGCGGAACTTCTGAGAGGTTAGGGGCACTGTCCCCCAGCTTCAGAAGAAGCCGACAGAGAGGAAGGCTTACCTTGGAGCATTTTTGGGTATGGGTTTTGTCTAATGGAGTGAACCCCAACAACTCGCATAGGAAGCCCACAAAGATTTTAAGAGAATCGTACTTGCACAGACACTGCTCCAACCGAAAGGGTCAGAAGTCATAGAAAATGAGGAGCAGTACAAACAGGCTGAGAAAACGCCCCTGCTGAAAGCCCAGGCTGCCTTTCATGGGAAAGAAAGGATGACTCAGAGGGTGGAACCAAGAAAGGGAAAGAAAGTCACTCCTAGGCTCTGAGTCCTAATTCGGGAAATGCCAACATGTGTCCGTGCTAGGTTTCGGAACTAGTGCCATGGCTCCTGTATCCCCCGTTTTCCCCTTGTTGAACAAGCATGCCCACTGCGGTGACCCTGTGCCTGTCCCGCCAGATCTGGGGTTTGTGGAAGGAGACGGGTCACATGTCTCTAGCTCTCAGGTGTTCAGATCGAGAGGAACTGGCCGCAGGAGCTCCTCCACGCCTGGACCTGAGTTCGGTGGTTGAGATCCTGGGCTTCGAGCCCCTGCTGTCATGGAATGAGGCCTATGGGGTCAGGGTGGGGGTGGGGGTGGTCTACTTGAGGGAGGGACATGAATCACTGGGGCCTGTGACTGGGGAACTATGGTAACCGGCCCTCAGACAGCTCCAAATCAACCTGGCTTCCCTTTTATGCCCCCGCAGGCACGACCTGTGTGACAGTGTGAAAGTGACACCACGTGGTTTTACGACCTGTGTGACAGTGTGAAAGTGACACCACGTGGTTTCGGAATCTAGATCAAAAGGGGCACAGTGGCTTCCACCTGATGTCCCGGACCACCAGCTGTAGGGCAAGTGCTTGCCACGTCCTGGGAACACCCAAGCGTGAGTGGCCCATACTGAGAGGAACTGACACCCGCTGTGGGCAGCCATACCCTCCTCGAGAATCAGGGCAGTGCGGCACCTCAGAACAGGATTCCGCAGCCCCAGGGAAGCCACATCTTCATCGCAACCTTGTGAGAGGCCCTGGGGCAGAACTGCCCAGCCAAGCCACTCCCAGATTCCTTCCCGACAGTGACCGTGTGGGGATATATTCTGGGGGCGCAGCAACAGATGACTAACACACTGAGCTAAGGGGCAGAGCCAGGATGCGAGCCCAGTCCTGACACACAAGGGTGTGCTCTCAACCGCTATTTCCACTCCAGGTTTGGAGTCCCAGGCCTGTGGCGGCCCCTCTGTACCTGGTGTGGCCAGCGGCCGGGTGAGACTGGGCAGAAACAACAGTAGAGAGGTTGTGTGATCCCACAGAGAGCATCTGTGAGTAACGTGAGGTTTGCCTTCCAGGGTTCATTTCTAAACTGTAGCCCTCAAAACCACGTGCACTCCCCGCCAGGGTTGTGTGCAGTCCTGGGTACGCGGCAGACTTGCACGTCTGTGTGCCTCTGTTCACACGCCGCCCCCCCCCCCCCCCCACAGGGTGCCATCTCTCCAGCTGGCCGAGGCCTGCCCGCCTGCGGTTTCCAGCTCCCACTGTCCTCTGCTGGCTTTCTCTTTGACAGGTTGCCTACATTCCACTTGGCTCCTCTCATACTCTGTCCCAGGAGAGACACAGGGGTCGACTCACCGTCCCCTCTGCATTTCACACAGCCGGCTCACCATGGCAGCAAATACACCTCATTACAGGCACAGGATTTAACTTACAGTTGTGTTCTGAACTAGAAAGTACACTCTTCCAGGCGGGAACCTCACTGACTCATCTCTGCACTCCCATTCGTGAGCCTGAGTCATCAACTGAGTCATTTCCTGGTCGGGGGAGGGGAGGTCTCTCCCTCTCTCCCGTGCGATGCTATCCCGGGCAGGTGTGGGACTGTCAGGGGTCTTACCTGGCAGGGAGCGGATGAACTCGTAGACATCTTCTACATTCCATTTGGTGGGCTCGCTTGGTAGGAAGTGGTGCCCCATGCCCACCAGGTCCCGCATGTGCATGTCAGGGAGCTCCAGGTCCCGCTGGCCTTGTCGCCGGCGGGAGGTGGACGAACTGGCTGAGATGGGTGACAGGGGCTCCTCATAGCTTGAGTTATCCGAGCAACGGCTGGAGTCTTCCTGGCTGTGTGTCAGCTGCAACGCGGCCGTGACCGAGAGGGGCACGGTGCCTGTTGGCTGGGGGGCAGAGAGAATGGTTGGCTTCCTGATGGGAGAACCACCCACGTCTAGCAGAGTGACAGGCAAAGCAAGTGGTGTCCTCCTTCTACTTGGTCCATGACTACATACCTTTGAATTCCTAGATCAAAGCATCTTCCGGGCTGTCCCCTCTCTTGTCCTCCCAGTACTGGCACGTGCACCGCACTGCACGGCAATGACCTGACTCTATGTCTGTTGTTTCTTCTAGATGTGGGGTTTTAAACCAGGGCTCTATGGGTTTCAGGGGTGGTCTACGAAACAGCATGGAGAATTTCCTGGGCATGTGCATGTTGGATGGCAGCTTTCCTCAGAGTCTTAAAGAGGTTTATGACCCAAGTGACAACAAGCAGCAAAAATACATCAGGTTCTGAAATGTCCCACTAGGCCGTGGGCTCCCGCAGGGTGACTTAGAGCCTTAGCGCCTCACAGCGCTACAGCGCCTCTCAGCATACGGCTGGGGCTACAAAATAGTTAACGAATGAATACCCATGGTCCTGGTAGAGGCTTCAAGAACTCAGTGCTCTGTGTTTGAGGAGGCAATGACGGGGCGCCTGGGTGGCTCGGTTGGTTAAACGGCCATCTTCGGCTCAGGTCATGGTCTCACGGTTCGTGAGTTCGAGCCCCGTGTCGGGCTCTGTGCTGACAGCTCAGAGCCTGGAGCCTGCTTCGGATTCTGTGTCTCCCTCTCTCTCTGTCCCTCCCCCGCTCATGCTCTTTCTCTCTTACTCAAAAATAAACATTAAGAAAAAAACCAAAAAGAGCCAATGAGATGTGGGGGAAAGGGTATAGGCTGCCTCCCCACCCAGCCCTCCACGTGAGACATGAGATAACCGGGCCAGGCAGAGGAGACCCCACTTCCAGGCTCCCAGAAGGATGGAAGCAAACTGGAAGGGGAGAGGTGAGGAAGGGGCAAGGGAAACCACCCCTAAGCATCCATGGGTCCAAATGCAAGGGCCCCTTAAGGGACCTGAGAAGGTTGTGAGAAATGAGGACATAGCAGAGTATACTTAGTCAGCAGTGGGAAAGGCATGCGGGTGTCCCGGGCCTCTTAAGAAGGGAAGTTGGCGGGGACTTGTGTCAAGCCGGCATCTCACCTGCTTCTTGGTATCCTTGGTAAGTGGTGGCAGACTGGCTTTGCCGGCCCGGCGGCGGTTGTGGGTCGTGGCTCCTGCCTTCTGAAGCTTGCTCCGGTCCGAGTGGAAAAGCCCCACTCGTTTGGTGCACCCCACGTTGTACCTGCCGGAGTCGGGGAAGGACGGAAGTCAGAGCACAGTCATGGGGAGTACGGGCCTCGGGCAGCATGACAGCAGCCGGGCTCTCCAGCAACATCTGAGTCTGTCTATTTGCGCCGATCCTGGGTCTACCACTGACTGCTAGCTGTGTGACTCTGGGTAAGCCACTGGATCTCTGAGCCTCAGTTTCCTCATCTGGAGCTGGGGATGAGACGGCTCACTTCCCGAACTCGGTCCAACAGTGACATGAGCTAACGTGTGGCAAGTGCTCAACATGACAACTCAGGTCATGCGAAGAACTCGTGGCCGACATGGTCTACACTGAAAGGCACTGGTGCCAGAAGACAGCTGCCTTGCAGTCCTGCTGGGAGGTACAGGCGCACCTCACAGACACTGCGGGGTCGGTTCCAGAGAGGGCTCGCAATAAAGAGAGTCAGATGACTTCTGTTTGTTCCCTGATGCATATAAAAGTAAGGTTTACGTTACACTGGAGTTTATTAAGCATGCAATAGCATTATGTCTAAAAAAACCAATGTACATGCCTTAATTTAAAAACACCTTATTGCTGGGGCGCCTGGGTGGCTCAGTTGGTTAAGCGTCCGACTTCGGTTCAGGTCATGACCTCACAGTTTGTGAGTTCAAGCCCCGCGTCAGGCTCTGTGCTGACAGCTCAGAGCCCGGAGCCTGCTTTGGATTCTGTGTCTCCCTCTCTCTCTGCCCCTTCCCTGCTTGTGCTCTGTCTCTCTCTCTCTCAAAAATAAACATTAAAAAAATTTTATAAAATAAAAAAATACCTTATTGCTAAAAATCGCTAACCATCATCTGAGCTTTCAGTGAATCATAAATAACCTTTTTGCTGATGGAGGGTTTCGCCTCGATGCCAACAGCTGCTCCCTGATCAGGGTGGTGGGTGCTGAAGGCTGGGGCAAGTTCCTAAAATAAGACAACGGTGAAGTCTGCCATGGTGATGGACTCTCCCTTTCATGGACGATTTCTTTGTCACGTGCAATGCTGTTTGACAGCATTTTCCCCACAGAACTGCTTTCAAAATTGGGACTCCTCTCAAACCCTGCCACTGCTTTATCAACTCAGTTTATGTAATCCTTTGTTGTCATTTCAACAGTCTTCACAAGCATCTTCACCAGGAGATTCCACCCACCACGTTCTTACTTTCTTTGCTCCTCTATAAGAAGCCACTCCTCATCCATTCAAGTTGCATCACGAGATGGTAGCAACCCCGCCCCATCTTCAGGCTCCACTCCTCATTCTGGTTCTCTTGCTATTTCTACCACATCTGCAAGGACTTCCTCCACTGAAGTCTTGAACCCCTCACGGTCATCCATGAGGGTGGGAATCAACTTCTTCCAAACTCCATTAATGTTGCTATTTTGAGCACGTCCCATGCATCCTGAATATTCTTAAAGGCATCTAGAATGACAAATCCTTTCCAGAAAGTTTTTAATGGACTCTTCCCAGATCCACCATCCCGATCTATGGCAGCTAGAGTCTTACAAAATGCACTTTTAAAAAAGACCTGAAAGTCAAAATGACCCCTTGATCCATGGGCTACAGAATGGATGATATATTTGTTAGCAGGCACATGGAAACAACATGAAATCTCATTGCCATCTCCATCAGAGCTTGTGGGTGACCAGGTGCAGTCTCAGTGAGTGGTGACATTCTGTATTTTTTTTTTTTTTAATGTTTATTTTTGAGGGGGGGGAGGGGCGAGAGAGAGAGGGAGACACAGAATCCAAAGCAGGCTCCAGGCTCTGAGCTGTCAGCACAGAGCCCGACATGGGGCTTGAACTCACAGACTATGAGATCATGACTTGAGCTGAAGTCAGACACTTAACTGACTGAGCCACCCAGGCTCCTTGAGCAGTGATATTCTGAAAGAAATCTTTTTTCCTGAGCAGTAAGTCTCAACAGTGGACTTAAAATATTTACTAAACCATGCCATAAACAGATGTGCTGTCATCCAGGCTTTGTTGTTCCACTGACAGAGCACAGGCAGAGTAGATGTAGCATTAATTCTTAAGGGATGTTCAGAATGGTCCATGGGCATAGACTTCAACTTCCAACAACTCACCAGCTGCATTAGCCCCTAACACGACAGTCAGCCTGTCCTCTGAAGCTATGACGCCAAGCACAGACTTCTCTCTAGCTACGCAAGTCCTAGACGGTGTCTTCTTCCAATAACAGGCTGTTTTGTCTGCATTGAAAATCTGTTGTTTAGCACGGCCACCTTCCTGAATTACTGTAGCCGGATCTTCTGGGTAACTGGCTGCAGCTTCTACATCAGCACCTGCTGCCTCACTATGCATTTTTATAAAACGAGATGGCTTCTTCCCTTAAATCTCATGAACCAACCTCAGCCAGCTTCAGATTTTTCTTCTGCAGCTTCCTCTCCTCTCTCAGCTTCACAGAATTGAAGAGAGTCGGGGCCTTGCTCTGGATTAGACTGTGGCTTAAGGGAATGTTGGGGCTGGTTTGATCTTCTATGTAGACCACTCAAAGTTTGTCCATATCCGCAATAAGGCTGTTTTGCTTTCTTATCATTTGCATGTTCACTGGAGTAGCACTTTTAATTTCCTTCAAGAACTTTTCCTTTGCATTCACAACTTGGCTAACTGTTTGGAACCAGAGGCCTATCTTCTGGCCATCTTGGCTTTCCACATGCCTTCCTCACTAAGCTTAATCATTTCTAGCTTTTGATTGGAAGTGAGAGACCTGTGCCTCTTCCTTTCACTTGATCACTTAGAGGCCACAGTAGGGTTATTAATGGGCCTAATCTCAACACTGTTGTGTCTCAAGGAATAGGGAGGCCTGAGGAGAGGGAGAGGCAGGGGAACGGTCGGTTGGTGGAGCACTCAGAACACACATGACGTTTACTAAGTTCACCATCTTATGTGGCAGTAGTTCACAGAACCCAGAACAATCATAGTAACATCAAAGATCACTGATCGCTGCGATGTGATAATAACGAAAAGGGAAATGTTGCAAGAATTACCAAAATGTGACACAGAGACAAGAAGTGAGCGAATGCTGTTGGAAAAACGGTGCCGATGGGACTTGCCTGACACAGAGTTGCCGCACACCTTCAATGTGTAAAAAGCGCAGTATCTGGGAAGCATGATAAAATGAGATATGCCTGTAGCTTGGCAGAGCTTCACAGAGGTACCCTGATTACCTCCAGCACAGGGCTGAGGACAGCCTTATTCCAGCCGGCATGTGGAGCCCCTCTCTGCCTGGGGATTGAGAGAGTTCTATTCCTTTGAGGGTCCAGGGCTCTGGGATTGGTGCCTCTTCTGCCTTGGTATGAAGACCACATAGGGCTCTGGAGTCAGATGGGTCTAACTCCCCAACTATGCCGCTCGGCACAACTACTTATCCTCTATGCCTCAGTTTCCTAGTGCGTGTGAAGGGCACAGTTATGCCTGCCTCACAGTTATTTTGAAGACCAGATGACCCAGGGCGTATCAACTGCCTAGAGCAGCGCC
Organism: Herpailurus yagouaroundi; assembly: GCF_014898765.1. Classification (NCBI taxonomy): domain Eukaryota; kingdom Metazoa; phylum Chordata; class Mammalia; order Carnivora; family Felidae; genus Herpailurus; species Herpailurus yagouaroundi. Next base: position 25,335,212 of record NW_024412388.1, read on the forward strand.
TAGCACGCGGCAGGCACGCAGTAAACGACGCTGTGTCTGACTAGGATCATCGGTCTACGCTGGGTGAAGCGCACAAAGAGAACATCTACAATGAGCACAGCGGCTCGGCGCGAAGCCTCTGGTGGAGGGCTTGCCCAGTGGGGACAGTAGCTGCCAAGGGCAGGGAAAGAGGACGGGTTCAATGGGGCCCAGGAGGGACAGCCGAGCTGAAGCACTGCCTCCTCTCCTTGAACTTGGGGCTGCTCACTCGAGCTCTGGGTTCCAGGACCTGGCGGATTAGCGACACGGTGCCACTGCCAGGCTGGTGGAGGAAGACGGAACGCGGATAAGCTACACCTAGGGTCTCCCAGGATGGACGATCGATCGCTGAAGGGAGGTAGGACACGACACAAGGTGCGATCCTGAGGAGGCGGAAGGGCTGGCACAGCGACAGGGCTGAGGCCACTCACCTCTTTGCACACGCCATGGAACAGAAGCGCTTGGAACGCTTGAACTTGTAGGCAAAGTCCACCCGGCCACAGAGTTCACACTTGAGTTTGAGGGGAGTACCCTCCTCTTTGGATTCTGGAAAGTATGGAAACTAGAGTAAGTGTAAAGACGAGCAACCCCCACAGGACCCCACGAGGCCTCCCTTCTCTGCTCTGCCTCTTCCTCATGTCCCCACAGCTGTGGCATGCAGTGGTGGTCTGGCTTGGAAAATGCCCATCTGCTTTTGCTGCTGGTTTGGGAAGAGACGTTTCTTCCACCGTGGCCAGTAGCAGTGGTGTTTGGTGACGGACCCTCGGACACCTAACAGGTTTTCTGTCCGAGTGCTACGAGCCTGAGGCAAACACAGGTGGCGAAGAATCAGCACCCCTCTGGAAGAGAGGGGGCTCGTGGGGAATACTCTGGATGCTGTCACAACCGATCTGGAATTATCCTACCCTACCGTGACCCGTCTGGTCAGCTGTTGCCCTGGATCACAGAACCCAGGAGTTCTGTATCCTACGTAGCCCCCGCTCAGTCAGTGGCTCCTGCTGCAAGTGCAGTCGTCGTCGCCTGGCCACTGTGGCGCCAGAGGGCCGGCTCCCGAGGCAGCGAAGGAGGGGCACTCCTGCCTGCCCACTCCCACCTCCTGCCAGCGACTCCCACAGGAAAAGCAACTCTTGGAATCCTGTGCGTGGCCAGAGTGGGGCTGGGGGAGGGGCGAGGGACAAACAGTTCCCCGAGGGCAGGGACTTTCCCTCTTCTGTTTTCTAGGGGGCAGGGCCCGGGGGGAAATGGTTGATAGACCGATATGTTAACCCACTCTCTGGCCAGGGTTCCTCCATGGATACGGCTAGAGGAAGTGTGCGAGGCCTGCCTTTGTGGCCCTGTCTACTTCCCGGTCAGCTCAGCCAAATCGGAAGGCATTTGGGGTATGAGAGGCCTACCTTGCAGATAGGGCTCCTCCATCTCAGAGTCAGTGGTGGTGGTGTGATCCTGCTGTGGAAGTTTCTCAGGCAAGAACCCCTGTGCATACTTCTTCTTGAGATTCCCCACCAGCAGGGACGAGCGTCCCACCTAGAGGACAAGGTGACATGGAGGCCATGAGGGTTAGGTGGGAGACACTGCCTTGTTATCCAGCCTCATCAAAATTACAAATATAAAGCATCTAGGTGCAGATGCCAGCCTCCACATCATCATCCAAGTGTGCCTTGCTCAAGGCCCTATTCTGCTGAGCAGCTCAGGAGGCAAGATGCCAACTGTCCCCCAAGTACAGGGATGGCTTCAATCCAGGACCAAAGGACGGCTTAGGAGGTTAGGAAAATACCTACTCTTCCAAGTGAGTGAGGGGCAGAGATGGAGACAGAAATCACCACCAGCGAAGCTGCCAGGACCCAGGGTTCACATGTCACCGGGCAGGAATACAGCCGAGGCCATGTGTGAGAGTATATGTATGACGCTAGAGGGACTTGGCAACCATTTTTTTGTTTCCTGCTTTTCCCCACCTTACGGTTGCTCTACCCAAGCCAGAGACACAGGCAGCCATGGAGGAGAGCAGAAGGAAATGGACTCTGGGCCACAGAGCAAATGCCCTGTGTGGCTGCCAGGATCTAGACGGGCTTATTCACTCTTGGTCCTTCCTTCGTTGTCTCTGTGCAGGCAACCTGGTGGCTAGATCTCTGGGGCGATGCCGTGGGGGAGCCATTGAATCTGCATCCGCCCTGTCAGATCGGTTGGTTTCTGGTGTTTCTCTAGGAGACCAAGGCCAAGACCTAGTCTAATGAGGGAGGGGACGTGACAGGGCTGGAGCTACTTATAGCTAAGGTACTCCAGGGTAGATTTCTTTGCCACAGGCCTTGAACAACCTTCAGAGGGAAAGAGGACAAGAACCTATTTGTCTTCTGGCATTTTAGAAGGGCAGTTCAGCCAGCTCAGTCAATCAAGCTTAGAGTCTTCTGCTGACTGTTCCAACCACTCAGGGACCCGAAGAATGAGCAGAAGGCAGATGGCATCCCGTGAAGATGGTATTCTCTAACAGCCAGATAATCTCATCACAGGAGAGGCTGGTGTGCACCTGGCTCTGGGCTCCTCCCACCTGTATAAGAGCATCACCTGTCTTCACCAATTCACACTGCACAGAATCAGCTGTGGGTGTTTTGTTCTAACAAGCCATTTTCTTGATTCTTTTATATTTCCCTTTGGTCTTATGCTCTCATTGGACACATCTGATTGTGGCCTTTCTAAAGTACCCCTCACTCTCATTCATTCTCTTTTCAAGGCTCTGTCACCAGAAAAGAAGCTTCAGGCTACAACCCTGTTCTCTTCTCTTCATCTCAGACACATCCTGAAAATTTTGTTCCACGGTTTCCTTTTGTTCTCTAATTGGCTAAAGTTTTGCCATTCAGAGGTTCTGGCATTCAAAACTGAACGAGGTCTCATTTCCCCAAACCCATCATCTTTCCCCCAACACCCCAATGTGAATTCCCTTCTAACTAAGGGGGTCACACATCACCAGGCAGGAACATGGCTGAGTCTGTGTGTGGAAAACTTCTAACCAAGGGACCTTGCCAATTATTCCTAATCATGGATCCCTTCTGGACCTTAGGAAGACACTCAATCCTAGAAAGAAAATGGCTCTGACATTCTTTTGCGGGGGGGAAATTAGCAAGGAAAGAGCAAACTGTTTACATTTTTGGACATTTTACATGGAAATGTAAAAATATTCTAATACACATCCAAAATATACTTCAAAAAAAAAAAACAAAAAAAAAAAAAAAGAGGGGAAAAGAAGTAGTCCGTACCGGGAAAGGCTCCGCCCCCTCCTGGATCACAAACCCTTCGATAACATGCGTCAGGATTTGGGGTTTCACAATGGCCTGTGGTGGTTTATTCTCACCATTCTGGGGGGCAGTGCCGGTGATGCTGGAGGCAGAATTTCCGTTCCCTGAGGTCATGCCGGGGCTGCTGAGGTCGGTCAGTGCATGAACAATGCCCTGCCCTGTCTCTGTACAAGGGGAGAGTAGGAAAACACAAGCAGGGGAGGTCAGAACTGGGTCCAGACCAGCAGAAGGAAGGGCAGGGACTCAGCATGTGTCTGGCTTTTTCCATGGAGCCACACGACAATGTGAAGCAAGCAGTCCCCTCTGTCAATGACCCACTTAAAAGTGGCAGGTTTGATGGACACACCACCAAGTGGGACTATAATCGGTCCTGCAACCAGGCAGCTAATCAGCTAGCAGTATTTTTTAATTTCCCAACTGTGCTAAGAATAGTTAACCAAGTCAAACAGATAATAATTCTCTTTTGGGAGTTAAGACCTCGGTCAATATTGATCTGGACAAACAAGGCAATCTTCAGTTCAAGGGAGAGAATGTATTTAAGGTGATAACTACAACCAGGATGAAAAGCTGCACTAGGTACAGGGCTTGGGGTGTGGTGGGGTCTGGGGGAGAGAGGTTAAACCTTCTATAAAGTTTTCCATGGAAAAGGATTAGATTTTAAGCAGCCTGTGAAAGGTCAAAGTACAAACCCCAGAGATGAACACAAAGGGAACACGAGGGTTGAGCCCCAAGTGAACACGGTGTTATCCATAGGAGGCTGGTTATTGGGGGTCACGCATTAAGATACACCTGCATTCAATTTCTCCCCCAAGGTGGGGGGCTCTATGCTGCTTCTGTTGGCCCTGTGCTCTTGATCAAGCCCCTTGCCCTGTTCTCAGCTCCACATCCAGTCCAGTCCTTAGCCAACCAGAGTCCTCCCCTCCTGAGGTCTCTTCCCCTGCGGGCCTGCTGGCCTTCCTCTGAAGGACCTGATAGCGTGCTGTAAAAAGCGTGTCAAGGTGCCTACACAGAACACACCACAGGGGACCCTCCTCTTCTCCACTTCGTCGGCCCCTCTCCTGAGCTGCTCCATGATTTAGAGGTACAGACCCTCATTACCTCACTTTTGCAGCCCCCTCCCCGCCCCCTTCCCAGGCCCATTCCACACCAACTGTGTGAGGTGAAGTTGCCTGTAACCTGGAACTTCCTAAAAAAGAAAAAAAGAGAAAGAAAAAGCCATTTCTTTATTACAACAAGCCTATTGATATTAAGCATAACCCTGCCTGTGTGTGTTACATTCTTGAAAAACGATTTCAGTACATTAGTTTAGTAATTTTTGCATAAAACTCTGTATGTCGATGCTCTTATTTCATGTTAAATACTGAAAATCTCACCATGGAACAGGAATTCAGAGTCTGATATGTAGCATAAGAAATAAAAATAAACACATTTTAGAAAAGGTTTATAGCTGGTTCATTTTATTACTAGCAGTCCTAATGCTCAATAAACCAGGATGAATCTTTTTTGATAGAAAAGAATCGACTATGACACATGCCTTCACTAATCAGACCTCAGTAATTCAATTATAATAAATTTCAGAGCTGAGCACGAGCCATCCAAGAGATATGAATGATGAGATTTTTAAAAATTAATTTTTGTTTGAGACACATTCACACCAGCAAGTTGGAAAAATTCCTTTAAGTGTTTATAGTCATTTGAAAAAAAGTTTTTGACAGCTTTGACTTTACTGTAGAGATGAAAATTTTCCCCTTTGGAATTCGCCTCTCTAAACTATAAAGGTGTTTGGGAACTACATCAAAAAATCTTTTCTTAACTGTCCATGAATAACTAGGAGGACCAGGTCAATCAAATCAAATCAATCAAATTAAATTTCTCTGCTTTTAAATGTTAAATATTTAAGCCTGCATTTACAGAATTACATTTTCTCTTTTATTTAATATTTTAAATAGGCAAGAAAACATGTGTTTTACTTAAACTGATGAATAAATGCTGTTAAAATATAGAGCTGACTATAGAAGTTAACATTTTATTTTTAGATGGTGGCAATTTACATCTAATTAGAGCCTAGTAAAATATTTCCTGACTTCTCTAATGAACTACAGATTACAGAATCACAAGATTAGAAAGTCTGGTTCATTCCCTTACCAATGCTTGAACCTTCTCTGTAATACTCCCACCACCCAGTGGTTTTGAGGCATCTGTCTGAACAGCTCTGATGGCAAAGGAACGGACTACCTCTGGAGTGGTTTGTTCCCAGTGCGGGCAGTTTGGTTAAAAAGTTCTTCCTTCCTGTGATTTAAAAATCTACCTCCTGTTAATTTCTGCCCACCTTTCTGCTCCTTAAGACCATACAGAAGAAGGCCAATTGCATTTGTATAATGGGCAAAAACACAGGCTTAGACCTGGCTTAGAGACTGGTCTTTATCACTCAAACGAATTAGGGGCAAGTCGTGGTCTCTCTGAGACTAGCTCTCTCACTAGCTGTAAACTAAGGACAGTAACACCACCTACTCTACAGTGTCGGGTGGCTATGAGGACCGCAGGAGATAATCCCCCGACAGAGCAGCACACTAGAAGTGCTCACGAAATGCTCTTGGTGTCAGAAAGCGTATCACTCACGACCACACTCTATCTTCTCTCCTTCAGGCCAAATGCCCTCTGCTTCTTCTATTCCTTCCACGAAAGGCTGCAAGTTCACCATCATCCTAGGTGTTCTCTGTTTACATCCTTTAAAGTCAGGGACCCAGTCAACACCAACAGAAAACTCAAGCGCACTGATCTAGGAGATGGGGTTGGTTAAGATTTTTGTTTTGTTTCTTTGAAACATGGTCACATTCCTGACTGAGAGCACAGGAGGAGGGAGACACAGGACTCCCTTGTTTTGGTTTATAATTCCTCTATGGAAGTACTCCTTTCTCCTTGAAATCTGGGGTCACTCCCACCTCTGGCTCTTTAGATATTCATCACCAAACTGCTTCTGATACCTTGTCTCCTTTTATGGGATCTCTCCATCCTTGCCTGGTTCTTCTCCCTCCCCCACCACTACTCCCTCCCCTCTTGTGTCTCAGAGCAGTGTCTATTAATGTGCACTGGAGCACTGCAAGACAGGGCGGTGCAGGCAGAACTCCTGAGGTCAGGTTCTTCCCTCATGCCAAATACAGTAGTGAACAGATACATTTCAGTAGCTCCGAGTCTCCAGAGCCAATGCTTAACTCTGGGAAGCAAAGACTTCTTGGAATCTCAGTTTTAAAAGAAGGATCTTATTAAGCAGGAGAATAAACAAATAAACGCTTTCACCCTAACGTTAGAAGCTATCACTGCCCATTATAACGGGCAGGTTGCAGAAGAGACAGAAGCCAAGGGACAGAGGGAGGGCAATTTACGAATATACAAAGGTTTGCGACTATTTGCTTGGCAGTCCTCTTGTGGGCCAAGGCCTCCTCATCTGCTTTAGGAACAAAGGAGTCTGGGCTATTTCTGGAATGACCAAACACAATCTCACCCCCTGCCAAGCTCAGCACTCTGAGATTAATTTAATCTGCTTCCCGCTCTCCCAGACTGCTCTGCAGCCTGCTGGAGGGAAAGCAGCTTAATAGTGAAACTTGCAGAAACCTGTCCTGCCGGCCCTGCGGCCAGAAAAAAGATAGAGAGAAAGAAAGACTCTATTTCAGGAATTCTTGCTTTCTCAATTCTCTTGACCAGTCCTGAGGCTGGTGGTGCTGCTGAAGATTTCCACAGGTCTCAAAAGCCATTATACACAACTAGGCACCCAAATCTGAAAGGTGGAGGCCAGGATGCCGTGAGGACGGACAGGCTGCGGGTGGTGGGGGTGGGGGTGGGGGGGTTGGGGGCGGGAGGCAGGCCAGGGAGGGAGAATCTAGTCTTTTAATGAAGCTGCCCACAAAGGGCCAAGTATGCAGATAGGAATGAACAGGACATATGTTCTGGGGCAGTTGTTAACATTATGTAGGTCTCAACCTCTAGGTTGCCTCTCAATTCTGGTCTCATTCATAGGTTCTGGCAGAAATGTGGACCACCCAGCAGCCTGTTTGTGAGATTATCTGCATTGGGGTTCGTCCTTTGTGCTAGGCAGAGCAAGTTTCTTTAGGCAGGGGCTATGTCTTGTTACCTCTGTATCTTCAGAACTAACCCCGTGCCCGCTATAGGAGAGCTACTTAATGTCTGTTAAACTGGATCATCTGGAACCCATGGTCTCAGTCTTCGCCAGTCTCCTCAGTCTCAGACAGGGAACTTGACACCATCTGAGATTTGTAAATTACTTTCCGAGGCTATAATGATTTGAGAGTAGCTAGGCCAGTGCCTCCTACAGGAGCGGCATTTCTGGGTACCTGGTCACGAAGAACAAGAGTTATTCCTTAGCCCATTTCATCCCGTTAGGGTGGGGATTTCTTCAGCAAGAAGGGGCATTAAGTTGCCCTGAAGGCTGGAGTGCTGGATTCCTTGGCCCCTTTGAAACATGGGTGTGGGCTCTAGGCATCTGGAAAGCATGATGACCTCTAGAGGCAGAGCCTGGGAGGCTCCTATAAAAATGGCCCCAGCCTCAGGGCCAGTCACTAGGTGTCTAGAGAGGCTGAGCTCTCCTGCCCACTGAAGACAGAGGTCTGGATGGCCACAGCTATGCGAAATCTGGGTCGTTTTAGAACTAAGTCTGATGTTCTCCACGTGTGCAGATAAAACAAAAATCAGTTATGCTGGAACATGGCTTAGTACTAACAGTTATTATGGGCATATCAGGTGGTCTGGCTATTCATTCTGTGTGCCCCTAAAGCAAGTCCTTGAAGACCTGCTTCAGAGGACATGGAAGGCAAGCGGAGCGTCTCCTGCCCCCCTCAGCGTGGTCCGTGGCTTTCATTTCTATCTTCTCCAGACAGGAGGAGTATTTTAATTTACAAGACTTCTAACTACCCTTGCTTGACTGCAGCAGGAGTAAGACAGAGCTAATGAAGTTAATAAAGAATTTAAGGAAGCAAAGTAGGTGATAACATGGGTCATTTGCCTGCAGCAAATTCTGCTCGACAAATGGCAAAACAAGGTTGCTTATACAACAGAGAGCATTCTCTCCATGCCCCTGGCTCTGAACTCATGCTCACTGTGCCTCAGCTTAGCAGGCCCAATCATGCGGCCAGAATGGGGGACAGCAGGATTCCTGAAGAACCGCTTGCTCTAGAGCGAGCCCGAGTGGAGCGCCTGTGAAGTGAACGCCCAGGGAAACCGTATCCAGGAGGCAGAGAGCAGCTGATCTGGTGGGTAGTAACAAAGCACAGTAAGCTGAGGGCAGCAGAAAACCCCACCAGCCACTCTTACAGTCTCTTTAGTTATTCAGAAAGAAAGAAGTAAAGAAACTGGTGCCATTCTGAAAGTGAGGAAGGTCAGATATTTCATAAACACGTTTTTTGGCATCCCCACCACCGCCCCACGGGGGGGGGGGGGGAGTAGGAAACTGAAGTGGCGGGGAGGGGGGTGGTGACGAGGGAGAAAGGGGTGGGCAGACACAGGTAGATGGGGGGACAAAGGGCAAGGGGGCAAGAGAAGGAGGACGATGGCTCCATCCTGGGACCTCACGAGTCCATCAATTAAAGAGAATCATTTGGTTAACAACCTTTAAAATGTAAACAGACACCTGTGGTCATTCACACCTTGCTGTGAGCCACTCAGGTAAGCAGACAGTTTTCCTCCCAATTTCGGGACAGCAGGCTTGGTGGGAAGGGTGGGAGTGGACAGTGATCCTTCTGGATCATGGGCACTAGATCACACAGGACTGGAGTCTAGCATCTGAATTTTCCAGAAGGGGAAAAGTGTGCATTTCAGAACCAAGGCAAGGGTGGCTGCCTTGTATGTGGAAGACAGTAGCTTCTAAAACATGCACAAAAGGAGCTCTTAGTCACGGGGAAACCGCAGGCCCCTTCCTACCCCGGGGGTCTTCTGAGTATCACAAGGCAGGAGGCACCAATGCCCAATGTTCGTAACTTTTTCAGGGGAAGAGTCACAGGGGGCTCCTGTCACAGGGGGCTCCGGGGCCCCTGGCCAAGCAGTCGCAGGAGGGCGAGGCTCTGGGTCCACGCCTGGACTCCTGCGGGGGAGCCGGCCGGCGGAACGCAAGGGGAGGCTGAGCCGGGTAGCCCCACACCCGCTCTCAGTGACACGGCCGAACGACCTTGCTGAGTCCGGGTTAAGAGGACCGGAGGGCAGACGTGCTCCTCAGACCTGAAGCATCCGGGCTGAGCAGCTCCGGCCCAGGCATCTGCTAGGGAGGGCTCCTCCTCCTCCTCCTCCTCCCTGGCAGCCATTACCATACAGCTGACTTTCACGCTGTCTCTCAGGACACAGGCCGAGAGAGCGGCCCTTCTGACTCACCCACAATCCCCAGCCACAGTGTACATAAGCTGAATTGTAAACAGCTGAATGTTTTCCAAGCTGCCACCCCCGGCGATGAAGGCAGGAATCAATGGAGCGGACAGCCACCCTCCCCCATACAGGTCAGGACAGTGGGAGCAACGGGGGTTTCCGAACAGCTGCAGGGCCGGCTTCCCGGCCCACGGACCCAGCAGACTCGGCAGCAGCACCTGCAGGGCCACGGGGTGACTTCCCACAGGACAGGTCGGCGCACCTGGGAATCGCAGCTACCTCTCGAGGGATCCAAGGCGGAGGCCGAGGGCTCCCAGATACTCTCCCATCACGGCTCCCTGGCGGATGCTAGGACTTCAAAAGACCAAATGTCTGGAACCAGTGGGAGAGGCTGTGCACGCGAGACCTCAAGATCACAGGAGGTGGACGTCAGCATGGCAGAGGAAGACTCTGGCTCTGGGTTCATCCTCTGGCTCCACCTTTGACTACCCGTGAGCTGCGAGCACTTGGTACCTGCTCTGAGCCTCAGTCTCTCCGTCTATAAAAAAGAGGATCACACTGCCTATCTTACAAGGTTACAGTGAATAGAATTTTTATATGTAAGATATGTGGCGCTGATCACATTTAGAAGCTGTGCTACAAGGCAGCTAAGTCTTTAGGATCAGAAAGCCCTTAGGCTTAAATCCTAGTTTGTAATCCTGGACAAATTACTCTAGGCCTTAGTTTCCTTATCCTTAAAATGGGTACTTAGACCTGTCTCACATGGCTGCAGTAAAGATTCAATAAGATAATGCAGGGACAACACACGGATCAGGCAGGACTTGGCCATAGGAGGGCTAACATCACTGAAACCTGAGAGATTAGGAAACCCGCCTTAATCTCTTAATCTCGCTCTCATAGAGCCTGGCTTCGTGTAGCCTCGGGGCAGAGTTATTCTCCCACTGGCCCAAACTCAGGTACCTTTCACTTTCTTCAGACACCCTGGGCTACTCAGGGTGTCAAGTCCTTGTCCTTTTGAGGTCAGGCTTCAGGGAAAAAAGTTACTTCCACTTTGACAATGACTACAACATAACAGAAATGCACTTGCCTTCGGGGCAAACCAAAGGTCTCAATTCACCTTCAACAGTGATTAATCCAAAGGGCGAGACAACCACTATGTTCCCTTTGTACACAGTTCTTTCACTACATTCCCTTTGTACACAGTTCTTTCATAAGGAGTCCCAGGGTATCACAGAGAAGTGCAGAACCCCAGAAACCAGAAAAGATAACTTTGGAGCAACTAAGCTACAAAGGCAGTTTAGCCTGTGGAAAGAAGTTAAAGGCTGAAGGTAAAATTATGGAAGATGGATTTCTTGTTAAATCCAGTTGTTAAAAAAAGACACACCAGCGACTAGAGATATTTAGTGAATTCTCTAATTATTTTCAGGTTGGTAAAAGTAAAGGACATTATGTTGCCTGATATGCTTATTTATTTACCAAGTGCAGGAGCACTAATATTCTTAGATAAATGGGAGAGGGAAGAGGAGGAAGAGGAGGAGGGGAAGAGGAGGAGGAGGAGGAGGAGGAGGAGGAGGAGGGAGACAGAGAGGGGGAAAAAGCTAAGCCTCAGCTGTCTTATCTATATAATGGGATGATGATATTAACTTGCAAACCAATCCTCCCGATCATTTCTGCTCTTGGAAAACATCACTCCGTTCCTAAAACCATTGTCCAAGTCTGCAATCACCTTCCTATCCTACCAATCAGCTGACAGAACAGATTAATACTGACCACTGGAGACCTGAAAATATAGACTTAATCGATTTTTTTAAAAAACAGTATTTGACTGGTATTAACTTTGTTTCCATCTGAAGTGTCATTTGCTTTGACTGTTTTAAACATGTTTTAGTATAGACTGGATTAATATAGATTTGGATTGTATGGATTTAGGTCACATACGGATGGTTTCAAATACGCTCAAGATATCAGTAACTAGGGATAATTATATAGTATTTGAGACATAACAGCCATGCAGCTAGGGCCTTAACAATAACCCCCAGTGGTCATGAGCTCTCATTTTCTTGCCAATAGTCTCGATCTTCAGTGTCAAGCCCGGTCCTCCTAATCTACTGGGGAAGAGCTGGTTAGGACACTCCATCTGACAGTCATCTCTTTTTTTTTTTTTAATTTTTTTTTCAACGTTTATTTATTTTTGGGACAGAGAGAGACAGAGCATGAACGGGGGAAGGGCAGAGAGAGGGAGACACAGAATCGGAAACAGGCTCCAGGCTCTGAGCCATCAGCCCAGAGCCCGACGCGGGGCTCGAACTCACGGACCGCGAGATCGTGACCTGGCTGAAGTCGGACGCTTAACCGACTGCGCCACCCAGGCGCCCCCAGTCATCTCTTTTTAAGAGAAGCTATAATAAATTTCTCTGCTGAGGAGAAAATCATCCAGAAAACAGATATTTGCTTTAAAGGCTGTCCTAATACTAAATGGCAATACTCTTCAACGTCTGAACTTATGTCAGAACTGGCAATCCCTGTTTAATAACAATCCTTTCTCTGGCAATGCAGAAAGAATGTGCTCTTCTTCTAGACTTATCTAAACTAAAAAAAAAAAAAAAAAAAAAAAAAAAAAAAATTATCTGGAAATTGAAAGAAAAGCACATCCTTTTTCACGAACTATAAATAATTTGGAAGGGGAAAGAAAAAAAAAAAACCTGTTAAGTTTACCATGCTGGCTGAGATGATCTTAGGATGAATCACACAACAATGTATTAAATTATGCGTTATGGTTCTTACTACACCTTCTATCTTCAAAAACTAACATTGGTGGGCGCCCGGGTGGTTCAGTCAGTTAAGCACCCGACTTTGGCTCAGGTCATGATCTCACAGTCTGTGAGTTCAAGCCTTGCGTCGGGCTCTGTGCTGTCCGCACAGAGTCTGCCTCCACCTCAGATCATCCATCTTCCTCTCACTCTCTCTCTCTGCCCCTCTCCTGCTCACACTCTCTCTCTCTCAAATATGAATAAACATTAAAAAAATTTTTTAAAAACCCCTAACATTCGTAACTGTATAACTCTTGCTTAACTATAAAACAGCCCATTGCTTGGCTGCGTCTATCATTCTCTACTTTTGTTACCGATGGGACAAAATCCAGAATCTTTAAGGTTTTTGTCTTGGATAAACAAATGGTTGATTAGTTTCCTAACCACTCCTCAAGTGTCATGAAGTTGAATTCAAGGTGGTCTGCCTCTGAGTTTCTCAAATCAGTGGTCTGATGTAGCTAGTAATTCCAAGTGAAATTCTGAAAGAAGTTAGTGCTCAAAATGAAACCTGCATCTATTCGAGAGATGAATAAGTAATCTTAAATAGGCACACTTCTTAGTTTTTTAACATAAAACACAGCAGAATCTTTAAATGGTGACTCACATTATAGTCTGAACCATGCCACAGAAGCTCTTAAAACCTAAAGCTACACACGTTCATACATCCACTTTGAGGGGTAGTCCAGCCATGTTTTCCAACAAACAAGGTGCCAAGTCACTGCAGAGAGAGTCATTTCTGTTACTGGCACAAAGGCCTCAGGAGGGCAGATTGCATAAGGCAGCAGTCCCCAGCCTGCTTTTCCACGGGGGTGGAAAACACAATAGCATCCTCTCTCCAGCCACTTTGGTGACATTCCTCCTGACCACAGAAAGTCATCATCTTCATCTTCCAGTTGCCAAATGGCTCAAAAAAAAGGGAATAAAAGAGAAAATATCATTCATGGAGACTCCTTATTTTCCTTTCCCGACTCTCCTCTCTAGTAGATGTATCTTTTCAGAAGAGAATCTTTTTGAGGGCGGGACCAAGTCTGTCTGGAGATCAAATGACATTGAATAGCTGGGAGAAACTTTAATATAAACTTGGAATGACTCAAAGAAGAGGGGGGGAAATAAAACCCTTGGTAAAAAGCCTACTAGCGTGGGGCAGCACTATCAGAACTCGAACCACCACTGCACTCCCTAGTTTTGTAAATTTAAATTTTATTTTGGCTTACTGATCCAGCAAGGGACTCTGATAGGATGTGGGTGAACTTTATTTGGCAAATGGTTACCAAATGGCTAGCCTGAGGCCCACAGCCCAAAGGAGGGCAGAAACTTAAGAGGATGAGTCTGAGGAGAAGTTCTTGTCTTTCCACATTCACAACAGTAGAAAAAAAAAAAAAAAAAAGACATGAACTCACACGTGGGGGTTCTTAATTCTGAGACAGTCATCATTTCTTTTTTTCTTAAACAAGAAAACCTAGGGAGGGGACAGCCTATGTGAGAGTGTGTAAGACCAGAGAAAGAACAGCTCAAGTTTATAAGACCATCTATCCATGTATTCCTCTTCTCTTAGTTTATTCTCTTTCCCTTGGAAAGATCAGAACTAAAGGATCCCAAGTATCTGAGGCAGGAAATGAGTAAGGCAGGAAGAAGGATGTGGTCTGAAAAAGAGTGGATTCTGGGGCTGAGCCAGAGTGAGTAACAGGCACAGGGTCATAGATGGGGGAGGGGGTCTTGGTGGCAGGAACAGAAGTCTCAGGTTCAATCAGCTTAGACTAGAAAGTCAGTGACAGAGGACTTATGTCTGGAGAAGCAGAACAACAGCTTCCTAAAAGGTTATCCTCTACTGAAAGGCAGAGAAGCAATAGCTGACGAGGCCTACACCCAGGAGAATCATTACAGGGACAGGAGGAAGAAGAGCTGGAGTTTCCTCCTTTCTTTGAGGGAAGTGGAAATAATAGACGTTGAGTGTGCTTGACAAAGGTAAATTAGAAATTATGTCAGGACCTGGAAGAGAACTGGAAAAAGCTGGGCAGTGAGTACATGATGAAATACCAATGTTCCTGAAACATCTATGTGCCACATCTCAGTAAAACAACAGCTTTAAAAAAGGAAAGAAAAAAAAAAAAAGGAGTGACAACAGGAGAGACGGCTCAAGCAAAACACAGTTGGGTAACTGAGAAACCAACTCAAGAACAACAGAAATACAGACCAAGAAACCACCTACTTTCTCAAGATTAAGGTTGGAGGGGAAAAGGCATCTATCCTTCCCAGTGTGTGTAGACAAGCCTAGAAACAGATCTTGGGTGGGCAGGGCTCCCATGATGAAGAGTGCCTGGAAAGGGCAGGTGCCAAAAGAGCACCATTACCCATCTGCTGGACCCTCTGTGAAACAAGCCAGCCCCTGGGAATGAGCCAAACCAGAAACTTTGGTTCCTGCCTTGCAGGGACTGGAATTTAGGGACAGAAACAGTGAGAAACAGTTTATCAGCTGATTCAAAAAGGGTGGGTATTTCCAAATACAGATCCAGATGTTGGGGGCTACGTGGGAAAATCACTTTTATATTCTCCACAGTGCCTAGGGCAAGGCTTTACATGAAGCAGGAGCCTAATAAAAGTGTGTTAATCTGGGTGAAACCAAAACTACTTAGCTGTGCAGGCATCTTAAGATTCCCGACAGAACCTTCTGCCCTATAATCAACACACTTAGTTACTTTCTTCCTATTTTACAGTGGGATGATATGAAACCCTACATCCCCGTGACCTAAACCTAAGCCCTAATCCACAGACACTGCCACAGGTCTGCTGCCCTGTACTGGAATAAAAGATGGGGAGGGCAGGGAGGCAGAAATATAGGTGCAACAAGGAATTTCTTTCCTTCATTAGCCTGTCATTTTCAGACTCACCTAGGAATCCTGGC
>NW_024412388.1:25350994-25439850 GCF_014898765.1 Herpailurus yagouaroundi
CTGGGGACTTCCGACGGGCCGCGCTGGGCTGGGCTGGCTTCCTCGGTTCGCCTTGCGGGTCGGGGCCTCCGGGAGGCGGGGCGCCGGCGCGGAAGCCGGGCCGCGCGTTTCCTTTGTGCAGCCGCGCCGGCCCCGCCCCGCGCCCTCCGGAAGGCGCCTCGAGCCCGGCGGCGGGTTAGGGACTTGGGCTTTCGATTTAGGGAGGCGAGCGCCGCGCGGCCCGTCGGAAGTCCCCAGTGCGGTGGTGGACTGTGGAGTCCCGCCCCGCCAATTCGGAGCAATAATAATAAGGACTAGCAGTAGTGTGTCAAGCCCTACGCGCACGCATTCCCACTTAGGGTTCACAATAACCCTACAAGTAGTCATTATTCTCCCCACTGGGAACTGAGGATCACAGATGTTAAGTAATGACCAAAGTGACCCAGTTACACCTCCATAAACGGGGATAATGCTTACTCTTTAGGCTTACTGTGAAGGTTAAGTGAGGACATTTACTCAAATTGCCTGCAGTGCTTGGCACACAGTTGGAGCCCAATAAATGTTACTTCTCTTCCTAAACCACACTGAGTTAAACTGAATTGTCGTGGCAAGCACATTCCTAGTCAGTAGATAACGCTAGGAGCTGCAGGGGATACCAAAGATGTACAAGGGTGACTCAACACTTCTCACCACCCCGCCCCCCAGCTTTATCAGGAACAGATGACACGAAGTTCTTTCTCCATGCTTGACTTCTTTCTATTCCCAACATTTTCCCATTTTCTTGCCTTTCTTGGCATTCGTATTCTCCCCTCCCACTGCCTTTTTCCTTCAGGCCTCATCCCTCTTTCTTTGTTCCTGCGTCTTACATTTATTTTATATGCTCTGTTTACTTCACTCCCTCTTTTCCTTATTCCTTTTTTTCTTCGAATTTTCAAACCTCCTTTCTTACACTTATAAACAAAGGTAACATAGGATAGAATACTCGACTTCTACTTTCCTGCCTCCCTGACTTTACTTGCTCTAGTCCCTCCTAGATTGCCCTTTCCCCAACTCTGCATGTCTAGGTCTCACTTATCCTTCAAGCTCTGGATTCAAGAACAAATGGTCAGCAAACTTTTTCCGTAAGGAACCAGATGGCAAATATTTTAGATTTTGCAGGATATACTTTTTCTGTTGCAACTCTTCAGCTCTGCTGTTGTAGCAGGACATAGCCATAGACACATGACCACATGAATAAGTGTGGCTGTGTTCCAATAAAACTTTATGGACACTGAAATTTAGATTTCATATAATTTTCACATATCATGAAGTATTCTTTTGATTCTTAAAAAAAAACTTTTTAAATGTAAAAACCATTGTTCAATGGTTTACAAAAACTTGTGTTGTGATGGATTTGGCCCTTGGGATGTAGTTTGCCAACCCTTGCTCTAGAACAACGCCACTTCCTCCCAGTGATCTACCCTGATAATCTCTACGTGGTAGTAACTTTTCCCTCTTAACTTTTAAAGCACTTACATATAATCCTTCTATGGCATTTATCACATTTTGGTTTTTATTGTATGTTTCCTTCCTGTGCATTTCTCATCTTTCCCAGCAGAACTTAAGCTCTTTAAACATAGGTTACAGACCTTATTTCTCTATATATTACTTCCCATCCCACAGTGCTTTGCATGGAGCAGGCATGCAAACATATACAGAATTGATAAACATTTAAGACTTGGGTGGTTGACAATAGTTTCCACTGTGCAAAGCTTACTTCTCTCAAGAGACAGTACCTCAGGAACAGGATGCTTGTTATATGTATAGATTTCAGAAAGAGATTTTTGAGAGCTTTATAGAGAAGATAGAGAAAGCTAGGCAAATGTCAGTTCATTTAGGAGTTGTGGGATAAGATGTACTTGAACAAAGAATGTATGTTATCACCAACCTGCAGACAGAGCATGCGTCCTCAGTCGGGTCTTAGTGAATATTTCTATCAGCAAATTGGTTAAAGACAAAGAGAACATGCTATATAATTTACAGGTGGCAAAGTTAAGCAGAGGAGTTAATATAATGAATAACAAAATTCAGATATAAAACATTCCTGCCCCTTCCCTTATCCTCTCTGTGCCTCTGTTTTCTTATCTTTAAAATGGAGATGATAAAAGTTCCTGTCTCAGAGGGTTACTGTCAGGATTAAATGAGGAAATACACAAAAAGGCCGGCAGAGAAGGCTCAGTAAATATTAGCTATTAACTATTACTATTTTCTGGCTAGGCAGGAACTATGGGCTGAGTTCACAAAATAACATTTAACAGATATAATTAACTACATTTTGGCTCAAAATATAAATTGTACAAGTTGGAGAGTGAGGAGACCTGGAATGATAGCAGCCCATGTAAAAAGAAACCTCAAAAACAAACTAAAAAATAAACCCCAAACCCAACCCTCTGGAATTCAGGTGATTCAGTGCTCGGTGAACCAAGGGTGTCATTCCCCTGCATCCGAGGAGCTAATGTGGGGCTCTGGGTGTATCATGCTAATGAAGGAAGGTGAGGGAGTTATACTTGGAGCCAGAGTCAGGGCACTGCACTTTAACAGCAGTGGGACCTTGACCCTCTGCAGGCTTTTACTCCCTCCTCTGAATTATGGGAACAATAATATTGACCTCCCAGGGGTATCATGAGTTGAGTTCAGGAAAATCTTGGAACAGTCCTTGGCACACAATAGGTGTTCAAACAAATGTCAGTTCCCCCCTACCATACCATGCAGATACAGGAAACAGTCCTGCCCCTTGAAAGGCTTATAAAGCTAGGTCCAGGTGCCAACTTATGGTGGCTGGTGGCTTTTTATGTTTGGAATTACTGTGCTTAATTTTGGGGCTCACACTTTGGGGGAATTAATGAAAAGGTAGAATGTGGCTAAACAAGAATGACCAGATGGTGGGAATGGGAGGTCTTGACACCGGATGGGTAACCAAAAAAAAAAAAAAAAAAAAAGGCAAAAGATCTCAGCTATGCAAGCCTGGAGATTTTCCTTTTTTCAATGGGAGGGAGGGGAAAGAGACATGGGTAACTGTCTCCAGACACTGCCAGAGAGGGACTCTGTTACAATTCACGAGACAGTCACAGCCAGTAGTAGAAGTTCCAGGAGAACTGGTTCGGGCTCAATTTGAAGAGCAACTTTTTGATCATTAGAGTGATTCCACAGTGAAATGGGCTGCTTTTCAAATTGGTGAACCCCCTACTCTTGCAAGTGTGCCAAGAGAACGGATAACCTCCTTCCTGTCTTTTAATTTTCCTGATGTTCTTTCTCCACATTCTTTTCGCTTTTCCTTTCCTTGATCCCATCCTCTATTCCTTCTAGGACATTCATAGCCCTTTCCCCTACTCTGTCCCCAAGTGCTTTTCTTCTCATTTCTCCCTCCTGACTTCCCATGCTCTTTGTCTCTTGGCTCTCCCCACCCCGGCTCCCAGCGCACACCTAGTCTGATGACTGGAACTGCCTCCTTGACTTGCTCAGAATGTCACAGATCCGGGCCAACACTGCTGTGCACACCAGCAGGGAGGGGAAGGAAGGCAAAGGGACCGCTGTGAAGGCAGAGATCATGCTGTGACTTTCTCATCAGGGTAGAGGGATCCTCCGACTGAAACCCAGTCGTGGAGAAGGACCACTTGTCACTGGGCACTCACAGACTCTTGGGGATCCCAGAGCTGGGCAGTTCTTTCAAAGATGCTTTCCACGAGCTGAACTCATTCTGAATCCCCTTCTAGCTCCCCCTAGGCATTTGTCGTATCTTTGATCTACGGCAGCCATTTGTCATATTTCCAATTTCAAGAACTCCCTCTCCTACCAAATGAAGCAGAGAACTGAGACAACTGGAGACCTGCCTGAACCCTCAGCTTGGCATATGGATATGCAAACATATCTGACAGCAGTGACATGTAGGTCTCAGAGTCTGGGTCTAGAACTTTCAACTTTCCTTTCTCTATCCTTTTATATCTTCTGTGTCCCCTTTCTTTAGCTTTGGTTCATCTTCCCATTTCCTCCTCTCTGTTTTCACCTACCCAGCTCCCTTGTTGCCTCGTGGGCTTGCAATGGCTTACCCGCCCATGCCAGACGCCCAACTGAAATGTGCCAGGGAGTGGCAAGGAAAGCCAACTCTCTCCCCTCCCTCGAGGGCCCCGCCCCACTTCATACCGTGAGCTGGGGACTGCTGGACACTAGGGCTCTTGGGGGCAGGCAGGCCTACAGGCATGGCCGTGATGATCGCCTGGGGATGTGGTGATGGGCCAGCGCGAGTCTCAGGCACACTCTTCTCCCCAGGTACCGCCTCCTTCCAGTCATCCATGGTGCACTGCTGGGGCTGTTAAGGGACAAGACAGAGATCATCCCATAAATTGCCTCTACATCGTTGGATACGCCCCGTCTTCTGAGGATTTGGGGTAGCAGGTGAGGACTTTAAGATTCAGCCAGCCCCAAATTAGGGAGGGGCCCCTTTACTTTCTTGGAACACCCAGAGAGGACTTTGATGAAAACACATCCGAAAGGGGGCTGTGGGATTGCCCGAGCTGTCCTCCCCGTTTGCTCCTCGGACCCTGGTGTTGGCTTACTCACCACTGGTGAAGCGGGCTGCAGTTGTAAGATGACAGCTGAAGCATGCTGGAGCCTGCGAGGGGTGTGGGCCAGGCCTTCAGGGTACCCATTGTGAGGCCCAGCTTCTGGCGTGGGAGGGTGACACTGCTGAGCGCTGCCAGGCTTGTGCAGATTGGCCGTGGGGCACTGCAGCGGCAGGGCGGGTGTGACTGGGCCTAGTGGCATGGCATGGGCTTCGGGGCTGGACTGCGGGGCCAGGCTGGGGGGGACCGAGGCGAGCTGGGGCTGGGGCTGGGCTTGGAGCCGCGACTGCTGCTGCTGTGGTGCTGGTTGCTGTGGCTGCTGCTGGAGCACAAACTGGGGCTGCAGGTGCTTGGAGGACGGCTGCGAGAGAAGCTGGTGGGGCTGCAGCTGAGCGTAGGCTGAAGGGGGGAAAGAGCAGGTCAGGGGGCACGGCTTGACCTCATCTTCTGCTGTGTCCCCAACTGTGCCCCTCCCACCTCCATATCACAATGGCTTCCCAAACTCAAGGTCTCCTGCTTTGAGCTCTTTCAGCTTTCACCTAGAGCCTTGCCTGGCCACTGGCACGGCGCAGCTGTCTCTGTTTCCTCGCCTTCTTCCTGTGCTGCAACATTGTTCCCTCTGGCTGCCCCTCAAAGCCCAAAGCAAAGCTCACCTCATCTGTGAAGCCTTCTTGGACCATGCCTGCTGGTCAGAGGAACACTGGATTCTACAGAGTGCCGTGTGCTCTCTCTCCTCTGTGCCCTTGGCTCACTTTCCTCCCAGCCTATGGTCTGTGTGGCCCCCCCATCGCCCAGCCCAGCTCTGTCTGTTCATTCACACCCTCTGGCTCTGCTCAGGCTGGGCCTCCTCCAGGAAGAGCCAATTCACATAGATGGGGGCTGGACTTCTGGTTCCTTCTGTTATATACAGAGGGACCTCGGGCTAGCTGCTTAACCTCTCTAGGCCTCGGCTTCCTTCTCTATAAGTCAGAAATAAAAATAGTTCCTGCCCAGAAAGTTGTTGTAAGGATGAAATGAGAAAAAAACTGTGTGAATATAATGAGAAAAACAAGTGACATACTGTTCGTAGCACAGTGCCTGGCATACGGTCGTGCTCAATCATTTCTAGCTATAATTAAAATGATGATTTCAATCTTGGTCTCGGTTCTCAAAGCATCCTGGACTTATACATCTCCCATAAGAACGTGTATCACAGTGCATTGTAAGTTCTTCTTAGCTCCCTTCCCTTCAAGATCATGAACTCCTTGTGGTCAGAAACTATTCTGTATCTCTTTAGCCAGAGCCTGGAATAATGCCTGACATCAGATGGGTGCTAAGGAAATAAACTTCTTGTCCTGAACTGGAATTCATGTGTTGTCATGTGCTACTAGCCTTTTCTTCTCCCATTTTAACCAGGCCCTCTCTTGGAGGTGAGGATTCTTATACTTTTTTAGTAATCTGTTCAGCGTCTAGCTCATGCCTTGTATACACTAGGGATTCAGAAATTCAGCTCAGAGATTGATTGTCCTTCCTCCTCACTCTGTCTAGCAGCATCCAGGCGAGCCTAGCATGAGGGCAGCCAGCTCAGCTGAATGTGTCTTGCCTCACGGTGGCCCTCCACAAAGGCTCTGCAGCTGGAGGGGAGCCACCAGAGAGGGGCTGTGTCTTACAAATACACAGGGTCACAGCTGGAAGCTCACAAATGCATTTTTACAACCAAAGGTTCCCATCGAACAAGGATAAAGGCAAATTTGGGATCCTAAGCTAACATTTTAAAAGGATCCTATGATCCTTACAGGTGCAAAGCAAACAGATTTCAGAGCATGTGTGTGTGTGTGTGTGTGGGGGGTGCTTCTTTCTTAAAGTTTGTCGATTTACACACACTATCTCATCACAGCCCAACACAGAGTTCCAAGGAGAATGCCATTCAGAATGGAAGGAAATGGAACAGAACGGAAGGGGAGGGAAGGGAAGGGAGAGAAAGGAAAGGGAAGGGAAGGGAGGGAAACAAGAGGTGTTAAAGGAAAACGAGGCGGCCCATGGTGGCTGACTGCTGTAGGCCGAGAGAGGGAAAAGGGACAGCCCACAGGCTACGGTCTGGATGACAGTGAATACAGAAGAGGGAAACTCTGGAAGGCAATGTGGCTTTTAGAGAAACTTCCTGGGTTTGGGTGGTGGTGGAACATCCAGATGGAAATTGCCAGTAGGCATTTATTTGGTGATTATAAATTGCCCCTGCCTCCAACTTTAGCCTTGTCTCCCAATTCCACATTGAACGGCACAAAACTTAACAATCAGAATTGTTTTTTTTTTTTTTTTAAATTTTTTTTTTTTCAACGTTTATTTATTTTTGGGACAGAGAGAGACAGAGCATGAACGGGGGAGGGGCAGAGAGAGAGGGAGACACAGAATCGGAAACAGGCTCCAGGCTCCGAGCCATCAGCCCAGAGCCCGACACGGGGCTCGAACTCACGGACTGCGAGATCGTGACCTGGCTGAAGTCGGACGCTTAACCGACTGCGCCACCCAGGCGCCCCAACGATCAGAATTGTTAATCAGGCAAACTAAACAATCAGGACTTTTTAAGATGACTGTCAATAAGTCACTGGAGAGGTACCAAAGAGGCCACGTGGTGCCCTGTTAGGCTCGAGGGGCCAAAAAGACCTGTAGAAGGATGGGCATTATCACTGAAAAAGCAAGCAAACCTCTCTGTCTCTCAGTACAAAGTCACAAATTCCTGCCCTGGGAACAGCCACTCCACGGGTTGCCCCTGTGAGGTGAGAGCTGGCGCAGGTGCAGGGCAGGGAGCCGAGCATCAGTAGCGTGTCCCGCTACTCCCTGGCTGTGTGGCCCACGGCGGGTCCTGTTCCTTCTCAGGGACTCAGAGTTTTATCTGAAACAGGAGGTGTGGGCAAGGTGAGCGCATGAGTCTCTCCCAGCTCTAATCTGATGAGGGTGGCTCTTGTAGGAAAGTGGTTGAAAATTCGGGATTTATAAGGTGGCGAGAAGATTCGAGAGGAAAAGGGTTCTAGATCTCTAGCGCACAGAGTACAGTTAGGGAAAATACGCGTTTGCTTGACAAGACTGGAAAAGAGACCGCCGGCCTGCGGCCCTCTATCCCAGGGCCTCCCCGTCCGGCCCACTCTCTCCCCTCTACGCTGCTCCTGGAAAACTGGATGCATTGTTTTAGAACAGATGATGCTAGCGTATGCTAGGGATGGAAACAAGGCTCATGAAGGCGTAGATGAGTTCACAGATCAAAGACCGAAGGTATTTTGGGGGAGTGTACACCCGTAACCTTTTGAGGTTAATAAAAAGCAAAGACCATGATTTAGCTCTGGCATTATCCTGGCTCAAAAGTCCTTTTATGTAAAGTATTGCAATGACTTCCTAATTGGTCTTTCTGATTCCTGTTTCTTCTCTCTATAATCCATCTTATGGATTGCCAAGTAATCTTTCTTTTGCAAGTTAATCTTCCTAGTGCACAGATCTGACCCCCGATTAAAAGCCATCGGGGATCCTCCTTTGTCTGTTGTCTAAAGCCCTTGACATTCAAGATCTCATTACAACCTTTGAATTTTTATTATTTCTTTGATCAGAGCAATCTACTACTCACTGTCCCCTGTACGGAACTTGTGCTTTGTCTCATCCCGCTTAGAGTGTCACACAAATCAAACCCTCGTCATCCTTTCCCTGCCGTTACAGCCAAGGGACTCTTCCCTTTCTCTGAGCTACACCAAGATCTCTCTGCTTTGCACGGCCCTCAGAGATGCAGCGTGTCCAGCGGTCAAGGATAAGCTCTAGAGTCAAAGTGCTCAGATTTGAATCTTAGCTCTGCCACTTACCAGCAGTACACTGCTGGGCAAGTTACTTGACCTCTCTGAACTTCTGTGTCACCATCTTTCAAAGGGGTAATGATGATACCTATTTCATAGTTATTTCAGTAAATGACTTATCTCCTTTCAGAGGCAGAATTTATGGGATTCATTTGTTTCATCCAAAGAACCTTGGATTTAGTGGATGCTCAATCAGTATTGGGGAATGAATGAATGAATGAATGAATGAATGAATGACACCATGGTGGGACTCTGTTTGTTCCACAGAACTTTTCCTCTTCAGAACCAGAGCATGGATGAGAGGGATACAAACCCACAGATCATTTTAGTTTAAGCAGCACCCTGGTTTATTGAAGACCCTCTTCCTGTCCAACCCCCGCTCACTACCTTCCTGCACTGACTCACAACCCACCCCAACTGCTCTACTTGCTGTCCATAAAACGTCATATCCTAGCGTGCCTGCTTGGCTTTGATTTCAGTGCTTCCATTTTCTGGAATGCCCTCCTTCTGCTTCAGTGATCCAAGGCTTAAGCTTCTTTGGCTCAGGCTCAGCTCCTGTTGTCTCCCTCTTTGCCTTAACCCTCAATTATGGGTTTTCCCTCAGAATTCCTGAAAGTTTTTATTGTTTGTTTGGATTCGTTTGTGATTTAACATGTACTATCTTGTATACATACTTCCTTGGTTCTTAAAAATTGATTCTTATTCCCCTTCTCATTTTAACATAACATCCCTTAAATTGGCATGCGTATCGCGGTTGCTGTTGGCTCAATGGCAGTGCTTTTCCTCCTTAGAGTTTAGTAAAATAATGCCACACCTCACAATCAGTGGTGTCCTAGATTAAATGAAACGGCAATACATTTACTCTTTTGTGTGTGTACTTCCTATCTATCCAACTATCCTTTTCAGTCAAAGGCATGTTCTCTGTTTCTTTTTCTTTTCTTTTTTTTTAATTTAAGAGATGTGCTTTTGGGGCACCTGGGTGGCTCAGTCGGTTAAGCATCTGACTTCAGCTCAGGCCATGATTACACGGTCCGAGTGTTTGAGCCCCGCGTCGGGCTCTGTGTTGACAGCTCAGAGCCTGGATCCTGCTTCGGATTCTATGTCTCTCTCTCTCTCTCTCTCTCTCTCTCTCTGCCCTTTCCCCACTCATGCTCTGTCTCTCAAAAATAGATAAATGTTTTTTTTTTTTTTTTAAAGATATGTGCTTTAATTTAGCTGGATGATTTTTATGTGTCTTTCACCTTCCACATTGTCTGACATGATACTCCAGATGTTTGGAGATGCTTAGCGAACGTCTGCTGGTGATCACGGTAAGATCAATGAATGCTTCTCCCTCTGCCATGCCCTCCCACTCAGTGTGGGGTGGCAAGGGTGTAATATCTGATTGCAGCCATGATACTGGAGCAGGCCATGCCCCTCTTCCCTACAGCTAGGATGGGGCATATTAGTTTATGAAATGTTAATGTACAGAAGTCTCTTTTCTCTTTTCTTAATTTTTCCTAAGGCCCAGTAACTTCATTTCTCCCTTGCACCCATTGTGGCTCCCCCATCCCCGCCTGCTGTGAAGTCCACTGCTCCTAAGGAGCAAAGGGTTGCTTCCAAAGGACCTCAACCACCACTTTGGAAGGCCCCATCAGTTTGGAAGGCCCCATCAGCCCTTTCTGTTATGGAGCATCGGAGAGGCAGGCCCAGGGCCTCCACAAATTAGAGCCCAGAAAGAGAGAGGACTTACAGCCAGGGGGACTCTTCCCTTTCTCTGAGCTACACCAAGGTCTCTCTGCTTTGCGCTGCCATGTCCTACGGTCAAATGTAAGCTAGAAGGAGAGACTCTAGGCCATGCTCATCTTCCCGTCTGGTGCTCCAACCTTGAACACTGCTTAGAATCTCAAGAGACCAATTCACTGCTTCCAAACCAGTTGGTTGTTAGCAACAAGAGGATTAAGGTCCCCCAGGCAGGAGGGATTACTGGCAGGCCCCCTTCATTGCATCCACTGTCAGAATTCATCAATAATTAATCTCTATTGATCTCAAGGCTTCAAGTATGCAAGAAACAGCTCACTGCCCCAGAAATGCTGAGACTCTTGTCCCAAAATATATGGAAGCTTGTCCCAAAATATATTGAACATCTCCTCATGGGTTGCAGGCTTTCTTGTATACTTATTTTTCTAGGACTCTGCTATAACGGACTAGAGTTACTGGAGTTACCTGGTCTCTGGGTGAGGGAGGGATGCCTGTGAGAGAAGATGACATAATTCTTTGCTGCCCACTACTCTTCACGGTTTAGAAAATGAAGAGATGCTTTTAACCATTCATTGACTCGGCAAACATTAGCAAGCACCTTCTACAAAGCAAGTACTATGTTTGGTGCTGGCTGAAACATGGTCCCTAGGATACATTATAATCTAGTAAAAGAGATGTTTACTCGGCGTATCTTGGTAAATGTGACGATAGGAGAGAAGCATGGGATATCAAGAACACAGAAATGGGGATTCAGCTTGAGGAGGGCAGAGAAGGCTTCCCAGAAGCAATGTTTAAGATGACTCAGAGTTAAGGGCCGCCTGGGTGGCTCAGTGGGTTACGTGTCTGACTCTTGGTTTTGGCTCAGATCGTGATCTCGCGGATCTCGCGGCTCGTGGGTTCGAGCCCCGTGTCAGGCTCTGCGCTGACAGTAAGGAGCCTGCCTGGGATTCACTCCCTCTCTCTCCCTGCCCCTAACCCAACTGGTGCGCATGCTCTCTCTCAAAATAAATAAATAAACTTCAAAAAAATTAAAAAACAAAGATGACTCAGAGTTAAGAAGATGACAAAAGGAATAGCATGTGGGGGACCCAGAGCCTTAAGATACCCTGGTGCATGCAGGCACCTGTAGGGCATCCCGTACAGCTGAACTCAGGGCCTCTATAGAAGAGGGGCCAGAAGAGGAGGCAGTTTTAGGATGCTTCTAGATTATGCTAGCACCCGCCAGAGGCTGCTCCTCTCTGAAGAGATATCACGGGATCAGGCCTCGAGGGTAACTGAGATTGAGGCTGACGTTAGAGTCAGAGCTCCACGCACACACAGATAGACACGGAGGCTCCTTTTGGAGAAACCTAAAGCAGCAGCCACACGAAGTTTCTCTGATGTGGTTCCTTGGTGCTGAGGACCACAAATCTGAGGGGGAAAGTGGAGACTAAGGGCAGTTTCCCTGTAAGAAGAAACTAGGTTATAAAAACAGGACTGCCAACTGCTGGGGCACTCTCTGTGGCCTGCCTGTGCCTTGATGTCTTTCGGCCCGCTCTGCAGCGTCTGGCAAAACTACCAAATATCCTCTGTGAGCAGAATTCCTAATAAGGCCGCTTGGAACATTAATAAAGAAACTGGTTGCTGCATCTCTGCCCCGACTCGACCCTTGGCAGAGGGATGGCAGTACAGGGTACGTGGCTAACGGCGTGGATTTTAGAGTCAGATCTGGGTTTGCATCTTGGTTCTGCCACCTGGAGACTGTGCAACCTTAGACAGATTGCTTAACCTCCCTGCATCTTGATTTCCTGTTCTGTAAGTGGTAATATATACCACATAGAGTAGATGTTAGCATCACATGGAATCTTAAGTTTCTTTTTAAAGTTTATTTATTTTGAGAGAGTGAGAGGGAGCACAAGCAAGGGAGAGGCAGAGAGAGAGAGGGAGAGAATGAGTGAGCAGGGAAGGGGCAGAGAGAGAGAGATACAGAGAGAGAATCCCAAGCCGGCTCTGCACTGTCAACGAAGGCACCCAATATGGTGCCCGAACTCACGCACCGTGAAATCATGACCTGAGCCTAAACCAAGAGCCGGACGCTCAACCGACTAAGTCACCCATGTGCCCTGGAATATTATGTTTGAATTACAAAAAGGTCTACTGCTTTTGCTCAGACCTAGTAGATGCTTATCAGATGGAAGCTATTCTTCAAATACGATCTGCTATTTGCATGTCGCTTTGAACCTCTCCAGGCATTTTTGTAATCTGAATCTCATGTCTTCATAACAATGAGGCTATGAAGCAAACGGGCAGTGTTCCCATTTTACAAGCAAGAACTGAGACTGGTTTCCACTTGGCTTCTGCAATGCAGTGCGTTAAGGGAAAACTGACTTTACTTGACAAATGAGGCACGGCGCCTTACACACAACAAACACTCAAAAATGCTGATGGGCAAGTGAATAATTCAAGTCAGTAGGCACCAAGGAAAATGGCAAGTCTTGGCCTTGGAATAGTGGTTGGAGGCTGCTCAGACCTTTGGAGGTAATCTTGGAGGGAAGGCCAATGACGAGGGAGTGTTATATCAGAAGGCAGGGAGGTAAAAGGTATGTGACAGGTCAAGTGAGTCACAAAAGGGTAGGAGTGGGGGCGAGGAGGCAGGAGATCCGTGTAGGGAAGCCATGAGCGATTAGAGTAGTTCATCAGGCAATGTGGGGAGGGTCTTGCCGGCCCCCATGGAGTCAGAGTCAGTCTTATCAGAAGTCATTAACATGCTATTTATCGAGTCCCTCCTACAGGCTAGGCATTGCAATGGATAAGGTAGGAAACAAAGACACAGTGAAGGTTTCTGAACAAGAAAGAAATAACGGTCTCTGAGGAAGACGATTCTAGCAGCTGTGGGTAGGGATTCCTGACCATCAGTTAAGCCTTTTACAGGCAGCAGGCCTGGAGTGAAGCAGGGAGCCAATACAGAGGAAGGATCATCAACGCCGGGTGGTGAGCTGGGTGGTGATGGAAGGTGGGACCGAGGGGGAAAGGGAGCTCCTACCTGTCGCGAGCCTACTCTGTGCTGGTCAGCTCTGCAGCCCACTGCACTCATCTTTACAGCCTGCGGGAAGTGCAGTCATCTTTGTTTTATAGGTGAGGAAATTGAGGTTTACAGAGATTAAGTAACTTGATGATGGTCATAAAACTAGCAAGTGGGGAAGCTGGGGTCTGAAACCAGATCTAACTCTGAAGCCCATGCTTTTCCCATTATAACACTCTGCCTCTGCGGCGGAAGAAAATGAAGTCACTATAACCCCGAGACCGTGAGCCTGGGGTATAAGAGTAGCTCACGGCTATGGGTGGTGGCCGGGAAACTGGGAAAGGGGATCCTCCTGAAGAGGAAGACATCCAGGTTTTTGCTGTTGTTTTGTTTACGAATTCTGTCAATTTTAAAGATGTGTATGCAGGTGGGGTGATATCCAAGGGGGAATATCCTGTAGACAGGAACTCTACCGGGAGGGGGAAGAAAGACAGGGATGGACCGGACTGAGAAGTCACCTGCAGACAGGTGGTAGGTGTCTGAAATGTAAGAAGAGACCAGCTCCTTGAGGGGGTAAGTGTTGGAGTAAAACACCAGGAGGACAGGGCTGAGTCTTTTGGGAGTCCCACAGCTAATGGCAGTGGGGCAAGGGAAAAGGAGGGAGGGGCAGGCCCCACCTACACGCACAGATGGTCACAAGCACACGCGGCCATTCTGGGCTTAGGTGCCTGCCAGTGCCAGCTGAGATCATCCTCCTTCTGTTCCGTTCTTGAAACTTACCCATTTTTCAGGCACAACTCAGATTTCCACAACCCCAATTAGAATTTAAACTCTTGTTCATCTCTGCAACTCCCATATGGTTAGCATTATGTTTGGCACATAATAGGTGCTAAATGAGTATTTATTGAGCTGAACTCAACAATTAAAGAGACAGAGAGAAACTATTTGGGGACGACAGTTAATTAGTCTTTCTGAGCCGTATCTTCTTCATCTGGGGAATGGAATAATCACCGTTAGGATTAAATGAGGTATGTAGGTGAGGTATTTCGTACAGTGCCTGGGACACCGTTGTTCATTAGCTGGTAAGTATTACTATTTGCTGGCAACAATCCATCCATGGAAGTAATCAAACGGGAGCCTAGGGGTGAAGGATTTCAGGAAAGAAGAAAGGCTCAACAGTTCCAAGGCCCTTTGTGTATCACAGCTGTATCTGTGTGTATCACACTCTCTTCCTCTGTCTCTGTCTCTCTGTCTCTCTTACCACACACACACACGTGAGCGTGCACACCCACGATGAGGTATGTTAAGCAAACTATAAAACTCCTCCACTGATGCCCTCTAGATTTTTTCTCCTGACATAAGAGGAACTTCTTGGTAATCTAAATTTGGTCCTACAGTGGATACTAGAAATGACCTTCATGGCTGATAGCACGGTATTTAACATCAAATTGTTGCAAATTTTGACTCCAGCTAGATAATGAGCCCACTTGTATATTTTGTTTTTTATTGGATTCTCTAAGTAAAAGTGTCTACCTCACAGTTTGGCAGCTGCTGTGGGAGAGAAATGGGGTCCCCAAGAGTCCTAGAATCAGCAAGCATCACATTGTCAGGCCTATCGCAGACAGAAATCACTATTCCCTGACACAAACCCCTCTCTGTGATGAAACAAAGCCGCTATGTGGCAGGCCTTCCCAGCAGAGAATTTTCTCTCCTCTGATGAGACCTGAGGAGAGATGAGGAGACAGAACAAAGACCTGGTATCTGGAGCACAATTGTGGGAAAAGGGTCTAGAATTTTCCATGATCTGTCAGTTCTCTTTTTTTCACAGCATCTATCTCCTGGTCAGCAACTTTCTCCTCACCTTTGGGCCTGAGTGTGCACCCAAGGTCCTGGGTTTATCCCCTAGAATGAGGACTCCAAGAACCAAGCCTACTGTGAGTTGCTGTGGCCCAGCTCCCTCAGGACTCGGTTTCCCTGGAGGCCAGGCCTACTGGACCTTGCCGCCTGCCCCACTTCTGCCCTCCCTGGTTCCATCCTTGAATTTCCGAGAAAGCCCAACCTCTTAGGCTCTGCTCTCCACCCCTTACTCCCCTCCCCCCACCTACCAACCCACCCCTTTTCAGGGCATAAGGGACCTTTTCTATTTGCAGATCCTAAAGAAGCTGGTTGCCAAGGTGACAGGAGCAGGAACAGCAGGGAGCCATGGGGGAGGGGCTCTGCCCCCAAACAGCTGTCAGTGGGAGCAGTCCCAGCTGGGACTACAGCATTTGCCTGTTCTGGGAGGACACGGCCCCCAGGGGGACACATTCCTCTCCGCTATGATCCCCCACTGCCCCTCACCATAGGTCTCCACTGGTTATTCTCCCTGGGGGCAACCAGCCAGCCAGCTCGAAAATGCTCCAATAACCAACAAAACCTACCACCCCCCTTTTCTCTCTCTCTCTCTCTCTCTCATACACACACACACACACACACACACACACACACACACACGCATGCGCACATGCTCTGATCCCTCCGTTCCTTTGCAGTGGGTTGGCTGGGCAGGAGGCCAGAAGTTACCTCTGCCTGGGGACCCAGGACCCAGGGCAGGTGCTGCTTCAGGCTGCCCCCACCAGGTCATAGGGATTATTTCCATCTTGTTTTTTGTTCCAGAGGCCCTGAGAGGATCCAGGGCATCCTAACCCTCCCCACTGCCTTCCATTTAGGAGGTGGGGGTGGGGCAGTGGAACCAAGGGCTTACAGAGAGGAAGGGGTAGAAGGAGAAAGAAAGAATGGGAGGGGCCGGTAGGAGGCAGGAACCATGCAAAGCCCACCGATTTGTGTGGTCTAGATACGGCTCACAGCTGCTCCATAGGAAAGTTCTGTGGAACCACTGCTCTCTGTATTGCGTATACACACATAAGCCTAATCCCAGGCCATGCCTGAGGCCCTGGACCTCAGCCTGTAATGCACTGGTGTTCACCTTTACAAGGTTCAAGAGAAGAAAGCCTCCCACTAGACTCTGTAAATTGCAGAATTTAGAACCATCAGACTCTTTGAGCTTGGGATCAGGTACAGGAAAGGCCTAGGAAAGGCCCAAATTACTATAAGAAATGAAAGAGGCAAATATGGCTTAATGATTAAGAATACAGAATCTGGGGGTGCCCACGTGGCTCAGTGGTTAGGTGGCCAACTTTGGCTCAGGTCATGATCTCACAGTTTGTGGGGTCGAGCCCCACGTCGGGTTCTGTGCTGACAGCTCGGAGTCTGGAGCCTTCGGATTCTGTGTCTCCCTCTCTCTCTGCCCCTCCTTTGCTCATTTTCTGTCTCTCTCAAAGATAAACATTTTTAAAAAAATGCAGAATCTGGCTAAGCCAGCCACGGAATTGGTTCCCGGTTCTGCCACTTACTACTTATGTGACTTTGAGTGGCTTATGTAGTAAGTTCTTGGGCAACTTCTCTGGGTTAGTCTTCTTATCCGAAATGGATAAACATGGCTACCCTACTGGGTTCTTTCGAAGGTTAAAAGGGGTGGTGTGCATAAAAATGCCTAGGGTATGGGGGTGCCTGGATGGCTCAGTTGATTAAGCATCTGACTCTTGGTTTTGGCTCACATCACGATCTCATGGTTCATGAGATGGAACAGCCTGCTTGGGATCCTCTCTCTCCCACTCTCTGCCCCTCCCCCACTCACGCTGTCTTCCTCTCTCTCAAAATAAATAAATGAACTTAAAAAAATGCTTAGTGTATAATCTAGTATACAGTAGATGTTTTATCAGTGCTGGTCCCCTTTCTTCCTGGTTTTCTTGAGATTCCAGGGTTGCCTAGCACTTTTAGGAAGAACTCAAGAACTGGCCTTTCTTTTGAAGGGTCCTTAGAATCTAGGGGGCTGGCTTAGATCTGGGGAGAGGCTACATTTTGGCTTGGGTGGGAATGGGGTTCTCAGGAAGTAGAGTTTGTAGTTTGAATGGGAAGGGTGAAGTGGTGATTTGGGGTCCTTGCCCTAGTCCAAGCTGCTGTCAACTCATTATAAGATCTCCAGCCTTTACCCTTTGAGCCTAGTTTGTTTCTCTGTAAGAACAGGCTGGACTAACCTCTGAAGAAAGCAATGCCAGCCGGTGAGAAACATCTGGAATCACAGGGCAGTGAGGCCTCGGTAGGGGGCTGCCTTCCTCAGCTTAGCAGTGACTGTCAGAAGGCAGAGATTAACCAACCATTTGTCCTTGAAACCTCAAAAAGGTAAATAAAGGACTTTAGCTCAGATTCTGCCTTGCTCACTATCATGACATTGGACTTGTGCTTTCCTCTGTCTTAAATACCTCCCCCGACTTTGTCTGTAGGGTGAACTACTCATGCTTCAAGACTCGTGTGCCATTTTCTCCGAGGGACAGGATCTCTGGCCCATCCTCCCGGCAGTGAGCTGGCCATGTGTGCCCATACCTACCTTGGACTTACTCTATAATAGAATTTATGAAATTGAACGGATTTGCTTATGTATCTGGCTCCCTCCTTTTGACTGCACACTCGCTTAGGTAAGGATGTGCATTTTGACCATCTTGGTTAATCCAGTAACCAGCATACATAGGTTCTCAAGAAAGAAAAAATGCAGGTGAGATTGGACGGTAAAGTGGTCTGGATGAGGACAAAGGGTCACTGGTTACCTCAGGGGTGTGACCACGGTGATTCTCTTTTTAATGCAAAGCCACGTGGTCTCTCACTATATGTATTTCCATGGTCTAACAGCTTGGTCTGATTCCCTAGACTGGTAAGTCTAGGCTCTCTGCAGCTTTTCTTTTCTTTTTTTTTAAATTAAAAAAATTTTTTTCATGTTTATTTATTTATTACATTTTTAAATAAATCTTTATTTATTTTTGAGAGAGAAAGAGACAGAGTGCAAGCAGGGGAGGGGCAGAGAGAGAGGGAGACACAGAATCCGAAGGAGGCTCCAGGCTCTGAGCCGTCAGCACAGAACCCGACATGGGGCTCGAACCCACAACCACAAGATCATGTTCTGAGCCGAAGTCTAACACTCAACCGACTGAGCCCCCCAGGTGCCCCTCTCTGCAGCTTTTCTAAAGAAAGACTGCCTACGGTAGGCAAGGCTGGGAGAATGTTAGCAGGCAGGGAGAGAGGTCTAGCCTCAGGGAATGCTGAGTCATCCCCCAACCCCCCACAGATTCTGCCTCACAAGTAATCTGGTTTTTGTTGTTGTTTTTTTTTTAATCTTCTAGATTTTTTTTTTTTTTTTCTCAAGTGTCGCCCTCATTGGCAAGCCTTTTGGGATCCCCTCCCCAGAGCTTGATAGCTCCCCTGTGCTCCCGCGTATCCAGAGCTCACGGATATGACGGCGCTTACCACACTGTACTTCACAGCACTCGTCTACCACCCAGACAGCGCCCTCCCTGGAGGGCAGGGCCTGAGTCTCATTTATCTCTGCACGTCCAGAACTGGCAACGTAACTGGCAGAGATTAGTCAACAAATGTCTGTTGAATGATGAGAAAATCAACTTCCCACACTTCCTCATCTCCCTGAGTGGTTCTTACGTGCATCTGGCTGGCCCCTGTCCTTTTTGCTGACACTTAGAGAATTTCAAAGTAGTCCGGCTGCCAACCTCCGCTCTCTCACAGCTGAGAGCTATGATTGTGTGCTCCGAGATTCACCACCTTCAAGCCCATCGCGAAGGACTCATTCATTCCAAATGATGTGGCTTCCTCCTCTCAAGCTAGAAGGAGGCCTGGTACAGAACCAGGAACCGGTGAACTTCTCAAGATTGGAAGAGGCAAGAGAGACATGGGGCTGGTATCTTAGCACGTCCATGGGAAAAAGGAACGTTTGGAAGTTTTCCCCTACCCCATAGTGCTCCTGAGTTTTCAGGGATAGGATCCTTGTTCCTGAAGCCCTTACCTGGTGCGACGAGGGGGTGGGTAGCCACAGCGGGCACCATCCGACTGAGCCCAGCCCGGCCCTCCATGCTCCCTGGCACACCGTTGTTACCATCTCCTTTCTTGAGTGGCTCCATCACACTGTCACTTATGCCAGGCTTGGCACCTGCGGGGGAACCCTGAGCGGTGTTTCTGCCTTGTGACGGGGTAGGCAGAGGCTGGCTACCACCTGGCGTGGGTTTCAGGGCCAAGCTGGGCAGGACAGGCTGAGTGGGGGTAGGGCCCGAGGCTGCTGCAGCTGGTGTCTGCTGTGTTCGGAGGGTCAGGTTCTGTACCTGGAAGAGAGGGGTCTATAGGAGTCCAGAGAAGGTGGGTAGGAGCAACGGCAATACACAGTTAAGATAGGGAAGGAGTTAGGGATGGACCTAGGAATGGCTATACAGGATAGTGGGTTGTAAAATCGGAGAGAAAGAGAGAAAATGAGTTAGGGGCTGAAAAAGGAACCAGGAGCAGGTAGAGTTTCTAAAGGGGACAAGAAAGAGTGCTAGTGATTGCATCCACCGGCAGAAGAAATTGAATTCTGAGAAGGGATGACTGCCTAGGCTGGGGTGGGCTCTCTCTCCCTTGTTACCTCCTCTCCTCCCCCAAACTATCAGGATGGGATGCATTGCATTTAGAAAGAATTCCCAGCTACAGCGGGGCATGGGGCTTCCCATACTCAAAAAGGCCAGGGCAGAAGTGAAAGTTAATTGACCAGCACAGCCACCAGGCAAAGGATTATCTTGTCCTCAGAATAAATAAGGTTTAGGCCAGGATTCGTGCGCTTATTCAACCTGGCCCCTGGTGCCCTCTGCTGGACGCACGGAGGCTGTGCCAGACTTGCTCTGACAAATCTGATGATCTCGGCTACCAAGCACTCTCCAATTCTGTAGCTGGGGTGGGGGTGGGGGGTTCTGCCCCACTGCCCATAGAATCTTTACAGCCACAGCAGTATCTGTGTGCTCCCAGCAGAAGGTGGGGACCCAGGACTTATCTTTGCTCCCTCTTCCATGCCATCTTCCCCCAAACTAGAGGTGCTAGCGTGTATAACCAGAGTGGGATTTTCCACTTGAAAAGCAACGCAGAAGATATACTGGGGAGGGTGTAAGGTAAAAAGCTAGCAATGACCACCCATTACTGGCAGCCATGTTTGCCTCAGTATGCTGTGCTCTGATTCCTGATCTATGTTTGTGAGGGAATAGAACAGAGTCAAGGGTGGCTGAGGCCTTCTCAACAGGGAATTCATCAAGGAGTAGAGTAAGTCTGGGAGCATCGGGATGTCCTGTCTCCCCCCGGCTTTCCTAGAAGATCCCAACCTTTCCAGAGTCCAAGCTCCTCCAGGCCTTGTGCCCATACCCAGTCTCAGTACCCCTCTACGGAGGTGCCCACCCCCCTGCCCTCCCACCAGCATGGAATCCTCACCTGGGCGGGGGTGGGGGGCCGGGCGGGGGAGCCAGTGCCGAGCTCAGGCTGCACAGTAGCGACGGTGGCCGTGGGCGTGAAGATGAGCTGAGGGGACAAAGGAACAGTGCCGCCTAGGCTCCTAGCTACCTGCACCAGGTTACCTGGCTGGGCCTGGAATCACAGGAAACGAGGCGCCTTTTACCTGCCCAATGTGGGCTCAGCCACAGGACAGGACGGTTCAGCCAGGGAGCAGATATGGGGAAACAGGGAGGCAGGAGAGGGAAAGAGTCCAAAGGGGGCCACCTGAAAGTCTCAAGAGGCTTGTAGAGTCCTGATCCAAGCTGGGCAGTGAAGGGGAGGGTGGAGGAGAGCCAGTCTGGGGATGCAGGTCGGGTTTACTCCAGAAGCCTCTGGAGTGGCTCATGAGGAGCGCATCCTAGAGGGGCCGACATTCCCGGGACACCCTGAAGTCGTGCTCTCCACAGCATCCTGGGGAGCAGGGACCTAGGGCGCACACAGATGCCCTAGGACCTCTTTCCAGGTCTAACCCACTCCTGACTCCATGTCTGGGCCAGA
Source organism: Herpailurus yagouaroundi (assembly GCF_014898765.1). Classification (NCBI taxonomy): domain Eukaryota; kingdom Metazoa; phylum Chordata; class Mammalia; order Carnivora; family Felidae; genus Herpailurus; species Herpailurus yagouaroundi. The sequence continues at coordinate 25,372,012 of NW_024412388.1, forward strand.
ACAGGACTCCCCTGCACGAGGGGTCAAATTAGATGTGTTCTTTTCTCAGTCTGTAGCCAAATTTAGATTCTGGTAGGGGGTGTACAGGGATAACAGTGGTAGAGGAACCAGGGCGCCCAGAGCCATACTCATGTCTGCCTCTCCTTCCGTGGGGTACAGGCTACGTGGTGCTCTCTGCATGACACTTCCACCCCGCGAGCCTAGCTTGGTGCCCATGTGGACGTGCTGGTGTCCCACAGGCTGCTTTCCCCAGACCTCCGAGAGGCATGTCGATGTCTACTCCTCTGTGCCTGCGTGCCCTGCTTTGGGGACGGAGGCAGACGGGCTTCAGGACTCCAGCTGGGGCAGGTGAGGAGGACAAGGGAATGAGTAAACTGAAGACAAGGGCAGGTTTGGGCAGTGTCACACTGCGGCCGTCCCGTTCCCTAGGAAGTAGAAGGTTGTTCCGTATACTGTGTGTCTATGAAGCTATTCCCTGGGAATGGAACGTCCACAAACAATGAACTCAGAGTCAAGAAAGGAAGTGCTGGGTCAGGACCCGAAAAGCCCCAAGCGTCAAGTTCTGGTCACAGAAGCAAACTGGTAGTGGTGGTGGAGGTGGGGGGGGGGGGGCGGCACAGGTAGGACTGTATTGTCTTCAGGAGGGCATGTCAAGGAGCTGAAGGGAGAAATCTTCAGGATGGGAGACACGAGATCAGAGTTTGTGATCTGAGCCCAACACAGAGCTGGAAGTTATCGCCTCCTGGGGAGCATGCTGCTGTTTTCCCTGGAAATTCTTCTAAATGTTAGGAACCCATAAGGTTCCTAAGGACCTTTGCATCCCTTAGGGACAGGTATAAAGGACAGATTCTAGGTATGCACGTCCAGGGCTGATACCGTCCTGAGCACATTCTACACATTCAAACAAGCTGAATTAATGAGTGATAGAGTGACCTGATGGGCATGGGGTCCCAGGTGGGAGAGCAGTGGAGGCAGCAGCATGTCCTGGAGCTGAATGCCACTTTCATGACTTGGGCTGGAATACACCTTTGGCTCTTGAGCTAGTGGTGGCCAGTGCCTACAAGGATGGCCACAGGGGCCAAGACCCCATTTCTGTACAGTACCTGGATGTCTGTGCGTTTGCTTATCTTAAGTGACCAAGTGTACTGGCCATCTGGGCATGAGCCCCTGCATTTTCTACCCTAATTAATTGGGGGGAGCAGTTTCTGAGAAGAAGAAGACAATTAGGGAAGGAAAGGAGGCATCATGGGCAACCTTCTCTATTTCAGCCGGGAACCCCACCTGTCCTTGGGTCACTGAGCCTGTACCAAAGCTCCCACTCAGCCTTCCAGGCGCCCTCTTATTTATTCCACCCCTTACCTCTTGCTGCCTGTCCCTTGGTGCTCCTTCCCACCCACCTCGCTAGCCTCTTAGTTCCCAACTTGTCTGCCTTTGTCCTTCCAGCCCACCTGAGCCGTGGCCCAGGCTGGGTACTCACCATCTGTGCCCTTAGATACATCTGCGCTTGGCTTGCAGTCAGGGCCGGAGAAGATGTGTTACCCAAGAGCACGGCCTGCTGGGCGATGCCTGAAGCTGTCGCTGAATTGACACTCTGTGCCCGGTTGATGAGCTGGGCCGCTGCTGGGGAGGCTGCCAGATTGATCTGATGGGAGAGACACACACAGTGGGAAACAGGAAGTTCTGTTGGTAACCTCTGTGCCTCCCTTATCCATTTCTTTCCCCCTCTTCTGTTCCTTGGTGGATTCGGCCTTCTCTAGGACCATCTCTGGTCCCTGGGCCCCTCAGCACTGCACCGTCTCTGGCCTACATGTGGAGCTGCAGGGAGGGTCCAATGGGGGAGAGACTGAACTGTAAACACAGAGCCTGGACACCGGCATGAAAGAGGACAGAGACTTACTGAAGGGTTAGAAAGAGGCAAATGCTTCTTTTTCTGGCAAGAGTAATAGATTCCAGCCATGACTGCACACGGCTAGGGATTCACCACCTGGGGCTGGGAGCCTGCAAGCATCTGGGGCAAGGAGGAAGGAGCTGGTCCCAGAGCTATGGGCTCTACCTGCGGCTCCCCAACCTACTCACCGAGGATGACTGGGCTGGGGCCTGTGCAGACACATTGCTGCCTGAAGTGCTCCCTTGTCTGTTGGCCACCAGGCTTGCCTAGAAAAGAACAGTTTGTATCGCTAGAGTCCCAGATCTCCCCCAATCAGTCCCCGAGCTCTCAAAGGAAGGACTTTAGGAAGTACTATAGGACAGCGGTCAGTTGTCAAACACCTAGGGTCAAACCCCCATTCTACCTCATCTGCGTGTGACCTTAAGCACGGGCCTCAGTTTCCTCTTTATAAAGTGGGGATAGTAACAGAATCTACCTTGTGGCATTGCGGAAAGGATTAAACGAGGCAAAGCATTTAACATAAGCACTCAAATCGTTAGCTATCGCTGTTACCCATCTTCCTAGGTCTCTGAAGCCCTCTGCTCCACCCGGCTCTATCAGATCAGGCTCCCGGACTCCGCCAGAGAGTCGTGCACGTGCTGACTGGCACATCCAACCTGCCCCCCTCCCTGTGGCTGGCTTCTCACTCTTTCAGGGTCAGCTTCCCATCGCCCAGCAGACGGGCCCTTCCCTGGCCACCCAATCCAGGGCACCTCCTTGTTCTTCAGTCAGAGTGAGCTGCTCCTCTTTCGGAGTGCTTATCACAACTCGGAGACTTAGGTATTCTGTTTCCTGGTCTCTCTGGGGTTCTGTTTACTTGCTGCCACCCTGCTTTAAGCTCTGAGAAGACGGGGTGCACAGTATTCAGCGTCTGACATGGACTGTGGTAGGTGCATAAAACTTTTGTTGAATGAATGAAGGAATGAATGAATGAGTTCCTCTCAGCCACCAAGGACAGAGAGGAAGCTGGGTGGGCCACGGCCTTCTCTTGTGGACACCCCCGTGGACCCTCGCCCCTCCCGGTGGTGTGGTGGTGTGGGGAGGAGGGGTCCCCCCAGCCCTTCTTCCTGCGGCCAGAGAGTTCTACCCCTGCACTCACGGGCCTGAGTGAACTTGGGGAAGGTGCCGGACCCTCTGTTGGGTAAAGGACCATGACCATCCTGCCCCCTCGCCAGGGGAAGAGAAGGCCCGGGGAAGCGCGCGCGGCACCTGCTCCCTCTCCCTCTCGCTTCTGCCACCCGCCAGGCCCGCTCTCACCTGCTGCACGGCCGCCAGGCTCTGGAGCTGGGCGCTGCTGAGGTGCTGCTGCTGGAGTGCTGCCGTCTGCAGCATGAGGTGCTGCTGCTGGGCCGCGTACATCTGCTGCAGGTACTGAGCCGCCGTGCTGGGCTGCCTGTGCAGCGCCTGCTGGATCACCTGGGAGGGGAGAGCCGCGGGGACGCTGTCAACCTGCTCGCTGCGGACCCGCCCCTTCCATGACGAGGCCTTGTCAGAGGACAACCCTGGGGCCTAGCCCCTCGCCCTAGGGAGGTGGGAAGGCAACTGCCTTTTGGACTTTACACTCCTCTGCCTCGTCTGTCTGTCCTGCACATCTTGGGCTCCTGTGCTCCTCTCCAATCCACCTGCTCCTGCGTCAGCCCCCTTGGGGAAAGTCAGAGCAGCACAGTGATGCTCTGACCAGCTCTGGGCAGTGGGGGGGGGGGGGGGAGTGCGGCACAGGGAGATAGGGGGTCCTGTAAGCCTCCGGTGACACTGTGTCCCGTGCCCAGCTTGTTCGGCAGCCCCCCTTCCAGTCGTTCCCCACCCTCAGATCTGGGTGACTGGGACACTGGATGGTGACAGCAGGGGAACCGAAGCCCAATAAAGCAGAGAGAAGGGAAGTGGGTAGGGGAGAGAGAGGCAGGTCCGAAGGGGGGCCTATTCCAGCATTAGCAACACGGCTAGCCAAATGAAAACAAGGGCAACAGCCTCCCGGCTGGGGCTGCCTCCCAGGGTCTGCCCCTAGCTGCCTGGAAAGTGCTATCCGTCCCTCAGAAGGTCCCCTTGGTCTTGGAGAGCAGACCAGAGCCACAGGGATGACGCATTTCTCTTGTATTCCTTCCCCCTCCCCGTCGGTCCCTCTTTCTGACCACCATCACCATCACCTGGCTTTACTGCCGCTCCTCTTTCCTGCCACCGTCTCTAGGAAATGACAAAGGCTGCCTTTGATCCCGCTCCCTGCTCTTCACTCCCAGCCCCCCAAAGCCTCCCCTCGCCCCCAGGAACAGAGAAAAGGGAACGCCTTTCCTCCAGCCCTGAGATCTTCTGTCTTCTTCTCCTAAGCCCCAGGGACATTTCTCCTCCTTCCTCCTTACCTGGTCACCCTCCTGCCATCTCTTGCTGCCTGATGCTCCACAAGGGTCCTGGCCAGGCTTCGGCCCTCTTGCTACCCTTAACTCTGCTAACTCCCTGGCCATGGGGCTTCCCCCAACCCTGGCTCCTGCCCCCAGCTGGCAAGCATCCAGTCTGGCTCTTTCTGGCTCAGCGTGGATTTTAGGGTCGGTGGCTCTAGGACAAAGCCATTCGTGGGCTCAGATTTGGGGTACTGTAAAACCAGGCTGATAATCGCAGATTCTTCATGGGCTCTGGGGCCTCCTGATTTCCCCCACCCCATCTCAACTCTTCAGGTCCCACTCCCCTTCAGCATTCTCTCCCCTCAGTTCTGTTTATTCCTTGTCCTCTCCCAGAATTCCTTCCTCTTCTCCCTTTCACCTATGCCTCTCTATTTTCCTTGGAGTGCTGATCTCCTGGACCCCCCGCAGTCCAGGCAGCAGCAGCAGCGGAGAGATACCGTGGCTCTTCCTCACCAGAGGGTTGGTGTCAGGGAGTGGAAACAGCAGGGACCCTGAACGGTTCGGCTTGGGTACGCAACACGACCGCGGGTGATTCCATCTGCCGGAGCAGAAACCCCATATTCCTTGTACCCATCCCGGGGATGGGATGAGGGCTGGGAGGATGGCACGTCCCGACGTGGGATGCTGGGAACTGTTCTCAAACACTCGTGATCGGAGGGGCCGGGAGGAGGCTAGTGTGGGGGGCGGCAAGGATGGGTGTGGGAAACGTGCTTTTATTCCGTGGGAGGCAGAGGTAACTGGGAGAGGAAAGATTCCAGAGTCTCTGATGGTGTCTTCAGACGCTCTCACAGTCTGCTGCGGCCCCTCCTCCACTCTCTAATCTGCGCCCAGGGCCAAGGCAGGATGAGGCCACTGGTCTGGTACATCCATGCTGGATGAGCAAAGTTACTTGGAGTAAACACTTCTCAGCTGCACACGCTCTTTTCCGTCTGTCTTATCTGGGAACCTCAAACACTGTGCTCTTTTTCATCTTGACCCGGATGAGTTACTGCCTTCTCTGAGCCTCAGTCTCCTCAACCATGGAAGTGTGCTTGATAACCATTTTCAGCTGGAGGAGAAGATAGGCCTGCCGTGATCCTCGCAGCGCGAGTACCAAAGCCGATGGCGATGCGTGGGCACGACTGCGTTTGGAGCCATGTGTCATCACCCGGGAGGCCTTGTGGCACACATCACCCGGGAGACACTTTGCAAACCGCTGCTTTAGGGAGATTGCCTTGGGGTTCCTTTTTGTCCTCGCAGACACTTAAGTTTTGTTACAGGGCAATGGTCCTTCAGATAGTGGGTCGAGGTTCTGGCTGAGCAGCTCCCAATCATTTCTCCTGCTTGTTATTTTTACTTGTCCCCGCCCCCACACCCCTTTTACACTTTCACCTGCCTATCATCCCAAATAGCACTCTGGGATCTGAATCACCAGGTGAGACAGGGATTTTCCAGGTCTGCGAAGTTCTCCCACTCTCCCCAAAGCTCCTTGATCGGACCCATCTCACGTCACATCTCCTCCAACTGTGCCTCAACATATATCCCTGAACACACTCCCCGATGCCCACTCTACCTCCCATGCCCATTTATTCCCCAGACCATGCCAACACGTCCTCCCAGCTAACCCCAACATGATCGAGGAATACAATCTCTAGATCAGCCGGGATCTTACCTGCACGGTCTGCCGGTCAGGAATGCCGCTGTACACAGAAATCTGGGGCCCGGCAGGGCGGCCACTCCCACCACTGCTGCCACTGCTGCAGCCGCTGCTGGCACTGCTGGCGACACTGGCACTGCTGGACGTATGGGGGACTGGCAGCTCATTCTCCATGGCCTGCGGGCTGGCACGGTCAGCGAGCTCCGAGGGCAGAAGAGCAGGCGGATGCTGGGAGCAAAGAGGCAGAAGTGAAATGTCAACCAGATGCTTCCTATAGGTCACACACATACTCATCGGCTTTCCATCAGCCCAGGGTGATGAGGCCTGAGACACGCCTGCCCGCGGAAGGACACGGCCAGGTGTGGTTCACCAGGTGAGATTTGAAATCGGATCTGCCTGATTCTGAAGTGTATGACCTGGCACTCCCTCCTTCTGCTGGAGGGGCTGAAACCTGCACAGAGGTAGATTTCCTACAATGGCCTTCCTGGCGGTCATCTTAGGGGTCATCTCTCACCCCATCCCCCCCCCCCCATCTACCTCTTCACCTTTAGGATGGAGAAACTGAGCAGCACAGCACTTATTATTTGTCTGTATGTGTATAGCCGATCAGTGGAAGAAATGGGATTAAAGGTCTGGAGAGAACAGAGGGAGAAAGAGACAGATCAGGAGGCAATAAAATAAGCTGAAGTATTTATTTGGTTTTGTCTTTCAAGGCCAGAAGAGCTGCCAGTGTGTTTGGAGTCTCTGTTTTCTTGATGAAGTATTTAGTGAGTGCTCTCTGATCTAATGCTGAGCATGGCACTACATTAGGCAGTGTGATTAAAACTGCAGGCCTTGGGACCGGAAAGACTTGGGTTTGAGTCCTGGCTCTGCCGCTTACTCGAAGGGAAACGCTGGCAAATCACACTTCTCCAACCTTCTGTCTCAATCTGTCAGATGTAAGAATACACGAATTGGTTAGGAGGACAAAGTAAAATAATGACACAAAGTGCTTAGTAGAGTGTCAGGCAAATACTCCATGCTCCACAACATTGGCTGTTGTTGTGGTTATTAAAACTGTCCCCAGTCCGCTTCCAACAGAGCAATCCCCTTCCAAGGTGGAACTGGCACAGCCTCCTGGAACCTTCTATCCCAGTCACTAAAGAGTGCCAGAAATTCCCTCAGGGACCACCCTGTGATCTGGATTCAGAACGGGAAATCTACACGTCCCCTTGAAGCATGTGTTGGGGGATGGGGGCCTCGGAGGAAAGGAGGGGTGGTGGGGAAGGCAGACCCAGATCTGCGGTCGAGTTCCCCTCTTTCTTCTTTCATGCTATTCCTAAAATTCTCATTTCTATATATGAACTTTTCCTTCTGCCTATTCTTTCCTGTATCTAAAAACAACACTCATCATCCCATCACAAACACTGAATTCTCTGCTTGCAGCGTATGCCAGTTTCATAAATGGAAGAAATAATATGATTTTTCACACTAACAAGAGTATTGATTAGTACAAAAAACTAAAATTGTCATTAATGTCCTGTTGTCTTCTTCCCAGGGCCGCTCAGTTTGGAGGCTGTCAACTTCTGACTGGGTGGGTTTCATAGTGAGCTGAACAAAGTGGGGGTGAAGGCTAAAAGGCAGGGATGTGGGGGTAAGGAAATCCAGGCCATTCCCAGTTGGCAGTCAGCAAGTTGAAGTTCGGAGGCCTGTGGCTTCCAAGGCAGGATAGCAACCTGCAAACAGCACTCAGGACCTGGGTCCTTGAGCAGTGATTTTCCCTAATGTTTGTATGTCTTTTCTTTTCTTTTCTTTTCTTTTTTAAAGTTTATTTATTTATTAGAGAAACAGAGACAGCGTGAACGGGGTAGGAGCAGAGAGAGAGGGAGAAAGATAATCCCAAGCAGGCTCCACATTGTCAGTACAGAGCCCGACACGGGGCTCAAACTCACAAAACTGTGAGATCATGACCTGAGCCGAAACCAAGAGTTGGATGCTTAACTGACTAAGCCACCCCGGTGCCCCTGCATGTCTGTATTTAGTGCCACAGGGCAGGGCCCTTGTCCATGAGTTCCCTTTGTCCAGAGCTACACTCAGTTCTGGGCCTCATTATGGCCATCACTTATCAAGGATTCTTATAATGAAAACAACAATGCGGGAATCACTGAAACCACAGAGTCAACAAGTATTTCCAGTGCTCTGCTCAGCTACCCCCCCCCCCCCCCGCCATATCATATGTTCTAAGGAGGGACGTAGGCTGCATAGATAGGAGTAGAAGGCATAATTCTGATCTTGCAGAAACTGACAAACCAGTTGTAGAGATGAGGCTCACTTGAAATTTCAAGGATCACCACCCACAAATCAGAGTTCTGTTCAAACATGGAAGATCCCGTAGAATCCCAAAGTCTTCTTTTAGTTAGATGCCTCACCTCCCTTTCCCAAAGCGTTGACCAGAATTGGGTTTCAGTTCCTACTTTCATTCCGCTCTAGGAGGTCTCAGTGGAAGTACTCATAACCATAAAACATAAACTGAGAAGATGGCAGCAGCCACAGCAAATTAAGGATAGGGTAATCTACACATCCCAAATGATCAAGCCTCAGCTCTATTTTGTCTTCCTTTTGCAGCAGCTAGGGCAGATCTCGTGCACAGAGTGTACTCGATCCTTGTTGAGAAATAAAACAGGACAAAATTCTAAAGAGCCTCCTGTATGGAAACACTGCACAGGCGAGGACAGCAACTGCTCCCCATGCTGGGGAGGGAGACTTAGCAACATGGGGACACAGACACAACGCGCTTCCTGAACTCTCTTGTTTGCCTGTCTCCTCCCTTCTGCTGCTAAACAAGCCTTTCCCTTCTCTCTTCATTCTTGCATTCTTGGCTTCTGCCCCCATCGCCTCCACCTGGCCTTTTCTGTCTCATTAATCTTTGTCCCCAACCCCTGGCTTTTCGGTTTTCCCATTCTTGTTCCTGCTCCCCTATCCCTATCCTCTGTCATATCTGTGCTTCCTGGTGCTGGCCCCATCCTCCTCCCTGGGGAGGATCACACTCACCTGGATTGTGCTTTGGCTCTTGACTCTTTCTCTCTGAAAATCTGGAACGTGTGCATGCGTCTCCCCCTCCCCCTCCTCTCTCACTTACCCAGGTCCCATCGATCCTGAGTGGTTGCTCTGCTTTACTGTAATGAGCTCTCTCTCCCTGTTCCTGACCTCTGCTCTCTCCCAACAGTGTCCTGACCCTACTCACCTGTCCTGCCCATGACTGCCCTCACTCTGCCGCTGCCTGTCTTGCCTCCAGTGCTCTAGTTCTCTCTCTTCTTTCTCATGGTCTTCCCGTCTGAGGATCTACAGCCTCCCCTCCCCCACCCCACCCCGTCCTGATCCAGCAAATTCTCTTGCCTTCATTCAAGGCGTGCTCTAGATAGTGCGTGTACCCGCCCTCTCCCTCCATCTCTCTGGCTGGCACTCCCTGTGCTAGCTCAGGCTTTTGATAACTACTGCTATCTCTCAAGTGTATGTTCCCTCTTTGGCTCTCTCTCACTCACTCACGCAAAGCAGAGGGAAGGACAGACTGCCTAGGAGATGAGGGAACACTTAAAAGGAGAAGTGACAGTTGAGCTGCCAGAACCCACACTTTCTCGCTTTCACAGCATAAAGCTGCCCTATCCCCCCTTCTACTCAGTCACTTCTAGAACCTTCTGCGATCAACAAATTCCTAATTCCCCCCAAATCTGAACATTTACTGAACATCTACCACATTCAGGGTGCTCTTGCTAAGGACTGGGGATAGAAAAGAGGTAGAAGATGTGGATCCTCACTTTAAGGTTTTCACTTTTGTAGGCATATCAGAAATGGTGAACCCTAAGGCCTTTTGCCCCAGAAACAAAAAAAATGCACAAACACAAAAATGTGCTTACAATTGCAGAGGTTAACGAATCTTTTGAAGCCTGTCCACTAACTCTGGACTAGGCAGCTCTGCTAGGTAGAGCTATGGCAGGAGATACATATTCAAAGATAAAAATATTATTAGCTACCGTATGCCGAGTTCCAAATGAGTGATGGGGACAACATTTGCTAGTGTTCAGAAGAGTGAGGCGCAAGGTATGTGTGCAGTGGGATAGATGGACAGCGGAGGAGGGTTTACTTCAGGCTTTATGAAGCTCAGACCTACGCTGCTGCTGGATAAACAGTCATGACTGTGAGATGGACAGTGCCCAGCCCATCCCTCTGGACTTTCTCCAGTGGCTCGGTTTTCCTAGGAGAGGCAATGTACTAAAGGAGACAGAGCATGGAATTAGAAGTTGGTTACTGCCAGCTTTGGGAACCTGCCCACTGTTGCCACTGTATGGTGTTGGGCAAGGCAGTCTTTCTCTCTTAGTTTCCTAACCTGCAAAATTGGGCACCCTGGTGGGGTGGTGGTGGTGTATGTGTGTGAGTTAATCTCTCGGCCCCATTTCACTTTCTAACCTTATACAGGCATGCCTCAGAGACATGGTGGGTTTGGTTCCAGGCTACCACAATGCAAAGAATAGCACAATAAAGGGAGTGGGATGAACTTTTTTGTTTTCCCAGTGCACATAAAAGTTATATTTATGCCCTACAGGTGTCTATTAAGTATGCAATAGCAGTACGTCTAAAAACATAATGTATATACCTTACTTAAAAAATACTTTATTGCTGAGCGCCTGGGTGGCTCAGTCAGTTAAAAGTCTGACTTTTGATTTCGGCTCAGGTCATGATCTCATGGTTTATGTCAGCACGGAGCCTGCTTGGGATCTCTTTCTCCCTCTCTCTCTGTCCCTCCCCTGCTCACACTCGCTCATGTGTGCTCTTTCTGTGTCTCAAAATAAATAAATAAACTTAAAAAAACCTGAGGGGTGTCTGGGTGGCTTAGTCAGTGAAGCGTCCAACTTCAGCTCGAGTCATGATCTCACAGTTTGTGGATTCAGGCCCTGCATCGGGCTCTCTGCTGTCAATGCTGAGCCTGCTTCGGATCCTCTGTCTCCTTCTCCCTCTGCCCCTTCCTGGCTTGCTCTCGCTCTCAAAAATAAACATAAAAAAATTTTTTTTAAATGTGGGGCGCCTGGGTGGCTCAGTCGGTTAAGCATCCAACTTTGGCTCAGGTCATGATCTCATGGTTCATGAGTTCGACTCTGAGTCAGGCTCTGCGTTGACAGCTCAGAGCCTGGAGCCTGCTTCAGATTCTGTCTTCCTCTCTCTCTGCCCCTCCCCGTTCACACTGTCTCTTTCTCTCTCAAACATAAACATTAAAAAAAATTTTTTTAATAAAAAAATAAAACTTAAAAAAAAACCCTTTTTAGTTTTCAATACTTTATTGCTAAAAAATGCTAATCATCATCTGAGCTTTCAATGAGCTGTAATCTTTTTTGCTGATGGCAGGTCCCGCCTCGATGTCGATGGCTGCTGCCTGGTCAGGATGGTGGTTGCTGAAGGCTGGAGTGGCTGGGGCAATTTCTTAAGATAAGACTACGATGAAATTTGCTGCATCGATTGGCTCTTCCTTTCACAAGCCATTTCTCTGTAGCATGTGATGCTGTTTGATGGCATTTTACCCACAGTAGAACTGCTTTCAAAATTGGAGTTCAGGACTCTTAAACCCTGCTGCTGCTTTATCAACTCCGTTTATGTACTATTCTAAAGCCTTTGTTGTCATTTCAACAATCTTCACGGCATCTTTACCAGGAGGAGATTCCATTTCAAGAAACTGCGTTCTTTGCTCATCCACAAGAATCAATTCTTCATCTGTTAAAGTCTTATCGTGAGATTGCAGTTGTTAAAATATAATAATGAAAACGTTTGGAATACCGCAAGAATTATTGAAATGTGACAGAGAGACACAAGGTGAGCAAATGCTGTTGGAAAAATGGCGCCAATACACCTCCTTGACACAGGGTTTCCACAAACCTCTGATTTGTAAAAAAAAAAACAAACAAAAAAACACGGTACCTGTGAAGAAGAATAGGGCTATGCCTGTATTCCATGATGCGAGTCTACTGCTCTTGTCTGGGGGCTCTGCTCTCTTTCACCAAATACAACGTGCTCAGGATTTCTTCTGTAATTTTGATGAAGTCCCCTTTCTTTCTTTCTTTCTTTCTTTCTTTCTTTCTTTCTTTCTTCCTTCCTTCCTTCCTTCCTTCCTTCCTTCCTTCCTTCCTTTCTTTCTTTTTCTTTCTTTCTTTCTTTCTTTCTTTCTTTCTTGGTGGCTGCCATATCTAAGAAACCACGGCCTAATCCAAAGTTATGGAGATTTACGCCTAAATTTTCTTCAAAGGGTTTTATAGTTGTAGTTCTTAATGTAGGCCTTCGATCCATTTTGAGTTGACTTGTGTATATAGCATGAGGGAAGGGTACAACATTATTTCGTTTTCATTTTTTAAGCCGTGGTAAAAAACACATAACATCAAATTTGCCATTCACCATGTTGTGAAGCCATTGGCACCATCTACCACCAGAACTTCTTACCACCCCGAACAGAAACTCTGTCAGTATTTTAGCAGGAACTCCTCATTCTCCTCTTCCCCCTGCCCAGCTCCTGGTAACCTCTAATCTACTTTCTGTGTCTATGAATGGGTCTAGTCTAGATATCTCATGTAAGTGGAATCATACAACGTTTGTCCTTTTGTGTCTGGCTTAGTTCATGTAGCACCACATTTTCAAGATTCATCCCTGTTGTAGTGTGTGTCCTTTTCTGGCTGAATTCTGTTATATGTATACACATTTTATCCATTCATCTGTTCATGGACACTTGGGTGGTTTCCACATTTTGGCTACTGTGAATAACACTGCTATGAACACTGATGTTTGAATCCCTGCTTTCAACGCTTTTGGGAATTATGTAGGAATGGAATTGCTGGACCATATGGCAATTCTATGTGTAGCTTTTTGAGAAACCACCAAACTGGTTTTCCCAACCTCATTCTTTTGCATGTGGACATTCCTGTTGTCCCTGCACCATTTGTTGAGTTACTTCTGTTCTTGGGCCCACACAACTTCCCCAGCAAGCTTCTGAGTATGGCAGATCAACCCTCCACAAATTGACCCTGCCTGGCTCCCTGGCCTCATTTCCCACCCTTTTTCCACACTACACTCTCACCCAGGATATGCCAAACAACTTGAAGGTTTGGATGCCTTGTTCCCTGTTTACTAATGTAGTTTTACTCATGCTATTCCCTTCCCCCGAAATGCCTCTCTTCCATTTTGCAATTAACCAACTTGATCTTCAAAACAACTTGAGTCTCCCCTGTGAAACACTCACTCAGTGCAACCTCAAAGCAACACTTCTCTTGCTTCCTTCGATCTAGGTCCTGACATCTTCCATTAAGCCATCCAGTTGGATGGCTTCCCCACAACTCTTTGTGTGCTTACCTCTTTCCTAGCACTCATAACGTAGTATTGCAAGAAAGTGATTTGCTTTTGTGTCTGTCTTCCCCACTGCACTCTGAACTCCTGGAGAACAGGGGTCATATCATATTTCCCATATAGACCTGGTGTTTCATTCAATAAATGTTTGTTAAATAGAACTCTTTGAAAGGCACCACACTTGGTCCTACTTCTCATTTGAAAGCTCAGCTTAATTTCTACTGCATTCAAAGAATTCTCCAAAACTAGTTTAAAACATACACCACTGGTGATTTAATTTCTGCACCTGCCACCAAGAGTGTCCATACTACTACGGTTATTTATTGAGCACCTACTACATGTCAGCAATATAAGAAATGCTTTATATCTTTTAAGTTTATTTTTTATTTCTGAGAGAGAGAGAGAGAGAGAGAGAGAGACAGAGAGAGAGAGAGACAGAGAGAGACAGAGACAGAGAGGAACATGGGCATGAGAGGGGGAGGGACAGAGAGAGAGTGAGAGAGAATCCCAAGCAGGCTTTGCACTGACAGCGTGGAGCCCGATGTTGGGCTCGATCTCATGAACTGTGACATCATGACCTGAGCCGAGATCAAGAATCGGATGTTTAACTGACTGAGCTACCCAGGCACCCCAAGCGATGCTTTACATATACTCATGACCTCCCTTATGGTGTAGGTTTTATTCTCCCAATTTTGTCAGTGAGGAACATATCTAAGTAACTTATCTAAGGTCATCACTGAACTAGGATTCAACACTGGGCCTGAGCTCTTCCCATTACACCTCTGAGACTCTGCCTATAGTCTCACCTTGGGCCATTATTCAGTGGCATTGGGCAAAGCCCCTCTCAGAGCATACTAGACTTTCAGAAGTAGAAAGGAACTGAGATCACTGAATTTAAACTCTTGATTATTTATGTCTATTACATGTTTTATATTTACAAAATAATCCGTCCCTCTCTAATACATACATAAAAGATAATATGCACATGTACCCACCAACCAGTTTAAATCAGACACGACCATAATCTCCCTTGTTTTTGCTATGTAAAAACTGAAGCCTAGTTTTCAGGGAAGTGGCTCACTCAAGGAGTTATGGCTCCTTTGACTCTCCTCCAGTAGCATGGACAAGGAAGGAACCCCCCAGAAACCTACTAGACTCGTGGTGGTGGGGATTTACTCAATCAGAGGGTTGGGGTTTGACCCTGAGGAGAAATCAGAAGCTAGGGTCTTGTCATATGTCACTTTCTCAATGGTCTCCTGGTAGAAGGCAACTCGTGTCGGAGAGAAACAGTGGAATTAGAAAGCGTGGACCGATATGTTAGCATTCCCACTTTTTCTAATAGAGTTCCTCTTTTTGAACCCAAGCTTTCAGTGTTTACCCACTCCTGACTTCTCTCTGCCTCAAAGCTCTGGTCTGTGGGATGCAAACGAGGCATCCTGAGGCCTCATATTAGAAAATCTGAACCTTTAAACTTTCATAGCATCTAAGCTTTCAGCACCTTCTACACCCCTATTCAATTTCCTTTTAATTCCTACTCTAATTTCCTCCCTTCTCCTCCTTCTAACTAGTTCCTTATTTCTTCCCCAAGGCCACCATCCTTATGGACACCCACTGTGAACCACAGCCAAGTCTGATTGATGACCAATATCCAGAACCGGAAGTCTGTTTTGCTTTGGGTTCCAGCTCACTGTGTGGTTTTAGGTGAGCCCAAGCTCTGAAGGCTGTGATTCCTACTTTAGTCAGTTCTCCTCTCCCGGCCGCAAGGGGCCGCTTTGAATGACATGCCAAACGGACTAGGCTTGGATAGTGATCTTATTACAGGTCTCTGCCGCCCACAGGGCCTGAGACCAGCAGCTGGAGAAATACTGATGGTTCTGCCCTGCCAGGAGCCACCAAGTCTAGGGAACACTAGGCCTTTGTCCCCAGGGTCAGGGAAATCCATTTGCTGCGGATTACAGCTGTGGCAGAGTTTCGAGGGAAGTGCAGGAGAGAGATACTAAAAACAGAGCTCTCCAAATCCTGACCCTAAAGCCCTTGGGGTAAAGTGGGGTGGGAGCTTTTCCTAATGGAATCGGAGACTGACAGGAAATGAGAGGTCTAGTCTGCCCCACAAAGGCTGCTGGTATTATTATTCCTATAGTGGCTTGTGTACAGAGAGTCTGAAAGGCCGGCTGAGGGGGTGATGGTGTTCCTTTGCTCTGGCTCTGCCTCTCTATAGTTGCTTCTCTGACCGAGGTCTAAGTCAATAATAGCAAAGTGTTCAGGCTCTCTAGACTTAGGGGACCTGGGGGAGACCGCCTTATACCTCTGAGCTGCTGCATTAACATAAGTATCCTGATTTACACCAGTCTCATTATGCCTCTGGCAGCTGTCGGAGGCTACTGATACATTGGAAGCAGTCCAAATGGATTCAGCTCAAATCTCCTCAAAAAGTTCCCTCTCTCTCCCCAATCCTCTGCATGTGGCCTCCTTCAGTGAGAACCACAGTAAATAAATGACTGCTAGAAACCAAAGTAAATAAATGACTGCTAACAAAGACAGAAATGAAGGATGAGAAATTAAAATGGATCACATAGCCCAAGCAATCAAAATAGAATGATTTCATTGTGAAACAGAGCCACATAAATTTAAATAGACTTTTTTTGAAACCTCATTGTTTTCTGCATAACTTATAGAAAGCAGACTGTATCAGGAGTTTCGGGGGGTGCCTGGGTGGTTTAGTTGGTTAAGCTTCTGACTTCGGCTCGCGTCAGGATCTCGTGGGTCGTGAGTTCGAGCCCTCCATCAGGCTCTCTGCTGTCAGCGCAGAGCCTGCTTCAGATCCTCTGTCCCCCACCTCTCTGCCCCTACCCCATACGTTTGCGCGCGTTCTCTCTCTTGAAATAAATAAACATTAAAAAAAAAAAAAAGAGTTTCTGTAACAAGCTGATGCTCCTTGGTTGAAGCATGTGAAGAGGAAAGAGAAGGATTTGATTTCTCTTGGAAGGAACGTATGGGTAAGCCATGTTATGCAGGTGCAGATGGGACTGAGGCACAAGCATGAGTGTGTCTAGACCCAGGCAGCTTTAGTCCCATTGTTCTAAGACGGGGCATCTTCATGCCTGCATCTACTTTGGCAGGGATCAGTCCTTCCTGAAAAGGACCAGATAGCAAGTATTTTAGGCTTTGCAGGCATACGGTCTGCGCCACGACTACTCAGTTCTGCTCCCGCAAAAGCAGCCGCAGACAAGTCATAAGTGGTGTGTGGCCGTGTGCCAATAAAACACTAGTTACCAAACACGGTGGTGGGCTGGGTTTAGTCCACAGGCTGTAGTTTACAGGATCCCCGTTCGGTGGCAAGGTCATTTTTACACATCAGCCACATGGCTGACAAGATACCTATAGCATATTGGTTAACAGCATAGGACCTTTTTTTGTTAGGAAGACGTGGGTTCGAGTTCCAACCAGGCCACACACTAGCTGTGTATTCTGGGGCAAATTGTGTCATCTTTTGGGCCTGAATTTCCTTACCAGTAAAATGAGATCATATATCCCTACGGGGCGGTTATATGGATTCAATCGAGTGTCCGTACAGCACTGAGGGCAATATTTAGCAAACAGTAAGCATGTGATAACCGGCAAGGTTGCGAAGCCAATTTGGGATTTGGAGAACAATTCCTTTCACCTCAAATTGTGAGGATCCCATAAGTTATTTCTCATCATTGGTCACAGATCATAGTTACACTTAAAAATCCTTCTTTAAAAGAACCATGGTCCATTTTACCTGTCTAAATTTTTGTCTCTTTTTAGAAAAAATGGTTTCTAATGTTTATTCATTTTTGAGAGAGACAGAGAGAGAGAGAGAGAGAGAGAGAGAGCAAGCATGAGTGGGGCGTGGGGGGACGGAGAGTGAGGGAGACACAGAATCCTAAGCAGGCTCCAGGCTCCAAGCTGTCAGCACAGAGCCCAAAGCAGGCTCTTTCCAGCCTGGGCTCGAACTCACGGACAGTGAGATCATGACCTGAGCTGAAGTCGGTCACCTTACCAACTATGAACCAACCATGAGCCACCCAGGCGCCCCATGTCTCTCTTTTCTTTAAAGGGTAGCTTTTCTAGAAGGCTCCTTATGAACATAAGATGGAAAGAAAGTCAGCCTCTATACTGTGATGCCCAAGAACTTCAGCTTCCTAGTTGTGTGACTGAGCAAATTACAGGACCTCAGGCTTCAGGCTCAATCATAAACTGGAACAATAATGCCATCTTGCAGGTTGCTGTATTGGATGAGTTAATCCATGTAAACAGTTGGAGCCATGCCTTGTACTTAACAAACAATAAATGGTAGCTGCCATCATCATCATCACCATTGACATTTTCATTATTATTGACACTGTTAAGGGTTCTTCAGTAAGAACTTTGATTCCAGGGCTTAAATAGAAATGCTATTCTACTGGTTGCTCAAAAGACAAATACATACACAAAGTTGGATCCAATGATTCTGTTCAGGTGGTGCCTAGCCTTAAGGCCTCCATTGCTTTAACTTCCTAGCTAGCCATCACACATGATGTCCACGTCCTTTCCCCCCACCTCAAATGCTGCCTGTTACTGGCTAAACTGTGCCTCCTTAAAAAGCTTAGTGAGGGTTCCAGCCTCCAGTATGTCAGAATGTGAGCTCATTTGCAAATGGGGTCACTGCAGATGTGAGTGGTTATGATGAGGTCATATAGGAATAGGGTGGGCCCCTAATCCGATATGACTGGTGTCCTTAGAAAAGAATGTCATATGAAGAGACAGACATATGCAGGAGAAAACAGCCATGTGAAGGTGGGGGCAGAGATTGGAGTTAGGCTTTCCCAAGCCAAGGAACCCATGGGGCCACTAGAAGCTAGGCAGGGGCAAGGAAGGCTTTTGGAGGGAGCATGGCCCTGCAGACCCTCTGATACCAGAACAATCTCAATACATTTCTATTATTTTAAGCCACGTGGTTTGTGGCACAGGCTGGAAAGAGCATAAGTTGGGGTAGAATTGAAGAAGACTATTTCCAGAGGAAAGATACTTTTATTTCCATCAGTAATCTCACAGTTTGAAAAATATTTTTTTATTTTTTTGGTATCTGGTGACATAGTAAATTCTTCCTTCAGGCAATTCTTCCTGTTTTTCCTTAGTAAAGCTATGCATTCCTGGGATTTGTACATAGAAATCTCAGAAGCCAAGGCCATAAAAAAGACCTCTGTAAAAATCCCTCCAAAGTTATAAACTTCCAGTTACAAAATGAAGAAGTCTAGGGGAGGCTCTGTACAGCACAGTGACTGTAGTTTACAAATACTATGCTGTATATTTGAAAGTTGCTAAGAGAATAGATCTTAAAATTCCTCATGACAGGAGAAAAAATTCTGTAATTATGTATGCTGATGGATGTTAAGGAGACTTATGGTGATCATCTCGCAATATATACAAATATTACATCACTATGTTATATACCTGAAACTAATACAATGTTCTATCTTTAAAAAAAAATTGTTTTTATTCTTTATTTTTGAGAGAGAGAGAGAGAGAGAGAGAGAGAGAGAGAGAGAGACAGTGTGAGCAGGGGAGGGACAGAGAGAGCGGGAGACACAGAATCCGAAGCAGGCTCCAGGCTCCAGGCTCCAAGCCACCAGCACAGAGCCTGATGCGGGCTCGAACCCATGAACTGCGAGATCATGACCTGAGCCAAAGTCAGATGCTTAACCGACTGAGCCACCCAGGCACCCCCAATGTTCTGTCTTAATTATACCTCAGTGAAAACAAAATCTGTCCATACTAAGTCTCTCTACAAAGCAGGCCTGCACACACACACACACACACACACACACACACACACACACACACTCCTTTACTTTCCAGGACTTGCCATTTTCTAAGTTCCACCTCAGCCTTGAACTGGCCTGATGTTAGGCCAGTCTTTAGTTAGGCACGTAGGCTGGTCTTTGTGCCTCTGCTGCTTCCTAACAAGAATAACTAAGTCAGCACAGGATCATGGACAACGGCCAGGCTTTCAAAATAATTGTTCAAGGTCATGGAGATTTGTTTGTAAGTCCCTCACTAGCCTTCTTTCCTCTTTTTCTTCTTTTTCTGCTCCTCCAAACTGGGACATGGCTCAGATCTATTGGGGCCAGGTTGGTATCACTTAACCCAGTGTTGTGTGGCATTTGGGGGTAGGGGTTTGCTTACTTCTAGGAACACTAGTTGAGAGTGCCTTGGAAAAGTGGAGACTATACTGGGTGTCCTGGTTTCCTGCTCTCACCTGGGCATGTTCCCCCCAGAATGTATTCCAAGAGTGTAGCCTCCCTCCTTAGAGTTTCTCTTTATAGCCCCTAGAGGGGTTTCGGGAATGGGGCTTTATGGACTTTGATAGATTATGAAGAGATAGACTGCCTGTTAGTCTGTTACGAAGGCTTTTGTTCTGTACGTAAGTGATCTTTTACCCATTAGGAAGCTAGTGGTCTTAGGACTGGTCTTGGGAAATGAGAATTCTTGCCATTTATTGCTCAGAGACAGGGCTTTGTCTCATGTATTCCTCACAGCGACCCTATAACACAGGGATTATTTCCTCATTTTTCCCACAAGAAAATCGAGGTTCAGAGAGGTCCAGCAGCTTATCTGAGGCCGAGGCATTGGCAAATGGCAGGTGTAGGATCTGAAGCCAGGGCTGCAAGTCCCCGCCCAAGAGGCAGAATTACTTGTGTTGACTCCAGTCTAGGCCAGTCTGGGCCAGTGGGTTCTTATGAAGTGCCTTGGCTCCTATTTCCTTCTGTCTGACAGACCATCTTGCAAGCACCATCGCAAGCGGGGAGGTCACTCCATGGCAAACCTGTCAACTCTGACTCTCTGGGAGTCTGCCTTGTAGCCCGGAAATCGCGTGTGGAGTAGTCACTGGGGTGTGTCTAATATTTGTAGGCCTTTCCCATTCAGAAGTATTCTCGGGTTATCCTACCTTCATGTACAGCTGGTCCTGTTAGCAGTGTTTACAAAATCGTCTTTAACTATTTAATTGAAAAGTGAGACCAAACAAAAATAACCGCCCCAAGGTCCTTTGGAGAGAAGGGACGAAGGACACCTCCCTTTCCTGATTGCCCACCAGGAGCCAGGAGGGGTGCCCGGGAGGCAGCAAGATTCAGAAGAAAGAGGAGGAGCTTTGTATTCAGAGAACACTGTTCTGATTCCTGACTCTGCCCTTGTTGGGAATTCTTAGGTTACTTCGCCTCCCTGGGCCTCTGTTTCCTCATCTGCAAGTAGTGGGGAAAGTAAATTAGAAATTGCAAGCGAAGCAGCCAGCACAGTGTGCAGCATGGAACAGGCATTTAATAATTATCAGGCTGTCTTTGCCTGGTCCTTGCACCTTGTTTTAGAGTGGTGGGTCCCGATGAGGAAGCAGGCTCTGAGTGATAACTCACCTGAGACCATAAAGCTATTAAGTGGGTCCCAGTAAAAGGTGAATGCCGTGAAAAAGTGGAGCAGGAAGACTAAAAATTTGGGGTTTTTAATCCTTTGCAATTACTGCACATACTTTTAGTCCAGGCTTGATCATCAGCTTTTCACCAGGGTCCGTAAAGCCCTGTTTTCAAATCTTAGGAATTTTCTTCTTAAGAAAAGAAAACCAAGAAAAACAGCCCACCTACAGGGGAAGTAAGTGATAAGCAGGGTAGACTTAACCACAGTGTGTACGTGCATGTGGGAGACGGGCGTTCACACACATGCGCTCATGTACAGATGTGGGCTGGGAAGGGAGGGGGAAGCAAGAGACTGGAAGCTAGTTAGTGACTGTTATCGCCACATTAGTAAGTTCCCCACAAGACACCAAGTTCTGTGCAGTAAAAGTGCTTTAGAAATCCAGAAAGTAAGTGATCAATAAACATTCTTCTTAGAGCTATGTTTCATGCAATGATTGATTTATCAGTTCGTAAGGTGTTGGGGTTAATATTGACTACATTATATTGTCCACAGGCATACAATTGGAGATTTAAGCTTCCTTTCTCGGCTCCTCCTCCTGTCCTCCTCCTCCCTGGGACAGTCCCCTCCCTGGGCCCTCACTGCTGTGGCCCAGCCCACCATTTAGAAGCCTCAGCCATTCCTAAGAGGCTTTCTCTTGCTCTGCTTCTGCCCTAGCAACTTGTCCTGGCAGCTGTTTCAGAGCTTTGGAATCACAAAGCAATCCCGGAGTCCCCAGGGCCCAGCTCTGGGGCCTTCTTTCCCTCATTTGTCCCAAATAATGGCCTCTAATTGCTATTAACATTCCTCTCCAGCAGAAACATACTGCACGTCTGTGGTCAGACTATGATCTCCTGTGACCACCAGCCTTTTGCTTCCTATTGTATTTGGAATGTTATGCTCGCTTCCATTTTCTACCCATACATTTGCTTTTCCTCCCTTAGCATACCTGTTGGCTTTCAGCTTCTTCTATTTCCAACCTGTTTTGTTCCTGTTTGTAGGGGAAAATGATCTAAATGTGGTAGATCCCCCTTGATCTTCCACTCTTTCCAGCCAAATATCACTTTACACTACTTTGCTTCGCAGATTTATGAAACGTAGGTAGCTAATTCTGATAGCTAGAACAGGCAGAAGTAGGACTACAGAGGGGACATTGTCAGGAGGGAGATTTCAACTCAACAGAGAAAAGTGCATGCTAACAACCGGAGTTGTGAGAAGGCACCGTGTGGGCGGCTTTGTGAAGCGAGTTTCCAGTGGGTGGAGCCGCGCAGGCAGAGGCGGAGCAAACACACGGCAGGTGTGATGCGCGAAGCCTTGCCTCCAGGATCTCTTTTAACACTGCCGGCACATGATTCCATGAAAATCTTTTACTGGATGCCAGAAATACAACAGAAATTTTAAGCTTTTTGCTTATTTTTAAACTCTTCCATTAACGAATGTTATTTATGAATGTTCTAAATGTGAACCTTGTTTGTCAAGCTGCAGGACGGCTTCTAAATGGTTTTCATCATTCTGGTTACTAATGAAAGGAATAAATTCCATTAGTATGAACTTCTGGATTCTCCTCATCTACTCAAGATGGTGGAAACCATTGTTCTTCCTTTATGGATGGGGAAGCCACAGAGTGGCTAAGCAGGAAAGTTGATCTCTTTTGGATTTCCAGAGCGCTAATTAACCACCCAAATAGCTCACCCAACCACAGTCCATCTATCTGTTCTTCCCATGTTTTTTGAACAACCATTATGTGCTTGGTACTGAATGGAATACAAAGAGGATTCAGATATTGACTCTTCTTAAAGAGTTAACAGTTTCAGAGGAGAAATAAGAAAATCACATAAATAAATAATATAACTGGAGTAGGCAAACTTTTTCTGTACAAGGCCAGATAGTAAAGAGTTCAGGCTCTACAGATCACATATAGGCTCTGTTGCATATTCTTATTTGATCCTCAACCATCACCCTACCCACCCCCACCCCCACCATTTAAAAATGTAAAAGCCATTCTTATCTCTGGGACCTTACATAAACAGGTTGTGGGTTGGATTTAGCCTGTGGGCCCTAGTTTGCCAATCCCAAAACATGTAATAAGATGTGAGGTGATCACCTTTGGTGGAATCAGTTAGAAGTTTCATTTGGGATAAGTTTTAAGGATGGGTTTGATTGAGACTGTGACAATAGGGAGGGGACTAGTGAGGTGGAAGGAAGGACAATTATACATTACCCCGGTTTCTATTTTTATAGCAGAGGTTTTCAAAGAATGGTCAGTATCACCTGGGAACTTATGAAAAGTGCAAGTTTTCAGGTCCATAGTGATTCTCAAACTTTGGCATACGTGAGAATCACCTGGAGGGTTTGGAAAACAGATTGCTGGGCCCCACCCGAGGTTTCAGGGGCTGCTGGTCCAGGGACCACACTCTGAAAACAACCGTCTTGAAGAATATCTGTTATATCTGCATACGGGGCGTGGCTGCTCTGCAGAGCACCGGCCTCATTCCATCTAGTGCATGTACTCAGAGAGGAGCTTCAAGCCGCTGTAAATTGGGTTAAGAGCTTTTTTCTGCCAGAGCAGGAGCCTGGAGTCTCATTAGGCTCGCCCACTGGAGGCAGCAAGTCATTGTGGGGCCCGTGTGGTTGGGAGTATATTCCCTTGTGAATCTTAGTTACCAGCATACATTCTGTCTTGCTCCTGATAACTTTGTGTATTTTTACCACTGCTACAAAATGGTCCTGTCTGCATTATTCCGGGGACTACCTCCTTTGATCAGGCAAAAAAAAAAAAAAAAAAAAAAGTGCTTCTGTTTTAGCATTTAGATTCAATGACTTCTAAAAAGTCAGATGTGGAGCCCAGAGAGGCTGGGCTGAGGAGGGGATAGAAGGGAAAGACAGGTCAGAGAGTACGCAGAGGAATCTCAGAGGAGGCTATGGGCAACCAGACACAGGAGGAGTCGTTAATCTGGGAGACAATGAATGGCAAAAGGCAATTAGTTTGCCCGGGTTGTAGCAAGCCAACGAAGTACGCAGTATGGCAACTGGGGGTCTAGTGTAAGGGCAGGGTCATTGCTAGGGAACTCAAAAGGAGGACAAGATAAGGGAGGTTAGGGGTGGGAAAGCCATCTGGGGTTAGCAGGGAGGGAAAGGAAAGCCCTCATGGTCTCCACATATATTTATTACCCAGGGGAAGTGTCCAGGTGTAGCCGTATACTTGTCAGGGGGCCACATGCTGTTATGCTAGGGTACAACCTTGAAAATGAACTAGGTGCTTCAGTGCACGTGCACACACACAAATGTACACACACACACACCTGCGTGTACACACGTGCGCGCGCACACACACACACACACACACACACACACACACACATTTGCTCTCCTTATATTATTCTTCATCCACTTGCCAAGTTTAACCAGGAGGAAAGGTAGGCTGAGGACTGCCCGGCTGAATAACAGAAGGACCACATGCGTAAACACTGGTAGAGTTTTAGCAGACACAATTCTGAACTTCTTCAGTTTAGGGGCCTTCCTTCCACATTGTAAAGCATGCTTGTTTTTTCTGTCACACGCCTCATTCACATGCGCATTCTCACGCTCTGTTCCTCACAGGCACTCTATAGCCATGCTAATGGATTCTTATCTGCCTACACACGTCCTGTAGACACATTCATTTATTCATCCTCACTTGGAGTCCTTCTCATATATTAAGCACTACATCCTGCTTCTAAAAATCACTTCAAATGTCAAAGTTGCTTCCATAGCTTCTGTTCCTGCTGTCTGCAGAACCTGCTACCTTTGTCATTCTTATAAAAAAAGAAAAGGTACCAATATTGGCTTGACTGAGTAAAGAGCCCAACCCGAAGCAGATTGTCCTACCGTGGGATGCAGGTTTGTGGCTGTGGTGTCCCCGCCTTCAAGACCATCCCATTTATCTCTCTTTGTTTCACTCCCTCTCTCTTCCTGCACAACGCTGCAATCACACACATGCTCTGGGTTGGGGGAAAAAAAAAAGGACAGCCTAATTTCCTGATGATTATGTTGTTACCTAGCAACAGCCAATCAGGGGCTGGGCTTTTTGCCTGCAGTATTTCATGCAAATAGTTTGGAGAAATTGCAGGGTAACCCAGGCTGCTTAGTCTGTCTTCTCAGGGGACGCATTACAGAATAAAACCAACCCAAAAGGGGACTATTGAAGACAGGCACATGCCTCGGATAGCAGGCCATCTGATCCCTTTCCCTTGTTGCCGCTGCCTTGTACCCCCTAACAAAAGCATGCAGGTTCCACAGATAGACACACAGGGAGGCCGAAAAGTTGAAAAGAGGCTCATTAGCCACCATCCTTCACCCTGGATTTCTGTACTGATAAGTGCAGCCCAGAGCAACCTCTGCAAACCCTATCTTCCCGGGAAGGTAAGGAACACCGACCGCATTCTTAGTAGTTGTCTGGGGAGGACATGAAGGAGAATCCTCCACAGCCTTCTTGTTCAAAAAGGAGCTAAAATGTGGCACTTCTAGCCTGATTTAAGAGTCTTATCTATGCCCATGCTGGCCTATCTTGTATGAGAAAATCCACTGTTTACCACTGCATTCTTCCTGATGCCAACCAGCAAATCCTCATTCAAATGGTTGAACAATGAGAGAAGCCACACCACTCATAAGACCCCTTAAAGAGATATTTCTGTCGTTCTTGTCTTCCCAGCAAGCACTGAGCATTTGATATAAAACACTGCCTGGAGCCACGCATACCGACTTTCTGTAAGGTCCAGGTGCTAGCTCACTCAGATCTGGATTGGAACAATGAAAAGTGGATTCAGAAGACGGAGTGTCCAGGCCTGTCTCCTCTGAGAGAATGGCCCGGGCTTCAGATGGTAGGAATCAGATTTCAGTAGTTTGTTTTGTTGTTGTTGACTCCAATGCTCAGTAATCCAGCATGAAGGCAAGAAAAGACTGTGACCTCAGCTGCTGGATAGCTCCTCACTGTTCTCTGAATACGAACTCTAGCCAGCAGTCTTGGGAAGGTGTTGTTGGCTACACAGGGACAGTGCATAGAAGGATCAGCCTAAGTTACCATCAGCATAGAAAACCAGTTCAAAACCCCTATTTCATTGACTTGTGGCTTTTACATGTTTGTAAGACAGAGATGATTATATTCTGATCATTACAGGAAAGTAGTGACAGCTCTCCAACGTCTGACATTCACAGCCTTACCATCCAGAGCCATATTTATTATAGAACCAAAAAACAACAACAAAAAACAAAAAATAAAAACCCAAAAAAACAAAACCAAAACCAAACCCCAAAACGAAACAAAAACAAAACCACAAAATTGTCAAACCTGCCTTTGTTCTGAAAGGCAGAGTTAAGGAATCTTAACTCATCTGGAGGGTTGGAAAACGCTCTTCCCACTCTGGTCTATAGTGAATTTCAGAAAATTCTTTGAGTCTGACACCTTTATGATTACCTTGGAATACATACGATAAACCCCATTTTGCAGAAGAGGAAACGGATGACTGACTTGCTCAAGCTCTACAGTTACAAAGTGGCAAAGCTAGGGTTAAAAAGCAGATATTTTTACTCTGAAGTCTGCACTGCAATGTCCAGATCATCCTATATCATGCCCACGTCTTTATAGCAATAAAAATAAAGGGAGGGGTGCCTGGGGGGCTCAGTCAGTTGGGTGTCCGACTTCGGCTCAGGTCATGATCTCATGGTTCATGGTTCGTGGTTCAAGCCCCGGGTCGGGCTCTGTGCTGATGGCTCGGAGCCTGGAGCCTGCTTCCGATTCTGTGTCTCCCTCTCTCTGGCCCTCCCCCGCTCACGCTCTGTCTCACTCTCTGTCAAAAATAAACATTAAAACATTTTTTTTTAGGGGCGCCTGGGTGGCTCAGTCGGTTAAGCGGCCGACTTCAGCTCAGGTCATGATCTCGCGGCTTGTGAGTTCGAGCCCCGCGTCGGGCTCTGTGCTGACTGCTCAGAGTCTAGAGCCTGTTTCAGATTCTGTGTCTCCCTCTCTCTCTGACCCTCCACCGTTCATGCTCTGTCTCTCTCTGTTTCAAAAATAAACGTTAAAAAAAATTAAAAAAAATTTTTTTAAATAAAGGGAAAAAAGAGGTCAGCAACAGGAAGCCACCTTTCAAAATAAAAATAAGTGGGGCGCCTGGGTGGCACAGTCGGTTAAGCGTCCGACTTCAGCCAGGTCACGATCTCGCCGTCCGTGAGTTCGAGCCCCGCGTCGGGCTCTGGGCTGATGGCTCAGAGCCTGGAGCCTGTTTCCAATTCTGTGTCTCCCTCTCTCTCTGCCCCTCTCCCGTTCATGCTCTGTCTCTCTCTGTCCCAAAAATAAATAAACGTTGAAAAAAAAAAAAGAATCAAAATAAAAATAAGAAATTGATTTTTTTTGCATTTATTATAGGTACCCAAAGGTACCTATCATCTGGCATTAACTGCTAAGCCTTCAGTGGCTTGTACCTTGTGCTGTACATTTGAACCACCAGAGAAGCATATCAGAGATACGCATGCCTGCGTCCCACTCCAGACCAATTAATTAATTAAGAATTTCGGGGGGTTAGGGTGGAGGCAGTGTTTTTAAAGAGTTTCCCAGGAATAGCACAGCACTTTGGAAAATGGTCTGGGAGTTTCTTATAACTAAATATACATCTACCTCCATTGGTAGGAATTTGTTCAAGCAAAATAAAAACATGTACACGGAGTGCCTGGCTGGCTCAGTTGGTTGAGTGTCAGACTCTTGATTACGGCTCCTGTCATGACCTCCCAGTTGTGAGACTGAACCCCATATCCAGCTCCAAACTGGGCATGGAGCCTGCTTAAAATTCTCTCTCTCTCTCTCTCTCTCTCTCTCTCCCTCTGAAGCTCCCTCACTTGACCATGTGTGTGTACTCTCTCTCTCTCTCAAAAAAAAAAAAAAAGTCTGAAAAGACTTGCACAAACATGTTGCTAGCAGCTTGATACTAGCTAAAAAATTGTGGTATATCCATACTGTGGAATACTACTCAGCAATAAAATGGAACAAACAATTGATATTGGCAACAAAATGGATGAATCTCAAAAATGCTATGCTAGATGACAAAAAAACCCTTACACAAGAGTATGGTCTGAGTGGTTCCATTTATATGAAGTTCTAGGAACAGGAAAAATTAATCTATTTTTTAATGTTTATTTATTTATTTTGAGAGACAGAGAGAGAGAGCATGCACCTGCACATGTGAAAAGGGCAGAGACAGAAGGAGAGAGAGTCTCAAGCAGGCTCCTCACTGTCAGCGCAGAGCCTGACATGGGGTACGGACCCATGAACCGTGAGGTCATGACCTGAGCTGAAACCAAGAGTTGGATGCTTAACCAACTGAGCCACGCAGGGGCCCTAGGAAAAGTTAATCTATAGTGGAAAAAATCAGAGGGATGTTGCTTCTGTAAGTGGGGGGTGGGAGGAAGGGTAGGGAGTTAGTGCAGAGGCAGCATGAGAGAACACATGGGGTGACAGCAATGTTCTAAATGTTGAGAGGGGGTCGTTTTACATCGGTGTGCTTGTCTGTCAAACCTTATAGAATGTGTACTTGAGCTTTGTGTTTTTCACTGTATGTAGATTTCACCTCGGAAGAAAGAAAGAAACCGATATTGAACTCTAGTTAATGACGTGCCTGCCAGAAGTGTTTAGGGGTGAAGTATACTGATGCTTGCAACTTACTGTGAAATGTGGAACAAAGAAATAAGATGGGCTGATGAATGGATAGATGAATGGATAATTGGGACAGATATGTGATAAGGCAAATCTGGAAAAATGTTAATTGCACAACCTAAATACATGTACTATATTCACTGTATAATTTTTTTTAACTTTTTGTTATGTTTAAAATTTTTCATAATAAAATTTGGGGGGAAGCTCCCCAGGTGATTCTAATGGGCAGACATTGGGATAAAAGACAAATTTCAATTATCTTGGTTGAAAAGTATGAAATGAGTAATGCTGTGCCTCTCATCTCCAGAGATGATTGTAATCATACCCCCTTCACCCCCAACACAGACACGAAAGAAAAGAAAAACAATCAGAAACCCTGGAATAAATGTCCAGGTTGAGGCAAGACTTCCCAGGGTCAGGCTAACTCTTGTAGAGACACCATGGTCCACTTCGCACTGGATCCATCACTAGATGTATGGTCTGATGGGACAAAATACTTGAAATCAGGACAGTTCTGGAAAATCTGGGCCATATTAAATATTTATGCTCTAGAACTAAAAAGCTGTAAACCAACCCCAGCCAGTATGGGAGTAAAGTGCTATTCATGACTCTCTATGTGGCTTAAAAACTCCTATTTAGCATCTGATTTTCCTCCAGGGCTTATACCTCTAGCCGTTTCAGACTGTAATTTCCCCAGCTCCACTTCCCCTGGTGGACCACAAATCCACAGAGATAACGTGGGGTCGGGTACTCGGGGAGGAAGAAGCTGGTGTGTGTAACCCCAGAGGATCTGAGTGGACAGTTGATTCCAGTGGGGTGGGGAAAGAGTGAGGGGAGGGGCGGAAGGGAAATAATGCGGTCAAGTGCAATATGGAGCCCCTATTCCCTGAGCTGCCCCATTTATTCTGCGTAATTGCTTCATTTCCACTGGCAGTGTATCTCAAAATGAATTTCATTACGGGTGCCTTGGATATCATATTGATTACCAGTTTCATCGATTCTTATCTTGCTAATTAGCATATAAATTAGCCATTTGGGGGAGGCATTAGGCAAAATTGAATTTTCTCCTTAATCTTCTTTCAGAAGGTAAATGAAAATGGATGTGGCCTGTTAAGGCCCATGGCCTTCCTATAACACAATCTGAGTGTTTTCCCAGCCAAGGAACTCTCTTGTTGAGGGACAGAGAAGTCTTGTGGAAGAAGCCTTCCTACCCCATGACTGCTATTACTGCAGTCAGAACCGCTTAAGAGTTATCAAGAAAATCCGATGCTGAGGATAGGTCTGCGAGTGGAGACGTGTTTCCTTGGGGGAGACGCTCTGAGCTGACAGCCAGCAGCGTCTGCCTCCCACAGGCACACAAGAGGAGGCACCACGCCACAGCAATCCTACGGTGTTCTCCTCTAAGGCTCTTTCCTTTCAAGGCAAGATGAGGGGGCTGGAGCCAGATGCCCCGGGTCTGGCTGGGAATGCCTGTTCTGCCTCTTACCAGCTGTGTAACCTTGAGCACCTTAACCTAAGGCTTCATGCCCTCATCTGTGAAATGGGGATGATCACAGTGCTGACTTCACTGGGTAGATGTGAGGAGTGAGACAGAGGCTTAGCCTGGTGCCTGGCACACCGTAGAGCTCTCAGGATGTCAGTCTTCTCCAGAAGAGAAGAATCCTAGGAAACTGGATGCCACGGTTCTCCAGGAGCTGCTCGGCTTCAGAGTAATCCTTACTCCAAACTCCCAGGTGCTTGGTCCCTAGAACAGTCTCTAGTCCCTCAGTCACAGGCCATTAGGCCAGCTCGGTCCTTGCTATGCAAGTCAAGTCAAAGTCCTCAGGATCACCCCAGGATCACATCACCTGGGAGCAGGTTGAAGATGAAGAATCCTGGCCCCTACCCCAGACCTGCTGAATCAGAATCTGCACTGTAACAAGATTCCCGGCTGATTCCTAGGCATATGAAAACTTGAAAAGCACTGTTTCAAGTTATCCCCAGTTATGGGCTGACTGAGGAGGTGGGGCCTGTAGAATGTGATTAGGATTTGATGAGGTCATGAGGGGTCAGCCCTCCTAAGGGGGCAGAGTGCCCTTATAAGAGCCGGCAAGCACTTTCTTCCTCTGCTCGGCTCTCTGCCCTGTGAGGATACAAGAAGCAGCTGGCCTCTGCAACTCAGAGTGAGCTCTCAGCAGAACTTGATGACCTTGGCACCCTGATGTCAGATTTCCAGCCTCTAAAACTGTAAGAAATGAATTTTGGTTCTTTCTGAGCCACCAGTTTATGGTATTATGTTACAGCAATCCAGGCTAAGGCGTCCCCAGGTTCGTGGGTTCGAGCCCTGCATCGGGCTCCACGCTGACGGTGCAGTGCAGAGCCTGCTGGAGATTCTCTTCCCCCACTCGCTCTCTGCCCCTCCCCCACTCACGCTTTTTTTCTCTCTCAAAATAAATAAACTTAAAAAAAAAAAAATCTTGCATGGTCAGAGAAGGAAGGGCCTCGGGGATTACCTGGTCAAACACTGCAGCCCAGAAAGCTCAGGTAAAGCTAAGGCCCACGGGAGAGCCCAGATGAGCCTTTTGGTCCCCAGATGCTGAGACTAGTCCAGGTTCGGCTGGGCCTTCCCGAGGCTGTTACTCCAGTGGCAGAAGAGGTTCTGCTCCCTTCCCTTGCAGTGGCTTCCATGGTGGTGGTTTCACCCTGACTTGACATTATCCATAGTGGCCTTTGGAAGGAGGAACTTTGGTTCCATTTGGACTATGTTGGAGGTTTTGAGTCCTGGTTACTCAGATGACCTCAGCGGAGGATATTGATGTGATGAAGGAAAATACTGAAGAGCATTCTTCTCACCCTTGATAACCTCTGTGAACCCCTGTCCTTTGAACTCCGAGTGCTTTAGATAAGGACACACAAGAACTGCTAACGGTGATGCCCCACAGTGGGCAACTAGGTGGTCGAGGGCCTTGGCAGCTGGGAGGGCGGGAGAGGGCTGTTTTTCACTGTATACCCTTTTGTTTCTTTACAGTTTTGTTCCCTATGCATGTAAAACATATTCAGAAGTTAGTTAATAATTTTTGAAAAGAATGCCTCAGATAGAAAAGCAATTAAAAACAATACCCCATCTGGCCCTGCCATTACATCATCTAGCTCTACTTATAATAGTCCTGCTTTCTCTCTCTCTCTCCTCCTGAAACCTGAAAGTTTGCAGCATGGTGGACAGCTGGAACACACAGTGGTGGAAAGATTCTGAGGCTGGCGTGCAGACATAGACTCTGATCTCGCCTCGGCGCTATGAGCAGACTACGTTTTTTTCCTCATTAGGATGTGAAGTGCTTTACAGACTGTTAAATGGTATTAAGTAAGTGTAATTATGCTTTAACCCCACCTCCATCCTGCTAAGTCTTGGCAAGAGGAAGATGAGGACTTTCTTCTAACAAAGCTTTCACTAGATTCCTGTTAACCAGTCAAAATGAAGGGGGCTAAGCATGTTACGAATGTAACATGCATGATATAATCCCATTTTTGTGAATTACATGTTACTGGATGGAGAGCTAGATGGGAAGAAACATACCAAATGTTAATAATGGTTGCCTATAGTGGTATGGTCACAGCTGATTTTTATTTTTTTGTTCTGCTTTTCTTTATTTTCCAAATCGTCTGTATTTTTTTAAAGTATCGGGGCTGAAACATCACAATATTCTTAGCATAAAACAGAGGTGGAAAATGAAAACCTCAGGGAAAGGGTGCTCCTTCTCCATCTGAACAAGTCCTGGTCATTCAGAAGCTGGTGGTGCAGGTTTGTCCACATTGGCCCACAGCATCCAGACACCTGCTGACCCAGGACTGGAGGCATTCCTTGTTTCCTAAATACCTGTTCCAATGGTTCTGGGAACTATTTGGTATTTTGCAGAGCTAGAAAGCACACCAAGATGGGAGACACCGGATGCCTGGGTCAGTTCCCGCAGAGCCCGCGACTCCTGACTCAGATACTGACCACGAAGTGTTCTTGGGGCAAGTTGCCCCGTCTAGTTCACCTCCCCTAGTGCTGCTTGAAGGGAGGCGAGAAAGACCGTTTCTGCCTTCGAAGGCTTTGACGGTATTGTAAGGATGACAGACATAGATTTAAGGAGCTATAACGCAAAGCCAAATATGAAAAATTCTGCCAGAGATGTACAAAGTGAACAGGGGAGCAAAGCAGTGTGGTGCAGTGGCTTTGGGGCTACCCAGGCCTGGGATGGACCCACCTCAGCCATCCACTTCCAGTGTGACCTAGGACAAGGTGCCGTACCTCAGTGAGTCACTGTTTCCACATCTCTAAAATGGAGACAGCAACCCTTGAAGGGATGCTGTGAGGAACAGGCAGGATGCCCAGGAGGTGCACTCACAAAAGGTACTGCAATCATTCCTATTTTGGACCCTGAGCTGACAAGGGCCATGAGGGGCTACAGTGTAGTCACATTATCATCCTCACTCTCCCCGTTTAGAAAAGTTCCACAGAGCCCTACAATTACAGTTACTGGTTCCAAGTTTTCCTGGCCAATGCCTCACAAACAGGCCAATCTTTCCATTTGCTATAATGGACTTGAACATGGCTGCCTTTAGAGATATGTAGGGAGCCTGCTTAGCCTCTGGATCCCTTTTCTTGTTTTCTAAGGCTTACAAGGCCCAATGGGTGGCTTATGTCTTAGGATTGTGACTCAGTCCACTCGTTTGAAATTTCTATAGCAAGACCCCTCTACCAGTCATTGAGTTTGGCAAAGAAGCAGATGCTGCTGGGGACTAGGGGAGATGAGAGAACACAGGAAGAGAAGTCACAGCACTGACCCCAAGAAATTTTAGGTGGGAATGTTCAGGATATATGTGGGGCAGTGATGTGGAAGAGGAAGCTTTAAAATATTTTTAATAGTAAATGAATTTAACTAACTCAGTAATACCTTATTTTCCCCAGTAACTATGTTTCTGAAAATTGATTGCCGACATTTTTATTTATAAAGACTTGGGGGCTCACAGAAATCAGTAAGAAAAACAAAATTAACTTTGTTTATTTTCCTACTAAGGATATGAATAAACAACAGTTCACCGTCACTTGCAAAAAAATTATGAGAGAAACCTCTAATAGGATGTTTAACCTGACTAATATTTAAAGAGCTGCAAAAATATTGATTTATAGCTCTTTATTTAACACCTATAAGACTGGCAAACATTCAGAAATTTGATAATCCCCAGGCTGACATAACGTGAGTAAATACATTTCTTATACTGCTGGTGGGAATGATATTTGGAATATCCTTTTTGGAGGGCAATCTGGCAAGAGATATCAACATTTTAAAGCACATGCCATTTGACCCAACAATTCTGCTTATAGGAATTTACCCTCGGATATACATTCCCAAGGTATTTTAAGATATATATGCTAGAATGTTCACTACAGCACTGTTGGTCACAGCCAAAACCTGGAAACAAACCAAGTATTCATCAGCAGTGCTGCAGTAGAAATGGTAAAAACACCAGAAATAATAACAGTGAAAATAGTAACCGCTAATATTTATTGAGCACTTACTATGTGGTGGGCAGTTTCTCATGCTTTACACGCACGATCTCATTTAATCTTCGGGACAGCTCTGAGATAGGTATTGCTACTTACCCATTTTATAAATGAGGAAGAGGAGGCTCACAGAGGTTAAGAGGCTTGTCTAAAGTCTCACAGTAGGTGGCAGAGCAGACAGTCTGGTTCCAGAGTTCGTGTGCTCACTCGCGCATGAACACGCAGGCTCTCTCACTAGCATGCTTTCTCTCTCTCTCTCTCTCTCTCTCTCTCTCTCTCTCTCTCTCACACACACACACACACACACACACACACACACACACACACGCCAGAACACTCTGTACCAGTTAGGAGTTCATCAGAATTGTACACGTTGATATGGAAAGATCGAGAATACAAATTACCAACCGAAAAGATCCAGGCTAGGGTAACATCAGATGCTGCCCCTGCTTTGTGTGAATAAAAAAGATTCAGCAGTGGATCATTACGTTATTTTTCTTTATATTTTAAAAAATAATGACAGCACTGGGGAAATTGTCTGGAAATGAAAGGCCTCCAGTCCGTATATAAATTCGTCCCTAACGTGAAAAAGACCACCCTAGTGTTTGGGAAGAGGGCTGGTCAATGTAAATTAAATGTCAATAGCAGGTGTTCCTACAATAACCCATTTCCTCAGGATAGGAGGGGAAAGAAGGTGGGAAGGGTAGTAAGAGAAACTTGAAGGCCAAACTAACATCTGGCCTTCAAGTGAGGCACAGAGCCTTTGCAGATTTGTTCATAAAGAGAAGTGATCGCTATGATTCAAGTTTTTCGAGGGAGACTGTTCGCATGGCCTTGTGTGGGGTAGAACAAGCTGCAGAAACAGAGGAACAACACGTGCGGGTGTTATAATAGCAACGTGAATGGGAGGCTCGGAAAGCCTGGACCGGCGTGCGGGGTGTGGGTTTCGTTAGGAAATGCGGCACAGCTGGCACGTGTCCCGGTGAAACCTAAGTTACGGCAGGGCGCTCTGCGTCTGGCAGCTACCTGTCGGGTCTCTCCTCTCTCTGTTCTTTTGTGTTCTGATTGCTCCCTCATCATAATGTGGCTGAACTGCTGTTCTGTTCTCACAGGTTTTCCCTCTAGAAGCTAATGTCACTTCTCTAATTCACCGTGCCCAGCCCCACTGGTTTAGGATGCTGTTTACATCTATAACTTCCACTGACTTTTCCTTCAGTCCCTTAATAGTTAAACTTCAGGAAAGAATTCATGCAGTTTAATGTGAGAGTTGCTGTCCTCCAGTGGGCGCTGGCCCCACCTACCCCAATATCGCCGTTCATTCATTCAACAGACTACTGGACATCAACCATGCACCTGGGATTATTCTCAGCACTGGGGATACAGCAGTGAACAAAACACAGCCCCTTCCTTGTGGAGTGTATATTCCAGCTGGGGGAGACAGAAAACAAATATCTGGCAGTGTTAAGTGCTTTAGAGAAACGTGAAGTGGGATCCAGGGGACAGGGGTCCTGGGGTGGGAGGGAATGTTGTTATTATACAGGGTAGTCACAGAAGGACCCTCCTTTTTAGGGACACTTGAGCAGAAACCCGATACAAATGAGGGAGGAAGTGAGCCATGTAGTTATCTGGAAGAAGAGTGTCCCAGGCAAAGAGAAGAATTGCCACAAAGGCCCTAAGGTCAGGTCATGCTTCATGTAGGTTTGAGGAAGAGTCAAGTTAAAAAAAAAAAAAAAAAAAGAGGGAAGCCCCAGTGTGGCCAAGGTAGGATCAAAGAAGCTGAGTGGAGTACACTGAACCATGCGGGCCAGTGGTTCTCAACCGAGGGCAATATTACCCCCCAAGGGACATTGGGCAATGTCCGGAGATATCTTGGTTGTCACAACCACGGGCTGGGATACTACTGGTATCCAGTGGATAGAGGCCTGGGATGCTGCTGAACATCTATCATGCACAGGACTGCCCCTACATAAAGAATTATCTGGTCCAAATGGCGGTAGTGTCAAGGTTGAAGAGCACTGATCTAGGGCCCTGTAGGCCATTGCAGGGACTTTGGATTTTACTCCAAAAAAACTGGGAAGCAATTAGTGGCTGGCAGTAAAGGAGTGACATGGTCTAAGCTACATTTTCCAAGTATCTCTCTGGTTGCTGCATGGAGAACAGACGGTAGAGGGGCAAGGGCTGAAGCGGAGAGCTGCCAGGAGGCTTTTGCAGAGATCTGGCAGGAGATAACGGTACTTGGCAATAGGCTGTCTCGATACAAGTAGTAAGAAGGGGTCTGATTCTGAATATATCGTAAAGGGTAAGCCAAGAGGATTTGCTGATTTCATCAAAAGGAACTATAATCACTTAGCCTCCTATTCTGCCACCTGTACTCCAAGCTCATTCCTACCTTTGTTCTTGCTCTTCTCCTCCTCTTGTCCCGGCATGCCTTTCTTATTTGGGCAAAGTCTTTTCAGTCCGGATATCAGGATGTCCATCAAGAACCTTCCTGAAACAACAAAGCCCTTGCTTCTTCAAAGCAGCTATAGCTTTTCTAGTCCACACCTCTCAGTTTAATCCTCAATGTGCTTTTAACTGCACAGGTATGCACTGAGATACCATGCTTTATGGTGAAAAGCTGACTGGATGCCTGCTATCACTTTATTAATGTTGTACTGGCTGTCCCAGCCACCCTGTTCTGGCAGAAAAAGAATTCAAATGTATGAGTAAAAATACTCATCCAAAGAAGAAACAAAACTGCCATCATTTATAGATTGCATGATTGTGTATATGGAAGATCCAACCGAATCTACAGTTAAATAGAATGAATAAGAGTTTGCAAAAATTTTTGGACTGTAAAGTTAATATATAAAAATAAATTACATTTCTATATACTAGCAACAAAGAGTTATAAATGAAATTTGAAAAGATAAACAGTTTATGTCAGCACCAAAACATATAAAGCACTCAGGAATAGACCTAACAAAAGGTATACAAGACACTTATGGGAGAAAATGATAAAAATTCACTGAAAGACACTTAAAAAGACCTAAACAAATGGAGACGTATACTGTGTTCATGACTTGGAAATCTCTGTATTATATGAATTTCATTTATTCCCAAACCAGCCCATAGATTAAGTGTAATTCCAATATAAATCCTAGTAAGTTAAAAAAAAAATAAACTTGACAAGCTGATTTCAAAATTTCCATGAAAAGTGCAAAAGACCAAGAATAGGCACATCACGCTTGAAGGGAAGGACAATCTGGGGAGAACTGCCTCATCAGATATCAAGGTACAGTAATTTAAAAAGTATGAGGGGCGTCTGGTTGGCTCAGTCAGTTAAGCATCCAACTCTTGGTTTTAGCTCAGGTCATGATCTTGCCATTTGTGAGACAAGCCCCACATCGGGCTCTGCGCTCACAGCACAGAGCTTGCTTGGGATTCTCTCTCCCTCTCTCTCTCTCTCTGCCCCTCCTCTGCTCTCTCTCTCTCTCTCTCAAAAATAAACATTTAAAAATTTCTTTAAAAAGTATATTAGCCCTGGGATAAATTGTTCTTGGGAACCAATTGCTAGCATCTCTTCCCAACGTTTGCATTCTGTGACATTATGTTGGTTCTCCCACTATGACCAGTGGGAGTATTTAGACCACAAAAATCAAGAAATGCTACAAATCAGGGCTTTTTGTATGTATCGGGGAGGAGAGAGCAGAGCTGGTTGTGAAACATTTACCAGCATACCACTGAATGAAACCAAATAGAGATCCCCAAACAGATCCATACATTTGTGCACACTTATTATATGACAGATGAGTATATCAAGTCCATACAGAAGGGGTGGACAGGTCATTAAATAGTGCTGGTGTCTATATGAAAAAAAAAAAAAAAAACACCCCAAACTGATTCCCCACCTCAAACCAACCCCCGAGATTACTTTTAGTTAATTAAATATTTAAGTGGAAAAGGCAAAAATATAAGACTTGTAGAAGAAAATGTGGGAGAAAACCATAATGACTTCAGAGTAGGAAATGATTTTTAAACAAGACTGATAAATTTGACTACGTTAAAATTAAATACTTCTATTAATTAAAGACACCATAAAGAAAGTGAAATTCAAGACTTCTACTGAAGATAATATTTTCAACAGACATAACCAAAAAAGAATTTGTATCCAAAGTATTAAAAATTATCTATGAATTAATAAGAAAAAGATACAACAGCGAAAAATGGACAACAGTCTTGAATTGGATTTCCTCTTTTGTGAAATAGTTCATGGCCCAGAACCATCCAAATTTTCCCACCTTATTAATGGTCAGGAAAAATGCAGATTAGAACCATCATGAGATAAAGTTTCATACCCATAATACTGAGTGATCTTAGAGTTTGCCAATATCAAACACTAGGAAGGATCTGGAGCAATGGTAACTCTCCCAAGAGAGGGCAGGAGTGTAACTTCATACAACCACTTCAAGAACAGTTTGTACTTCACAACAAAGTTGAGCAGACCTATAACCCATGCCTCAGAAATTCTATTCGTATGTATACACCCATCCAAGAAAAGCTCTTACATATAAGTTCATAAGGTGGCATGGATTATGATGTTCATGGCCGTATTTGCTTGGTATTGAAAAAAACTGGAAATTTCCATCAAAAGCAGCATGTAAAAATAAATTGTGGTGTAGTCAATAGAATAGTATACATCTGTAAAAATGAATGATGTACAGTCTCATGCATCACTACAGACAAATCTGTAAAGCATAATGTTGAACAACAGAAGTGAGACCCAGAAGAATGGATACAGTAGGATTCCATTTACACAGAATTCAAAAGCCGTCAAAACTAAAATGACATTGTAAAAATAACAGTATATTGTTTAGGAAATCATTCATCCGTGGTAAAGCCATTAGAGAAAAGCATGGGATACTTATTACAATGGTTGGTCGAATGATACTTCTGGATGGAGGAAGAAGGTAGATGCAACCAGAGAAGGGTCTTCTAAAGCTCTATTGGACAATCAGTAAATGTTGTTCACGCTATAGTCTTTAAATTCTACACATATATATTATGCATTGTTTTGTACAACTAAACACTTCACACTAAAACAAATTAAAAAATGTATCAAGTGTCTACTGTATGCAAGGGCACTGTAATTGCATAACTAAGACTGATTCAGATTCCACTACCACTCTGCTGACATTACTTTCACTGAGGTCAAAGGCTTTACTGTCACTAATCAAAAAACCAACTTCATTCCTTATTTTCCTTGACACCTCAGCAGCATTCACCACTGTGGACTATCCTCTTTCTTTGATAAGGTGTCCCATGTTGGCTTTCATGAAACTATGGTCTTCTGGCCATTCCTTCTCAATCTCTTTCAATGGTTTGTCTCCCAACACCTGACCATTCAATGTTGGAGAGCTTCTCAAGGTTCATCCCTAGAAATTCATTTTTTCATACTCTATTCTCTCTCTAGACATGCACTCCATGCCCATGGCTTCAATTACCACCTGTACATCAAAGATTTAGACCTCCAGCTCAGACCTCTCCTCTGAGTTCTAGGCTGATGTATCCCATTATCTAGTCAACATCTCTACTTGATGTTTAAAAGCCTCTAACTCTTAACCTGTTAGAAACAAAACTCTAGGGTGCCTGGGTGGCTCAGTTCATTAAAGTGTCTGATTCTTGGTTTCAGCTCAGGTCATGATTTCATAATTCATGAGTTTGAGGCTTGCGTCAGGCTCCATGCTGGCAGTGCAGAGCCTGCTTGGGAATTCTCTCTCTCTCTCTCTCTCTCTCTCATCCTCTCACTCCCCCTCCCTCCCTCTCTGCCCCTCCCTCACTTGCACTGTCTCTCTCTCTCTCAAAATAAATAAATAAACTTAAAAAAAAAACCCTGAAACTCATGATTTCCCTCCAGAATGAGTTTTTCCAGTAATCTGTCTCACTGAACGGCAGTACCAGGAGTCCTAGGCAAGTATTATTCCACAAAAACAAAAACTTGCTCCCTTTTCTTCCTAGAAAGTGTTTGAAAACAAGGAAAATTACTTTGGTCGTAGCTCTAAGTAGGACTGAAACCTTTCAAGAAACATCATCTGGAAATTAGGCCTCCTCCAAAGAAGGAGCTCAATAAAGTTAGTTCCTTTCTCCAATTAAGAATTTTTTGAAACACAACAGTACTATATAAAGTATTTTCTTCTCTTTCAATCCATTGTGCACATTTTTGTCTCTTCTTTCCTTTTTTATGCTATATTTTTGCATACAATAGGTTTTTAGTTTGAG
Organism: Herpailurus yagouaroundi; assembly: GCF_014898765.1. Taxonomy (NCBI): domain Eukaryota; kingdom Metazoa; phylum Chordata; class Mammalia; order Carnivora; family Felidae; genus Herpailurus; species Herpailurus yagouaroundi. Next base: position 25,412,239 of record NW_024412388.1, read on the forward strand.
TTTTTCTTCATTTTGTTTCTATTTTTTACCTTATTTCTCCAGTCTACCTTTCCATAACTGAATCAGGAGATGGTATTTCAATCAACAAATATTTACTGAGCACCTACTGTGTGCACTCTGGGACAGAGTGGTGAGCAAGATAAATTCCTACTTTCATGTGTTTTATATTTGGGCAAAAAGCAAACAATTAAAAGGTCAGGTAGTGTTATGTGCTGTTTAGGGAATTAAAATTGGGAAATGTGACAGCGAATGACTTGTGGTTACTTTAGACTGATGATCAGGAAAGGTCTTTCTGAGGATGTTATAATTAAAATTGAGCTCAAATTACAAGAAGACAGTCATTGGATCCTAGAAAAAGTGACTGGTTAAGTCTCTAAGATAGAAACAAACTTGGCCGTGTTTGACAACTGCATAGTAGACAAGAGAGCAATTGGCATAAAATGAGAGGAATGCAGGGATTAGATAACATAGGACTGTACACACACAAAATAAGAAATTGGAGTTCATTCTTTTATAAATGTATTTTTTAAATGCTTATTTCGAGAAAGAGAGGAGAGAGAAAGCACATGTGAGCAAGGGAGGAGCAGAGAGGGAGAGAATCCCAAGCAGGCTCCATGCTATCAGTGCAGAGTCCAATTTGGGGCTCGAACCCATGAACCATGAGGTCATGACCTGAGCCGGAATGAAGAGTCAGACGCTTAATTGACTGAGCTATCCAGGGGTCCCTAAATGTATGCTTTTTAATGTCTGTAGGATCTACAGAAGTGTCTTCTGTTTCATTCTTGGTTTTGGTTATTTGTGTATTTTTTTCTTGATCAGTCTTTATAAGGATTTATAATCTTACTAGTCTTCCTAAAGAGTCAACTTTGGCTTTGCCAATTCTCTGTGAATATCTTCTATTTCATTCATTTCTATTCTTGTCTTTCTGATTTCCTTCCTTCTATTTTCTTCAGGTTTAGTTTGTTGTTTTTCCTCTAACCTCTTGAGATGGATGAGTTTAAAGCTATAAAATTCTAATTCAGCTTTAGTTATACCCCAGGAGTTCTTATGTATAATATTTTTCATTATTCAGTTAACATTTTCTGATGTCTACTATGATTTGTTCTTTGACCCATGATTTACATAGAAGTATACTGCTTGATTTCTAAATGTTTATGGCACAGTGTATGTTTCCAGTCACTTTTATCTTATTAGTATAATTATACTGTCGTCAGAGAGCATAATTATGTGTGATTTTAATCCTGTAGAATTTGTTGAGACTAGCTCTATGGTCTGGTACAAGGTCAATTTTTATAAATTTTCCATGTGTGTTTGAAAAGATTATGTATTCTGCTGTTGTTAGGTTTAGTGTTCTATATTATGTCCATCAGTGAAATTTGTTGTTATTCAAATCTTATGTATTATTTTTTTCCTGCTTGTTATAGCATATACAAGAGAAAGTAAACAAGATATCTTGACTATAAAATTATCTTTGTCCTCAGAGTTCTGCAAATTTTTTGCTTTATGCATTTTGAGACCATTTTATTGGGTGCATATAATTTTAAAATTCTTATATCTTTCTGATAAATGAAAATGTTTATTCTTTTGAAGTAACACCTTTTATCTCTAGAAATCCTATCTCAAGATAAGATAAGAGACATGAAGGATAGAATAAGAAGACCTAACATGCTTTTAATGAGAGCCTCAGAAAGTGTGAAGAAGCAATTTAGAACTCAGCAGTTTGGCACTCTCAGCCATTACCTCTTCAAATATCCTATCTTGTATATGTTCTATCATTTTATCTTCTCTGCTGCATTCTGGATAATTTCCTCAGATCATTCAGTTCTCTCCTCAGCTGTGTATAATCTGCTAATAAATATGTTCACTGAGTTCTTAATTTGGGCTATTGTAGTTTTCAGTTTTAGAAGCTCTATTTAGTTCTTTTTCAAATCTGTTAAAATGCTTTTTATAGATTTCTGTTCCTGCAGATATTTTCAAGCTTATTAAAAAAATCTCTTTAGTGGCACCTGGGTGGCTCAGTTGGGTAAACATCTGACTCTTGATTCTGGCTCAGGTCATGATCTCATGGTTTGTGGGGTCGAGCCCCATGTTGGGCTCTATGCTGACAGCATGGAGCCTGCTTGGGATTCTCTCTCTCCTTCTCTCTGCCCCTCCCCTCCTCACACACAAAATAAATATTAAAAAAATTAACAATGTCTTTAAGTATAGGCAGCAAAACTGTTTTATAGTTGGTCTCATAATTGCATTATCTGAAGTTTTGTGGGATCTTGTGTTGTCTGTTATTTCTGTTGGCTATTACTCAGGGTATCTTGTTATTTTTTATTATCTTTGATTGCTGGTTATTATACTTGAAAAAATTATTTTAAAATTAACTTGAGTCCTAGGATAATGGCACCATCCTTTAGAAAGGATTTTCCTTTGTTTCTGTCAGGCACCCCAAGACACTACTAGTATGGAACCATTCTGGGCTAAGTTAAAAGTTTGCAGTTCCATGGACCACCTAAGTGACACAAATTTGAACTTCTCCAGGGATGGTTTACTTCCAGGTTACTGTCATTCTGAAGGTGTAACCCTTTACATTCCCAGCTTAAGAGAAGGGGAGGGTTTATTAGATTTCTTACCTAGGTTAAATGTTAGGTTTTGATTCCTGCTTCCCTTGCTCTATAAGGCTACCAAAAACTCAGTTTTATTTCACAAGTATTTCTTCCAGGCTAGCAAATGCCTTCAGAGAAAAAGGGGCTTCGAGTGGTGACCTTGCCTTCTAGGTTCTTGCTTTACCTTAGATTACAGTGCAGTACTATCTTACTATTTTGTTAGCTCTTTGATACATTTAAGAAAAAATAACAAGAATATTTCTCTCAACTTTTCTAATTCTCCTCATTGGTCCTAATTATCTAAGCTACCACTACCAGCAATGAAAGTTCCTAGATTAAGCATGATGGGAAGCCAACATATGACTTTTATTTTTATTTATCAATTTTTTAAAATGTTTGTTTATTTTTGAGAGAAAAAGAGAGAGATGGGAGGGGCAGAGAGAGAAGGAGACACAGAATCCAAAGCAGGCTCCAGGCTCTGAGCTGTCAGCACAGAGCCTGAGGTGGAGCTCGAACTCACAAACCTGAGATCATGACCTGAGCTGAAGCTGGATGCTTAACTAACTGTGCCACCCAGGTGCCCCAACAACAGATGACTTTTAAAGAGGGGAGGGAGGGAATCAAGTTGGTCACATTCTGTCAGATTCTGTTTGTAAGCAAAAGGGATAACATATTTAAAATGTTAACCAAAAAGAAAATAACCATTTGAATTATGTGAATTTGTTATTTGCATGATGTTTGTGCACATAGGTCCTCTCTCTTAACAAGATAGTAAGCTCTTGAGATTAGAGATCCTTCTCTCTCTCTCTCTTTTTTTTTTTTACCTTCTCTCTTTTTTAAGATTTTTATTTTTAAGTAATCTCTACACCCAACATGGGGCTCCAATTTACAACCCCAAGATCAAGAGTCACATTCACTACCAATTGAGCCAGCAAGGCACCCTTAAGATTAGAGATCCTTCTTGTTTTTAAGGAGTACCCCCTTTTATCGAGGACCTAGGACAAAAAAGATAAAATTCCAGTCTTCTTTATTACCATCCTCGGGCTTAAAGGCACCTGAGAACAACTAGATTTTCAGGAATTCATCTCTTTCCTTGTCTCCCACCTACTAGGACATTAGCTGAATACTTAAAGCAATGAAAACTACTTAATTTTTTTTAATGAAAACTATATCAACTGATGATTTCTTCAGAGTGCAAGTATATACAAGTAGGTAAATACAAATAGTTTGATACTGTTCAATTATGTGCAACTTAAAGGTCAGACTTTTCTCACACACTCACTGTTGACAGATGCATAAATTGGGGGAAATTTTTAAAATATGCATCAAGAACCATTGTATTTTATACAACTTTTGACCCATTAATTAGATGTTTATGAATTTCTCTTGAAAATATTCATGGATGTTGGGGCACTTGGGTGGCTCAGTTGGTTAAGCATCTGACTCTTGGTTTTGGCTCAGGTCATGATCTCACGGTTTGTGGGATTGAGCCCCACATTGGTCTCTGTGCTGACAATACAGAACCTGCTTGGGATTCTCCTCCCTCTCTCTCTGTCCCTCTCCTGCTTGTGCTCTCTCAAAATAAATAAATAAACTTAAAAAACATATTCATGGGTGTTCACAAAGATTTAGCTACCTGGATGATCATCATGAGAGGAAAGATAAAACACTTAAAATCTCATCAGAAGGGGATTAGTAACTGTACCTTCATATAATAGAATACTCTAATGAAACAAAAATGTTCACAATAAGATGGTAAAAGTAATTTATGAAAGAACATATATGGTAAGATTTTTTTGGTAAAAAATATATGTGTATTCATAAAAACTAGAAGGATCTAAAACAAAATGTTAACAGCAGTACTTTGGGGTGGTAGGATAGCAATGGTTTTTTTCTTGTCTTTGTGCACTTTTTTCCTGCTGAGTATTCTATAATGAAAACATATTACTTTTTTCATATTACTTTTATAGTAAGAAAAACTTGATTATTATGAAATAAACTAGAGTTCCTTTCCCTATAGATAAATGTAATTGGCCACCTCAGACCAGTCATTTCTAGATCCAACCCATCTATCACTGATTAGCACAGAAGTCTGTACTCTCCTAATTCTATCCTCTCTCCATGCTTGGTTCATATACAGCTTTTCTCAGCTTTTTGGCCACCCAGAATGGAGTAACATTCATCCATCACCAGTGGGTAGATGACTCATAATATGCATTTCTTGAACAGAACTGATCACTAATAGTCAGAAATTTACCCACATAAATGAGTAACAGAATTCTGTTAACAGAATGTCATATACTTACAATACGATTGGTTTCTACCACATAATCTCCATAGTAAACTATCCTTATGACTTTATATTATCTCTCACATGCAAACTAAATAAAAATATTTTGAGAGAATACCCAAAGGGAAAGTCATTAGTATAACAGCCTCATGTATTTCCCCTGGAAGGTCTGTCTGTTGCATATTTAGTAGCTCTGTATGGTGCCGGTCAATAAGGCTCTTAATTGCTTCTGCTGTTTAATTGTTTCTGTGGTTTGGAGAGAATCAAACCTGTCCCAGTCCTTTAAATAGAAAAAATGAATGCCAGGAACCAACTGGAATTTCCAGGAAAAACATATCAGCTCAAGTCAAGACCCTGTGAGATTACTGCACTGATACAATTCTTAACATGCCTCACTCATCCCCTCTGGTTGGTGCAACCCATCATCTCTTTCCTCACTGGCTCGCTGCTTCCCCTTAGAGAGGAGACGGGCTCTGTGAATGACTCTCTTAGGGAGCATGTGCAGGACAAGCCCAGAGCCTCGCTCCACAGGAACATAAGAGAAGAAGCTAAAGAATGGGCTTGAGAGCAGCTGAATGGAACAGGTCATGCTGCTTCTCGAAGCTGAAGAGGCCCATCCTGTAAAAGAGATGATGAGAGCACCTGATTGGGTTTGACCCCACGCACGGTGTGTGTGCAGAGAGGCCTGGGAAATGCAGCTATGCACATGAGAAGGGCAGTGAGATTGCAGGCCCATGTTCCAGACACACCGATTCACTTGTCTGCTCGATTCAATTTCATTTGTATAAAAGGTCTGTTGAGGTAGCGGGCAGACTGAGCCTTTAGCAATTGTGGGCTCTGCAAATAGAACCTCAATGGAAGACTAAATCAGCTGATGTCCCCTTCAGTGCTGTTTCCATTTGTAGAACTGAAGTGGCAGTAGGGGGGGGATGAATCACTCTTACTATATTTAAATGCCTTCTTTACCAAAATAGCAGTCGCTATAACAAAACAGGCCCAGTAATACCTAGTAACAAACAATAAAAATGCCTTCCTGTAAAGAGAATGAACATTATATTATGGTCATAGTTGAACAGCAAGCATGATAAATCAAGGCACCAAGTCTGGGGGTCTTCCTTTTCTTTATCACTAGATGAACAACCAAGCCTTTCTTCACCTGGAAACTCTGCTTATTACGATTTTCACTCCAAAATAACTTCTAAATATACAGCGAATTAATTCTCAACAATTACATATTACCTGTTAGTTTCATTACCTAGTATATTCATTTATTTAAAAAGGAAGATCTCAAAAGAATCAAGATTATTTTTCTGTGAACTAAGGGAGAAGTAAATGGTCCGAAAGCCAGTGTAAATACTATATTCTCCTTGCACTAGTTCAGATTTCACTAAAATATATTTAAATCACAAATTGGGAAGACTTCAAATAATCACTGTTCTCCCCAAAAAGGTGTATTATTGTTGATTATTATGTCTTTAACACATAGCTTCGTAATTGAGGGACGACTAGGGAATAAGCCCAGAGATTTTAAACTACCTTACAATTTGCCAGAAATCCAACAAATGCACAGAATATGTACTAGACTATCTCCACTTCTTTGTTATATTATGAAAAAATTTAACATTTGAAAATCAGTCAATGCAAATCACTGTATTAACAGAATAAAGAAATAAAGTCACTTGATCTTCACTATAGATGAAGTAAAAAACGCTTGACAAAATTCAATACCCAATCTTAGAGGCTCTCAGCAAACTAGGAATAGAAAAACTTCCTCAATGTGTCAAAGGACATGTAACACAAACCTATGGCGAACAGCATATGTATTTAGTGAAAGACCAAATGCTTCCTCTCTAAAATTGGGAATGACAATTCAATATTATTCTGGGGGTTCTAGATAAGGCAGGGCAAAACTGGCATAAGGCTTGGAAAGGAAGAAGTAAAACTGTCTTTATTTGCAGATGACATAATTGTGTTTGTAGAAAATCCTAAGGAATATATAAAAAACCTATTAGAACTAACGTGCATTTATTACAGTCAGAAGATACAATACCAGAAAGGGTCCTCCTCATAACTATTACTTATATGGCCACTTAATAGTCAAGGTGTTACTATATACATACACACAAACACTAACATCATCTCTATTCTATTGAATGACTACTAGCTTCACCCTAAATTTTGGTGAAGAGAAAGAAAAAAACAAGATGTGAATCCTGACTCTTCATTTTTTATATAAAAAGCACGATGTTGATTGCCTGATAGAGTTATACCTTTAATCTTTTAAGAGGTAAGCACATTTCACACTGGATAAAACCTCACTAACACTACTCAGATATAGGTACCCTGCCTAGACCCTACCTAGGTAAATGGCAAATGCTCTGGTTCCGAACAACTTATCTCTAATAGTAGAAGCCAAAACTTGAGGGGCATTTGGGTAGCTTAGTTGGTTAAGCATCCAACTCTTGGTTTTGGCTCAGGTCATGGTCTCGTGGTTTGTGAGTTTGAGCCCTGCATCAGGCTCTATGCTGACAGTGCAGAGCCTGCTTAGGGTAATCTCTCTCTCTCTCTCCCTCTCTCTCTCTCTCTGCCCCCACCCCTCTCTCAAAATGAATAAACTAAAAAAAAAAAGAAAAAAGCAAAAAAAAGCAAAAGAGTACTCATGATGCACCAGAACCTTGTATATGAAGGATAGCATGTTCATTGACAAATTCAAAAACAGAATTTTAAAAACTGCTGTAGACTTCGAAAGTAAGGCACTAATATCCAATTAGCCACAAGCCAAAGTATAGGCTTTTATGTCTTTATGGAAGAAACCTGGGGTTATCATCAGAGACTTTACATATGGATTTTTAAGTAGTTATAATCAAGGTTTTACCAGAAATAGAATGAATAATAGATTAACTAGCATTGCTAAATTAACAAGTATTTATTGAGCCTACTATTGAGTAGCAAAGTCTTGAAATATAGCCAGTCTACCAACACTAGACAGGGCATAGGTAGAAAAAACAATTAGAGCAGGAACTTGAGGTAGCTTCATTGTGATGAACTATGTCAAGGAAATTGCTAGCAAAGTAGATAAAATTATGACTTTGATGTAGAATTTTATACAACATGGCACAGCTGGAAAGCAACCACAGAAAAAAACATTCCATGGTAGCAATCTCAAATGTGAAGGTTCTTTATGATGATCATAAGTTTAAAAGACAAAATTGCAAACACTGTTGGGCTTTGCTAATAACAGTAACTACAACCTCCAACTAAAATATTGGTCTTTGAGGTATTGGAGGTATACCAGTCTTTTTCAGTTAAATTGGCCTATATAGAGAATAATGTGCTGTCCTTGGGGGTGCCTGGGTGGTTCAGTTGCTTAAGTGTCTGGCTCTTGATTTTGGCTCAGGTCATGATCTATTAAGATCAAGCCCTGCTGTTGGATTTGGCTGAGAGCGCAGGAGCCCGCTTAGGATTCTTTCTCTCCCTCTCTCTCTGCCCCTCCCCTGCTTTGTGCTCTCTCTCTCTCCCTCTCTCTCTCTCCAAATAAATAAATCTTAAAAAAAAATCATGTACTGCCCTCACTGCCTTATTGTTTTGATCCACTGTGTGTAAATTATGAACTTTGAATTGTTTTTCTAATGAAAGTCACTGTGATTATCTATCCAATTCTGTCTTATAATACCTCTTGTGGCCCAGAGTACAGACTTGCAAGATGATTGGTCCCAGGTTGTGTTTATGGTCTACTGACAACAGAATTATGGTGCCACTGAGGGTCATGCAATATGGCATCGTGAACTTGCACAAGTCATTTGGTATCTCTGAATCTCAGCCTTTTCACTGAATACCTAATATGTAATACCTAAAAGCCAAATCCATAGGGTTATTATGAAGATTAAATGAGCTGCCTGGCACAAATCGAATGCTAAATATGTGCACATGCATATTTGTACATATTCTCTCTCTGTCTCTGTCTCTCTCACACAAACAGTTAACAGTTGAGGTTGATTTTTGCCCTTAGCCTAAGGATATACTGTTGTCATTGGCCTCACTTTAATGTGGCCCGCAAGGATGGACAGAAATATCAATTCTGAGGTCAGACAGTCGGTAGTGGGTGGAGATTCCACAGTTCAAACACTTAGCATTTGCTTCAATTGTCTCACTATGGTTTTGATCTTTATCTCAGTGGTTCTGAGTGTTTCTTTCTTGTTTGAATATTGGGGTGAGGCATAAACTAAACATTAGCAAAGAAAGAATTTAAATAGATGGTAGGGTAGTTAAAACCCTTGTAAGCCAAGACTCAGTAACTGGATACAGCCCTGAACAACCATGGTACCTCAGTAAATCACCATCTGGGTAGAGTTAGCCCTATTTTGAAATTCCTTTTTGATCTCCTGCCATCCTAATAACAATGAATCAGTCTTTAGATTTCCTAAACCCTATTTTTGATTTATCTAGATGTATGACTATTTATTGATTGATTGATTGATTGATTTTAGTGTTTTATTATTTTTGAGAGAGAGAGAGACAGAGAGCAAGCAGGGAAAGGGCAGAGAGAGGGAGACACAGAATCGGAAGCAGGCTCCAGGCTCTGAGCTGTCAGCACAGAGCCCGATGTGGGGCTCAAACTCACAGACTGCGAGATCATGACCTGAGCTATAGTTGGCTGCCCAACTGACTGAGCCACCCAGGTGCCCTGACTATTACTTTAAATATAAATCTACTTTTCAACTATTCAAAAGCCATGTCTGAAGTGACCCAAGTTTCCTTAAAAAAAAAAAAAAATCAAAAAACAAAAAAAAACCCCCTACTATCAACATGTAAGGTCCCTCGAAAAGATGTTAGAGACTTTCACTAAAAATTGGATAAAACAGGGATCAGATTTACCTTCCTGCCTTAAACAACTAAACAACTGGGCAAAATACATAAAGCAATGTTTTTCAGACACTGATCGATAAACAATGTAGGCCTATGCTCTCTGAAAAAAGAGAAACAAAGTGAGCCCTTTGATTGTACCAGCTTACTGCCTGAAGGTGGTTTCCAGGAAGTAGTATACAGATGGGGAGCCCAAACAGAGCTCACTGAGTTGAGGAGACTGAGATCAGAGATCCAGGGGGCCAAGTGGGTAGAACTTGTGGCACAGAGTGCCAGGGAGAATGGTGCTATACAGAGAGAGAGAAGAGGAGGGACAGGACATATTCCACAGATCTATCTATAGACAGGCCTCCCTGGAGTCTTTGGCTGAGCAGAGATTTGTACATGTGTGAGAGGAAACTATTCAGGACTACTGTAAAAGAGCAAGCAGAATAATCCCCAGAGTTCACACAGGACTGGAAATAATTTGTGTTCACATCAGTCAGAGTAGAAAGCCATTGTAATACATAAGGAATTAGATCCTCAAAGGGTATTGCGATAGTAGTGGGAGCTAAATTTGTCCTAGAATAAAGGCTGCTCTAGACCCTCATAACAAGGCATAAAAGCAGTCCCTAAGAGAATCAAAATGATTCCAGGTAATTTAAGTACATTTCACAGCAAAATATAGCAGCTAAGAATATAAAATTAACAATGTCCAGTATGCAATAAAAAAAATCTCCAGGCATGTAAAGAAACTTGTTAACCAGGAGAAAACAACTTAAATAAAAACATACCTAGAAATAATAGAGACAAAAGAGCCTGCAGAAAAGGATATTAAAATACCTTTAACAAATACATTCCACATCTTTAAGAAGTAGAGGAAAATGAGGAGAAGAGAAAGAAGATTTTTTAAAAAGACCTTAAACATCTAGAGCCTAAAATATAACACCTGAAAGTAAAAATATGCTGAATTAGATTAACAATAGATTGGGAACTTCAGAAGAAAAGATCAGTGAACTTGAAGACACTGCCTTAGAAACTATCCAACATGAAGCACAGAGAGAAAGAAGACAGAATAAAATGAACAGAGCATCATTGAATGGTGGAACAATAGCAAGCAATTTAACATTCATGAATATGGAGTTCTAGAAGGAAAAGAGATCTGGGGAGGAAGGGGATGGGAAAAAATGAAGAAATGAGGGCTACAAATTTTCCAAATTTGATGAAAACTATAAATCCACAGATCCAAGGAGCACAAATCCACACAGAATTAATAGAAAGAAAATGATTCCAAGAAATATAATCAAGTTGCTGAAGTGACAAAAAGAGAATCTTAACAGTAGCCAGACGGGGGGCGCCTGGTGGCTCAGTTGGTTAAGCATCCAACTTCAGCTCAGGTCATGATCTAGCGGGTTCATGAGTTCAGGCCCCGCACCAGGCTCTGTGCTGACAGCTCAGAGCCTAGAGCCTGCTTCAGATTCTGTATCTCCCTTTCTCTCTGCCCTCCCCCTTCTCATGCTTTGTCTCTCTCTCAAAATAAACAAACATTAAAATAAATAAATAAAAGTAGCCAGAGGGGAAAAAAAAGACACATTACAGAGGACCAAATAATATATATATCAATAACAACAGAATACATGTTCTGGATCATAAAATAAGTCTTAATAAACTTAAAAGAATTAAAATCATACAAACTATATTTTCTGAACATAACAAAATTATACTTGAATCTGTAACAGAAAGCTACTGGGAAAATCCTAAATATGTGGAAACAAAACAACATACTTCAAAATAGTTCCTGGGTCAAAGAAGAAATCACATGGGAAATTAGAAGATATTCTGAACTAAATGAAAACAAAAATGTTACATGCCAAAATCTATGGGATATAGCTAAAGCCATACTTAGAGGAAGATTTATAGAATTAAACCACCTATATTAGAAAACAAGAAAGATCTCAAATCATTCATCTTTGCTTCCACTTTAAGAAGCTAGAAACAGAAGAGCAAATGAAATGTAACATAAGGAAGGAAATAATAAAGATGAGAATGGAAATCAATGAAATAGAATGCAGAAAAAGTATAGAGAAAAATCAATGAAATGAAAAGCTGGTTCTTTGAAAAAATTCAATAACCTTGATAAATATCTAATCAGACTGACTAGGGGAAAAAAGAGATTAAAAACACAAATTGCCATATATAAGAATGAAAGATCCCACAGACATTAAAAGGATCCTATAGCCAATACAGTAATCAACTTAGATGAAACAGACAAATTCCTAGAAAGATACAAGCTATTAGAGCTCACTCAAGAAGAAATAACTTGAATAGCTCTTTATCTATTAACACAAATTCTTGGTTTAAAAGCTTTCCATAGAGAAAATGCCAGGCCCAGATGATTTTACTGGTGAATTCAAATTTCAAAAAAGAAATAAAACCAATGCTGTATAAACTCTTCCAGAAAACAGAAAAGGGAAATTCTTATCCATTTTATGAGGCCAGGATTACTCTGATACCAAAACCACACAAGGCTATTATAAAAAGAAAAGAAAAAAAACAGAGACAAGACATTAAAGATAAGGAAGAACAAATGGAGGAAGACAAATGCAGCGAACATGGCAGAAAACGTGGAGAGAGGAAGTGGCCAGAGGACTGACACAGAGGACTGTCACAGTGTCCTTTGTTGAGCGCCTCCCACGTGCAAACTACTGTGTGGTGCGGTGGTGTTTCACAGCATGAACTTTTGGAGCCAGACTGCCTGCGTTCAGGTCCTAGCCCTACTACTTACTAGTTACCCAAGTTTGGCCAAGTTACCCAACTTCTCTGTACTTCAATGTTCCCACTTAAAGTGGAGACAGTAATAGAACTCCCCTCATAGGGCTGTTATGAAAACTGAATGAGTAGGGGCCCCTGGGTGGCTCAGTTGGTTAAGTGTCCAACTTTGGCTCATGTTGCGATCTCACAGTTCATGAGATTGAGTCCTGTCTCAGGCTCTGTCCCGACAGCTTGAAGACTGGAGCCTGCTTCAGATTCTGTGTTTCTCTCCCTCTCTGCCCCTCCCCTGCTCGCACTCCGTCTCTCTCTCTCTCTCTCTCTCTCTCTCTCTCTCTCTCTCTCTCTCTCAAAAATGAATAAACATTAAAGAAAATTAAAAAAAGAAAGAAAATTGAATGAGTAAATACATCTCAAATGTGTATAATAGTACCTGGCACATAGTGAGCATTACACAATTGTCTGCTGAAACTATTGTTATTATTATTCATGTTACAGTAGTTGGTTGTTACCTTTACTAAGACATGGTATACGCCCTCTAAATGAACTAAGCAGTACAAAAAGTGACCATTTTCATTGCACTAGTTCCCTGTGGCTAGCATAACAAATTACCACAAAATCCCTGACTTAAAACAACAGAAGTTTATTCTCTCCCAGTCCTGGCGGCCAGAATTTCAGTATCAGTCTCACTGGGCTGAGACCAAGGGGTTGACAAGGCTGCACTCCCCCTAGAGATTCTCATGGAGAATCCACTCCTGGACTCTTCTGAGTCCTGGCAGCTGTCCACATTCCTTGGCTTGTGGCTGCACCCCTGTAATCTCTCCCTCTGTGTTTACATTGCCTCCTCATCTCTGTTGTCAAATCTCCCTCTGCCTCTCCCTTAGGATGACATTTATGGCTGGAGGTAGGGTCTGCCCAGATTCCCAGGATAATCTCCCCATATCAAGATTCTTAACATAATCATGTCTGCAAAGACCCCTTTTCCTTATAAGGTAACATTTATAGGTTCCAGGGGTTAGGACCTAATTATCTTTGGATAGCTATTATTCAGCCTACTACACCCATCCCTGGGGGTAGACTGAGGTTGTGTGGAAACTACAACATATGTAACATTGAAAAAAAATGTTTATTTATTTTGAGAGAGAGAGAGACAGAGAGAGACAGAATGCGAGTGGGGGAGGAGAAGAGGGGGAGAGAGAGAATCCCAAGCAAGCTCCACACTCAGCTCAGAGCCTGACTTGGGGCTCAGTCTCATGACCGTGAGATCATGACCTGAGCCGAAACCAAAGGTCAGATGCTTAACTGACTGAGCCACCCAGGTGCCCCCATATATAACATTTTTAAAAGGACATTTAGGTGTCTCTACAACAAACCTGTTAGAATATGCAGCCATATGCCAAGGCACAGTCTGTTCACCTGAAGTAGGTCCCAGAACTATGAGCATAGCATCTGTCATGAACTATAACATCTCTGTAGGGCCAACATACAAAGTCAAATCTATAAAATTATGACAAACATCACAACTTTGGAGGGAGGGGCTGCTACTAGAAAATTACTGTGCCATTATGATCCAAATAAAATAGCTTATTAAAATGATTAGTAAGAAACAAGAGGGGTGCCTGGGGGGCTCAGTCTTCTGTGACCAACTCTTGATTTTTGGCTCAGGTCATGATCCCAGGGTTGTGGGATCGAGCCCCATGTCAGGCTCCATGTTGATTGTGGAGACTGCTTAAGATTCTCTCTCTCCCCCTTTCTCTCTCTCTCTCCCACCCTCAGCCCCTCTCCTGCTGATTGAGTATGCTCTCTCTCTCCAAAATAAAATAAAATTACAAAAGAAAAAAAGAACCAAGAACTAGATTTGATGATTGCAGTTATGGCTAAACATTGAAGACAACTGGCTCACTCTTGCTGGCCACAGGTACCTCCACTCAGACCCTGCACCTTGACTCTGTGCTCCACAGTAGTGAAGAAATGCACTTCTAGAATCAGGCCTAAGTTCGGGATCTGATGCTATTATGTGTTAACAATGTGACCTTGGACAAATCATTGCACCTCTTTGAGCCTGTTTCTTCATCTGTAAAATAGGCGTCATAAGAGTTCTTACCCTGCAGAGTTGCTTTGAGGTTTTAATAAGAATTCATGTAAAGTTCTAGCATGGCAATTAACATATGTAATAAGTGCTCAATAAACCATAATCACAATGTATTATTATGGACTAAATACTACTATTTCTAACAAAATTCTGTTATTCTATTGCAGTGGAAATATCCTCTCATCTTCAATTTCCTGATTTTCAGAGTGGGAGGAGTTTTTCCTTTGGGGACTGTGATCTCATGGGTGAAAGGCATTAACGCCACATAGAAAAAGCACGGGGTAGTGAGGGGTGGGGGGTGGACATCTGGGTGGCTCAGTCAGTTGAGTGTCCAACTCTTGCTTTCGCCCAGGTCATGATCCCAGGGTCATGGGATTGAGCCCCGCGTTGGGCTCTGTGCTGAGTGTGAAGCCTGCTTAAGATTGTTTCAAAGAGGGGGCGCCTGGGTGGCTCAGTCGGTTGGGTGTCCGACCTCAGCTCAAGTCATGATCTCATGGTTCGTGAGTTCGGGTCCTACATAGGGCTCTGTGCTGACAGCTCAGAGCCTGGAGCCTGCTTCAGATTCTGTGTCTTCTTCTCTCTCTGCCCCTCCCCTGCTCACACTCTGTCTCTGTCTCAAAAATAAGTAAACATTGAAAAAAAAATGAAAAAAAAAAAGATTCTTTCAAAGAGAGAGAATCTTTCTCCCTCTGTCCCTTCCCTGGTCACACACACACCCTGCCTCTCAAATAAAATAAGAAGAAAAAGAAAAAAAGAAAAAACATGGAAAATAATGCAGTCTGCAATTCTGGTATCTGTGTCCTTGGGGTAAGAAAAAAAGAATGAAGAGAGTAAGGACTTTGTAAGCTAGTAAAGGATAGGAAGTAGGGCCTGAAATGTTTAATATGTGACTAAGAGCACTAACGTAGAGTGCCTGACGTTTGGGGAAATGAGAGTAAATTAAGAATTTAAATAGCAGAAGTCTAAAAAGGGGATGTAATCGATTCATTCTCCATAGGAATTCACTAAGTGATGAGAGCTTTGTGCTTAGGAGAGATGAAGGTTGAGAGGAGTTATAATGGCGACAGGGACATCATGACGAGCATAGACAGGGCCAGCACAATACAGCTCATCTTCATATACAGAACACCAGCCCTGGGACCAAGGTGAGGCATAAGGTAGACAAGGAGGACTAAAAACACAAGCAAGCTTTTGTTTAGGACAAGTAAGACCCTGTAAGTAACTCCAAGGCAGGGTTGTGTGTGGTTTCTTCTAGAATTTCCAGCAGTTAGCCCTGTACCTGGCATGCCATTGATAAATCTGGGCTGAAGGAACAAGTACATATATTCGACAGTAAAAATACTGGCAGGAGATGAGAAGTGGAACTGGAGACACTCTTCTAACCCTGTGATTCTGTCTCTGGTCTCACTTCAGTCCAAACCACCCTCCACACTGCCGCTCTGATCTTCCCAAAAGGCAGGCCCGACCCCATCACTGCTCCTGTGCTCCAATAGCTCTTCAGGGCCTTGCACAGTAAGTCCAAATTCCTTAGCTTGGCCAGCCAAGCCTTTGTATTTGCTGCTGACCTACTTTTCAGCCTTGTTTCTGCCACTACCCTACTCGTACGCTTTGTTCTGAACATGTCAGAATGTTTGGAACTCTCCAAGTATACTTGCTCTCCCATACGCAAACACCCCACCTTGGTACATAGTGTTCCTGTCTGAGCCACACTGTCCACCTGAGGACTCCTTATGCTCCTGTCGTCATTTAAAATGTCACTTTCTCTAGAAGGTGACATTTCTAAGCAGAATTAAGTGATCCCTCCTCTAAGCTCGCAAAACACCTTGCCCATACTCCTATTAATGGCACTAAGTACAATACCATAATCAACATTTTCACATCTGTCTTCCTTTATAAACCTCTGGGGTGCCAGGATTGGGTTCTAGTCATTTTTGCATCCCTAGCTACTAGCATGGGGGTACAGAGTTTTAAAAATGTTGAATAAATGAACAGATTTTAAAGACCCAAAATAGAAATAGAGCTTAAATCCTTGAGTGAACTAGCCTTAGTGTCCTTAGGCAGGACCCTAAGACAGTTAGGGATGGGCGGGTCCATCCCTATAACCAGAAGATCCCATCATGGATGGCAGCTACAGTACCCCCTCCAACTGTCCCTTATTATCATGATCAGAGACAGAATTTGGGGCTCAACATACGACAGGCCTGCCCCTGTATGACATCCCCTGTCTTATATGATTCCCAACCATTTCTTACACTCTTTTGCCTTTGAGAAGACAACTTCATTTTCGTATGCTGTAGTGCCAGCATCTTTTGTGAAATAATCCCTATTTCAAAATGCTCCCAAAGCCAAGTTCATCTCTCCTACTCCAATTCTCATTTTCTGTCTCTCTTACTAAGTAGAATGGAAAGCTTCAGGGCTAAATTAAGAATGAAAATAATCTGAGCCCACAGTACACAATGTCAGCATTCTTTCCTTTGTAGACAAGGATCTGCTGGAGCCAGGCTGCTCAGTCCTGCTCAACCCCAAGGTGCATGCCATCATAGGCATGCTCATGGATGACACGGATCCCTTGGTCACAGTGATGAAGGTAGAAAAGGACCCCAAGGAAACCTATGCTGATATTGGGGGGTTGGACAACCAAATCCAGGAAATTAAGGAACCTGTGGAGCTTCCTCTTACTCATCCTGAATATTATGAAGAGATGGGTATAAAGCCTCCAAAGGGGGTCATTCTCTATGGTCCACCTGGCACAGGTAAAACCTTATTAGCCAAAGCAGTAGCAAACTAAGCCTCAGACACTTCCTTAAGAGTGGTTGGCTCTGAACTGATTCAGAAGTACCTAGGTGAGAAGCCCAAACTCATTTGGGAATTGTTTCGAGCTGTGGAAGAACATGCACCATCCATCATGTTTATTGATGAAATTGAAGCCACTGGAACAAAAAGATATGCCTCAAATTGTGGCGGTGAGAGAGAAATTCAATGAACAATGTTGGAACTGTTGAACCAGTTGGATGGATTTCACTTGTGAAAGTCATGGCCACAAACTGAATAGAAACTTTGGATCCAGCACTTGTCAGACCAGGCCACATAGACAGGAAAATTGAGTTCCCCCTGCCTGATGAAAAGACTAAGAAGCACATCTTTCAGACCCACACAAGCAGGATGATGCTGGCTGATGATGTGGCCCTGGATGACGTGATCATGGCTAAAGATGGCCTTTCTGGGACCAACATCAAGGCAATCTGTACAGAAGCTGGTCTGATGGCCTTGAGAGAATGTAGAATGAAAGCAGCAAATGAAGATTTCAAAAAATCTAAAGAAAATGTTCTTCATAAAAAAAAAAATCTAAAGAAAATGTTCTTTATAAAAAACAAGAATGCACCCCTTAGGGGCTCTATCTGTAATGACCACATTTGCCTTCAAGGAAATGGTCAGGAGTGTCCCAGCTCCTAGGGGGGATGGGTTTGGGGAAGTTACCCAGAGGAACCCATGTTCCAGTTGATCTTTCTTAGCAAAACCTCCTGTGTACCTTTTTGAGTGTGATGTGCAGGATGCCCACTGGGCTGCCTTCATCTGTTGATCATGTACAGTGCTTCCCCCCCAGTAAAGCAAACTCCTTCTCAAAAAAAAAAAAAAAAAAAAAAAAAAGGAAGAAAGAAAGAGAATAATTTGAGCCCAAACTTACTGTGCAACTTTAGGGAAATTTTACCTCTATACATCTCAGCTGGCTCTTCCTTCAAATGGAATCAACCCTACTCTCTAGGACACAGGAAGTAATAAGAGGTACAACTTACATGGTACTTATTATGCACCTCACACGTATTAACCTGTTTAATTCTATACTTCTTCCAGCTAGGTACTATTATTATCCTCACTGTGCACAAGGAGACTGGAGTAGAGGGGGGAAGGACTTGAAGAAAGCTGTGAAGCTCCAGTGAACGAGTGGTAGAGGCAGAGCTGGGACCCAAGCGGTCTGGCTCTCATGTCCATGC
The DNA here is from genome assembly GCF_014898765.1 of Herpailurus yagouaroundi. Taxonomy (NCBI): domain Eukaryota; kingdom Metazoa; phylum Chordata; class Mammalia; order Carnivora; family Felidae; genus Herpailurus; species Herpailurus yagouaroundi. The sequence goes on from NW_024412388.1 coordinate 25,430,818, forward strand.
TGTTAACCATTACCCTCTACTTCCCTCTCTGCAGGCCACTGAAAGGCACCATACACAGTACAAAACTCCAGCATATTAAAGTACATGGGGAGACGCTGAAGGGTAGGCCTCAGATATGTGACAGTGTTACACATTTCAACCCAAATGCATTTTACAGCCAAGATTTTAGACCTCAAATCACCCATCATTTGTAGCTAAAATATTAGGGTCTCTTTGGATTGTAGCTCTCTAGGAGATGGATTTGTCCTTAACTGGTACTACACCTACAATTCAGATGACACTGTCACTAGATGAATATCCACCTTGAGGTGTGGCTTTATGGATCAATTTTCACGTTAGGTTTTTCTCAAGAGCAATGACCTGAGAATACAAAAATAGCAGAAAATACACTTGTGCTCATGCTTTTACTACAAATAGAATTTTATTTTTTCTAAGTTTATTTATTTATTTTGAGAGAGACAGAGAGACGGGGGAGCGGACAGAGAGAGGGAGAAAGACAATCCCAAGCAGGCTCCACACTGTCAGCACAGAACCCTATGAGGAGCTCGATCTCACGAACCATGAGATCATCACCTGAGTAGAAACCAAGAGTCGGACACTCAACCGACTAACATGACATAACATAAAAGAATTAAAAAAAAAAAAAAAAAAAAAGCATTGGGGCACTTGGGTGGCCCAGTCAGTCAAGTGTCTGACTTTGGCTCAGGTCGTGATCTCATGTTCATGAGTTCGAGCCCCACGTTGGGCTCTGTGCTGACAGCTCAGAGCCTGGAGCCTGCTTCAGATTCTGTGTCTCCCTCTCTCTCTCCACCTCCTCAACTCACGCTCTGTCTCTCTCTCTCAAAAAATGAATAAACATTTAAAAAATTTAAAAAGCATTAAATATTTAGGTCCATATATTACCTTCTATTTCAAAAAATTTATTTAGACAAAAATTTAAGACCATCCACTAGATATGATACAGTACCTTCAAACTATTATCAATCCTTATAACCATATTCCCATCTGGGCAATGGGTCATTTAGAAAGTACTTAATAAACATGTGTTGAATGAATGAATGCTATTTCAGAGATGGATTCAGTGCTCTACATTTCCAGAAGTTTCCTCGGAAGGAATAGGTGCCTTGTAATAGTCATTTTGCTCCGGAAAACTCTACTACTCAGCCCTGTTTCAAGAAGGAGAACTTACTCCTCCAGTCTCTAGAAGAGCCTAAAGCCACCCTTATCTGTACCCATGGTTTCCACATTGTTTTCTTCCCCCATCAAAAAGAGAACAGAGAAAGATCAGGTTACATTGCTTTCTTGGGCCTGTATACATTCCTGTGAGGTTCTCTCTTCTGTCAGGAAAAGTCTCCCTGGCAACCATATTTACACACTCACTTAATTCCCTCCCCTCCTTGGATTTGCTGGTTGGTATAAAAATTAATTTGCATTGAATTGCTTAAGTTTACAAGTTAATCAGTTTAACAGACTCACAAAATTTTACAATTTGGTTTCTGGCCAAAATTCACTTCTTAAGGGGCCTGTCTCCTCTCTTTTGAAATCTGAATGGAATTCTCTTCAGTTGAATATTTTTCAACACATACAGTTTCTGGTTATAGGTAGAGAAAAGAATAGTCTCCTAAGGGCATCTGGCCAATATTATTAGAAAGATCAAGACAGGAAGAGGAACCTTAATTCAGAATAAGCAAGGGGTCAAATTCACAAAGATCAGCTATGATGAGGAGCTGGAAAAGACGAGTCAAGGAGCAAGACAAAATGGGCCACATGAAATGAAGAACTCAGGCCTAAGTGATCAGAGTTCGGGACCTGGATAAGAGGAATGGAACATGCGACTCAAGAATGGAGTGTCACTAATTCATCACCCATATATTTATTAAGCATCAAATAGTACTTGGTGCTGGGAATACATCAGTGAATAAGCCAGACCCAGGTCCTGCCTTCATAAAGTTTATAGTCAAATATTTAAATAGTGAACCAATGCTGGCTTTGTTATTGAGCCAAGTATCTTTGGGCTAGGGGCTTGTTATACAATTTCCTACAAAGGTCAGAACTGGTTTCAGAGTATGGATGGAACAGGGACTTAACCCAGACAAGTTCAACAAGTCCTCCCTGGAATAGGTGAGTTGGTATGTCAACAAGTCTTTGACATATACAATGGTTTCTTTACATCTTCAACAATGTGACATTTGAGCCTTTAGACAGGGAGATGAAGAAGGGTATATTTATCATAGGGCATAAGGCTAAATACTTTGTAGTATATATAAGTTTTCTAGAGTAGAAAGTATATAAAGGTATAAGCTATTTTTAAGCATATTCAACAACTACTTATTGAGCATCAGCTATGTTCAAGGAATGGTTTGAGGAATTGCAGCTACGGATATGAAAAAGACCTGGTGCCTAGCAATTACAACACTGTGGTAAGTGCTATAAGGACATGTTAAAGTACAAAGGAAGACCAGAGAGTAAGGATACTAATTCGTTAAAAGCAAGTTGGGAAATGCTTCTGAGATACAATCCTTGAACTGACTCTTAAAAGATAGAGATGTTTGTTGTTTTCAGCTGATAAATTTGGTGGTAACTTGTTACACAGCAGCAGATGACTACTACAGGACCTTATGGAGACTATACCACCAGCACAAGTAGGAGACCATGGAGAACACCTGGCCATTGAAACTTTGTTTCGTGACATATGCCATAGGGTTATACTCTAAGTCTCTTTAAAACTATAAAGAATTTTTCTTAGGCTCACCTGGTCCATGTTGGGAGTAGAAAGTGAGAACAGGAGTACAGCCACTCTGGGAAACAGTATGGAGATTCCTCAAAAAATTAAAAATAGAACTATCTTACGACCCAGCAATTGCACTACTAGGCATTTATCCATGGGATAAAGGTGTGCTGTTTCGAAGGGACACATGCACCCCCATGTTTATAGTAGCACTATCAACAATAGCAAAAGTATGGAAAGAGCCCAAATGTCCATTGATGGATGAATGGATAAAGAAGATGTGGTGTACATATACAATGGAGTATTACTCGGCAATCAAAAAGAATGAAATCTTGCCATTTTCAACTATGTGCATGGAACTGGAGGGTATTGTGTTAAGTGAAATTAGTCAGAGAAAGACAAAAATCATATGACTTCACTCATATGAGGACTTTAAGAGACAAAACAGATGAACATAAGGGAAGGGAAACAAAAATAATCTAAAAACAGGGAGGGGGACCAAACAGAAGAGACTCATAAATATGGAGAACAAACTGAGGGTTACTGGAGGGGTTGTGGGAGGGGGGATGGGCTAAATGAGTAAAGGGAACTAAGGAATCTACTCCTGAAATCAATGTTGCACTATATGCTAACTAATTTGGATGTAAAATTTAAAAAATAAAAAATAAAATTAAAAAACAAAAAAGAAAGTGAGAACAGGCACTCTGAACGGGAATGACACAGGTAATGGGAGGAAGCAACACAATCACAGTCTTGTCTGATATCCTCCACAGAAGGATCTAAGCTGGCTGGTGCTGGGACCTGGTCAGGTGGTCAGCTAGCATCAAGTGTTATAAGGACTTGGTCAGTACTGGTCAAATGATTACACAGAGGGACCGGGAATGGGAGGAGCAAGAGGGTAAGGAAAAGTTGTTTTTTGAGAGAGCAATAATCGTGAGGACCAGAAAAACTTCATTTGGTGTCAGTGCCAAGTAATGACTGTAAAGCCAAAAATAAGAGATAATATCCAAGATTAAGTTTTCCTGGCTTCCATGATTCATATGGGTAGATAAAGGAATAGAGCAGGCGACGAAGATTAGGGTGAACATGGACATTCAAGACACATGAGGTAAATGGGGCTGCATGGTTCACAGCTTCTGGGTAGTCCCCGGTATGGGGGTGCAGGGGAGGCATCAGCCTGGCTAAAAAGACATCAGATCAGGGCAGACAAGTTGTATTATACCTGTCCAACCCCAATTTCTGTTTCAGTAGGTTAAAAAAGGTCGCCATAGCTTCCTACAAGCAAATGGGACTATTTGACTACAAAAGGAATAGAAATGAACTCATTTCTTATTTAAATTGGGAGTACAGACAGCAGCAGGACTATAACTCTACCTAATAATACTCTCAAGACTCGATGGATGAGTTTCCAGGAGCCATTCCGGGTAAATAGTTCCTTGCCTCTTTATTCTCTATTTTCCTACTGGCTATCTACTTGAACTTCAAAATATCCCCCCTTTGCCTTTTCCATCAGGAGTCCAAAGTGAGAAGCCCACAGGAAAATGTGACCGTGCACCATGACACAACAAGGACTTAGATACACTACACAAGCAAAACGAGGGATCCAGCACAACACGCTTTTCCTGCTTTAGGCAAAGTATCAATACCTGCAGGCAGAACTCGCTGCCTGATTTGTGGGGCCCAGTGCAAAATGAAAAAGGAGGGCTTTCATTAAAAATTATTAAGGGGCACCTGGGTAGCTCAGTTGATTAAGCGTCCAACTCTTGATTTTGGCTCAGGTCATGATCTCATGGTTCACGAGTTTGAGCCCCATATTGAGCTCTGTGCTGACAGGGCAGAGCCTGCTTGGGATCCTCTCTCTTCCTCTCTCTCTGTCCCTCCCTCTTCCTCTCTCTCCCAAATATAAATAAACTTAAAAAAAAAATATTAAGAATTTCAAGGTAACAACAACAGAGCATTAAACCAAATGAGGAGATGCAGGGAGAAGAATGCCCTTCTAAATGCAGGGCCCCGAGAGGTTGCATAGGCTGCACACTCATGAAGCTGGCCCTGCCTTCAGGGACTATTACAGCATGGTCCTTTAAGAAGAGCTTTAGAGTCTGAGTTGGGTCCAAATCCCAGATCCCCTATGTGATCTTAGGCAATTTATTTAGCCTCTCCATGCTTCCGAGAGATTGTATGGTTGTAATCCAGTATTGTGAAGATTAAGTGGGATAATGAATAGAACGTATACAAAGTGTTTAGCACATAGTACGCATTCAATAAGTGGTAGCTGATCTATTATTGTTCAATGAAATATGCAGGTAACTGTCAGAGCAGTAAGTTTAGGAAATGAATTACTGAACTGCTATAAAGGACATGAAAGCATGAGACTGAGGTTCTAAGAAAACTAAAATAATGAAGCAGACAAGGAAGATCAAATCTTTTGCTTGGCTCTTCTGCCTTCTCTGACCACTTTCCTACTTCTCTTTTCCCATTTTTTACAAAGTATACAAAGGGTGATCTGCACGCGGTCCCCATTTCCTAACCACATCTCATGGCACATCTTTTTTCACTCTGGTGTTTAATATCCCCGTGGCCACCCCCATGGGTGAACACCCGCCATGGGCGAGAACTAAAGCTATTGTTCTCAAAAAGTTACTAATGACCCTATGTTTACTAAATGAAATGGGCATTTCCCACTTCTCTGTACAATTTCATACTGGTGACCAATTCCTCCAGCTTGAAACCCTCTCTTCTGACTTTGGTGATATGCGCCCTCATGGCCAACAGAATGTCTACTCAGTCTCGCATCTCTCAGGTACACAAAGGGAACGCATTTGTTGGATGAATAAATAAGATGGTTCCTTGGCTTCTCTGATATTCCTTTTTTTCCTACCATACTGACTACATTTCTTCTTCCTACCTACCTAAATGTGGGCAATCTTCAAGCTTTAGCCCCTGGTCCTCCATACTTCTGTTTCTATGCTGCTACCACTGGTGGGCCAAGCTAATCACATGGCTTCAGTTATCATCTTCTATACACAATACTCCTTGACTTCTCTGTTTTGAGCATAAGTCTCTCACTTCCAAATACTTATGGGACATGTCCACTTGTAAGTTCCAGTATCACCTCAAGATATTTTGCACCTAGTGGACTCCCTGGGTGGCTCAGTCAGTTAAGCGTCTGACTCTTGATTTGGGCTCAGGTCATGATTTCATGGTTTGTGAGATCAAGCCCCAAGTTGGCTCTGCACTGACAGCATGGAGCCTGCTTGGGATTCTCTCTCTCCCTCTCTCTCTCTCTGCTCCTCCCCACTCTACCCCTCCCTGCTCTCTCTCTCTCTCAAAATAAATAAATAAACATTTTTTAAAAAGGTATCTAGGGGTGCCTGGGTGGCGCAGTCGGTTAAGCGTCCGACTTCAGCCAGGTCACGATCTCGCAGTCCGTGAGTTCGAGCCCCGTGTCAGGCTCTGGGCTGATGGCTCAGAGCCTGGAGCCTGTTTCCGATTCTGTGTCTCCCTCTCTCTCTGCCCCTTCCCCGTTCATGCTCTGTCTCTCTCTGTCCCAAAAATAAATAAACGTTGAAAAAAAAATAAAAAAAATAAAAAGGTATCTAGCACCTAGCATTTCCTCTTCTCCCCAAACTGGTTTTCCTTTTTGTCTTATCTCTGTTAATCTTGTCAACCATCTTCAAGGCTAGATCTGATTTTTCCTTGTTTCTTGACCTCTGTATCCAGTCAGTCATAAAGTCCTGTTCATGTTTCCTTTATGATACTTATTGAACCCATCTTTTTATTTTCACTCCATCACCCTAATTCAATTCTTTACCCCCTCACACCTAGACTACTTAAATAATGTACTAGCTGGTTGTGCAGTTCTCTTTCTATCCCTACTAAAGTTAAAAAAACACTTTTTTTAGCGTTTATTTATTGAGAGACAGAGCATGAGCGGGACAGGGGCAGAGAGAGAAGACAGAGAATCCAAAGCAGGCTCCAGGCTCTGAGCTGTCAGCATGGAGCCCAAAGCGGGGCTTGAACTCACGAACCATGAGATCACGAACTGAGTCGAAGTCGGACGCTTAACCGATTGAGCCACCCAGGCACCCAATCCCTACTAAAGTTTATTCTCCACACTGTTGTTGAGACTCTTCTTAAAAAGACTCTCATGACCCCACATTTCCCTAACCAAACATCTTCAGACTTTCCATCATACAGGATAAAGTTCTAACTCCTTAGTTCAGTATTCAATGCCTGTTAAAATCTGGCTGCAGCCAACACTTCTAGTCTTAGAACTTCTCCACTTAAACCTTTTGATCCTGCCAGATTGGTCCCTGAAAACTTTCTTCCATACTCCAGTCCTGTGTTTTATAAACATGATTTCTCCCATCTGGAAATTCCTTCCACCCTCCTTCTCTCTATAGAACAAAATTCACGATGCCTCTGAAAAACGCCTTCCTTGGGACTCATAGTCCATAATGATCTTTCTCTTTCTTCAACTTCTATAATACCGCATGTTTCATCACTTTGAAAACTTACTGAATGGCTGCTTGACATTTAATCCTCACAACTCCATGAGGTGGGTGACATTATTACAGATGAAGAAACAAAGTCAACTAACTTGTCCAAGTCACATAGCAAGTAACTGCTGGAACTGGGATCCAAATCCTTGTTTAGCAGAGAATAATTCCCAGACGACACCACCTCTCTCATTTTCCTGTGTTTTCCAAACCACAAATACAGCACAGAATTTGCACACAAGCAGGTGCTCAGTAAACATGGTGATCGAGAAAATTGCTTAAATAGCACCCGTGACTCTCTAGCACTTACAGAATTGTCCATCTTAGCAGTCCACATTAAGCACATCACCTCTTTACATCGCTTCCTCTGTAATATAGTTCAAGACCGGGGATTTGCCAAAAATTCACCACTATCCATTCTAAAAATAAATGTTGGTTTAAACAAAGCTAAAAGGCCTTTATCTGATTCGAACATTAGGTGAGCTTTGGGGATGCCCACTGTACCACCGCTAGGCCCATCATCGCTATTTCCAAATGATTAGGAAGTAAAAATAGGCTGGCTAGTTGATGGCTTATGAGGTAAAATGGACTATTTATAGTTCTGGAGGTGGATGCTAAGGCAGCAGAACAGGATTTCTCTGCTTTGGTAGCTAAGCCCTCAGTAAAAGAGGCCCAATAAAAGTGCATCATGGATGGAAAATGGGATCAAAAGAGGGTAATAGTGAGGGAGAGAGAACAGAAAGAAGGAAATGCTGGAAATATTCTATTGAGGAGACGGCGCTGTCCTTTTCTGAATAGTTGCTTGAAGCTGTCAGATCTAACCCTGTCCTCTGCAGCTGGCACCGTGTAACAGAGGACTCTGTCACTCCTGCATGATTCATGGTCTCAGTCCTGAACTGCCTGTCCTGACCCATATCACAGGCCAGATCCTCTCTTGCTCCAGATCCTCCCAGCTTGTGACCTTATTACTCACTTCCTCAGGTCTCAGAAATCTGACCTCACAGATTTGACATTCAGCATTGCTTCCCTGGTTATGACCTGTATTTTCCTCTTGCTGTATGGAATGAGGCTCAGAAAAACTGATGAGGGTTAAAAGTGGGGAGGAAGAACAATACGAAGGAAAATAAGAGGAAGAACAATAAGAAGGAAAATTATAGTGGCAATTAGAAATTCTAGATTACTTTTGGGAAGTTACTTCATTGAGAAAGGGAAAAGGCCATGGCTGCAATATAAAGCAATTACCTAGAGATACCACACTCTTCAGCTGTCTGTATTTACTGTTTCCTCTTTTTTGGCTGCCCTTCCTGTCCTTCTCAATCTTCTCTGCAAGGCAAACTCCTATTCATCCTTCAAGATCTTGCTTAAACATGTTCTTTTCTGGAAAGCCTTCTCTGACCCTCTCAGACAGCTAATTGTTTTCTCCTTTGTGTTTCCACAGCTCTTTATATACACATCTATTATGCGATCACTTTTACTGGCAATTTTATTTGTCTCTCCCACTACTTCTTTGAGGACAAGGACTAATTAACTTATTCATCTCTGCATCCCCAAGACATAGCACAAGGCACAGCAGAGTGCCTGGCATATAGCAAGTGTTTGTTGTTCTGTGATGAAAGACATCAAGAACAATATGAAAGTACAATTTGCACTTCCCTTGCAAAAATCAAATTGGTTCCTAGTACTTTTCATGTGTAGCCCCGTTTTTTCCCCTGATTTGGAAGAAACGACTTTAGACTCATAAAGGAAATTCTATTGATATATCTGGCACATTAGCCAGTTTTTCATCCCCATTGATGATAGCAGCAT
>NW_024412388.1:25440250-25449530 GCF_014898765.1 Herpailurus yagouaroundi
CGGCCGTGACAGCTGGGTGCCCAAAGGGTTAAGCCGGCAGCGCGGCGGCCCGAGTGCCCCGCGCGCTGCCCGTCCGCCGCGAGCCGGCCCCAGCGCGCACGCGCCCGCCCGTTACCTGCGGTCGCGTTCGCGCTCCTCCTCCACCTGGCCGATCTCTCCCGGGGGCCGCCCCTCAGCCCGCCCCCTCGGCTCGGCGCCGCGCACCCTGCTGGCTACTCGGACACAGCCCGGGGAGGAGGGGCGTGGGGGGCGATTACCATATATTAGCATACCAGCGCGCGTCACGTGCCCGTTCCAGCCAATGGTCACTCTGGAAGGCGGGGATTGGGGCGAACACGCCTAGGTGCTGCTCCGGGCCTGAACCGGTGGTCATGGCAACGGCTGGGAGGGCGGGGGAGCGGGGAGGCACCGGAGCCCAGTGGCCCCGCGGGAGCATCTCCACTACCTGAATTCTGTGTGGAGACACCGTGCACTTTTCCCACCCTGCGGAGGGAGAGGGGCTGAATTTGGCTCCTCTCAGAAGGATTCAGACTCAGCAAATAGTTACCGAGCGCTTACCACGTGCCTAATACTTTTCTGCTGGACCTGATTCTCGGGGTAACCTTGAGATGTCAGTACTGTTAACCCCACTTAATAGAAGGGAAAGTGGAGGCTCAGAGAGGCTAGGTCACTCACCCAAAGTCACACAGCCACACCAAATGTTAAAAGTGGAGGTCTGAGCCCATTTCTGACTTCAGGCCAGGACTCTCTTGAGTTGTTTTCTCCAGCAGGGGTCTCCCAGCACCTCCTCACAATTTCAGGTATACTAAACGTCTGGAAGATACTCATACAACCCTTGTACAGTGCTTTAGTGTTTCTTTACAAAGACCTTTGAGGTTAGTAGGCAGAGCAGTTATGTCCCTATTGCAGATGAGGAGAAATGAGGCTTAGAAAGGTAACATGATCTGTCTCAGGTCAAATAGCTATTAAGAGCTAGTACTTAATTTCTATGATTTATACTCAAACTCACTACTTTATAAACTTTTAAATTCAATCTTCTCAATGCAGTGGTGTTGCTATGACCATTTTACAGATTAAGAAACTGAGGCTTTAGGAAGCTAAGCAAATTACCCAAGGCTACACAGCTAGTTAATAGCAGATTTAGGTTCAAAGCTAGGTTTATCTGGCTCCAAACTAGTCTCATGAAATCTTGTTGCACCAGGTTCATTTCATTTAGGCTTGGACTTGGACTTGCAGAACAGAACTTTCCCACCTCTCCTCTTAAAATGTGACTACGTTCTCTCTTGCGCCAGCAAAATATCAAGTGACAAATGATATGCGTTAAGGTCACAGGCTAAATATTAAAAGAGAACAGAGTCACCCCTGCAAGGTAGGAAGTACACTGTATAATTCCCTGCCTCTTGATTTTTACCCCTAGAGATTTGATAGTTTGCCTAAAGGCAGAGTAGTTTAAAAATATTAGCATCTGCATTTGGACTTTCCTTCTGCTCCTCCCTTTAGGTTAGCTCAGTGGCTTTCTGATTACTGGACAAGGCCATTTGCCTCAAATCAAATATGCTAAACTTTATAGGCATTTTAAGGGATTATTAAAGGTAACTTTGAATATATGTACATTTCATCTTATTGGGCTGATTTAAAACCCAATTTCCTCCTAAGCTGTGACTGTTTGGTGTTCAAAAGCACAACCATGGAGGCAGACTTATGTGGAATAAAATCCTGACTTGGCTACTCACTAATGTGTGACCTTGGCTAAGTTACTTAACCCCTCTGTGCCTCAATTTCCTCATTTGTAAAATAGGACAGGAATGGTGTGAGAATTAAATGGGTTAACATATAAAAAGCATTTAGCACAAGTAAATGGCTCACAGTAAAACTTCCATCATTGTTAGCTGTTATTGCCCCAGGAGCTTTCATAGGAACTGACAACCCCCATGTACAGAATCTCTCCAGGTTTCCTGGCTAGCTTTGAAATGTTGAAGCTGGCCGCCCCCCCCCCCCCATCCTCGTAGCATATTAAACAGTCTGTTGTGCTGGTGAAGGCTTGTTATCTCTCCAATGACATTCCCTCTTCTTAGGATCATAAATAATTCCTGGACTCAAAGGAGCTGGTTTCTCCTGCACATCTCCTAGCACCAAATTACCAGAGTGGCTCCTTGCAGAAGGGGATCTTGACAAACAGCGGAGCCATAAGTCAGGCTCCTTGAAACACTTTTATGAGCGCCTTAATGAGGGAGATGAGCTGTCATCAGGCACTCGTCCGTCCTTCCTGGCCACAGGAAATGAGCTCTTTGTGCTCAAAGGATTTCCAAAGCTGAGGAGCAAAGAGTTTTCAGGAAGTGGGGCAGGGATGAAAAGCTGTTGACTCAGAGAATCCCAGGGCTAAACAGCCCCCATCCTGCCATTCACCTTATAGGGTCAAATTACTCATGGTCTTATTGCAGCAATAGCACCAAAGGGTGGCTTGTGTGGGGGGTGTTAATTCTCTCGCCCCTCTTCCCCCGGCATATACACTTGGGCAGCCGACCCACCACCACCCCAAAAGATAATGCTGTATAGAACAATGGTTAAGAGCATAGTCCCTTGGAGCTAAAGAAGCAAGTGTGAGCCCTGCCTCCCCTACCTTGGAAAAGTTGCTTAACCTCTTTGTGTCTCAATTTCCACATCTGTAATATGGGAATAATACAGTACCCACCTTTGAGTCTCCTGTGAGGATAAATGAGTTACTGACGTAAAGTACTTGGAATGCCCTATATTTGCTAATGAAATGTATTGCTAATGTATTTGCTAACGAAACAAAATAAACATGTAAGTCCAGTACAAACAATGTACTTTTGAGGCAACCACAGCCTTAAGCAAAGTGCCCTAGGCCCTCTCTCTGTCCCTCAACTATATGCTGTAGGCTGCCCTCCCCATTCTGACTTGTAAATAAAGATTGCCCAGGAATAAGAATGTGTGCTTAAGGACTCTAGTTTGAGCCTTGACTCTGCCACTTGTCCTCGTTCTGTGAGCTTGGCCAAGTTTTTACATTCCTAAGCCACAGTTATGTTATTTGTAAACTGAGACTAACTTCCTCCCAGAGTTGCTCTGAGCGTTTGATCAGATAGTGTCTGGCAAGAAGTGATGGGGTCCTGCTTGATCATAATCACCTTGCTCGTTTACTGAACTGTTTCTGGTGAACTGTTTCTTTGCTCTCCTACAATGAAAATAACATTTATTGAGCACTTACTCTGGCCTTGTGTTATATACATCATCTTATTTAATACTTAAAATAAGACAAAGGCCCAGAGAGATGAAGTAACTTGTCCAAGGTCACAGTGGAAAGCAGTGGCGGGACCAGGATTCAAGCTGGACCGATCTTCGAGTCCATGCCAGTCACCCACCATACCGCAAGCCCACCCCTGTTCTAGCATGGCTCATACAATTCACGGCATGTGTGTTCTATTTCTTTAGGATTCCTCCCCCATCCACAGGCACATGCTCTCCCCCAGTGCCCAGCAACACCCAGCACCATAAGTGTTCCACATACTCTTACTGAAGGACTGAAAGTGAATGGCGGTGACATTTAATAGCGATGATAGTCCCCTTTTTGGGGCTGTCCCCAGTGGGGAAGGAAAGCAGCTGGGAACCCTCCTCTCCACCCCCAGCATCCTCTTCCTGCTAACTAACAGTATGGAAGGCCTTCTTCCTTCCCCCACGGGGGTGTCAGGCTTCTTGGTTTCAGAGATCCACAATAGGCACAATGATGACTCATCTGCAGTGAACATTTGGAGAGCTGTCAGGGCCGCTGGTGCTTTTTAGGGCTCTGTTAACATGCATCAGTGGCGTGATTTCCAAATAACGGCCTTGGAGACCTATATTAGTTTCCTAGGGCTGCCATAAACCACAAACTAGGTGGCTTAAGACAACACAGATGGATTCTCTCATAATTCAGGAGCCAGAAGTCCAAAATCAAGGTCTCAGCGGGGTCAGTTTCTTTCTGGGGGCTCGAAGGGAGAATCTATTCAATGCCTTTCTCCTGGCTTCTGGTGGCTGCTGGCAATCCTTGGCATGCCTTAACTTGTAATGCATTACTCCAATCTCTGCCTCCACTCTCACATGACACTCTCCCTGTGTGTCTATGTCCCAGTTTCCCTCTTCTTGTAAGGACACCAGTTCTCTTGGAGAAGGGCCCACCCTCATTCAGTATAACCTCATCTTACTTTGATTACCTCTACAGACCCCAGTTGCAAATAAGGTCACATTCACCAGTACGAGGGGGTTAGGACTTGAACATATCTTTTCTGAGGGACACAATTCAACCCACAAGAATATGTGCAGAGGAGATGAAAAATGAAGGAAGGGGATGAAGAGAAAGGGGAGGTTGTCCATAAGGGGCAGATCATATTTGAATAATAGAGGGTGACTATGGGTCCCATAGGAATGAGACTAAAGTTTTTCTTTTTGGCCAATCTCGTTCTTTCCCAAAGATGTCTCCAGCTCATAGACTCACCATACCAGAGCTAGAAGAGACTTTAGAGATTCATTCATTCATTCAACAGACATTTATCAAATACTCTTTGGGCAGCTGGGCATTCAGAGAGGACAGAAATGGTCAGAGGGAACTGAGGTGCAGAGAGGGAAGATGAGTTGTCGAGGATTCCACATCAAACTAGAGGACAGCCAAGAACAGAATGGGGTAGCCCAAGCCCCAATCCTGAGCCTCTCTGATGCCTACCAAGAAGGCTACCCACCCCCTGGGTCTAAACGTCTGATGCACAGACAGATCTAGGTTTCTAAAAGGTGTTTGTGTCTGAGGCTCATTACTGGCTTCCCTAAACTTCCATAGGCATATCCTGTCATTGAGAGACTTCGGAACCTTGGACAAAGCTAGAGCCATCCCTTATCTGAAAGTGCAATCTTGCAGCCTTTTTCTCTTTTGGACCAATTGTTGGTTAATCTCTGACGCATCACCTTCTCTGGATGCCACAGCAGAATCAGGCATACAGAAACTCCACCTTTTTTGTCCCCAGTGCTGACAGGGAAACTGTCATGGAATTGGCTCTCAGTAGCCATTTACTCAATGAGTGAAAGAACATTGTTTCAGTTGGGATGAAGGCCTGTTTATTTCTGTTTCAACATTCCACGTTCAGTGATGGTCACAGAGTTGGTTTGAGATTACCCGAATTCCACCCTGAAAGTCACAGTTCTTTTAACATGAATATTCCATTTGTCATTACATCATTAGAAGAGGTGGCATCCTGCTCCCATTATTGGTGGCCGATGCAAATACTGTCTTGCCTCAGGCTGTCATCCTGTGAGACTTCAGCCTGGAGCAGTGAGACTGAAAACCCAGGCGGGCTGGGGTCAGAGATGGGGTCAACCCAGCAGGAGTTGTCAGATCAGAGCAGGGGTGAGAAGGAGGTCAGATGGGAGATCAAAGTCCAGGAACTAGGCAGGTACACAGAGTTCCAAGGATGGTGGCCAGTGGCTGGAGCCCCTTCAGAAAATGTCTCATGGGCAGGTCTCCTGAGTTGGCCTTCTGCTCACAGGTTCTTTGTGATTGACCTGGGTTTGGGTTCCCCCCTCACAAAGAGGACACAATCCGTCAACATTATTCAGCAGGCTTCATGTTCACATGATCAGACAAACTTGAAAATCCTGGAAGCAGACTTGTTTGTTCTAGTCACGCAGCCCCAGGCTTGCTGCTACTTTTTAGATCCGCAGTCTGACTCTGGCTGTGCATCAGAACCACCTATTTGAAACTTGTTCAAATGCAGATTCCCATGTCCCCCCCCTCAGAGGATCTGATTCTTTAGGTCTGGGGTGGGCTGCTGACATCTTGAGAGGCTGTATGATGCGGAGGTTGCACTCGGAGGCTCCGGAGCCAGGCTGCTTAGATCTGCAATGGTTCTGCCACTAACCGGGGACCCTGTTGGTACTTCACCTTTCTGTGCCTCAGTAGCTTATCTATAAAAGGTAATAATAATATTCAGCTTATTGATTTGATGGCAGATTATTTAATATATGCCAAATCTCAAAATACAATAAATGTTATTTACTATTGTAATCTTTATTTTTACCCAAGTACAAGTGATTTAGAAACACAGTCCTTCTTCCCTCCCTCCCTTCCTCTCCCTTCCTTTCTTCCTCACTCCCTTCCTTCCTTCCTTCCTTCCTTCCTCCCTTCCTTCCTCCCTTCCTTCCTCCCTTCCTTCCTTCATTAATTACTGAGTGCGCCTACCTGCCAGGACCCATGCTAGACATCCAGAGTCCTCCCCAGTTTACAGTCTAACAGGGAAGCCAGGATTGGGAAACACTGCTCTACTCACTGCCTTCCAAACTCTCATTGGAGTCTGAAGCTCTGGGCTTCCCGTCTGGTGTCCCTCCAGCCTAATTACCTTCATTTGCTCCTTGAAACGGAACATAATGGAAAGAACAAAGGAATCATTTGGATTTCGTTCGCCATTTTCTAGTTAAGTGACATCAGACAAATCACATGTAGAAGGTACCTTTGTCTACTGCTTCCTGTGTATCCATGTTCTAGGAATGGCTCTGCCTCTCCCCTAACCACAGAGCCAGGAAGAGAACAGCTAAACACACCTGTGATTCTGCCCCTCGCTCCAGGCCACAGATTATTGGTGGGGGCAGGCAACTGACCCAAGTTGAGCCAATCACATCCCACCTTCAAGACCCTGGAGTGCAGCTAAAGCCTTGCTGCCTGCCTCTGGCTGCTTTCTTGAATGGAGGTGATGTTAGGAGCTGTTGGCAATGGACATCTTCTATCATACGTATTAGGAAAAAGAGCGAATCAGTCTGCAGCAAGAAAGAAAAGCAAAGCTCATGGTTGAATTTTTCAGGATGCTGAGGGTCCTAATTGCCTCCTTATGCTGTCCCTAACCTTAGATTCTGTGACACATCTTCTATCCTGATAATAAATTTCTCTTTGTGTTGAAGTCAGATGTAAGGCTTCTCTTGTTTTCCCCGCTGCCTGGAAGACAGGCTGTACCTCCAGCAACGTGTCTTCCATGTTCAAGAGATCAGTTTTTCAAGGGCAGCTCAAGGGAGAAGCAAATTCAGGTCTGGAGTCTTGGGGCCAAATTGCTTCTGTTCCTACTTTGAGCTTTTGGGTCAAAGAACTTGAGGAGCACAGAGGTCAGGGTCTTGAACACTAGAGGGGACCTGGCCAGGCCTTTCATGGGAGGGACCCCTATTTCTAACTCTCCTTAATTAAGGAAGAATCTTCCAGAGAGCCACAGTCTCTCCTGCCACGTGGTCCTGCTCTGTTCTTTTATATTCACAATTCCTCAGACATGGACACCCCTTTCCAAATTGAGCTGCATTTCTGCCACACACTTGGAGCTGGTTATTAGGATATGTCTCTGTGTCTTGGGGATAGGGGTTTGGATGGGAACAGGAAGGTGGAGTACAGCCATTCCTGTTCTAGTATGTTCTGAACTTCTGGTGTTTTTTTTTTTGTTTTGTTTTTGTTTTTTTTACCTCAGGCCTGCCTCTCCTAGCATGTCACAGGGATGATTGATGTTCCTTTCCCTAGCACCCCTTTTGATCAACTAGGTATTAATTCCTCCATTTTATAGACAGGGATGACATTTAGCTGGTTTACACCAGTACAGCCTCAAATGCTTGTTAACTTAGTAAAAAAAAAAAAAAAAATTTTTATTGATTGTCGCTCCAGTTCTCCTAAGTGCCACTCCAGTTGCTTTTCACCCTGGTTTCTTCCCTGGGATCCCCTAGACCTCTATACCATCCAGCAACTAAAAGGTTAATACCAAGCACATCAGGAACTTCCAGCATACTCACCACTCTAGAACTTTGGCTTAAACACTTGGGCATGTTTTCTGATGTGTTCCTGCCTCTGCCTCACTAGTTAGACTTTTATTTTATTTTATTTTATTTTATTTTATTTTATTTTGTTTTATTTTATATTATTTTACTTTTTTTATTTTATTTTATTTTATTTTATTTTATTTTATTTTATTTTATTTTATTTTATTTTATTTTATCTTATCTTATCTTATCTTATTTTATTTTATTTTACTAGTTAGATATTTTATTTTTTAAAAAATTTTTTTCAACGTTTTTTTTTATTTATTTTTGGGACAGAGAGAGACAGAGCATGAACGGGGGAGGGGCAGAGAGAGAGGGAGACACAGAATCGGAAACAGGCTCCAGGCTCCGAGCCACCAGCCCAGAGCCCGACGCGGGGCTCGAACTCACAGACCGCGAGATCGTGACCTGGCTGAAGTCGGACGCTTAACCGACTGCGCCACCCAGGCGCCCCGAGTTAGATATTTTAAATACCTTCCTGTTTACAGGTGAAGTTTAAGGAAGTTAACTAATTTAATTTGTTTACTCATTCATTCATTCATTACATTTTTAAAGTTTATTTATTTATTTTCGAGAGAGGGCATGAGCCGTCCTGTCTATACCACAAATTACTGACCTTGTGATATAGGGCACAGCTGTCCCTCAGCCAGAGGCCCTCTGCTACCTCAGCAAGTACATCTTTCACCAAACTGGGCCATCTAGTCACAAGAGGTACAAAAAGGAATATCAGAGATACGGAGATGGATGGTGGTAATGCTGCCCAACACTACAAATGTATTTGATGTAACTGCATGGTACAATTAAAAATGGCTAAGATAGTAAATTTTATGTTAAGCGTATTTTACCACAATAAAGAGGAATATTCGACAAACTGGATAAGGATGGTCTCCTACAACCTAAACTCTGTGGTAGGGTCAGAGAAAGAACTTTTGCTCCTCAGCCACGCACAGTGTCTGCCCCTGGGGTCATTTCTACCCACAGCCCCTCTGAAGGCAGCTTTGGGTATGATCCCCATCCAGCCCCTCCACCCATGGACATAGCTGAGGAGCCCAGGCATAGGCATCTGGCCCAGGACAGGCAATCTAGAGCTAGGAAGAGGCAAGAAAGATAGGCTGTACTCCCAAATTTGAACCAAGGAGGACTTCTTGTAGAGCAGAAGGTGAGGAAGCTGCTTGGGAGTGGGAGAAGCCAGCAGAGACACCAAGAAAAAGTGGCCCAGGGGCACCTGGGTGGCTCAGTCGGTTGAGCATCCGACTTGGGCTCAGCTCATGATCTCACAGTTTGTGAGTTTGAGCCCTGCATCAGGTTCTCTGCTGTCAGCACAGAGTCTGCTTCAGATACTCTGTTTCCCTCTCTCTCTCTGCTCCTCCCCTGCTCTCTCTCTCTCTCTCAAAAATAAATAAAACATTAAGAAAGAAAGAAAGAAAGAAAGAAAGAAAGAAAGAAAGAAAGAAAG
>NW_024412388.1:25449540-25574099 GCF_014898765.1 Herpailurus yagouaroundi
AAGAAAGAAAGAAAGAAAGAAAGAAAGAAAGAAAGAAAGAAAGAAAGAAAGAAAGAAAAAGTGACCCAACTCTAGCAAGAGAGTGTACTTGCCTGCCAGTATCTGTTACCCTCCATGCTGGCAAAATGTCTAATAACAGGTTCTCTGGCCGGTTGGGAGTGCTGGAGGGAAGTCCACATTAGTAGTATTTGCCAATTTCTTTGGTGTAAATACTCCCACCAAGGCTGATTTCAAGAAGTCATATCAATGAATAAGGAATTGGAAGGGGGGCAATGCATGTGATTGGCTCTCATGAGCCTACATAAGCCCACTCCAAACACCACCAAATTGTCCCCTTCTTTCTTCTACTAACAGAAAGTCCCCTTTGTGTTTCATCAGGGCTCATGGTCACTTGGCTGGAAACTGGCTGTGATATACACCTGTGCCCTGTATCACATGTGCCCTATGGCCACATAAAGAAGATCTGGTCAGGGGCCTGTGAACAGAAGTGATGTGGGCAGATTCTCTGTACCTCCTTACGACCAGGAGCACTGGTCATTCCAGCTCTCTCTGTCCTCCTTCCTGCAGGCTGGAATGTGGACATGGTAGAGATGAGGAGAACATCTTGGATGGTAGCGGGGGATGCAGGTTGGAGAGAAACTGGATGTTTGGGTGACCTCACCCAGCAGAGCTTCCTAACCACCCTGGACCAGTCACTTACGTCTTCTGTTTTAGGAAAGAAGTCAATGTGTACCTTGTTTAAGACTTTTATTTTGAAACCTCTTATTATGGCAGCTTATCCGACTACTGCCTAATACTTAGCTCTAGGACCCCCAAGGATTTGATGCATTTTTATGGATATCATTGCGACAAACTCTACCCTCTGTTTTAAGATGTCCCAAACGAGTCTGTCTAGATTATAAGCGAAAGATTACTAGTCAGCATTTGCTAGGCTATGCAGCAGAAACCACCCCACAGTCTCAACAGCTGACAACAACAAGGTTTATTTCTTATTTACGCCACATGACAGCAGGTCATTTGAGGTCCTGTTCTATATGTGTTCACATTCTGGGTCTCAGACTGAAGGAGTGGCGCTATATCATTCCAGAGACAGAAGCGAAAATGCCGTGGCTGAGTCTTACAATGACTCTTAAAGCGTCTGCTGGGATGTGGCACATGTAGCTTCTATTCATGTTCCATTGGCCAAAGGAAGCGAATGGCCTAGGCAGACACCAAGGGGGCAGTGAGGTATAGCCCTCCCCACAGAGAAGCACTGTGAGTCTCATTGCTATGGTCAGAGATGGATAACCCTTTTACTGAGAGTTCAACAAATAGTTGGGAATAATAATACAACCTATCACGAGAGCCTAAAGTGAAAAACATGCATTATGCTGGGAACAGATCCTATTCTTATTCCCATTTTGCAGGCGAGGAAACTGAGGCTCAGAGAAGATAAGGGCCATGTAGTCATATAGTCCTATGCTACTCTTAGAACTGCAAATTCTGAGCAGCTCATCTCAATTTCTCTGCCATGGATCACCTTGTTGGTAATAAAACCCTGTAGATAGTCCAGAAGACCCACTGCTTTCTATTTCTGGAAACCAAGCTCTGGAGTTCATGAAGAGCTCACTAAAGGTCAGCACGTAGAAAGAGAGGAAGAGGCTGCAGACAGTGGAGACAGGAAGTTTGGGGGCTCATCCGGGGGCTCTGCCACTAAATCACTGTTCACCTTCAGGAAGTTATTTAACCTCTCTGGGTCTCTGTCATCTGAATATGGAAGAGGTCCTAGTATAGCTCAGAGTATGAAATTTTAAGGTTAATCTGGCTGTAGGATGCTGATATCTAATCACACTATTCCCAGGGGAACTTGGGAGTCCCTCCTCAGAAGCCCTGTTCTTTATTTGAAAACTACCTCGAAAGATACACATCTATGCTCATTATTCAGCCATCCATCCATCTATTTATCCATCCATTCACTCATTCATTCATCAAAGGTTCATGGCAGGTCCTCTGTGCCAGGCTCTACACTAGGCCCTGGGGGTGCAGAGATGAATCAAATGTGGTCTCTTGCCTGTAGGACTTTACAGTCTATTGGAGGAGACAGAGATACAGATAATGGCGAAAGCTGCAATAAGTTGTTCTAACCACAAAATGGTGTGGTCAGAGCTATCAAGGAGTCTGTGCAAAGAAGCTGCACCAGGCCAGGGAGGAAGCGACTTCTTTGGCCCAGGTGTCAGCTCCTGGGGCCGACAGATGAGGGAGGAAGAACCAGCAGAGAGGCGAACACCATGAGTTCAGACGAGGCCTTTGGTATGTGCAGGAGGAGGTGTCCAGCAGGTCACTGAGACTGGGTCTGAGGCCGGGGTGGGTGTGGGGGAGCTGGAGGTTCAGGATGTGGATTGGGTGTCTTTCACTGAGGATGGTCACGGAAGCCATGAAAACATACGAGATTGTGATTTCCCTTCTGCACACCGTTCCTGAACTTCCGGTGGCCCGGCCGCACAGAGCGGCCACACACACCAGCCTTTCCTGGGGAGGGCCCTGCAGGGGACTGACCTAAGCTGGGTGCACCAGTGTACAAGTCAGCCCCGATAGGAACAAATGTGCAACACCAATTCTGTTTTATGGCCTTGTCTGATGCTAGGACACGTAGAGAGGTCACCAGGTCATCCTCGGTGCAGCAGGGACATAAATCAGGCAGCACCCTGCTTCCTGAGGCCCCAGCCGAGGAGGACAGGGCCTATCCACCTCTAACTGGGATCAATTACAGGCCATTCCTGTGCGGGCCCAAGCTTCCTTCCACAGAGTTGTGCAGGCCTGGCCCCAGGAGGCCTGGCAGAGAAGCAGCTCTTAGGCCGTGTCTGTGACAAGATGCAGGGCTCTAACCTGGACAGGGAGAAAGAAAGAGCTACTCGCCTAAGTGGAGAAGGTAATAACGGTGATAAGGAAATGGTATCTACCAAGTGCACTGGTCTAGGGCATGCCTTAACGTGCATGCTTTCATTTTAACGCCACTGTGACCTTCTCAGGTAGGTTCTCTTGCTGGCCTCATTTGTAAAATGAGGAAACTGAGGCTCAGGGAGATTGGGTAACTTGCTCAAGGCTACCCAATCAGAAAGTGGTAGAGTCCTGAATTCCAACCCAAGCCTGTCTGCCTCCAGCAGCTCAACTCGAAAGAGTGGTAGAGAGATGACAGCTGGCCCAGACAGCCTGTCCTTTGGAGTCAAATAGGCTTGGCTTCCAACGTTGGCTTTGCCACTACTTAAGCGTGTGGTCTCAAGCTGGTTACTGAACTCCCGAAGCCTCAGCTTCCTCGTCTGTAAGACGGGGAACACAGAACCTACCTTGTGACATTGTTATGCAGACTAAGAAGAATACATGCAAAGTACAAGTAAGTGCTCAGGTGGTAGTATTATTGTTATCCTCATCACCATCCTGATCCTTGCCTCATACCTTTGCTTACCACACTCGAGTAAATGGAAGAGTAAGTACAACAGCTTCAAGCATGAGAGAAGCTTGCACACCGGGGGGCCTGAAAGTGATCTGATCTGGTGTAAGTAGAAAGAGGGGTAAAGTAACAGGATAGAGGTTCAAACGACAGACAGAGGCTGTATCACGCAAGGTTGGCTGTAAACCGTAAGGATTTAGGGCTTTGTTCTGAGGTCAACTAGAAGCCATTGAAGAATTCTAAGCAGGTAGAGGAGTGTAGTTGACTTTGCTTCTCAGAGAGATGCTCTAGGTGACCCATCTGTTCTCCCTAGTACCCCTAGTGAGTACAGCAGTGCCTAGGACATGGTGGGTGTTCAAAGACCTTTGTTAAATAAATTTGCCCAAAGTTACCGCTTTATCCAGGCCTGCTCAGTTATGAGAAACAAGTGAGCACTCTTGTTAGCCCAGGGAAAGATGGTGTATTTTAGGGATCATTTTAGAGGCTGTCTAGGGAAGATCAAGAACAGAGACTAGAATGGGGACATGATCTTGAATCCAGGTGGCTGCAGATCCTCAGCAGACACGATGCACAGGTCATCAAGGGCGCAATCTGCCTGCTTCGTTACTCCCTGCCGCTCCCTCTAATTATTATTATTTGTTTCTTACTTCAAAATCTCAGAGAGACAATCTGATGGGCTTACTCTCATCTTTTCATGCAGCATGAGTCTGAAGGAGGAAGCCATGAATACCTGAATGACATTGGGATTCCATGAGATAAAAAGGAGGGAGGGGAGATAGCTGTTGGGAAGGCAATCGATAGCGAACACTACATTACCCAAATAATTATTTAATTGCAAGTTGTGATACGTGCCTTGAAGGAGAAGTACAGGGTGCCATAAAGGGGTGTAAGAGGATCTAAATTAGATTGGACGCCTACAGATTGACTGTTCTTGAGTCAATACTCTATTACTTAGGATACAGGCTAACTTAAATGGGATGCAAGTTTATTTTTCTCACATGAAAAGTCTAGATATGAGTAGTTCACAGCTGGCAGGGCCAGCTCTGTCCCAAAGAGTCATCTGGGACCCAGGTTGGTGGTTTGATGCTACTATTCTCAAAATGAGGCTCCCATTTCTGAGTCCACAGCCCCAGGGGTAAGCCAAGGAAGCTGCCACATCGCTTCTGCTCACCTCCTATTGACAACAAACCACAGCTACATAGCCATACTTATCTGTGGGAAGTCTGGGGGATGTAGAATCCGGCAGGGCAGCTGTGTGTTCTCTGTTACAACTCGGGGTTGGGGGAGAAGAGAGAGGGAAAGGAACCCATGGAGGCAAGAGGTAGTGTGCGGGGCACACGCACTGACCAGCAGTCCGACAGACTATTGAGAGACGTTCAGGGGCAAGCCCTGCCACGGGAACATCTGCCCCACTGATGTCCAGGGCAGAGCGGAGGAGGCAGCAAAAGCAACAGATATGACCGCTGCAGAAGCATGCATGGGGCAACGCTGGGACTCCCCCAGATGCCAAGGGCACAGCGAGCTTGTGACGATTCTGAGCCTTGCAGTTTACCTCGGTTAGGATGACGCAGTATTGAATTAGGAACATATGTGTCCAAACGATATCGTGGTCTCTTTCGTTCCCGCAGGCTGACGAGGTCTGTGAGCATCCAGGTTATCCCTGTCACACAGAGGGAGGCTCCTGGATCAGAGTGCTGCCGGGTCTGGGTGTGGGAGGGGGAGGCATGGAAGGAAGGTCCAGGCACCAGATCAAAATAGGGGAAGACGTTGACAAAGCATGCTTGCGGTGTTCAGGTATCCCCCTAAGAAGCGATAGCCTCCTGTGCATGCTGTGGCCTGCAATCAAGCAGGGGCAGTGGCATTGCCCAGGACCCCGGAGGCATGGCTGCAGGTGTGGCCAACAACAGCTGTGCCTGGCGGGAGCGGGGGTGGCAATCAGGCCCTGAAGGATGAGTCAGCTCAGCAGGAGTGTGGAGAGGGTTGAGGGTCAGCAGAATAGCCTGGCTGTGGTGGGAAAGGACTTCTCCTTGAACAGAAGTGAGGTATGTTTGGGAATCAATACAAGTTGGTGCAGACACTTAACGGAGCTGGAGACCATCTGATCACTCAAAAATCACTGTCCCAAACCCACGCAGATTGTTCCAGCTCCTCCCCTCTCTTCCCTTTCCGTTGGCAGGTGATGGTGGCTCCCTTCCACCTTGCTCCCCCATCCACTGGGACTGTATTGCTGAGAGGCACCGGGTCCTGCATATTTTAGCAAGTGGCCCTCAGATCTCAATAGAGATGTGAGAAGAGGCTCTTTCCCACAGGAAGGTTTTGGGTCCTCCCTTGGATAAGATTGGTGAAGTAAGTCCTTGGAGCCTAAGGAGGAAGATGTTACTTAGTCAGAAGAAAGGTATGAGATGGGGCACCTGGGTGGCTCAGTCAGTTGAGTGTCCAACTCTTGACCTTGCGGTTCATGAGATCGAGCCCCACTTCAGGCTCCGTGCTGACATTGTGGGGCCTGCTTGGGATTCGCTCTCTCTCTCTCTCTCTCTCTACACCTTCCCTGCTCCTCTCTCTCTCTCAAAATAAATAAATAAACTTAAAAAAAAGAAGAAAAGAATGAGAAAAAGCATGGAGACATAGCTGGATATAGTGTGTTGAGGGGGTTCTGTGGGGGTGGTAGCAAAGGGGGCAGCTTGTCACGTGTAATGCTACCCGCTGCAGGAAGGAATCAGAGCCTGGCCCGAGATGACACCCAGCTCAGAAGGACTTGTAGCTGAGGTCATGAGATGAGGAGCTCAGGATGTCCACTGACTAATGATCCATTTCTGTAGATGGCTTTCTGGTGTACAAAATGCTTTCACAACTCTCACTGGTTTAGCCGTCTATCACCGTGGAACACTGCAACCCAAAACAACCACATTCATTTTGCTCACAGACCCGCAATTTGGGCAGGGCTTGGCAGGAACAACTCGTCTCTGTTCCACTTGGCATCAGCAAGGACAGTTGGAACCATCGGGAAGCCCTGTCACTCACACGTCTGGCACTGGATGCTGGGGCATGAGCTGAGGCTGTGATTTGGAACACCTATGTGGCCTCTACGTGAGGCCTGGGCTTTCTCACAACAGAGTGGCTCGGTTCCAAGGGTGAGTGTCGCCAGACTGAGATCGAGGTGGAAGCTTTTCTAACTTAGGCTTGGAAGTCATGTTACATCACTTGTGCATTTGGCTTGTTAGCAGTTGGTCACTAAGGTCTTCCCATATGCAAAGGGAGAGGAATTACACTTTGCCTGTGGTTAGGAATAGTGTCAAAAAATTATAGACATGTTTTAAAAACACCACGCCCTGAGAAGTTGGCCTGATGGGGTCTACGTTCCAGAAAATCTGGGTGATTTGCCAAGATCACACAGCCACCAAAAGACAGAACCAGGTCTAAGTATGATATACCTGCGTGTGTGTGTGCGCGTGTGCACGTGCACTCACACACACACACACACACACACACACACACACACACACCCCTAACCTAGCTAGTACTTTACATAATTTGCCATCACTACTAAGTTATCTAATAGTCATTTTATTTTTAAAGTTTATTTATTTATTTTGAGAGAGAGAGAGAGAGAGAGAGAGTTTGCAGAGGGAGGCAGAGAGAGAGAGAGAGACAGAGAGAGAGAGAGAGAGAGAGAGAGAATCCCAGGCAGGGCTCAATTCCATGACTCTAGGATCATGACCTGAGCTGAAATCAAGAGTTGGATGCTTAACTGACTGAACCACCCAGGTGCCCCTAGAATACTCGTTTTATTTATTTAAAAATTTTTTTAAAATGTTTATTTATTTTTGAGAGAGAGGGCAGAAAGAGAGACACACACAATCCAAAGCAGGCTCCAGGCTCCGAGCTGTCAGCACAGAGACTGATGCGGGCCTGAACCCACAAACTGTGAGATCATGACCTGAGCTGAAGTCGGATGCTTAACCAACGGAGCCACCCAGGAGCCCCAAGAGAATAATCATTTTAAACTCAATGTTTCAAAAGTCGGACTCTTATTTTCCCTAAACCTGTTCTTCCATGGTCTTGGTGCCATCCTTGACTTCTTTTTCTCTCATATCCCCCCCTCAAACCCATCAGTCAAGGCTGCAAGTTCTGCCTTCAAAATGCAGCCAAAATCTAACCACGTTTTCCTTCTTCTCTGGTTGGCCATCATGGTACAAGCTGACATCATCTCATACCTGCATTTTTGCAATAGCTCCTTGCTTGTCCCTATACTTCTGTTCTCACTTTCCCACTGCTACCCTCACCCATTCTGCTCTCATCATAGCAGCCTGAATGATTCTTTTACAGTAGAAATCAGATTGTGTCACACCTCTTCTGAAAGCCCTGTGATGACCCCCTGTCTCACTCAGAGTTGCCAAAATTCTTTCAATGACCTTCCTGGCCTCGTCTCCTACAACTCTTATAACACCCTGTTATTCGCCTCTTTCCCCAGAACTGTAGCAAAGGCCATTCATCCCCAAGCAGAGCATCCTGGCAAGGTCACACCACAGACAGGGAACCATATGGAAAGGGATTTCTCAGTAGTCCCTGAGGAAGGAAGATGCTGGGTTCTCTTCCCTCAGGGCTCCCACAGTAGATCTTGGATGTGGAGTGGGGTGGGTGAGGTGGGGGGGAAACATGGAGCAGATGTGGTGGGTGGTGGGAATGGATGGGAGGGGGAAACGTGACTAGGGCAAGGAGGGGGTGGGGCTTCTGCACCCTCCAAAATGGACTTTGGTTTAGCTCAGCCTGGTATTCCCATTGGATGGAGTGACCATTGTCAGCCATGAAAATGTGGAAGCAAAGATGGCTGTTCAGGAGAGAATCGAAAGTTGAAGCAGAGATGACAGAGAAAGAGAAACTACTAGAAGGTCTCTGACTGCCCCACCCCCTGGCTTCAGTCCTCCCCCAGGCCTGGCTGATTCAGGATTCCATGAGATACCCCTGCATCTTCCCAACAAAATATGCCCGGGGTAGTCTGTGTTGATTTCTGTTCCTGAACACAAAAGGACCTCAGCTAAGACAATGGAGTAGCCCAGCTGCCTCGGCTGGGTTCCCATTTGTTCTGTGTATCAGTATCTCCATCCTCATTCTATAGCCCTTGTTTGGACTCCTCTGCCCTTGTGATGTCTGAAATAACAGGAAACAGGGCATCCTTACCCAGGGCTGCTGGGAATTACACCTGAAAACAGCAAAGGCACAAAGGCCATAACAACAAAGGAACTCACAGTCAAACCCCAATGGTCCCTGAAAACCCGAATGGGGAGTGGTAACTAGGACATTCTCACCTTTTACAGAGGAAGAAACTAACTGCCTCAGGGATGCCCTCGCATAGGCCATTTGAAGTTCCTTGGGCCACATTTTTGCATCTGAAGAACGTGAGGGAAAAGCGTACAGAAACTGGGTCATGAGGATGGAAAGAGAGCATAGTGTCTGGCACAGTATGTTCTCAACAAATGTTAGTTATTTTTATTATTAAAAAGGATTTTAGGTAGCCCCCAAAAGGGGGATTCTGGGACGTAAAACATCTCTGGGCTGATATTGTTTAATGTGCTTCTCAGGATGCCTGGCTTATAGGAAGGTATGAGAAATGGTGGTTCTGAGGAAAGCATTTAAAGTTGGGACAAGAATTGAAGTGAACTCAGGCAAGCAAAAGCCATTTGATTTGGTGGTGGTGGAGCTGTCTAGTGAACATCTCTTCATTTTATTCAGAATTCCAGTGACATTACTTGAATTTCTTATGTGGTGAAATCACTAAGAACTGGTTATGAGTAGAAATTATATTTGCTGACCAGTTGACAACTCATAGAGAAGGTGGTCACTTGGGTTCATCAGAAGTCTGTCCTCCAGGAGGACAGGAGTGCCTAGGCAGTGTTGGGGGGTGGGGGGAGAAAGAGGAAGTAGGAGATAGGGGATGGAGAGAAAGTAGGGGAGAAAGGATGTGCAGAACGTGGAGGCAAGAAAGATGGGTGAATGGAGAGAGAAAGAAGGCACCCCCAGAAAGTGGCCCCTGACCAAAGCAAAGGCATCTATTTCATTTTATTTTTTATTATAGTTTATTTTATTATTTCACTTCACCCCAACTCACCTTACCTCACTTCACCTCACTTCACTTCACTTCTTTGCAAAGCTGTTTTCTCCATTCTCCTTCTTCCCAGAGCTACCGCATGAGAATCAGTCTGACCTCAGCTTCCTTCTATAAACTCCTCACATCACATCCCAAGGAAGTGATGGTGAGACCCCGGCCTTCTGAATGTGTGTGGGGTGCAGTGGGCCAAGGGTAGTGGGAGGGGTCTTTTGGGCTCTAAGAGCTTCACTTACTTCCCAATGGTCAGGAGTGGAGGCTGCTTGTTGCCACCAACACTCCATCCATCCCATCACCCTCCCCTGGCCTGCCCACGCCTCTGGGTTCTAATCCCAGCTCTGCCACCTGCCCTCTGCTCGGCCCTGGAAAATCCCTTTCTCCACTTTGCGTCTCAGTTTCCCCATCTGAAAAGGAAGGTGTTGGCCTAGATGAACTCAGAGGACCTTTCCAGCTCAGGCAGTCTTAAATCTCAGATTCCTGACCAAATGAGGCAGGAAAGGATCCCAGAGTTTCCCATCAATGTTGGCCTTCTCAACTCCTACGTGAGGAATTGGGATAAAGCAAATCAGACTCCTGGTTACCATAAGAAAGGGAAACTTAAGGCAGAATCCCTTTTTGGTAATAGGGTAGAAGGAGCAGCAGCTCCAGCATCTAATTTCTGGGGGATCGGCAGTGCAAGCTAAGGCCAGCAGCAGCAGAACTGGGACCAAGGGCAGTGAAAACCCAGCTTTAAGTCAGAGCACTCTGACAGATCAGACGTACAATGGTAAAGGAGTCAATTTATGAAAATCCCAGTCACCTGGAATGAAGTGCTCATCGAAAGCAAGGCTCTAGAGGCTGAGTGGCCGTGCGATGGAGCAGCATGAGGGGCACGGAGACTTCAAGCTCATATCCTAACTACTCAGCTTGATTGTCCACCCAAAAGCTAAGGATGTTTTATGACTGTGATTGAAGAATCTCAAATTTCTTGCAGAGGCAGGAACAAGGGGAAGAGGTAGTAATTACTGGAACCAGGGCCCAGAGTCAACCAGAGGAAGTGGGAACTGTGGCAGGCCTGCCTTGCAGGAGTTGGCACCATGGGAGAATTGCAGCTCGTGTTGAAGATGCCACCAACAGAGAAGGAGGGGGAAACATCCCGGCACTCTCTCTTGCCCTCCCACCTCTTCTCACTCATGGGAAAGTCAGAGAATATGACTTGCAGGTATTGGCTTGCCAGTGATGTGGAGCAGAGGTGTGGATTCAAGAAGCAGGCCCAGAACTGGTACAGATGGAAAACCATCCTCTTCCCAGTTTAGAGATGTATAACTAGCATCAGATTCCAGTATACCTAGAAGGCAATTACAAAGTAAATCCAAGGGAAGAGGCAAATAAAGAGGTTCTGCTCATTTATATTGTCCAAATCTAAAGAATACACGTGGAAGCAGGCCCTGAGGGTGTGGGGCCAAGGAGGAAGCAACATAATTTTAGATTGTACTGAACGTATCGATACGGATGCATTGACCAGAGATTTTTATTGCATTAGACTAGTTTGAGTGGCCAGGAATGTTCTAATTTGTTTGCTTTGTTGGTTGATTAGATCTTGGACTAACCAGTGGTCTACTAAACAAAGCTAAGATGCCATAAATTCCTTGGTATAAGATAGAAGGGGGGAGGTTGAGAGTACATTTCCATATGCGCTGTGTTTCTCACTGTATTCCTAGAATGGGCCCAGAAGACAATCTCTTTCTGAAAGCACTGAGAAATGCATTAGTGAGGGGAACACTGTCATCTTTGGAAAACTCTATTATTACTGTTCTCTGTGAGACTGGGGATAATCATAGGAAGCTGCAGTTGATATGGGCTCCCTAATTTCAGTAGTGCTCCCAGTACCCTAGAGCAGCAGATCCCAAGCAGTAGCTCTTAACCACTACAGGCAAGGTGGGCATGGTTACTTATAGGCATAGAAGGGGGCTTCAGATGCTAAATGAATGACAAATGCCTACTACCATCTACTCCTTGGCTTGTCTATTGACATAATCCCTTTTCCCAGTACTTATGCTTCAAAGTAAAGCTTCCATCAAGTGTAATACAACCGCTAATATATTCACTCCTCCCCAAAGGAGTCAACCTAAATCTCATGAATAATTATATCCAGCTGCCAATTCATGATCTGTGGGATATGGTACCTCCTGTGATGACTACTATCTTATCTCAAAATTCTATAATCTGAGCAATAAATTGTAAAATTAACCACCACCAACACACTATTTAATAATAATGAGGGAAAGCAAAGAAGAGAAAAATGAGTTTAAGATAGTTAAATTGCTGCATTTGATTGAGTCTAAGAATCAGTTGCAAGACAGGGCGCCTGGGTGGCTCAGTTGGTTAAATGTCCAACTTCAGCTCCGGTCACGATCTCGCAGTCCATGAGTTCCAGCTCCGTTGGGCTCTGTGCTGACAGCTCAGAGCCTGGAGCCTGCCTCAGATTCTGTGTCTCCCACTCTCTCTCCCCTCCCCCACTCACACTCTGCCTCCCTCACCCTCAGAAATGAATAAATGCCAAAAAATAAAAAATAAAAAAAAAAGAACAGGTGCAAGACAAATCATTATTTTATGTAGGAAGATGATCCAGTTGAATGACAACATAATGCTTTCTCACCACTTATAACTTGGAGCGATTTTATACATATTTAGACAGATTTTTATCTTATATGACTTTGTACACACAAAAAATTAAAATGTAAGAAAAATTGATTGATTGTGGCATTCCTCAAATTCCTTCATATTCATAGTGCTCCTCTGAGCTCTTCCCACGTTATTTCCCCAACACAGAATATGCACCCCCGCTGCTTCCTTTCCATGCTCTTCTTGAACGTACGATAACTTTTTACTTCAATGTGGAATTATAGTGTCATATTTCAGTAGATGTCGTAAAGGAGGACCAAACTAAAATAGGTGGGATCAAGAATATCTGTATCTCAGTTGATGTGCTGATAATGTGAACAGCTACGACCCAACTATGCATATGCATGGGCAACAGTCACCGCATCCTGAATGTTGCCTGGTTACCAGCAATAGCCAGGTGTTATTAATCGTAGGACACAGCCCTACAATTGTTCAAAGGTGTTAAAAATGTGAAAAAATGAACATCTTCAAACTGATGAAGTACAGTTCCTTATAATTTGAGGAGTGGAGACAGACAGCTGCAGACCCAGTTCCCGCACTACCCCCGGTGGTACCATGAAGCCCTGCTAACAGGTTTGTGATTAGTCTCTTTACCCACAAACCTCTTTGACAACTTGTAATTTGAATGTGCTGTTTCCTGTTGGGGCTCTCAGTAATGCACTGGTGTATTAGCAAGTTTGTTTATTGTTTTTTTTTTTTTTAATATACCTAGAATCCAGCATCCTTGTTCAACATTAGTTTTAATAGTCTGTGTCTAGAAATTCTTGGAATTCCTGTGTGGGCAATCACAGCATCTTATAAATGGCGACCCTCTTGTTTCTTCAAACACTTACAATTTTATAATTTTAATTTTTGTTCTTTTTCTTTCTTATTCTCCTGGCTAAGGCCTCCATTATAATGTTGGATGTAATTGTAGTTGCCTCGTTCCTGGCTTTAAATTGAGTGCAACAGGCTGTTTATCATCAAGAATTAAATGCATTGCAGATCCGGGTAAATACTCTTTTATAAGTTCAAGGCATTTTTCTTCTCTCTGAGTTTATTATTATTATTTTTTAAATAATGATCAGATTGAATACTATTGAATCGTTTACTGCACTCTTTGAGATAATCATAAAGTTCTGTTTCCTCTTTCTGCTCTCCCCTGGAGTCCTGACTCCATCCTGGTGGTGCACAAGGTCAAGGCCCCGAAGACCATTCTTCCTAGCCCCGGCCAGGAAGGACAGGAATGGACTCCTATGGTCTTCTTGTAAAACTCTTGGGCTTTTTGGACTCTTCCACATGGAGCATTACAAGATGTTTAAAAAGGCATCATTTTGATGTATTATTTTGCTTAATAAAACAGCTGCATTTAAAAAAATCCTGATTGACTCAAGATTTCCTTTCTACTAGGGGGAGGAAAGCAAGTAGTATAAGGGGGTGTTGCCATACTGCCACCATATGTCATTTGTAGCAATGTTATCAAGCCAGTATTAGTACACTTGACGTGCAGAGGAGGAAACTGAGGCTCAGAGAGGTGAAACGTACTCAGTGGAGGACGATGGCCGAGTGGGATCCTGGACCTCTAGGCCCAGATCCTGTGCTCAGAAACACTGCCTGCTTGCTCACTCACAGCAGAAAAGTGAGATGGGTCTGTCCTCCCACTAGTGTACTTCTGCCTTTCTCTGGCCCTTGGACCCTGGGCTCCAAGCATCTTCAGGCTGGTATCACCCTCCAGACGCTGTGCGGTTTGGAAGCATTGTGGCCTTCTGCCCCTGCTTCCAGAGCCTCCCGGGTACCCTGGGGGCTGTATACCTGTCAGTGCTGTGACTGTGTGTGTGTGTGTGTGTGTGTGTGTGTGTGTGTAAGCGGAGGATAGGGTCTGGGCTCCCCTCTGGAAAAGGGAAGGGAGGAGAGAGTGGGGTTCTGATTCTGCTTCTCTGCAGACCAGGCTTGGTGCCAAGATGGGCGAGCACTCTTATCCCTTCCTCTGACTGCAGGCTGGACTGCTTCCAGCTGCCCGGTGATGGAAAGCTCCTGGCCACCTCTGAGCTCCCACTTCTTCCTGATTTGCCCCCTGGACTCCAGTCCACCCTTCCTTGCAGCAGTCTTCTCGGTGACCAACCTGACACAGGCCTTGGCAGCTGTGCCATAGAGCGTGGAGGAAGTCTGTTTCACTGGTTCCACTTCTGTCTTGCCCCCGGATGTCCTCTTCCACTTTCCTGAGCTCAGGTCCTGGGGCTGATTTGCATCTCCCCAGCTCCTGCCAGGAAGTCCCGGGGGCTTGGGGCAGCTATAGCAGCTTTTTCATTGGACCCTGAACTGATTACTTCTTTCTGCCCCTGACATCTCTGGCAACCTGAGCTTCCTCTAGTACCTTGCTTTCTTGGGGCCCTGCCTAGATGGGAACTTGGGTATTCAGTTGCCTTCCGGTCTACACAGTTGGCTGTCAAGTATAGTTGGTATCAGAATGTGAGGGAGCTGGCCGGTATCTTCTCAGACCTGGTGCTTGGCCCCTCCTCTGGTGATGCCTGGACACGTTGGACCTGCCATTCACCACCTAGCTGAAAATGGCCAGTCTTTGGGCCCTCCAGGGCCTCCGGCTGGAGGCTCTGTGTCTGGGTCACACCAAGATGGAGGCAGCTGCAGTGGTAGGACTGGGGCTGCAGAGACTGGACTTGAGCTGCCTGCCGGGGCAGCTGCCCCTTTTGAGCTGCACGAGTCGAACTTGGGAACTGCTCTAATGGGGCGCGTAGCTCTGGAGGCTCTGGCTTCCTGCCACAGCCTGTAGATCTTGGGTCTTAACAGCGGTTTGACCAGGTTTAACAGGATGTAACCAGGCTTCCTGGCTGCCGTGCCCAGGCTTCAGGGACTGAAGCTGAACAGCAATCGGCTGCGGAGCGCCACACTGTGCACGTATGAAACAGGGGCCCTGGGTCTGTCCAACAATGGGGTGCATACCCTGTCCCTAGCCACTTCCTCCTGGGGAGCTGCCACATCAGGGAAACCACGTGACTCATCTGGAGGGCCAAGTATTCCAGGGCCTGAGGCTGGGGATGGTGGGCTTGGCAGGAATCCACTAGTAACCCCTCTGCTCACAGTAGATCAGCCTAAACCTGCTGGATACCCACATGGTGCTGAGCCTGGCCTTGGACTTCCAGGGCCCAGAGAGTCCACACAGCTTGAGCCTGTAGTTCCCCTCTGGCCTTTCTGGGGTAGAGTTGTCCCTGCCCAAGAGGCTGGCCAGCTTAGAGCTTTGTGCAGCCTTAGAGAGGAAGTTTTGGAAGCTGGCTCCGCATGTTTTTCCAGTCTTGCAAACCCTGACTCTGAAAGGCTAGGCACTGCAGCTGGGGACCCGGAATGTCGCCAAGATCTTCCCTGCCTTTTGCCAACTCCTCCTGCTTGGCAATAGCTTGGAGGCCCTGTGCTCCCGGGTGCCTCTAGCTTCTTCTTTTGGCAGCTTGCCAGACTCCAGTATCTGCGGGCATGGGTGGATGGGCACAGCCCTGGGCCTGAGGCATCATGGGGCTGCCCAGCCTACGGGAGCTAAAGCTGCAAGCGCTGTGGTCCCCAGCCTGACCCTGCCCAGGGTGGCTTGAGGAGCTGGCCAAAGCGGGTTTGGAGATACAGTCTGCTGCTGCTTTCCGGAGCCCTGGAGGTCTCCGGGTTGTAGTGCTAGACTGGAAGACAGGCTTTGTTCTGGATGGCAGGCCCCAGGAGCACAGTCCCCAGATACCCCAGTATCTGTATATTCTGGGTGCTTCCTTAGCCTGCCAGTGTGCCAGTGCCTGGGTGGAGCCCTGGCTTGAGTGGTTCCCCCAGTACATACATGAACAAGGTATCACACTAGCCGTGCTGGCCAAAAGCTGGGGCCACCCCCAAGAATCCCCTTTTCTCTTTTCTCTGGAGCCACTGCCTCAAAACTTTGGGAGCCAGAACTCTCTTGGGGCCACTCTGCCTGCTGCTTCTGCTGATATCCTAGCTCCTCCTACATGAAGCCAGAAACTCCTGGATCTTCTATCTCTAGCCTTGTTCAGGGCTGGTCTTCAGGATCTCAGGGGTTGGAAGGGGGAGAGTAAGAGGTTCCTCTATGATGTGTTTGTGTCCCACTGTGGGCAAGACCAGGGTTGGGTGGTGCGGGAGCTGCTGTCTACTTTGGAGAGCAGCCTTCCTACCGGCTAGGAGCTGTGCCTCTGCCTCCCCAAGCGCGATCCCGAGGCAGGCAAGGATGTGGCTGACAATGTGGCTGACAATGTGGCAGACGGCACGGCAAGCAGCCGGCTCACACTGTGTGCTGAGTCACCAGGTCCTGCACACCTCACACAGTTGCTTGGAGCGTCACCTGGCCACTTTCCTGCGGGCTGCTCCCCCATCCTCTGGTGCTGCTGCTGGTCTTCCTGAAGCCTGTCTCCCACCACCACCTCCCTTGGCTACCATGGACTGGCTTGGCTGCTCCGCTGAGAGGACTTTCATGTGTGGCCCAAAGAAGACGAAAGAGAGGACGGCTTCTGGGCGTGGCTGGGGAGCAGGCTAGGGCAGCCTGGGTTGGGTTAGAGTGGGTGTGTGCATGTTGGAGGTAGGGATAAGACAAGCAAGCCAGCCTGACAGGGAGAGAGTGGGTATGTGTGGGTGCATGGGACTGAACACAGCTTCTGGTGGGAGGTGGGGGTGCTGCATGTGTAGGGAGGATCAGCTGGTGATTTGGGGAACACAGGCTTTGGGAAGGCTCTGGAAGCTGAATGAGAAAATTTGGGAGATGGCAGGTGGCCGTGCGGTATGTGATGTGATCTCAAGATCTCCAAATCCTGAGTAAATTTACTAAATCCGTGAAATGCTTGGCTTAATTGGACTTTCTGTTTTCGATGGAAACCCACACGAGGCAGAAGGCGAAGGGGCTGGGGTCACGGAAACTGTAGCCCAGAGGAAGTGAAGTTGGAAATTCATGGAGGGTGCGGGAGAGGAGGCAGTGCCGGGAGCAGTCCTCAACTGTGAAATGGGGGTCTGTGCCAAGTTCAATCAGATCTTCAAGGGGCAGAGGGGCCCCTCTTGCCATCTGGGTTATAGAGGAATTGGCAGCTGAGGACCAAAAAGCTGGGATGCTGCCCAGGAGGCAGCAGACTGATCGCCTGTTCCCTCAGTAAAAACACGAAGGCGTGGTCATACCTATGGTCTTATTTGAGCCTCATAACAACACTGGGAGGAAGAACCCACCCCCTTGGCACTCCATGTCTAGCCATGCCAAACTATTTGGAGCTTTTGCTCCAATTTGGAGCTCCCGGAACATCACGTGCTCTTGCCTCTGGGCCTTTGCATGCACTGCTCCTTCACTCAGAAACACACTTTCCCCCAATTTCTCTCCTCTGGGGAGCTACTACAGATCTTTAAAGATCCAGCTTAGCCACCAACTTTCTCCAGAAGCCTTTCCTGACCTCCCAGCCTAGGTAAGCTGCTGCCTGTGGGTTCCCATCAGCTCCTGCACTTCCCTTTCCGAAAGTACTGGTTACACTGTACTGGCCCACACAGGCCTGGGGGCCCCTCGAGCATTGGTCTCCAAAGAGGGGTGCCCGAGATGATTCATGGAGGTTTAGAACAAAACGTTAAAACTCATACGTATTTCTATTCTTTGATCTCATTTTATTCTGAAGCTCGACTGCCTGCTTTATGTGGCTTTATGTTACTTAACCTCTGTACCTCAGTTTCCTCTTTTGTAATATGGGATAGTATTAGACTCTTGCTCAGAAGATTCTGTGACTGTTAAGTGAATATAAAGCACTGAGAGCAGGACCTAGTAATGCATTATAAACGTTCAATAAAAGTTAGCTTTTTGTGCAATTATATATGTACTACATTCATATCCTTATACGTAAATAACACGTTGAGAGTGTGTATTCAAAAATATCTTACTAATAGGAAGCATCACCAATTTACTAATAGGAAATTGGATCTGGAAAGTTTGGAGATCAGGTCCTGGAGACGGACCAGTTTGATTTATCTCTGCATCCTTAGAGCCTAGGGCTGGGCTGGCCCAGAGGGGGTCTTGTAGACAACTGTGGACAGAAAAAAATCTTGGTGGATGGGGAAGCAGAGAACTGGGGTCTGGTTCAGTCTCTGTTGATTATTTCTATATGACACTATGCAGGGCACTTGGCCTCTTAGGGTCTTAGTTTTCCTCTTCTGTAAAATCCCAGGCTTTAATTAAAAAAAAAAAAAAAAAAAAAAAGCTAAGGGAAACCATCAAAGAATTCCAGGCTGGATTTAGGGTGAGGGGCGCCCTCTTGTGTCCGAACGGTGTTTTTCTCTCTCTCTACATCCTCACCACAGGCTTTTCCCAGACAGATGATCCTGAAGCGGCCATCCTTCACCCCGCAAATCTGACTTTCCCAGTTCAGATCCGGACACTCTCTCAAATGTCTGACACACTGTCTCCCCACTCAACCTCCACCCTACTCCACCTGTGATCTTTTCCCTATGCAGCGTGGGACTCAGAAGAGACCTCTGGGGTCAGCCCAGTGATTCAAATTCTGGCCTGACACTTACTATGTGATCTTGAGCAGGTCACTTCATCTGGGTGAGCCACCATTTCCTCCTTGTAAATTGAAAGTAATACTACCAGCCTCATGGGGCTGTTGTAAGACTTCAATAGCGAGGAGTGGTGCATGGGTCACTGTTATGTTCACTGAGCACAATCACATGAGTTATTAACTATGAATAAGTTGGAACATGTTTCATGAACGTGAGAAACTACGCCTTTAAAACTAAAATCTAGAGTTCCCCTAATTTTAGCAGAAGCCAGCATGTACTGAGCACGTGCCAAATGCCACGTACTGTCACTTTCCCTAAAGTCTCATACCCATTAGTAAAAAATAAGAATAATGATTATTAAACTCCTCCTGCCAGAAATGTGCCAAGTCCTTTACAAACTTTTCTCCATTTATTCCTCTCACAAACCCTATTAAGTAGATGCCATTATGATAATTCCCACTTTACAGATGAGGAAACGGAGGTACAAAGAGGTTAAGTAATTTGCCCAAGGTTTTACAACTAGTGAGGGGCAAAGCCAACATCCTGCATTTGAAAGAAGTTTCAGACACAAGCAGTGTGATTCCAGAGACCATGCTTTACCTGCGCTATCTTGTTTAATTTATACAACACTCTACAATGTAGATTCTGTTATATCACTCACATTTTACAGATGCAAAAACCAAACACAAAAGTGATAAAGTGATGCAGTAATTCATTCAAGGCCACGCAGCTAGGAAGTAGGGATTTGGATCCATGCCTGACTACAAAACCCTACATGTTCAACCCCCCTATTAGACTGCTCATATCCCGACCTATTCATAATGGTAAAAAGCGACTGCATTTATATTGAAATTATTCTGATTATTATTATTCAAATAATGATTAACATTTTTCCAACACCCAGAAGTGCCAAGCTCTGTACTAACTGATTTACATAATAATGGCTAACATTTCACTGTGTATTATTAGGACCCAGGCCCTGATTTAATCGTCTTAGGTGTATTATCTCATTGAAGCCTCACAAAAACCCAGCCAACGAGTGTTATTATTATCCTCACTTTACAGGAGAAGAACCAGAGGTTCACCATCCATCCCAAGTTATGTAGCTCCTTTTTTTTTTTTTTAACTTTTTTTAATTAAAAATTTTTTTTTTATTTTAAGAGAGAGAGAGAGCACGAACAGAGTAGGGGCAGAGAAAGAGGGGGGAGAGAGAATCCCAAGCAGGCTCTGCACTCTCTGCGCAGAGCCCAGATGCCGGCTAGAACTCACCAATCGGTGAGATCATGACCTGAGCCAAAACCAAGAGTGGGTGGCTTAACCTACTGAGTCACCCAGGCGCCCCCCCCATCATCTAAGTTTTACTGTGAACTGGAGATGGAACCTACAATTGTCCAACTCTCTCCTGCCTACCAGTCTGGTCACCTCCGTTTACCCTCTTTGTCCCTAATTCTACTCTCACCTCTCCGGTGCCCACAGGCTCTGGCCTCTTTCCGGCAGCAGACCCCCTCGCTGTCAGCTTGAGGGCCCGCCCACTGGGCGGTGCCATGATCTCGGAACCTGCGGAAAGGACCAGGGTTGCGGCAGGCTCCGCCCCCACGAATAGACCCTGTTCCGATTTGTTCCAGTGCCCGGGACCGGGAGCAGATGACACATTTATTGGCTGAGGATATCGGGAAGGCAGCCAACGGAGGCTCGCGCTCGCGCGGTGCCTTCTGGGAGTTGCAGTCTTAGACGCTCCCTTCCCGTGTGGCACCGATCGGACTCCGCGTCCCAGCATTCCCTGCGCGAACCCCGGAGCACTTCCGCCCTGTTGTGAAGTGGGTGTCTCGGTGGGTGAGTCCGGGTGGTGGGGCGGGGGCACCTGAGACTCAGGCTCTGGGCTGGAAGCTTAGGAGGTGGTGGTGTCCTAGAGGGCCAGGGAAGGTGAGAGGGGAGAAAGCAGCTTTTCTTGGCGGGCGGGGGGTGAGGGTGAGGGGCGGCCAGAGGATGGAGCGTCCGGAGATGGGAAGGGTCATAGAGGGGTCGGGGATGAGGAGGGAGATAGAAGGCCCTGGGAGCGAAGACGGTTCTAGAAAGGTATGTAGGTGAGGAGACAGAGAGAGGTTCTGGAGGTAGCAGAGTTCCTAGAAGGGTCTGGAAACCACAGAGGGAAGGATAGAGGGTTCTTGGGCCCTGGCAAGATGAAGAGAAAAAGGCCGGAGCTTGAAGCCCGACCTTAAAAATGGTGTTCCAGCCTCTACTCGCCCGCCTCGACAGACGTAGCAAATCTGATATCCCCTTACACTTCCTCTAATGGTTGTGACCTCTGGAACCCAGTAGGTGGGACTGGCTATCGTGTTCTGCCCCAAATCAGCACCCGCTTCCCTTCTGCCCAATGGAAGTGAATGGCACCTTCGTCCACTTTAGCGCTCTGGTTCCTCTTGGATTCTTCCACGTCCAGGGATCTTCAGACCTTTCAGTTTCTGTTATGTGTCCTGAATCTGCCCCTTTTCTGGTCAGGGTTTCGCACAAGGCTTTCATCTTTTCACCTCCCCAGCCTGGAAAAACACATTGTAGTCAGCGTCACCTATTTAACCCACAAATCTGATTGTGCCTTCTGCTTAAAAACCTTCTTTCTCATCACCTGTAGAATTAAGTCCAAACACCTTAGCCGGATAGTCCAGACTTTTCATAAACTCCCTCTGCAGCCGAATCTTGTGCACCCCATGCTATTTGTTTTTTTCGGTTTCTTGGGGAGGCTGTTTGGTTTTCCACCGTTATGTATGCCCTTCTCTCTGCTTAGAGTACACTTTTTCCGACCGTTCTCTGCCAAGAGAACTATTCTTCGGAGAACCAGCTAACCAACTTGAGTGTTACTTTGTTCAGTTTACCTTAAGCTGATTAAGTCACCCCCAACCCCAGTTCTCACAGACCTCTTTTACCACTTTTGATCATAATTATCTGTGACTTTTTTTTTTTTTTTTTTTTTTTTTGTCTCTTCCACTAGACTGTAAACTTATCCAGGACAGGAACAGCTTCTGAGTCACCGCCATTTCTTCATTGCCCAGCCCAGGATAGTAAATACTTGATGTAAATCATGTAAATCGGTAAATACTTAATGAATGTGTGAGCTTTGCTGTACCAGTTTTTTTTTTAATTTTTTAATGTTTGTTTATTTTGAAAAAAAAATTTTTTTAACGTTTATTTATTTTTGAGACAGAGAGAGACAGAGCATGAACAGGGGGAGGGACAGAGAGAGAGGGAGACACAGAATTGGAAGCAGGCTCCAGGCTCTGAGCCATCAGCTGAGAGCCCGACGCGGGGCTCGAACTCATGGACCGCGAGATCGTGACCTGAGCTGAAGTCGGACGCTTAACTGACTGAGCCACCCAGGCGCCCCTTATGTTTGTTTATTTTAAGAGAGAGAGAGAGCGAGCGAGCCAGAGCGTGAGCAGGGGAGGGGCAGAGAGAAGGAGACATAGAATCTGAAGCAGGCTCCAGGCTCTGAGCTCAAACTGACAGGCTGTGAGATCATGACCTGAGCCGAAGTTGGACGCTCAACCGGCTGAGCCACCCAGGCGCCCCTTTTATGCCAGTCTTAAAGACTGCTTCTTCCAGTGGATTTCCAAGGACATGAGGCTTTAGTCTTTTCGTGCCTGTCAGGGCTGTCTTTGCTGGATGCTGATTCAATACCAATGGGAGTTTAAGCCGGGGATGGCAAATACATAGAATGTGTGATACCACTTTTTCTTCCTGTGTCTGGTGGTCATAGCTAATTGGTGGCAACACATGTTGACATGGGATTCAGATATTGACATGGACAATGCTAAGGACTCTGTCCTTAGCACAGTGACTGAAGTTGGTGCTTTACATGAAGCCTGTTTGCTCTCCCTGGTTTAAACCCTTAAATGTTTAAGCAGTAGCCTGGACCATCAGCCAAATACACTGGCTAGCGTTTGGGGGCTCCTAGTTTCTTCTTCGGAAGTCACAGACCAGTCTTGGCCTTTCCCATGGGACTGGGGCAGCTCTCTTACCATCCCACTGTTCAGTGGGTGGGCTTTTAAGTCCACATCCATACTCAATACCCCAGGAGCCAGGAGGCCCCTTAGCTTCTCCCCTGTATTTGTAAAGGGATCTTGACCCAGTCAATACCTATCCCTCATTGCTTAGGGGAGTCAGTACGCTTTCTAGGTCTTCCTAGATGGTGGAAGAGCTCTTTCAGAGTATTTAGCTTGAAAGGTGGTAAAGTGACGACAGCCCATGATGACAGAAGCCTATCATCATCCACTATTTAGTCCTGGTATTTGAAACGATTTTTGAGTTGGTTGCCAATATTTAAAAAGCCAGAGTTCTAGCTTCTCTTGGAAAAAAGTAGGTGGCCTGGGAACTTGGCCAGTGTTCTCTCTGGTGCTATGTAGTTCGTCACAGCCCCTACTCCACTCATTTGGCCCCTGTAGCCATTTAAATTTGTAGCCACTGACTTGAGTCTTCCTGCCCCTTTGCTCTATTCTCATCACACTAATTGGGGAATCTGGGGCAAATGCTGAGTACAGTCAAGCTGTAAGCTGCAGTCTTTTATTTATTTATTTTATTGACATTTTTTTTAACATTTATTTATTTTTGAGAGACAGAGAGAGCCAGAGCACGAGTGAGGAAGGGCCAGAGAGAGGAGACACAGAATCCAAAGCTCCAGGCTCTGAGCTTGTCAGCACAGAGCCTGAAGTGGGGCTTGAACCCACGAACCTTGGGATCATGACCTGAGCTGAAGTCAGATGCTCAACCAACTGAGCCATCACAGGTGCTCCTGTAAGCTTCAGTCTTGATTGGCAGCTGCAGAGTCCACATGACCTGTCCAGGGTCACACAGCTAATAATGGCAGGAGTGGAACTGGAACCCTGATTAGCTCCCTCCTGCCTTAACGTTCTTTCCACTCTCCTCCCATCTTCACAGGGGTTTGGGTGATTGGCAGACCTAGAGGAATCTATGTGGTGCAGTTAAGAAAAATGACTGGAAAGAACATATCTTGGCTTAGTCCCAACTCTGCTGCTTCCTAGTTGTGTGACCTTAAGTGAGTCCCTTCACAGAAGCTCAATTCCCTATATGTAAATTGAGGATATAGTGGACTCAACTTTATAGGAGAATTCTATTCTAAAGTTAGCACTCTGACTTTGGGAAATCTCATTTAGCCCAAAATCACAGTCAGCTTGAAAATCCTTTGGCAAGGAGCCATTTAGAAACCAACATGCTGTCTTTCAGTAAGCTAACCAGCGCAGCTGGGTTTTCTTGTTTGAATGTCAGATGAAAGAGTTGGCTTGTGTTTAGGGACGCTGCTGTATGAAGCATTCTCTGTTCATACTCTGGAGAGAGAGGCTTGAGGGAATTCAGACCAACCTGGGGACCAAGAAAGTCCTGCTTATTCTGGAATAGACACATAGCGAACAGAACTGGCTGCACCATTTAAATTATGTGCTTTTTTTTTTTTTTTCTCTTTCTGGTGTTTGCATGCAGTTTAATACACGTAAGTTAGAGATCAGTGTAGTGCAACTCCACACTAATGACGCTTGACTTGCTTGCCAGGAGGATTCCGTGAGATTGTGAATGTAGAGCACGTAGCACCAGACCTGGCACCTCATGGGCACTCAGGAGATGGGTACTCTTTGAGATTGTTGATCCTGGTGTGGCCCTGACATTCTTGGTCATCTTAGGACTGAGGGATGCCCTTGTCCTTTCTTTCTCCCAGCTCTGTGCAAAGTCACCCTGCCATTTGCTGACTGTATTGATCTCCCTCTGTGGATAGGCTTCAATTCCTATCTAAGAGAGTAGCAGGAAAAGCTTTCAGATTTGTATTTGTTTTATATATATATGTATGTATGTATGTATGTCCAAGTTAACATATAGCGTAGTAATGATTTCAGAGATAGAAATCATTGATTTATTACTTACATATAACACTCAGTGCTCATCTCAATAAGTTCCCACCTTAATGCCCATCACCCATTTAGCCCATACTCCCTATCCAACACCCCACCAGCAACCCTCAGTTTGTTCTCTGTATTTAAGAGTCTCTTATGGTTTGTCTACCTCTCTGCTTTTGTCTTATTTTTGCTTCCCTTCCCCTATGTTCATCTATTTTGTTTCTTAATTCCACATACGAGTGAAATCATGATATTTGCCTTTCTCTGACTGACTTATTTCACTTAGCATAATCCACTCTAGTTCTATCCATGTTGTTGCAAATGGTAAGATTTCATTCTTTTTGATCATGGGGTAATATTCCTTTGTATATGTATACTACATCTTCTTTATCCATTCATCAGTTGATGGACATTTGGGCACTTTGGCTATTGTTGATAGTCCTGCTATAAACATTGGGGTGCATGTGCCCCTTTGAATCAGCATTTTTGTATCCTTTGGATAAATACCTAGTATTGCAATTGTTGGATCATAGGGTAGTTCTGTGTTTAATTTTTTGAGGAACTTCCATACTGTTATTCTAGAGTGGCTGCACCAGTTTACATTCCCACCGGCAATACAAAAGAGTTCCTCTTTCTCCGCATCCTTGCCAACATCTGTTGTTGCCTGAGTTGTTAATGTTAGCCATTCTGACAGGTGTGAGGTGGTATCTCATTGTGGTTTTGATTTGTATTTCCCTGATGATGATTGATGCTGAGCATCTTTTCATGTGTTCTTTAGCCATCTGGATGTCTTCTTTGGAAAAGTGTCTGTTCATGTCTTTTGCCCATTTCTTCACTGGATTATTTGTTTTTTGGGTATTGAGTTTGAT
Organism: Herpailurus yagouaroundi; assembly: GCF_014898765.1. Classification (NCBI taxonomy): domain Eukaryota; kingdom Metazoa; phylum Chordata; class Mammalia; order Carnivora; family Felidae; genus Herpailurus; species Herpailurus yagouaroundi. The sequence goes on from NW_024412388.1 coordinate 25,474,996, forward strand.
AAGTTCTTAATAGATTTTGGATACTAGCCCTTTATCTGATATGTCATTTGCAAATGTCAGATTTATATTTGAAACTAACCCTTGAACTTTCAAGTCTTCCCAGAAGAAAATACCTATTATCTGTGGCTCTTGGCTTTGGGACTGGTGGGACTACTAATTGCCTATTTTGTTGTAGTGTTAGTCTCTCTGTGCAGGAGCACAAACTTCTTTGCTTGCTCATTGACGGTCTCGCTCATTAGAAAGTAACTTTCATGAAGGTACAAACCGTCTTTCCCAGTTACTGTTGGCTCTGTAGATACCAGTACAGTGCAGGTACATAGTGGGACTCTGTAAATGACTGGTGAATTAGTCCTTGTGTGAGAGAGTGACACAAATACTTTTGGACTAGTGCGTGATTAAGGCTGTGACTAAAAAAGAAATTTCATGAAAAGTTAATTCTTTAGCTTAATATAAATGATGGACTTTCCATAGCCCAATAGGCTTTCGAGATACTGGATTTACCATTTTAATTAAAGGCAACAACACTTCCAATGGCCCTGCTATTTATCAGGCATTATGGATACAGAAATGAGTAAGATAGAGTCCTGACCCTAATAATACAATTTAATGGTCAGAGGTAAGGACAGGTAACTACAACAGTGTAGGATGCCACTTTATAGTAAAGGCATGTGCCAATTGCTTTGGGAATACAGGACTGGAGAAGCGATTCTGGGAAAGCAGGGATGGGGCAGGGCATGACAAAGGCATATTAAGGAATTCTTAACAGATGAGGTGACATTGACCTGGTAGCTGAGGGACAAGCAGGAAGCTGTCAGATGGTCATGAGTTGTGTTCGTAGTTCCTCCCTGAGTATGTAGAGGTCTTTAGGACAAGTCTTTATTTTTCATCACCCTTGCCTTGTTCCTGGAGAGTCCAGTCAGATGGCCTAAAATCTAAATACCAGCCCCTCTCCACTCTCAATTTGGCTGTGTCATTCCCATTTGGAAGGAGCTGATAGTTTCCTTTGAGTGGGTGCTTTTATGTCATCTAGATTTGTTGGGAATGACACAAAGAGCTCATTTTTCCAGATCACCCAGCACAAGTGTTGTCAGAGTCTTCCTTGTGTCAAAGAAGCAATCCCAGTTGTCCACTCAATAAGTGTTTTCGGAGAGCCTTCTGTGTGTAGCATCATGCTTGTTGTGGGGGTGGAGGAGGGAAGGGGTAAACTATGTTCCTCATCCTCAGTGAGGCCGTAATCTCTCTGGGGCCACACACATACACTCCCCTCTAATACAACATAGAAAGTGGCAAGTGTGACAGAGATAGAAATAGAAAGGAGGAAAGAATTCCTTCTGACATGAGCTAGAAGGTCATTTAAAAATCTAGTGTGTGCAGAAGGGGATTAGTTATAACCCTTGCTTCATGACACATCACCATCATGAGCTGACTGTTGTCTGAGCAGATTGTTTACCGAGCGCTGCCTCTGTGTGCTGAGCACTGTACTAGTCAGCTTATGATCTAGTGGGTAAGATAATTATAATCGAGCATGATCAGGTTTGTGGTAGAGAAACGTAGGTGGCATGGAAGCTTGTGGCATAGGAAGGATTGAATCTTGTTTCAGGGCACAGGGAGGGCCTCTTGGAAAGAGTACAATTGAAGTTGAGACCTAGCTAGGTGAAGAAAGGGAGGACACTTCCTAAAGGAGATGGTCCACAGCATGTGGGAGGGTTCCAAGGGCAGCAAGCTGTGTGGCTGGAGTGCCCTGACCAGTGGAACATGGTAAAGAGATGAGGTATAGACTTGGGCAAGGTTCACACTTGATTGTGAAGGATGTGGGAGGTCACCCAAGGGTGTTCAGCAGGAAGTGACCTGGTCAGATTTTGAGCTAGTCTGGTTGTTGTGTGAAGAACTCTGGGTTGGGGTGAGAGGAGAGAAGGCAGGGACATGAGTTAGGAGGCTGATCCAAAGAAAAGCATGGTGACTCTCTGGCCTGAGGTGGCAGCATTGGGGGTCTAGATGCTTAGGAGGCCAGGAGGCACAGCTTGGTGATGAATTGGATGTGGGGGATGTTGAAGGAAGGTGATCCCTGGGTTTCTGGCATGGGTAAAATTTTTTTTTTTTAATATTTTAAAATGTTTATTTAGTTTTGAGACAGAGAGACAGACAGAGAGAGAGACAGAGACAGAGACAGAGTATGAGCAGGGGAAGGGCAGAGAGAGAGACACACACACACCGAATCCGAAGCAGGCTCCAGGCTCTGAGCTGTCCGCGCAGAGCCCGACATGGGGCTTGAACTCACAGACCATGAAATCATGACCTGAGCCAAAGTCGGATGCTTAACTGACTGAGCCACCCAGGTGCCCCTGGCATGGGTAACTTGATAGAAGGTGGTGCCTTGGCTGGATGGAGAGCTCCAGAAGAGGGACGGGTCTGTAGGAGAAAATGATGAATTCAATTTGGGGCCCACTGAGTTTGAGGTGCCTAATAGACAAGTCAAGTGGGAAATGTCCTGTAGATGATTGGATTTGGGGTCTGGAGGCAGGTCCTGGCTGGAGCTTTGGGAGTCATCAGTTTCAAGATGGTGAAAAATGCCAAATGGATGGGTTGGCCAAGAGGGAATGTAGAGCCAGAGGGGTTTTGCAAGGGGAGCACCCTTAAAGGAAAGCTGAAGGTCCGGAGAGAAAGGCCCTGTGGAGGGGGGTGGCATTTGGAACCCAACTTGAGGAAGGGTTAGACTGGGCATGTGTAGAGGAAGGAAGGCATGCTGGGGCCAGATTGTGATGGCCTCGATGCCAGAACATGGCGTTCAGCACATCACAGAGGATTTCGTGCTGTACTGTCCTCCTCCATCCAGCGTGTGCTGGCTGCCAGCTTGGGGGCCAGGTTGTGGTCTGTCTTCCTGCTTGTGCCTATTCCTGTCTGAGCAGCCCTGCTCTGTGCAAAGGCAGTGGAAGGTTCGGGGTCCTCTTACTCACATTGTCTGTTGTCCCTTGTCCCTCTGCCTTCAGAGCCTTGGGGAGCATCACCTCTCCCAGGAATCCCTGGAAGTACACACCTTAAATGCAGGAAGACATTGAACGAGGACGGCCCAGCTGAAGCAAGGTGTCCGGAACAGGCCATGGCCATGGCCCTGGAAGCCCGGGCCCAGGCCTCTCCCCGACCGGAACCCGAAGAACTCCTTATTGTAAAGCTGGAAGGGGACTCATGGAGACCAGAGAGCAAACCTGGGGAGGAGGGCTTCGACCCTGGCCCTGAGGCTTCCCGCCGGCGCTTCAGGCAGTTCCGGTACAGGGATGCAGCCGGACCCCACGAGGCCTTCAGCCAGCTCTGGGCGCTCTGCTGTCACTGGCTGCGGCCAGAGATCCGCCTCAAAGAGCAGATCCTGGAGCTGCTGGTGCTGGAGCAGTTCCTGACTATCCTACCCAGGGAGGTCCAGGCTTGGGTGCAGGCGCGCCACCCTGAGAGTGGTGAGGAGGCGGTAGCCCTGGTGGAGGACTGGCACCGAGAGGTCCAGGCTGCGGGACAGAGGGTGAGGCGGCGGGGCTATGACTAGATTAATCATTGCCAAAACCACAGTAATAGTAATAATTGTTGTTATCATCGACCAACTGACATATTTATTGAGCACTGCTGTGTAACAGACACTGTCTTCTGTGCTTTCCACCTAATCCTGTTTAATGAGATGGATACCGTTATCCTGATTTTACCAATGAGGAAACTGAGGCAGAGAAAAACAGGTAGTTGGCTCAAGGTCACACGGCATTAGACGGTAGAGCCAGGACGTGAATTCAGGCAGGCTGACACTGAAGGCTGACACATTCAGAACCACTGCCTAAACTGCCTTTCAGGACCATATTCACGGTGCAGTTGATTTGTATTGTGTTTCACACGTGACAAAGCCTTTTTACATACGTGATCTCTTTGGGTGCTTAAGGCAGTAAGGTAGGTAGGTAGACAGAAGTAGCATTATCCTCCTCATTGTATACACTAAACTAAGGCCCAAAAAGTCAGGTGGCTCACAAAGCACAGTCAGTACGAACCAGAGCCTAAATCCAGATACTGAGGTTCCAAATTCATTGTTCTTTCTGTACACGACAGATGCCTCATGTGCAAGCCACGGGAATTAAAATACCTCTGAGGCATGAGGCTCAAATGAGATAGTAACTGACATTTCTTGAGCACTCACTGTGTGTCAGACACCGTTCTAACCTTTCTGTATGTATTGCTCATCTAATCAGCACAGCTGCCCGATGAGGTAGGTACTGTTATGTCACTGGTTTTCAAGTGGGTAAACAGGGCTCAGAGGTAAGTGACATGTATAGATTTATATAACTTAAGTGGTAGAGCCAAGATAAGGGAAGTGAAAGCATCGTGGATTTAACACTCATAGTTTCAACAATTTGCAAGAGACTGAAGGCCCATGATACCATTTATAGTTTTTCTAGGGCACGACTTTTGAATCCTGCTTTTGGAGCTGGCATATGTAGAGCAAGTACTTGAACTGGCTGCGGGCTGAGCCAGCCACCCAGAACCTCCATCTCAACATACCCCTGTTCCTTCCCCTTGTTACACGGTCAGTAATTTTTGTGATGTTATATTTAATGATATATTGTTGGGGGAAATTATAGATTGAGAAGATCCCTTGCAAATGGCAGGGGTTTTCTGTACATCATAAAAGGTGAAGCTCTGTACAGATGTGAGATTGGGGGAAGAAAGGTTTATCGTCTGTGGGTTTGCTTTTTGGATTCTTTTTAATTTTTTAATGTTTATTTATTTTTGAGAGAGAGAGAGAGAGAGAGAAAATGGATGGGGGAGGGGCAGAAAGAGAGGGAGACCCAGAATCGGAAGCAGGTTCCAGGCTCTAAACTGTCAGCACAGAGCCGGACGTGGGGCTTGAACTCACGAACCGTGAGATCATGACCTGATCTAAAGTCAGATGCTTAATCGACTGAGCCACACACGTGCCCCTGCTTTTTGGATTCTTTTACAAACTGATTGAAGACACAGAAAACATAGGATTTAAAGTTAGTTCGAACTAAGTATGAGAGAATGTACCTTATTCTAATATACCACCCCACCCTCCCGTATTATTTCTTTTAAAGAAACCATCTGACTTAAGTGGCAGTGAAAAAACAAATGAACTTGAGACCCAGAATTGAGTTAATTGAGAACTGATTTAAATCAAGGTCTTAATGACTTTATCTATAAAATGAGAGGGTTGGACTAGACCAAAAGTTCTCAAACTATACCCTTGTGAGCTGAGCAGAGGTTGAATTGCTTCTAAAATTGAAAAAAAAAAAATAAATAAATAAGGTAATGGAATGTGCTCTATTATGTATTATTTTCCTGTGACTTTTATTTTTATTTTTTAACTTTCTACCTGCTCCTGAGTGCTCACAGATGTCAAAACAAATGGATAAGTAGCAAAGGAGCTCCCATGCCCCCACATATATGCTTGTGATTTTACATTGCAAGGTACCTGACTCAGTTACATTTTTTGCAAGGAAGACTTTTCCAAGTCTTACTAATGGAATGAAGTATGCTAACTCCGTTCCTCAGAGAGAACCGCCTGGAAAAGGCAGCGCTGCTGGGCTAAATGACCTCCAAGATATTTTCCTTAAAGAGACCTCTCAGCTGTGCTCTTGGGTGGGTTTTGGCTTGCTGACTCTGTCGTCACCCTATTGCAGCAACCCTCTCCCCATTAGGTGCATAGGCATTTTTTTAAAATATATTTTTTAAGTTTATTTGTTTATTTTGAGAGAGAGAGAAAGCATGAGTTGGGGAGGGGCAGAGAGAAAATCTTGAGCAGGCTCCACACTGTCGGTGCAGAACCTGATGCAGGGCTCGAAGCTGTGAACTGTGAGATCATGACCTGAGCCACAGTTGGATGCTTAACCAGCTGAGCCACCCAGGTGCCCCTGCAGAGGCACTTTTTAAAAAAACAGACTTTATTTTTTAGAGCAGTTTTAGGTTAACAGCAAAACTGAGTAGAAAGTGCAGAGGTTGCTGCTGTACCTCCAGTCCCCATGCATGCACATCATTCCCCACCAGAGTGGCACGTTGATCATGATCGATGAACTTACCTCGAAACGTCCTTATCACCCAAAGTCCATAGTTTACATTTAGGTGTCACTCTTGGTGTTGTACGTGCTGTGGATTTTGACAAATGTGTAACAACATGTATTCACCATTATAGTTCATACGAGATAGTTTCACTGCCCTAAAATCCTTTGTGCTCCGCATATTTATCCTTCCCTTCCCCCAACCCCTAGCAACCATTGATTTTTTTGCTGTCTTCATACTTTCACCTTTTCCAAAGTGTCATATAGTCGGAATCATACAGTATGTATGTAGCCTTTTCAGAATGACTTCTTTCACTTAGGAGTATGCATTTAAAGTCCCTCCATATGTCTGCATGGTTTGATAGCACATTTCTTTTCAGTGTTGAGTAACATTCCATTGTCTAGATGTACTGCAGTTTATTACCTACTGAAGGATATCTTGGATGCTTCCAAGTTTTGGCAATTATGGGTAGAACTGCTATAAACATCCATGTGCAGGCTTTGTGTGGTGCACAGGCATTTTTGATGAATTCTTTACTCATCCCGAGTCTAGCCAATATTCTACCAGTTTTTTCCTTCTCCTTGTCACTTGAATCTCCTTCTTTCTGTCTACAGTTGCCATCTACGGGATCAAAACCTTTGCATAGGCGTGGCAGTAGTTAGAGGAGCTAGAGAGGGGAGTGAGGATTGTTGTGGAGTCTAGTCCTGCAATTGCTCTGTAGATTGTAAGATTGTAACTATAACAAAGAGATTTATTTGTTTTTTTTTCCTTAAATAACCACAGTAGAATGTGGATAAGCACATGTTTGCTCCCTATGAGCCACACAAGACATTGGTGGATGGCCTCACTTGGAATGGATTTTTGTGCTCTGGGCCCATACCTGTATATCTTAAGGATAAACATCCCTCTCTTTGAGTGAGGATTGGAGTTTTCCCACCAGCCAAGGGTTTTTTGGAGTTCTGGAAGTTTGGCAAACTCATTAAGTTGCTGAAGGTGGATGTTAATATTTTGAGTCCAAAGATAAGACTCAGAGCAATGTATATAATTGCTACCTTTTGTAAAATAGGGAAGAAGTAAGAGTCTATATTCATAGATGCTTGTGTATAAAGAACCGAAAGGATGCGGAACAGTAGTCACCTGTGGGGAAGAGTAGGGAGAAGGAAGACCCTGGGCAGATGGGACAGGGACAGGGTAGGGATGGGGTATTTTCACTAAATGTACCTTTATATTTTCTGTTTTTGAACCAGGTGAGCATTGAAAATTACCTTTTGAAAAAATTGAAACACGTTTTTTTAAGTTTCTATAATGCAGTGAGGTTGTTACATTGTTGGGGTTTTAGGGCCAGGAAATAACATCTCTTCCATCTCTCAATTTGGAACCAAATGACAGATAAGAAATGAGCTTTGTGATTGGTAATGCTGAGTGGGTACTGTCCTCTCTTAATTGGTTATTCCCTTTTATTATATACATGCCCTGTATCTCTGAGTACTCGTTCGCCTGAACTTCTACCTTGAATTTAAGTAGCCACTTCTACTTTCCTTTCGAGTTATAGTGCCTTCTCTTTGCTTCTCCTTCTGTTTGAAGAGTAGATAAGACTTTCTAAAGCAGCACATACTTTTATTGCATTTTAAAATTCCATTTGTAGTTGTCTCTCCTTTTTCTTATATTTACTTTTGAATGTTCCTTGCCTTTCAGCAGGAATATTTAGAGCAATTATATTCAGTTACTGGTGTATCTGTTTTTATGTTTCCTTTTGTCATTTAATGTATACCTGGTTAACTTTTATCTTTATTTGATAACTTAAAAATTAATCGACTTTTGATGTTTAGAGATTAGTTTTTAATGTCATGAAAACTTTACATGATTTATCTCTTTATGATTCAAAAATGTTTGGAACAGTAGCAGCCTCATTGAGATGCTTGTATAGCTTCCCTGTGTTGAACAAAACATTAGTCATTTGGTGGTATAAGCGCTGGTCTGTTGACTAATGTCAGTCTCATGGCTTTCCTGTCATACTTTGAGTCATCTTTGGATCTTAAAAAGAGTCTGTTAACCTCTGGACCACAGCTGTACTCCACAGAACATTCCCTGCCCTACCATAATTGGTCTTACTGAACTGACCATTGGGAATTTTGACTGTCTGTGTAGGAATTGGCCTTGTGTGCAGAAGAGACTGGGTCCTTAAAGGCAATGCAGGAATCTCAGCACTGTCCACTGCAGCCAGTGAATCACTGGCCTGAGGGACAGTCCCAGAAGCAGTGGGTGAAGAACTCATGCCCTGACCTTCCCGAGCATCTAGACACCAAGATAGTGCCACACCCCTTGAAAGAAAGTGGTGAGTACCAAGAATCAGGGAATGTCCGGGAGGAGAGGTGAGGGGTAGAGGGGGTAAGGAAGGGTGCACAGGGAGTAGGGATGTGCAGAATTCAAGACGGGGTGGATTGGTGTCTGGTGGACACACTGGGAAGTAAGGCAGGTAAGCGCTGTGCAAGGAGAGGAAGCGCCCAGCGCTGTTGGCGCCCCACTGAGTCATGCAGCCAGTTCAGGCCAGGGCCGGGGTCACGTGGTGATCATAGGAGTGTGAGGTGGCATCTTACACACGGCCCATCTCTCGAGGCAGCTTAGGAGCCAGACGCTCTAGGATGGAAGTAAAAGGGGACATCTGCCCGGGATACCAGGACAGTCCCAGCTTGATGCAAGCATGGCATCTGGAAAGCTGGAGCCGGGAGGGGTGGTTTCTTGGGAACCAGAGCTTGGGTTTAGGAGACTTCTTCTTCTCCTCAGCTGTCCTCACTCCCCGAGTCCCTACTCTCCCAAAGACGGGGAGTGTTGGAGATTGGGAGGTGACTGCTGAGTCCCAGGTAAGCTGCTGTTTGTCCCTTCCTTCCTGTCCTTACTCCTCCTGTGCCCTTGCGCCTGTGCCCCTCTCCTCACTCTGTGGCCTGCCCTCAGCAGAAGGACATATGTCCTGGGGTATTAGCCTCTGCCCTTGGCCCCCAGTCTGCTGGCCTCTCCACGGTCATGCTGCTCCTTACGACACTGGCCTCACACATGGTATCCCTGCGTCCGTTATCTTTCCCGGGGCCTGGTCGCGTTGCCAGGCCATTTCCAACTGAGGTCCTTGTCTTGTACATCTCACAGGAAGCCCTGGGCCCCAGCAAACACGCTGAGAAGGAGTTCTGCGAGGACCCCCCAGGAGACAGCTGTGGAAACGGCGTGTCCCTGGGTAAGGAAACCGTGCCCTCTCAAGAAGATGTTGTCGGGTTTCTGGTACATTCAGTTCCCAGAGGCTGTTTCGTCACTCCCTTAAGACTTGGGGCTCTGCGAAGTCTGGAGCTTCAGACACAGGAAGAACACATGCGCTCTGTGGCCACAGCACTGGTGGCAGGGGTGGAGCATGGGGCGTGGGGTCTGCCCGGATAGAGGCTGGCGGCTGGCTTCCGAGGGCCTGCCCTCTGGGGGTCGTTTCCTCATTTCCTCAGTACACTCAGCATGCTCCTGGGGCTGTCTCAGAAATCCAGTCTTGGCAGCATCAAACAGGGTCCATCTCTCAGGGGCAGTCCCCAGTGAGCTGAGCCCATGAGACTGATGTACTAAACCACAGTGAGAAGTAAACGTCACGGGGCTCAAAACCCACACGGCCAGCACCAACTCCTGTTTTCGTAAGTGCGTCTCCACGGGAGCCAAACAAACACGAACCGTTTCCCTGCGGAGCTTGGGTCAGAATGATGGGTTAGACGTGAGAGAGGGATAAAGTGGAAGAGACAGTGATAGGCCCGCCTCCTGTTGGTGAGGGGAGACATGGGAAGCTTGTGGGTGCCTTGCCTGACAGCATAACTCCTTTTTTACATAAACCATGATATCTTGGGAAGATAGTGTTCAGCAGAACAAACTTTGGGAAGTGTTGAACTGGGTAATCCTTAAGTTTCTTTTAGCTCTCAACTCTTTTTCATCTAGTTTTCCTCGAATATTTATTTATTACAAATTTTTTAAATGTTTATTTTTGAAAGAGAGAGAGAGACAGAGCACAAGCAGGGGAGGGACAGAGAGAGAGGGAGACACAGAATCTGAAGCAGGCTCTGGGCTGTGAGCTGTCAGCATGGAGCCTGATGTGGGGCTCGAACTCACAAACCGTGAGGTCATGACCTGAGCCGAAGTCAGATGCTTAACTGACTGAGCCACCCAGGCACCTGACCTTGAATATTTATTTTAATGAAAGGCTTCCTGTTTTTTTTTTTTTAATATGAAATTTATTGTCAAATTGGTTTCCATACAACACCCAGTGCCCATCCCAACAGGTGTCCTCCTCAATACCCATCACGCACTTTCTCCTCCCTCCCGCCCCCCATCAACCTTCAGTTTATTTTCAGTTTTTAAAAAAAAATTTTTTAATGTTTGTTTATTTTTGAGAGAGACAGAGACAGAGCTTGAGTGGGGGAGGGGCAGAGAGAGAGGGAGACACAGAATCTGAAGCAGGCTCCAGGCTCTGAGCTGTCAGCACAGAGCCCGTCACGGGGCTCGAACCCATGGACCGTGAGATCATGACCTGAGCCAAAGTCAGACGCCCAACTGACTGAGCCACCCAGGTGCCCCAGTTTATTTTCAGTTTTTAAGAGTCTCTTATGGTTTGGCTCCCTCCCTCTCTTTTATTTTTTCTTTCCCCTCCCCCATAGTCTTCTGTTAAGTTTCTCAGGATCCACATAAGAGTGAAAACATATGATATCTGTCTTTCTCTGTATGCCTTATTTCACTTAGCATAACACCCTCCAGTTCCATCCATGTTGCTACAAATGGCCAAATTTCATTCTTTCTCATTGGCAAGTAGTATTCCATTGTGTATATAAACCACACTTTCTTTATCCATTCATCAGTTGATGGACATTTAGGCTCTTTCCATAGTTTAGCCATTGCTGAAAGTGCTGCTGTAAACATTGGGGTATAAGTGCCCCTAAGCATCAGCACTCCAATATCCCTTGGGTAAATTCCTAGTAGTGCTATTGCTGGGTCATAGGGTAGATCTATTTTTAATTTTTTGAGGAACCTCTACACTGTTTTCCAGAGCGGCTGCATCAGTTTGCATTCCCACCAACAGTGTAAGAGGTTTCCCGTTTCTCCACATCCTCTCCAGCATCTATAGTATCCTGATTCGTTTATTTTAGCCACTCTGACTGGCGTGAGGTGATATCTCAGTGGGTTTTGATTTGTATTTCCCTGATGAGGAGTGACGTTGAGCATCTTTTCATGTGCCTGTTGGCCATCTGGATGTCTTCTTTAGAGAAGTATCTATTCACGTTTTCTGCCCATTTCTTCACTGGGTTGTTTTTCGGGTGTGGAGTTTGGTGAGTTCTTTATAGATTTTGGATACTAACCCTTTGTCTGATACGTCATTTGCAAATATCTTTTCCCATTCTGTTGGTTGCCTTTTAGTTTTGTTGATTGTTTCCTTTGCAGTGCAGAAGCTTTTTATCTTCATGAGGTCCCAATAGTTCATTTTTGCTTTTAATTCCCTTGCCTTTGGAGATGTGTCAAGTAAGAAATTGCTGTGGCTGAGGTCAGAAAGGTTTTTCCCTGCTTTCTCCTCTAGGGTTTTGATGCTTTCTTGTCTCACATTCAGGTCCTTTATTTTTGTGAATGGTGTAAGAAAGTGGTCTAGTTTCATTCTTCTGCATGTTGCTGTCCAGTTCTCCCGACACCATTTGTTAAAAAGACTTTTTTCCATTGGATATTCTTTCCTGCTTTGTCAAAGATTAGTTGGCCATACTTTTGTGGGTCCAGTTCTGGAGTCTCTATTCTATTCCATTGGTCTATGTGTCTGTTTTTGCGCCAATACCATGCTGTCTTGATGATTTTAGCTTTGTAGTAGAGGCTAAAATCTGGGATTGTGATGAGGCTGTTTTGTTGGGACAGCAGTCCTTTCTTTAGACATTGCAAAGTGTTTTAAAAAATAAGAAAATATATTTTCTCATGTTTTTGGACGTTGAGAGGAGGACATGCTCCAATCACAGTACAAAGTGGTTCCGCAGTGTCACGGCAGACCCTAGGTTCTTTTTCTCTCCTCTGCCGTCCTCAGTGTCAGCTTTGCACTAAAGTTATCATGTGTCATAATCAAAAGATACATGCCAATGGCAGTTGGGCTCACAAGTTTCCTAGTGAGAGAGACTCTCTCTGTCTCTCTCCCTGTCTCTTACACACACACACACACACACACACACACACACACACACATACACACATACACACACACACTGAATGAGTGAGAGAGAGGGAAACCTTTCCTCCAGCCATTAAATTCATTCTGCTTGGGCTAGTTTAGGCCACGTGCCCATCTGTGGACAGGACCACTCACTCTTTGTGTGATATGTTTCGTAGTAGCAACAACAAAGAAAGCAAATGAACAGAGCAAACTGGTCAATTAATGTTGGGAATTGGCATGGGAATGTCTGAATAGCTGCGTGCAGGGCAGTGCTCCGTTCCAGGGGCAGTTTGGACGAGCACTCTGCTCAGTGTGTCATTTGTACTTAATCTTTTCTTTTCTTTCTTTCTATTAGGGGCTCCAGTTTCCAAACCAGGTATCAACTGCCAGCGAGAGCAAGGACCAGGATTTTGGCGTCCGAGCTTTATCAATTCTGGAAAGAGGAACACTGCAGATTGCACCTTGGATAATGAGCAAACAAAACCAGCCCAGGCATCAGCCTGGAGAGATTCCAGGGCCTGGGAGGAACAACACCAATGGGACACGGAGGACATGAAGGTGTCAGGTGTGCACTGGGGCTATGAGGAGACCAAGACTTTTCTGGCAATTTTGAGTGAGTCTCCTTTCTCTGAAAAGCTCCGGACTTGTCACCAGAACCGCCAGGTTTACCGGGCCATTGCAGAGCGGCTGAGGGCAAGGGGCTTCCTGCGGACACTGGAGCAGTGTCGCTACAGAGTCAAGAACCTCCTGCGGAACTACCGGAAAGCCAAGAGCAGCCACCCACCAGGGACCTGCCCCTTCTATGAGGAGCTGGAGGCCCTGGTGAGGGCGCGGACAGCCATCAGAGCCACCGATGGCCCAGGAGAGGCTGTGGTGCTCCCCAGGCTGGGGGACAGTGATGCAGAGGTGGATGAACAGGAGGAAGGGGGCTGGGAGCCTGAAGAGACAGCAGAAGATTGTAATGGTGATGACCTGGCCACTGATGAGTCTGTCCAGGAGCCCAGGATTCCAGGGGGCCCAGCTCTGTTCCAGAGTCGTATTGGTAAGCACAAGGGGGTTTAGTGGATCCTGACTCCAACTCTCCTACCAGCCAAACCTCTGCTCCCTGAGTTCAGGGCACAGACTGGATCGCAAGTCCAGATTGATGCCACTGGTGTTAAGTTCCTTAGATTGTCCTCAAACTCCTACTCTTTCCTTCTATGATCAATTTCCTAGAATGAGTTTTCTTAGTTATAGAAGCAAACTTTTAAAAACTTAAGGGACCTTAAAGAGCTAATTCAGTATTAGTTGACCCTTGAACAATGCAGGGCTAGAGTACTGATCTCTGCTCGTTTGATCGATGCACATTCAACTTTTGACTCCCGACAGACTTGACCATTGGTAGCATACTATGGACCAGAAGCCTTACTGATAGTATAAATAACATGTATTTATATGTTATATGTATTATATGTATATTCTTACAGTAAAGCAAGCTAGAGAAAAGGTGTTGTTAAAATCATAAGAAAATACATTTACACTACTGTATTATATATATAAAAAAATCTGTTGTATAAATGAATCTGTGCAGTTCAAACCCATCAACTATATTTGCCAAAGTGTGTCACTAGGAGTATGGATGGTCATAGTGTTACACGAGTGTTCCTTTTTTTTTTAAGTTTTTAATGTTTATTTTTTTGAGAGGGACAGAGACAGTGTGACTGGGGTAGGGGCAGAGAGAGTGAGAGAGAGAGAATCCCAAGCAGGCTCCACGCCACCAGCACAGAGCCTGATGTGGGGCTCAAACCCACGAAACCATGAGATTATGACCTGAGCCAAAACCAAGTGTCGGACGCCTAACCGACCGAGCCACCCAGGTGCTCCACACGAGTGTACTTTTAAGTTTAATGTGCATGAGAACATCAACTTGTGATTTTACGGTAAATTTAGGTAAGGAAAGATACTGAGTGAAGTTTTTAATATATAACAGAAATCACAACAGTATATAGTTGAACAAGTGATGTTTGAGAAACACCCAGTCACTGTAAAAGTGGAAAAACACTGAAGCCCAAGAGATGGAATGTCTTATGTAAAGTTACACAGTGAGGTAGGGGCAGAGTCAGGATCAGAGCCCAGAGTTCCTGCCTCCATCTTTATGTAGTTTTCCTCTCCACGATGCTGCCTCCCCAGGCTGCATCATTTACCTGCCGAGGAACTGAGAACAGAACACTTCCTGTTCATTCCTCCAAAAAGAGGAAAGGGCATCCTTAGTTGGATGCTCTTGTAACATTATTTGAGTTACGTTTCTGTCTAGGGACTCTCAGTTCCCTTGTTTGTTCAGAAGAAAGTTCATAAAATAAAACTAGAGGAATGTATTGAATGGATATAGAGAAAGTCTCTTAGATCCCAATTACAGGCCTTTCCCCACACCAGTCAACTGAAGCCAGAAGTGGGGTCACGTGGTATAATATGGCCACCTATATCTTTTTCAGCTAAGGCTCAAGAGTTAATGGAAAGTCTTAGAATTGGGTGGGGGTGGGAGGCTCTGGCGCACCCTTCAGAAGCAAGGGAATATTCTTTGCTGGTGCCCCAGGTGCCTGGGAAATTTCTCCGTTGCCTGTGTTCTAGGCATGTATTGGAACGGGGGCCCCTGATCCCTGATGACCTGGCTAGTCTCATTATGCCTCACAGTTCTGAACTCTTCACTCCCGACAGCAGGTGTGCACTGGGGCTACGAGGAGACCAAGGCCTTCCTGACCATTCTCAGTGAGTCCCCATTCTCTGAAAAGCTTCGCACGTGCCACCAGAACAGCCAGGTTTACCGGGCCATTGCAGAGCGGCTGTGTGCACAGGGCTTCCTGCGGACACTGGAGCAATGTCGGTACAGATTCAAAAACCTCCTTCGAAGCTACCGGAAAGCCAAGAGCAGCCACCCACCAGGGACCTGCCCCTTCTATGAGGAGCTGGACTCACTGATGAGGGCACGGACTGCGGTCAGAGCCATGGGAACCCTCAGGGAGGCAGCGAGTCTCTCTAGGTCTGGGCAGAGCAGTACTGAGGCTGACGACCAGGAGGCCTGGGATGAGATGGCAGATGAAGTTGGCCTCAAATCTCCCACCCTGTGTCCAGACATCCCAGACACTGGTAAGCCTGGAG
The DNA here is from genome assembly GCF_014898765.1 of Herpailurus yagouaroundi. Classification (NCBI taxonomy): domain Eukaryota; kingdom Metazoa; phylum Chordata; class Mammalia; order Carnivora; family Felidae; genus Herpailurus; species Herpailurus yagouaroundi. The sequence continues at coordinate 25,490,366 of NW_024412388.1, forward strand.
TAATTCGATGTCCACCAAATCCACAGGCATGAGAGATTAAGGGGGCCGGATCATTATCATTTGCCTCTGAACTACAAGAGTGGGTGGAATTGACCAGGAAAAGCATTTGTGATTTGCTTAGTGTAATTGCCCAAATGAGAGAAGTAGTCAGGTCTTGATTTTACGGGGATTTTTTGGTAAATTATAGAGTTTATTCAATTTCACAAGATAAGAGGCTATATGGAATGTACTAGGAGAGGGAGGTGTTCCTTATTGAGTAGAGGGATGGGGAAGTTGGCCAGAGAGACTGACTAGCTGATTGTGTGTGTGGCCTGGGCCTCATGGCTCCCTTGGCAGGGTCACCATGTTCCAGGCTCTGTTCTCTGCTTTGCAGGTCACACATTTATATATGCACTGGAACTTGAGCAGTTTCACATTAGTCACATCATAAGATGTGAGATAGATAATATAAGATACATGGGGCGCCTGGGGGCTCTGTCGGTTAAGCGTCCGACTTCAGCTCAGGTCATGATCTCATAGTCTGTGAGTTCGAGCCCCACATCGGGCTCTGTGCTGACAGCTCAGAGCCTGGAGCCTGCTTCAGATTCTGTGTCTCTCTCTCTCTCTCTGCCCCTCTCCCTGCTCACACAGTCTCTTTCTCTCAAAAATAAACATTAAAAAAAAAAAAAGAAAATATAGGATATCATTGTAGCTAAATTTGTAAGACACAAGATAAGATATATAAGTAGACATTAACTAATGAACGAAGAAAACTGCATTTCTGTGTATTTTCAGGTTTTGAGATGAGGCATAAGGACGAAGACCAGATTTCAGAGCAAGATATTTTTGAGGATTTGCCTGGAGCCTTATCAAAATGTACTGGAGAGGATGTTTGCCACCCTCATGACTGGGGGCAAGACAGTGAAAATGAAGGTGGAGGTGAAGGGCAGTGGGGAAATCCCCCCCAGGAGCAGTGGGAAGAATGTTCTTCTGAAGAGGACTTAGAAAAACTTATCGACCACCAAGGCCTGTACCTGGAAGAGAAGCCCTACAAGTGTGACACGTGTGTGAAAAGCTTCAGTCGGAGCTCGCACTTCATTGCCCACCAGCGGATCCACACAGGCGAGAAGCCTTACAAATGCCCTGAATGTGGGAAAGGCTTTAGCGATCGCTCCAACCTCAATACCCATCAGAGAATCCACACAGGAGAGAAGCCCTACAGGTGCCTTGAGTGTGGGAAAAGCTTTAGCGATCACTCCAATCTTGTCACCCACCAGAGAATCCACACAGGGGAAAAGCCCTATAAATGTGGGCAATGCTGGAAAAGCTTCAACCAGAGCTCCAACCTCCTGAAACATCAGAGAGTCCACGTGGGAGGCAATCCTGATCATTGCTGTGAGGCAGGGGAAACCTTTGGCCAAAGCCCATCCTTCAGTGCTCCCTGGAGGAACTCTACGGAAGAGACATCTCTTGAACAACCTCAGAGTGCCAGCAAGAACTTGAATTCTGGCCCACATGGTACCAGCTCAGGGGAAAAGCTGTATCCGTGTCCTGAATGTGGAAGAACCTTCTCTAAGAGCTCTGCCCTCATTAGTCACCAAAGGATCCATACGGGAGAGAAGCCGTATGAATGTGCTGAATGTGGGAAGAACTTCAGTAAGAGCTCCACGCTGGCTAACCACCAGCGAACCCACACGGGGGAGAAGCCATACACGTGTGTGGACTGTGGGAAGGGCTTCAGTGAGCGCTCCAAGCTCATCACGCACCAGAGAGTGCACACGGGAGAGAAACCCTACAAATGCCTTGAGTGTGGCAAGTTCTTTCGTGACCGTTCCAACCTCATTACTCACCAGCGGATTCACACGGGAGAGAAGCCTTACAAGTGCAGAGAGTGTGGGAAATGTTTTAACCAGAGCTCCAGTCTCATTATTCACCAGAGAATCCACACTGGGGAGAAGCCCTACAAGTGCACAGAGTGTGGCAAAGACTTCAACAATAGCTCCCATTTCAGCGCCCACCGGAGAACCCACGCAGGAGGAAAAGCATCGTAGGAGGCCCCCCGCCCCCCGTCACGGCAAAGAGATAAACGCATATTGAAATCTCCCCGGAGCGTAAGATGTGTGCTAGGAGCTTTCCAAATTCTTAAGCTTGGTGTATACCCAGGCAAGTTATCTTGGCCTAATCCAGGTTATTTGGAAGTGAATTACAGATGCTAAGGGTCTGGATTTGAAGGCACTTTTCTTAAGTGTAATTTGTTTTTCTCCTGTTAAAAAACCCTGTGCAACCCTCAGGCCCTCCTTATATTTGCTGTCACGTGGGGACTTGATCAGTGTTTGAGCCAAACTGGTCATGTAGGAGTTTAGAGGTACATTAGGGGTCCTGAGCAGTGAGTCCAAACCTCGCTGTGCCTTCACACTGTCCACAGGTACACGTGTTCTGTTGGCACACATCAAATTCTCACGTGGCGGATTTCGGTTGGGGTGTATCCGTACAGGAGAGCTTTAAGACTGGCGAGAGAGGGCATAATTGGGAATCAGTGGCTTAAAGCAGACCGCCATGACCTCAGCAAAGAGGAGGAACCTCAGTGATGTCCTTGATAAATTATTAACAATAGCAAAAGTAGCTGGTATTTATCAAGCATTTACTCTGGCAGGCTCCGTGCTAAGCACTTTGTGCACATCATCTCATCTCCTCCTCACAGCGGTGCCGGGAGATAGGTACTAATAGTGTCCCCATTTCCCAGAGGAGAGAGCCGAGGCTTGGGAAAGCCAAGTAACTTGCCTGGTGGCGCATCTGAAAATGGCAGAGGCAGGCTTTAACCAGATCTGTCTCTGGAGCCTAAGGTGTTCCTGACCATTCTCCTGAATCCCCTTCTGCATTAGGGCAGGTAACTCAGGTGTGAGGATCCCAAAGCACTTTGTGGACCACATTTCCTACTAAAATTCCTTTATGAATTCTCCTTTTAGCAAATAGGGAAACCGAGAATCCCTAAAGAGCAGAGGGCCTGGGATGGTCTGAACCGGCGATGCTTTGAGCAAGACTGAGCTATTAAAGCACTTGCTGTGGATTTCTATCTTTGCAACAATATGGGTGAGCGATACAGGGGGTTGAGACAGGGAAGACCTGTAACCACAGTGATGTTTCTCCCCATGAGATACTGCTTTGGGGAAGGAAATGGGGTTTAAGAATTTCCCTTTCCTCAGGGAGTCAGTCCTGCTCAAGTTAGACTTGGCTGAACTGAACGTTAAGCCTTACAGGAACTTGGGCCTCTAGTTTTGCTTCCCCAGGCCTTTCCCTGTTGGCGGAAGCTGTGTTTCTGATGGCCATGCCATGGCTGATCAGGGGGGAGGTGGGAGGAGTTGGTGTGCTCCCACTGAGAGGGCACCGAATGCTGTCCTGCAGCCCAGCTGCATGGCACAATTTCATCCTGTGAGAAGGAGCGTGAGGCAGTCGGGTCCTCACATGCTGAAGAATGCAGCGGTCAGGACCTATGGGTGCCCTGGGTTCTCCCTGCTTTATCCTGTTCCTGCACCCCCGGTCGGGGATAGCTCCCTGCCTCCAGGCTGCAAAAAGAAGTTTGTGTTTAGTCACTTTGTGGAGAAGGGTAACCCCCTTTGGGGACGGGGGTGCAGAGCTTTGAAGTACTGAGTGGGTGCGGGTGTGGTGCGAAGCCACAGGCTGCTGTCTGAACTTCCGTCCTGGGGCTGCTGCGGATGGCATTGGCTCCCCAGTGTGTACGTACCCGGGACTTCCAGATCTGTCTCCTGCCCTGGGCTCTCCTCTTAGGAGCCCGGTCTCCACCCTGCCAGTCCAACCTGAGTGACTCCGGGGCCTCTCCAGCCACCTGTGCTCCCCCCCCCCCCCCCCCCCCCCACGCACTGTGACCCCCTGCAGCCATCTTCCGCCTGGGCCCATCCATTCGGTATGCACGTTACGTACACACTGGCCCACAAAGTAGCCTCCTTCATACAACACCGGTGAGGCACACACAGTCAGACTCCTACAGACTCAGGGCCCCAGACACGCTCTCCCTCCTAAGGGCATTTTCCAGTGAGCCGTGGTTCCCCAGCACCGCTGGCAGTCTTCCCAGTGGAGCCTACGGTCAGAATGAATGTGGTGAAGCATCCTCTTCTCTCAGTCTTGATGCCACCTCTCCTTCTGATGCTCCTTAGTGTCCTCTTTGAGCAGCAGACACCAGTGTCGAGCCCCTGCCCAGGCTGCGACTGGAGGCTCGTGCTACATGTAGCGCGAGGTCAGGGAAGGCCTGGCAGGAGAGGGGTTCAAGTTGTGCCAGAGTCCAGGGGGGCAGCCGCTGCTTCCCACGGCTCCTGGCTGCTGTCTCTCCCGACATCACCATTACCACTACCGTGTCTTTAGCGCCATCTTTTCCGTCACTCTGACTAGAGGCAAATCTGGAACTATCTCCACCTCCCTCTACTTCCCCGCCCCATGCTGGGGACCTCACTGCCCTCTGGTGCACTTCCCACCCGGTCCCTGTCAGAACCCTGGGAGGAGCCTGCGCCTGGTGACCCTGCCCTGTGCTGCCTGGAGGAAGAGGCCCCTCTTCTCAGTGTGGCTCAGGCTCCCCGCTTCTCAAGGCTGAGAGCTGCTTTGTTCTAAGAGCCACTTAGCTGAGTCAAGAGCGTCAGAACGGGCAAGGGCAGGATCCAGTTGAACAATTTTACCTACACACAGTGAACAGGTAGAAAAAGGGTCCACACAGACATCACGTTTCTAATGAGGGTGCGGTGAGGGATTCCCTTGATATGGGAACCATTCTGATCCTGTCTGCTATTACCTAATACTTTCTGAAGTCATTTATTTTTCACATTTTCATTGTTGGAAAAGACTCCATAACTGTGGCGCCTAGAGGGTGAGGAAGGGAGAAAAAGGAAACACAATGTGCCTCTAAGGCTGGTTCTGGATCAGCCTTACAGATTCATGTGAGCCCAAGCAGGAGAGGAGCCTCGGGCAGCAGTGACCGAGCCACTGGCACTGGAATCTCTTGGGAGTCACCGGGGCTCAGGGAGCCCTACTGTGGTGCCAAGTGACAAATATAACACCTGGGGGAAAGGACTCCCCTTCTTTCTTCAATGTAGAACATGGCCTGGCCTCAGTTCTTTGGGGCGTCCACAGACCACAGAGAAGCTTCTGCAAAGTTAGAGGCAATGGAGATGAGCATGAGGGTCAAGGGCATGTCCTGGTGATGGTGAGGAGCTGCTTTGAGACCCTCACTCCAACTTCACCGGGTAGGGGGGTGGGCAGGGCAGGAGAATACCCCTATAGACAGCAGCCGACAAGGAAAAGCTTGTTCACGATCATATATGCAGCCCCTGACCCAACCCCAGTCCTGAAGTTTCCCAGAAACAGAGGAGGTGAGGCAAGCCGGGCTGGAGGTCACGCTAAGCCCTTCCGGCACATCCTGGGCATTTTCTCCAGGGACTTTCCTTGAGCAACTAATTTCTTATGAAAACTAGACATTGGTGATTGATCTTAGTGACTGTGAAATGAAAATGGGATAAATTTTGGCCACCAGGAGGCTCAAAGGTTCAAGATCCAGTTCCAAAAACTGAGCAGGCCCTTTTGGTTAGCAATTTGTGCATCGATCCCTGACTTCATTTTGTCTGGCTTTGTTTTCACTTCCTTATCTTTTACTATTTTCTGTTTTTTTTTTGGTGGTATGTACATCTCTTAAAGCTGGTCAAATCCTATTTTGGGATGCAGTGGCCTGATGAATTAATAAATTATTCTGATGAAACAAAGAAAAAATAAGACTGTTTTGGATTCTTCTGGCATTTTCCTTGTTGAACTCAAAGCATGGAGGAAAGGGGGTGTAAATCAGGGGTACACATTGAGGCTGTGGGGGAGGATTGGGGCGCATGATCTCATACCCTTTGTGCTGGACTGGTATCTTCCTTTCACTGTTCTTTGTGGTTCTTCATACATGAGTGGATGTACGAGCTCATGAGGCGTTGCCTTTTGTCCATAACAGGTGGCTCCTCGGTCTGCTGGCCATCTCCACATGTCTGCTTTGATATTTCCCCTGGGGTCTCTGTGCTAGGAAATCTGAGGTATCTGGGACCCAAATGATGCAAAGATTATGGATGAAAAGAAAGAAAGGCTTGCCAAAGGGGCCGAATTTTACCTGACTCTTCTGATTTGCCCCCCCCCCCCTGCCCCCCAGTTCAGGAACAGAGCTGACACACTTTGTACTTGAGGAGGGCCCAGGTGGAGGGTCTCTATGGGGGTTCTTTCCCCTCCTTTCTTCACCTACCCCTTCTGGTAATGTCCAGAAGACGTTGTGGCTGAAGACACTTAAGTTTCCTAATCAAATTTCAGTCTGTATTTTTGTGAAGTGGGTTATAGGCAGCTCTTTGCCTTTTAAATTCTGCTGTCCTTGAATTCTGGTTGTGAACTGGTAGAGGGTGGGGAGAGAGTGATATTTCAGATTTGGACTTGGCCTTGATCAGAATCCACTGGAAATTGTTTCTTCCTGTAGGAGTCAGAATCTCCAATGTAGATTATAGTAGTGGTTGGGATGGGCTAATGGTCTGCACATCTGGGGACAAAGATGAGATCTGGGAGAAAATTAGTCATTGTCACCCTGGAAGAGAAGTTCCAGGTTGTGTTGACATGTTTTCACGTAACCTCTTTCTAGCAGTTACTCTGAGAGTGACCAGATCCACAGGGTTTGCCTTCCTGGAAGACAGGACAGAGGGCACAGGCAACTCATTGCCATGTTCTTGCCATTAGCAGGGAGGGCCCAGAGGTCAGTTACAAATGTCAGGGGCCATGAAAGTTGACCAGCCAACCCAGGCAGGAACAAGAACTTTTTTATCAATCTAGATAGCTAGAGCTGGCTATGACTAATACGACCGAGAAAGCAGTACTAGGAAAAAACCCAGAGAGATGCTCCTGGGCCGGGGCTGGCTTTCTGTTGGCTTTCGTGTCAATAGGCTGCTGGGTGCCTGTGTTGTCACAAGTTCTGGGCTGCGCCAGGAACCTGACTAGGCACCTAATTCCCAGATTGGCAGTGGGAATCACCAGGTGAGATTGGGGCATCCCTGGGCTTGAGGTCTGAAGAGAAGGTGTGAGGGACTCCATAGTTACAGGGCTCAGGCGGCTTGTAGAAGGAGGTGGGTCAGGGGCAAAGGAAGGATTGAGAGAAGGGGGGGGGGGGGGACAAGTCAGAAAAGATGGTGGTGTGTGGATGGGGAGAGCAAGAAACAGACAAGGGAAGAGAAAGAACAAAGGGACAGTCAGGGGAGAAGGCAGTCGACATTGGGAGATAGGAAGGGTAACAGGTAGAAACAGGTGTTCGCTGTCCTGGGTGTCCAGCGAGTGAGGTAGACAGACGGCCAGGAGAGGTGGGGGTGGGGCAGGCAGAGCTGAATCGGGGAGAGCAAGAACTGGAGCACGTGGAGGGGGAAGTGAAGCAGGGAGACAGGAGGCAGCTTCTTCACAGTTCCCGAATTAGAAACAGAGGGCTGGACTGTTTGGGTCACCAGTCTATATCCTCCCCCTGTTCCACTCTCCTGTGACCCAGACTCCTGTCACGACAAAGATCAAGACCGATGTCCAAGATCAAGACTGATGTCTAAGAGCTTACTGCCTGTGTTTTCTTCTAGGAGTTTTATGGCTAAGGAGGATTAAAAGGAAGACCACTGACCACAGTTGGGCATCTTTCCCACTCTCCTGGCAAAGGAAAAGCAAGAACGTTAGGTACTTCTGGTCAGGACTTTCCAAGGTTGATTTACTGTTGGTCTCTGTGGGACTCTAGGGCGTCGAAGGTGGATCTCATGGCCTGCCCCGGACACACAGGCAGTAACTTCCGTCTTGTCTGATCTGTATGCCAAGTCAGGGCTAAAGTCCACCCAACACTGCCCATCCCAGAGCGCTGAGTGGCCCGATTCGGTTCTCTCACCCCTTGCACATTGCTGTGTGTGCTTCTGCGGGGGACTGCCGCTCTACGCCCTCTCTGGGCCTTCTCTTGCCGTCCGAAAGCAATGCGCTCAGCTGAACTCTCTCTGAGGCTGACGTGTCAGCACAACCTCACGTGCCAAAGTTACTGACCATCCCTCGGTGCCCTGGGCCACCGTCTCCTTGAGCCCGCCTCTTCAGACCCTTGCCTTCTCCTCTAGGCCTGTGCATCCCCCTTGAGAAGTCCTACTCCACACTCATCAGCCCCTAACACCCCCCTCTCTTCACCTAACCTGTGTGGCACCACCGGGTCCTGCCTTTCTCTGGATGCTCCTGCGCCCCGCCCACCCCCCCCCCCCCCCGCCCCCCGGCCGGAAGAAGCAGGGAACCCTCCTCCTGGTGGGGAGGCGGGGTTGCTGTCTTCCTTGCGCCTGGCTGCTGCCTCCAGATCGGTCCTTCTTTTCCTCCTATTTATGTGACCGAGAGCTGAGAGCTAATAGCTTAAAGGCTCACGTGTATTAAGTACCTGAGGGCCAGGCACTCTGCCAAGGGCCAGCGATGACAGCATTTCCGCCTCACCACTACCTCCGTGAAGTGGTGTCATTATTATCCCCGTTTGGGGGCCACAGAGGCTCAGGTTCGTCACTCGCCTCAGGCCACACAGCTAGTTCCGTGGGAAAGCCCGGATTCCAGTCCGGTAGTTTGGCTCCAGGGCCTGCACTCTTGGCCACGTGCCACCATTGGGTCCTTTGAAAGTCTGCTCCTGTGGTGCCCCTGCAGTTCACCTGTATTGTCCCGTAGCCCTCCCTGCCTGTGTCAGCCCCCCACCCCCTGGATGTGCCCCTGCAAGCACCGAAGACCTCCTCCCCTGGCTGGCAGTCTTCCTTGTCATCCCCTTGGGGGGCTCAGACAACCACAGGAGGGCCATGCAGGCTTTGACCACTCCAGCTTAGCAGCTCAGCCACCTTTGTCCTGGAACCCGCCATCTGTGGTATCATTAATGCAACTAGTTCGGCCACTAATCTCTCTCCTGAGCTCAGATTCGCATAACTAGTTCGTGGCGTCTCCTCTGCGACTCAGCAGGTCCACACCGATTTCCCCCAAGCTTGCTCCTAGCCCTCCAACCTCTTTCTCTTTCATCCCAGTAAAGAGTAGCATCATCCATCCAGTTGCTCAAGAGTCACCTCTGACTCTTCTTCCTCCCTTGCCTCTATATCCAATCACCGAATCATGGGGACTAAATCTCCAAAAGACATCTTGACTCCACCCCTTGCTCTCCATTCCCATGGCTACTGCCTTCGTCCTGGCTACCATCACCCACCTGGTCCGCTGCAGCCGCCTCCTAACTCGCATTCCTACTTCTGCTTTTTGGTCTTCTTCAACCCAAGCTCCAAAAGTTGCATGTTATTTTCTTACAACATAAATCAGGTCAGGTCACTGGGCTTTCCACCCCGGGTGCATGATTTTGCATTTGCTCTCTGTCACACAATGTTCCCCTCCTTTAATACACTTTAGCCACAGTGGCCTCCCTTCTGTTCCTCCAACAGGTGAGCTCTTCCCAATGTTCGCACATGCAGTTCCCACTTCATGGATTCCTCTTCCCTGCATTCATCACCTGGCTAGTGCCCACTCATCTTTCAGGTCGCAATTTATTTGAGATTTTTCTTGCTTCTTGAGGTGGCCCTGCATTGCTATAAACCTTAGGACTGCTTTTTTTGTATCCCAAAGATTTTGGACTGTTGTATTTTCATTTTTCTCTATGTATTTTTAAAATTTTTATTTATTTTTGAGAGATACAGAGAGAGAGAGAGAGAGAGAGAGAGAGAGAGAGAAGGAACAGGGGCAGAGAGAGAGGGAGACACAGAATCTGAAGCAGGCTCCAGGCTCTGAGCTGTCAGCACAGAGCCCAGTGCAGGGCTCGGACCCATGAACCATGAGATCATGACCTGAGCCGAAGTTGGGTCCTTAACTGAGCCACCCAAGAGCCCCCTCCATGTAATTTTTTATTTCTTCTTTGAGTTCTTGGTTGACCCATTCATTATTTTGTAGCGTGTTAGATAGTCTCCATGTTTTTGTGTTCTTTCCAGATATTTCCTTGTGGTCAATTTCTAGTTTCATAGCATTGTGGTTGGAAACAATGCATGGTATGACTTCAATTACTTTAAATTTGTTGAGACTTGTTTTGTGACCTAATATGTGATCTATTTGCATGTTATTTAACCTCCATGCATTTGTGTTCTTTCCAGATGTTTCCTTGTGGTCGATTTCTAGTTTCATAACATTGTCTTTGGAAAATATGTATGGTATGACTTCAATCTTTTTGAATTTGTTGAGACTTGTATGTGATCTATTCTGGAGAATGTTCCATGTACACTTGAAAAGAATGTTTATTCTGCTGTTTTAGGATGGAATGTTCTGATTATATCTGTTAGATCCACCTGGCCCAACGTATCATTCAAAGCCACTGTTTCCTTGTTGATTTTCTGTTTGCATGATCTATCCATTGATGTAACTGAGGTATTAACAAGTCCCCTACTATTATCATATTACTCTTGACTATTGCCTTTATGTTTGTTATTAACTGCTTTATATATGTGGGTGCTTTCATATTGGGTGCGTACATATTTAGAATTGTTATATCTTCTTGTTGGATTGTCTCCTTCATGATTATATAGTGTCCTTCTTTGTCTCTTGTTGCAGTTTTTGTTTTAAAGTGTATTTTGTCAGATATAAGTATTGCTATCCTGGCTGTCTTTTCACTTCCATTTGTGTGATAAATAGTTTTCCATCCCTTCACTTTCCATATGCATGTGTCTTTAGGTCTGTAATGAGTCTCTTGTAGGCAGCATATCGATGGGTCTTGCTTTTTATCCAATCTGTCACCCTATGTCTTTTAATTGGAGTGTTTAGTTCATTTACATTCAAAGTAATTATTTATGGGTATGTGCTTATCGCCATTTTGTTTCTTGTTTTCTGGTTGTTTTTATAGTTCTTTTCTGTTTCTTCTCTTGCTCTCTTCTCTCACGGTTTGCTGGCTTTCTTTAGTGATATCGTTGGATTTCTTTCTCTTTATTTTTTTGCATATCTATTACTGGTTTTTGATTTGTGGCCACCATCAGGTTTGTATATAACACCTTATGCATACGGTAGTCTACAGTATATTGATGGTCGCTTCAGTTTGAGCCCATTCTTTACTCTTCTCCCCCCTGTTTAGGTATGTGGTGTCATGCTTTACATCCTTTTATTTTGTGCATCCCCCTTGACTGATTTTTATAGACATACTCAATTTTACTGCTTTTGTGCTTCCTACTTTTCTTACTCCCACTTAGGGTCTTTCCTGCAGGAGGGTACCTGCAACCACTTAGACCGAGGCAGGCTGGATTGTGGGGGGCGAGGGGGATCTGCAGCCGGGGTGGGACACATGGGGTTAGCAAGGTTTGTACGTGTCTGTTGGGTGAGGGGACCTGGAGCGGAGGCCCGGCTGGAGGGGGCGGGCCTGCAGGGAAATGTGGCGGGCAGGGTGTGCTGTTAGCAAGACAGGCAGGGAGTCTGGTGACCTGCCGGTTCCCACAGGTGGCTGTGGGATATGTTGAGGTGCCAGATGCCCACCAGCTCCTTTGTTCCTGGAGGAGTCTCCCCGTGATCACTGTCCCTCTGTGACACGCTCTGAGATGAGTAAACAAATCTCCCTCTTGTAGGTCTCAGGAGTGTTTCCAACTGCTGCTTCTATGCTGTATGTCTGTGGGCTGTTTGTTGTACTATCTCTTTAAGGAAAGGGACTCAGTTTCCCAGAGCCAAGCCCACTCACTGACTTTTAAAGTTCCAGGTGTTGAGTCCCGCTGATGATAAGAACTCATGAAGTTTGGCCCCCCTGGCTTTCAAAGCCAAATGTTAGGGGGATTCGTCTTCCTTGTGTGGTCTCTCCAGGGTCCTCTCCCCTCCATGCTCACAGGTCCCTCCCTCCCCTGGACAGTCTCCGGGGTCCATTTAGCTCCTGACTGCATCTCCACCCTTCCTACCCTCTTCGATGAGGCCTCTTCTCTGCCTTGACTTGTGGAGAGTCTGTTCTGCCATTTTCTGGGTTATTTACACTGGTGTGAGTGTTTCCTAGTTGTATCCATGGGATGAGGTGAGCCCAGGATCCTCCTACTCAGCTACCTTCCCTGGAAGCCCTCTCTCAGGGCTCAATTTGAAAGCCACAGACTCCTACCTGACTCTCTTTGCATTATCACAGTCTGTTTTTACATGTTTATTTCTTAGTGTCTGTGATGGACACTGCTGGGCGCTTCCCCCCTTCTCTCTTTTTTTTTTAATGTTTATTTATTTTTAAGAGATGGAGAGACAGAGTGTGAGTGGGGAAGGGGCAGAGAGAGAGAGGGAGACATAGAATCCGAAGCAGGCTCCAGGCTCTGAGCTGTCAGTACAGAGACCAGTGCAGGGCTCGAACCCACCAGCTGTGAGATCATGACCTGAACCGAAGTCGGATGCTTAACCGACTGAGCCACCCAGGCGCCCCACTTCCCCCCTTCTTAAGCGTACTGTAGTTTTTGTTTAGGTAGCTTTTCCTTCCAGGAAGCCCATGTGTCTCAGGGCTTCCCCTCCTTGGGTTCCAGACAGGGCCTGCTTTGTCTCGGGATAATCCCATTCTCCTTGGCCTGTTTTCCAACTAGGAACACAAGTAGCTATGCAATGATGACATTCTCATGATGACAGGGATTGGATGATCAGGAATGGGTGACCCGATTTGCGTCAATGAAATAACTGCTGGGGGATGGGAATAGAAGATGAGTTTCTGAACATTACTGCCTTGAGAAAGCCTCCCTGGAGCCACGGCCACACAGCCGAGGGAATCCCAGAGAAATGGAGCTGGAGATCCTGGCTAAGTCACAGCCCACTCAGTTACTGGACTTTGTCACGGGAGCCAACGCATTTTGTTGTGAAGTTAGTTTGAGTTGGGTTTCTTCTTTCTGCAGTGGGGAGGAAATACACCTAAGGACCTTCGGTCCCTAACCACTCCCCACCCCTTACCCCGTCTCCTCTATTATCACCTCCTTCCTGTCTTCATATCCCTTCCTGATAGGGAAAAATCTGTTAAAAGATGGCCAAGACTGATAGGGAAATTCCAGTCCCTGACCGAAGAACCCCCTTCCGGGTTCTTCTTCCCGCCCCGCTTGCCCAAATGCCAAATTACTCCTAACGGGGAATGCAGATATAATAGACTGTAAATTGTTCCCTCTGCTTACGCTCGGGGCTCAGACCTCTGGAGAGTGATCTCCCCTGAGCCCGCTGGTGTGAAATCAACCTCCTGCCTTTCAACATCTCTGGGTGCTGCTTGGTTCTTTCACTGGGCGATCAGACCAGGTTCTGTAACATTTGGTTCTCTGACCGGGAAACCCAACCATGGTGGCCCGTTGTTGCCATTGGTTTGGGAAAATGGCGAGGTGGTGATGGAGCAAGGAATTGCAATGGAGAAGGCGCGCCCTGCCTGATTTTCGGCAATCTGCTCGGTGGCTTCAGGCTGCCCCCCTCCACTGTTCCCGCTGGACTGGAGGAGACTTGGCAGGTGACGACCTGGACCCGACGTCAGATACCGGTAAGGCCTGGGACCCAATTCTGTCCTGTCCAGCCCACCCACAGGAGTGGAAGCGGGACCTGATCACTCCCCAGAGACCTCAAGTGGTCTCACCTGTCGGAATTCTGTGGGAGGGAATGTCATAACCTCTGGTGTGTATGTGAGCGTGAGTGTGCGACTCGGTCTGGCTTGCCTGCCGAGTTCAGTTCTGTGGCTCCATGCGCGGGCACCCTGACGGTCCCCAGAAGTCCATGGAGTCTGAGTGGGCCCATCTGCGATTCCGTGGTGAACGGCACGCAGCCCATGGCGGCATCGGAATAGTTTCCAGTCGTGTCACAAAGCTGAGACCGCTATGGCTAAGTGTCACCTAAGTTCCTTTGGGATATGGCCAGATAGGCATCTGACTGGCCTCCTCATTAAAGGGGGCACCCCTACTCCTCTGTCTTTGCAATTCCTTCTCACGGGAACACTATGGGGTGTGACAGAGCAAAAAAGGGGTTTTCGGGAGACTACGGAATTAAGACGACCCCCAGCAAGTTAAGGACCCTATGTAACTTGGAATGGCCCACTTTTGGTGTAGGATGGCTCTCGGAGGGAACCTTAGATGTCCTAACGGTTCGCCATGTCTGGCGTGTTTTCATCTGGGACCCAGGTCACCCTGATCAGTTCTCGTATATTGACTCCTGGTTAGGGATTGCCCAAACCATTCCCCCTTGGGTAAGATTTACCTGCAACAAACAGGGACAGGCTAGGGTCTTAGATGCCTCGACAAAGCAGCCCAAGGAAGGTCAACAGAAGTCCCGACCTCCACAAATTCTTGCCAGTGATCTACAGGAAGAACCAATCTTGCCCCCAAACCCCCCCGTTCCCAATACTTCGCCACCTTCAGTCTCCCCACCACCTCTGGACTCAGCAGGTCCTCTCTCCCCCCGGACCAGCTGCCAGATTGTGCCCTTGGCCAGGTGCAGGAACTCTCCAGACGCCGGTCCACATCTGCCAGTACCAAGAGGCTCTCCTCTGGGGGATCTGAGCAGGGGCTAAGAAGCCCATGAGTATGCCCAGAAGCTAGGGGAATCCCCTGGGGATTATTATGGGAGGCTCTACAAGGCTTATGATGTTTACACCCCATTTGATCCTGAGACACAAGAGAGCTGCCAAAAGGGGGGAGGCCCAGAACCTCCTTAGCAAGGGATCAGTGCGCCTACTGCAAGGAGAAAGGATGTTGAAAGAATAAATATCCCAACTGGGGAAAGTCCCAGAAACCCAGCCGATATGCAGAAGAACGCTGCAGGAAAGACCTCATAGGCCTAATAGGAGTAGATTCAGATTGAAGGGGACTGGGCTCACTTCTTGGCCCCCATGGGCCCATGGTCAAAATGAAAGTAGGGGGCCAAACTATGACTTTTATGTGAATTCGGGGGCCACATGGTACAGCATGAATTCCTCTATCTACCTGAGTGCCCTATCCCTCTCCTCGGCTGGGATGTATTCTCAAAGCTGGGGGCCCAAATAACCTTTGAGCCAATGGGACGCACCAGCCTCTGACTGGATCCAAATGAAGGTTATTCTGCGCCTAGGCCCAACCAAGTGGCCCGTCCGAATTCAGGACTGCCTTCTCCACTGTATGGGCCGAGGACAGCCCCCCCAGACTTGCCCACAACTGGGCCCTCGTCATTGTAGAGTTAATCCCAGGGGCTCAACCTCAGAGACAGTGGCAATACCCCCACCACAAGAGATAAGGGTGGGCATCCAAGAACACCTGACCAGACTCAAAGAAGCAGGCATGCTGGTTGAATGCCAATCACCGGGAACACCCCACTCTTGCCAGTCAAGAAGCCGGGAGGAGTGTATTGACCGATCCAAGACCTATGGGTTATCAACAAAGTGACTGTCTCCTTGCACTTGGTGTTCCTGAACCTGTACACCCTCCTCAGCCAGATCCCAGGCTCTATCAGATAATTTACTTGCCTAGACTTAAAGGATGCCTTCTTCTGCCTCCACTTGGCCCCCAGAGCCAACCCTTGTTTGCCTTCGAATGGACCGAACTAGACACAGGGCGTCAGATGCAACTGATTTGGACGCGCCTCCCACAGGGGTTTAAAAACTCGCCTGCCTTCTTTGGGGAGGCACTGACCGGAGACCTCGCCAGCTTTCCAAGGGAGGACACACGTTGCACCCTTCTCCAGTATGTGGATGACCTCCTCCTTGCCAGCAATACCCGAGAGAAATGTACAGAGGGCATAAGGGCCCTCCTCCAACTCCTGTTGTCCGGGTGTCATGAAAAAAGACACAGATCTGCCAACAGCAAGTCCAATACTTAGGCTTGCTCCTCACCCATGGACAAAGAGCTCTAGGGCCGGAGAGAAAAAGATCATTACCTCCCTACCCCAGCCCCAAACTAAGAGGGGATTACAAGAATTCCTGGGGGCTGCAGCATTCTGCCGGATCTGGATTTCTGGATTCTCCGCAATAACAAGACCCCTCTTATAATCTCTTGGTAAGGCCGGATCGAGAGCCCCTGTCTGGACAGAGGAGGCCTAAGCCGCCTTCCTAGAGACAAAGGCCGCCTTGGGGTAGGCACCAGCCCTTGGCCTGCCAGACATAGAAAAGCCTTCTAATCTCTTTGTGCATGAGGTGGAAAAGGTCTCCCTTGGGGTTCTCACACACACCATTGGCCCTTGGCAACGACCAATAGCATACCTGTTGAAGAGGCTGGACCCAGTGGTGGCAGGATGGCCACTGTGCCTTAAGGCGCTATCGGCTACAGTTCTGCTCATTAAGGAGGCAGATAAACTCACCCTGGAACAACTAGACGTCAAGGTACCTCATGCTATTGTGTCTCTCATGAACACTCACAGACACTGCTTCCTTCCCAACTCTTGGCTAACACAATACCAGGGCCTCCTCTACGAGAATCCATGGGTCACTCTTGAAACAGTGTGGACGCTGAACCCTGAAACTTTCCTACTTCTGAGGAAGGGACACCAGATCATGACTGTTCCGAGATGACTGATGAAGTATTCGCAAGCCACCCACATCTGCGTGACCAGGCCCTACAGAACCCAGGCCTCACATTGTTCAGTGATGGTAGCAGTTTCATCACAGAGGGCATTTGAAAGGCAGGGTACACAATGACAACCACAGATGAAGTCCTAGAGGCCAATGCCCTACCTGTGGGATGGTCAGCACAACGGGCTGAATTCTATGCCTTAATCCGAGCCTTCACCATTAGGGTATGCCTATTCCTTTGGTTTTAGCTGTTTTGATTTACTTTATTTTAGGTACGCCTCTTATTATAGCACAGAGTTGAGTTTTACTTTGTGAACGCATCTGAAACCTTTTAACAAGTGAATTAAACCTAATTACATGCTGTGATACAATGGCTGTGTTTATTTTCAGATCTGTCATAATATTTTATGTTGTATTTGCTTTGTGTATTTGTCCTGCTTACTGGTTCTTTCAGAATGTGATATTTTGGGTCCTTTTAAAATGTGCATTAATATTTAGTAAAATTTATATTTGTATTCTAACGATTTCCTTTATACTAATACACCTATGTACTGCCCTCCATCCTCCTTTTCACTACTTAGGTTCTTATTATTTTTTAAGCTTTATAATAGTGGTTCTCAATGCAGGGGAGGGAAGGTGTGTGTGTGTGTGTGTGTGTGTGTGTGTGTGTGTATCAGTTTTGCTTCCCAGAAGATATCTGGCAATATCCGAAAACATTTTTTGGTTGTCACTGCTGGAGGAGGGTGCTACTGGCATCTAGTGGGTAGAAGCCAGGGATGCTTCTAAACGTTCTATAATTCACAGCACAGCCAAGCACTACAGAGAAAAGTATCCACCCCAAACGTCAATGGTGCCAAGTATGAGAAACCTTTCTTTACGTGATCTTTTGACTCCAACCTCTTCTCTCTGTGGCCATCAGTGGGTTCATTTTACTTCCCCCCTTTCCTCTCCCTTCCCTTCCCATTAAAAAACGATTTCCACTTTGACAGACACATGGCATTTACATACTGTTCTTCTGTCTCTGTCACCATCTTCATTTTAGATTTCAATATAATCACTTCTCAATACCAGCCTTTTTGCTGAAGTTCCTAGTTGGCACTTGGTTGGATGAAGCCTGTCCTCTCATTAGGAGACTTTTCAGGAAAGGCTCCTGAGTAAAATATTCCTGAGTTCTGGAATATTTAATACTGTTTCATAGTCTTAACACTTACTGCCTGGATAATACTTGGCTCACATTTTCCCTTCAGCTGAGAAACACTGCTCCTCTCTTGTTTTGCTTACTGTGTGCTGCTATTAGGAAGTCTGATGACCTGATTTTCTTTTCTTGCCACAGACTTATTTTTTAACCTGGAGGCCCAGAGAATGTTTTTTTCCCCTTTTAAAATATGGTCTTACTGGGGTATGTCCCAGATCTGGCCATTCTAGGATAATTTTCCCAGGAGCATGGTGGGCCTTTCAACATATAAGTTAATTATATGTATACGGTAATTTCTTTTAAAAAAAAAAATTTTTTTTTAACGTTTATTTTTGAGACAGAGAGCATGAACAGGGGAGGGTCAGAGAGAGGGAGACACAGAATCCGAAACAGGCTCCAGGCTCCGAGCTGTCAGCACAGAGCCTGACACGGGGCTCAAACTCATGGACCGCGAGATCGTGACCTGAGCCGAAGTCGGCCGCTCAACCGACTGAACCACCCAGGCGCCCCTACGGTAATTTCTTTTAATTCTAGAAAGTTTTCTGAGAGCATAATTAAATTTTTGTTAACGTTTATTTATTTTGGGGGGGGAGGGGCAGAGAGCGAGGAGACACAGAATCTGAAGCAGGCTTCAGCACAGAGCCTGACTCGGGGCTTGAACTCACCAACCGCGAGATCAGAGCTGAAGCACGTGACCCTGAGAGCATAATTTTAAATATTAATTCTGGTCTATTTATTTATGTTTCCTTCTTCAGGGATTTCTACTGCACATAAATCAGTTTATCTTTGTCTTCTGTATCTCACTTTCTTACCTTTTACTCCTTTGATTTTTGTTTTCTTACACATTTTAATTTTCTTCCCATATGCCCTTGATTATACTTTTTTTCCTGAATCTGTTGTCCCTTGGATACTTTGCAGTTTGGTCTTAATTTCTAAGATGTGTTTGTCCTTTTTTTTTTTGGTGAAAACTCTTATTTCGTATCTTCCTCTTGTATGCCTGTTTGCATTCCCCTGATGTGTGTTGTACTTAATATTTGCAATTGCTTGTTTAATTGTATTCAGCTAGTGTTGGAATGCTTTTTTAAACAAGTTTTTTATTTATGTCATCTCTACACCGTGGCAGCCACCATTCTACTTTCTGTTTCTATGGACTCATGCAGGATTTGTCTTGTTCATTTCACTGCTTCATTCCACTCAGCGCAGCATTCTCAAGGTTCATCTATGTTGTAGCATGTGTCACAATCTCCTTCCTTTTTCAGGCTACTACACTGTGTATGCACCACATCTTGTGTCTCCATTCTTCTGTCAGTCGACATTTGGGCTGCTACCACCCCTAAGCTGCGGCAGATAATGCTATGAGCCTGGGTGTACATACATCTCTTTGTGACCCTGCTTTTCTTTTGGATACATGCTAAGAGGAAGTGCTGGATCATGTAGTGGTCCATTTCTCGAGGAACCTCCATACTGTTTTCCACAGCGGCTGTACTACCTTACGTTCCCCCCAACACTCCACTGTGGCTCCACTTTCTCCACATGTTCACCAATGCTTGGTATATTCTGGCTTTTTTTTTTTTTTTTTAATGTTTATATATTTTTGAGAGAGAGACAGAGAGGGAGAGAGAGGGAGAGAGGACACAAGTGGGGGAGGGGCAGAGAGAGAGAGAGAGAGGGAGGGGCAGAGAGAGAGAGAGAGAGGGAGACACAGAATCCGAAGCAGGCTCCAGGCTCTGAACTGTCAGCACAGAGCCCGATGCGGGGCGTGAACCCTCAAACTGTGAGATCATGACCTGAGCTGAAGTCAGATGCTTAACCTATTGAGCTACCAAGGTCCCCTTTTTCTGTGTTTCTCACAGTCCTAATGGATGTGAGGTGGCATCTCACTGTGGTTTTGACTGCATTTCCCTAATGATGAGCGATGTTTTGCAACTTTTCATGCGCTTGTTGTTTATTTGTATATATTCTTTGGAAAAATGTCTGTTCAAGCCCTTTGCCCATTTTAACATCAGGTCTGTTTTTGTTGTTGAATTGTGGGAATTCTTTACATGTTGGGCGATATCAATCCCTTATCAGATGAGTTGCAAATATTTCTTCTGTAGGTTACCTTTTCACTCTGTTGATTGCGTGCTTTGAAGCAGTTTTTAGATTTGATGAAGTCCAATTATCTATTTTTTCTCTTGTTGCCTGTGCTTTTGGTGTCCTATCCAAGAAAGCATCGCCAAATTGGATGTCATGAACATTCCCCCATGCTTTCTTATAGGGCTTTTATATTTTAGGTCTTATATTTAGGTATGTGATCCATTTTGTGTTAATTTTTGTAGATGGTAGGTTTCCACATTTCCACTCTTGGCTTCTGGCCCCAAATGTGTCTTTCCTTCCCTTCCCCAAGAAACATGTGCCCCCTAGCCATGAAAAAGGCCATTAGGATGTAAGAAACCAATGCAAAAATTTATATTTTATTTGAATTCAAAAAATTTAAAATTGCCTTCAAATTCAGGAAAGTACCATAATGCAGGACCCCAGGGGAAGCCTCATATACAGAGACAGATAAATTAAATGTATATACTGCAGACAAGCCAAGAAGGTGTAGATTACATATTTACAGTCCTTGATGTTTTCTGAAAACCATATTTATACATTTTATTACATTTACAAAAAAGGCTTCCACTACCGTTTACCTACAATAATGAAAAAAAAATGTACACCTTTTTTTCTTTTTTTGGTACTGTACAAACTTTGTATAATAAAAATATATCTCTGTACAAAAGATTTTTTTGTTTGTTTTTGTTTTACTTTTTTTTTTTTTTTTTTTCCTCCTCATGGGATGGTGGTGGGTGTATGGTGTGGATGGCGAGTGAAGGCCTAGACTGCCCCGGTTCCTTCCGACCCTCTGGAGGTGGTGCAGGAATGCCGGAGGTGGGAAACGGTAATGCACAGCAGAGTGCTGGGCGCCCCCCCTGGCATGTGCTCCTTGGGCATCTGCGGGGACACAGGGGAGGGGGTGGAGGCAGGGCTGGTGGAGGAGTCCACTGGTTGGTCTGGGAGGAGTGAAAGAAGGGAGGAAGGGAGCAGCCAAAGAACTTCCTGCATTTGTTTCCGGGAAAGAGAGATATGAGTGCGTGAGTGTGTGTGGCTGAGTTGGCCCTCTCGCGCCAAGCCCAGGGACGCTGTGACCCAGAGTGGGTGTGGGTGGCACGGGGCTCCCGCCATTGTCAGCCTCAGTCCCATCTGCTGGGAACTGACGCCTCTCGCTGTACTCGGCCCCTCTTACTGTGAGGCAGATCGTCTCATCTGTTGAAGAACAGGTGTCCCTGCCACTCCGCTCCCTTCCATTTCGATTTATTTCAGTATATGTGATATGAACATCTCAGGCCAGCATGTCACACGTGCACAGGTGCTTAAGCCCATAGGGACCTTCCCGAGGACAGAGAAAATGGCTCTAAATGCCACTGTTTGATTCCTAAACTTGCTAGTGTCCCAACAATACTTGTATGGAATTCAAGCACATGTATGGACCCAAGCACAGTGGAACTCAGAATTAATCAAATCTTCTCGCAGGGAGCTGGAGAGGTTGTGACTTTCATTCACTCCGTTCTTTCCGTTCAGGAGCTCCCAGGTCTTGTGTCTGCTGTAGCCAGGGGCTGCTGGGGGCCAAGGGGGCAGCACCAGCTCTAGGAGGTCCCTTTCCCTGAGGCTGCCCAGACGGAGGGAGAAGAGCCCAGACAGGACACACAGGTCCTCTGCCTGGCCCACCAGCCCCGGCCATAGTCCTACTATACAGATTCACCTGCTCCTCCCTGTATTTGGTGCCCCTTTAGACCTGGGTTTTTGGCAGCTGGTGTAGTGGACTTTGGGGTCAGACCCACCTGGGTTAGCATCCTGACTCCACACTTACGGTGTGGCTTACGTCTCTTCAACCTTTCTGGGCTTCTGTTTTCTCATTTATAAAACAGGAATAACGATTCCTACATTTTGGGTTGTTGTAAGGTCTAGAAATGATACACCTAAAGTGTCAGGCACAGAGAAGAAACTCAACACAAGGCAGCCGTGAGTTTTTGGACACTGGGATAGGCCTGCTCTGCTGTATCAGCACCTTCCCAATGCTGCCGACTCGGCATCTCCGTCTGGGCTACAGCCTCGCTTCTCTTCTCTTTGTCACTTGACAGCCAGACCTGACCTTAGACTCGAGGCCGGATTCCTGCTCTACCTCCCCCAACCCACCCTTCCTTCCCCAGTGCTGCCCAGGACCCAGAATGACTTTTTAACTCACTGGGTTTAGAACTCAATAAAATTCTGTTGGAAAAAATAAACTGATTTCCAAAGTACTTCTTAAGATGTTTTCCTGCCCTTGGAGTAATCCTTGCTGTCACTTTTGCAGGAGAACAGCCAGTTGCGGACGGCTGGTTTCTACACACTGACCACCTAACACACTCGCCGCCTCCTCACACAGGGCCGGCGGGGCGTGCAGCCTCCTCTTCACCTCTTCTCTGTGTTTGTGGGGAGCAGGGCGGGGGGGGCGTCTCTCACACACATTTCTCTTTTTTTAACTTCCGCGGTCTCTTCACAGGACTCAAATGAAGGAGAGGCATGTGTGTCTGTGTGTGCTCGGCACCCCCCCCCCCCCCAGCCACAAGATGCTTTGCTGTTTTAAATCCATAAGCTTCCTGTGTCCGTCTGCAGCCCCTCTTCTGTACTGTCCCGAAGTCGGGGCCCAGCGGGAGTCTTCTCTGGGGTGGCGGGTGCAGGTGGTGGCGGGGTGAGGACCCAAGTCCCAGCAGTAGCGGACACGGGCAGAGAGACAGACGAAGATGGGCATCGGGCACTGTGCTCAGGGGGCTGACGGCCTGTCCCCTGGACAACTGGGGACAAACGGATCGCGCGGGGATTGTAAATGAGAGGGGCGGGCAGGGTGAGGTGGGGAGCAGAAGCAGGCGAGAGAAAAGAGGCAAAGCAAAGAGGAATAAAGGGGAAAGAAGGAAATTAGTTACCTTGACCTTTGATCTTCCCGAACCCGAGAGCGGGTATAGGTGGGGAACACCCACAGCAGGACATACATTTTCCCAATACTGTCTTCTTCCCCTGGCGGTTCGGCTTCCCCATTAGGCACAGGAGACCCAATGCCTAGGGGCCACCACAGTGGGCTCACTTAGGGGCCCAGGAAAATGTTTTTCAAGATCCAATTCTTTCAAAATCGGAATAATAATGGACCTGTAATAATCAGTCCGGACTGAGTTCTATTCAGCTTTGTAACAACACTGTTGTAAGGTACCATGTTTAATATACATTTTTTAATGGAAGAAAAGGGCCCATGAAAGCCCATAGCACAGCCCTGCACCCTGCCCCCTCACTCACTGACCCCACAGGCCTCCATGAATTGCCTTTTTGGGTTCTTATTTTAATTTCAGCTGTTCTTTTAGGCATTATTTGAATTTATCACCTAATTACTCATTCTAAAGATGGTTTTTCGTACATCGCCTCCATGAACCAAGAGCAGCTTTCTCTGTGTTTTCGCTGTGCTCCTGCTCTGGGCAGGACAAGGTGGGCCCCTCACCAGAAGAGCCCGCTGTGGAGAGCTGTGGGCTGGGCAGAATATTCAGAGGCCCTGAATGCTCATGATGAGTGATGCTGAGGGCTGCTGAACTGCACATGACCCAGAGGTGACACACTGTGCACACAGGCACGGGGACCCAGTGGAGCCTGAGGTAGGGAGCAGGGGTTGGGGTGGGGGGGGATATGCAGGTCAGAGGGCATTCTGGTTTCTTCCTTATATTGTTCAGTAATTCAGCAACTTGAAATTCAGAGTCATTACTGATCACTGGTGAGGCCTGATTTATGTCATCGGAAGGGATTTTACCTTTTCTTTTTTGCTTCTATTTGTATGAGTTCTGAGTAGGAAAAAGTACACAGGGATCATAGACATGAAACCTCAGAACTAATTCTGGAATAATTTCTCTTCCTTTAAATGTTTGTTTCAGATGGATGTAAAAGGATGCAGAAAAGCTCAATAATTTAATTATTTGCACTCAATAGTTGCCTTTATGTATTCTGAAAATAATTTTCATCTCATGGATAAATTATCTCAATACCTACAATTTTAAGCTTAGACCTAAGCAAGAGAAATACTCTAGAGGAGAAAGTGGACTCAAAGAAGGAAGGGGAGAATTGGAGGCGGGCAGGGATCGTGTCAGCCCATCTATCATGCTCTAGGTGATGGCTAATTTGATATGTCAACCTGCCAAGGCTCTGGTTAAGCACTAATTGTTTGGTCAAACACCGGTCTAAATGTTGCTGTGAAGGAATGTTTTGGGTGTTAACATTTAAATCAGTAGACTGAGTGAAGCAGATTACCCACCCCACGGAGGTGGGCCTCATCCAATCAGTTGAATGCCCGAGAAGAAAAGATTGAAGTCCCTGAAGAGAAAGGAATTCTGTCTCCGCATGGCCATTGGATCAAGATTAAATCAACTCCTGATGGAATTTCCAGCCTGCAGGCCTGCCCTGCAGATTTCAGACTTGCCAGGCCCACAATCATGTGAACCAGTTCCTTAAACTAAATCTCTCTCTCTCTCCCTGAATATATGCAATATACATGCGTCTCTATATGGATATCTCTATATATCTGGATATACGTATACATACATCTTTCTATGTGGATATAGATATTTAGATGTTTATAGAGAGATAAGCATATATGTGTATATACATATACACACATAGATAGGTATGTATATCTTAGGTATGTGTTATGTGTGTATACGTCTCTCTCTCTCTCTGGAGACCCCTCACTGATACATTCCGCTTAGATATTTTGCCAAGCCCAAAGGGCTAAGAGCACAGTCTCTGGAGTCCGCCTGCCTGGGGTTGGATGGATTGGATTGTGACCCTGCTACTTATTAGGCGTGTGATCTTGGCCAAATGAATTCCTTTCTCTACCTTGTTTTCCCATCTAATGGGGATAATGACAGGGCACAGGGAAGCACCCGGCTCAGGGTCTGGCGCCCCGCGGCACTCAGGGCATAGGCTCCTCCCACTGGACGCGGCTGTGGGAGCGCGTGTCTCCGCGCAAGCCCACTACGCGACTGCCTCCCACGCCCCCTCTCACCGGCTGCCGGAGGCGGGGCTCTCGGTGGCGGCGGCGGTGGCAGCCAGGCCTGGTGGCTATACGGCTGTGCACACTGTACTGACTGTGAACTCCGCCTCGGTGGCCATGATGTCTGTGGGCTGGATGTTGCGGTCGTACATTGGGTTCTCAAATGTGGCCCGAACGTTTGTGTTCTCGTGGCCGGCGTAGCCATTGAACGGAACTTTGGGTCTTCTCCTGGGAATGAGAGAGAGAGAGTGACCAAAACGTCAAAAGAGGGAGAGGCTCAGGGGTGTGAACGGGGAGAGGGAGGGAGTAGGAAGTTCTACTTCCTTTCCCAAGATGACAGCTCTCCTGGGCCGGGGAGGCTGTGAGCGGGCTGGGGTGGGGGATGGGCCTGCATGCCCCCCTCCCCCCATGCCGCCTTCTTCCCTTGTACCTGTGCTTGTAGAGATACAGCACGAAGCCTGCAATGATGAGGGCGACGAAAGGCACCAGGATTGCGGCTGCCACCGAGCTGCTGTTGGAAGCAAAGTGGCGGCCGATGGACTCGGGGTCGGACTCCAGCAGCCTGAGGTCTGCAAAGTCCCAGAGCATAAACCTCAGCTCACAGACACACGATCTGAGGGGACGGCCCCAGCGGGAGGTGTGGCCGTGTCTAGGGATGTCACCTTCTGCAGCTGCCTCCCCCCACACTCAGACATTCCCCGGGGAGAAGACTCCCCACACCAGTCCCTCAGGTCATATGCAAAGGACAGCCATCAGTCCTGGGGGAGCCCATCTGCCAGAGAACCTAAAGCCGTGTGGCAGGATAAAATCTTACCAGGGTGTTGCCCTTCAGAAGTTTTGAAACTTCTTTTGTCTACCAGAGCCTTTTATCAGATAGAAGCTTACAAGGAAGCCACAACACAAAACAGGTGAGGGCGAGCTGCTCTGGTGGTGGTGTTGGGGGGGGTGGGGACAGGTGATGCTGAGCAGCCTGGGGACCGTCTCCCCTCCTCTGTTCTGGCCCTCCCAGCACAAGGCTGGGAGGACTCTGGAGACCATGGGGAGGCAACACTGCCTGCTTAGTGGCTCCAAGAGGGCACAGGTCTGCCTCGGGAGACAGGGAGTCAGCAGTGAAGGCCAACTCTGGTGTGTGGCGCTGAGGGGCCAGGGGACCGAGGGACTGTGTGCATCGGGAGGAGACAGAGGTCTTACTCCACACTGCTCACAAGGGGGAGCTAAGAATACCTCTGGGGCAGGAACAGTGTGGAGTGGGAACCAGGGAAACAGATTTCTGCTTAAGACAAGGAGAAGCTTCCTGAAGGTCAGAGCAGCGAGAAAGGCAGGCAGAGCCCCTGGGAATGGTGGGTGTCAGTACCCAGATGTGTGGAGCTGACCCTTGAGCACCCATGACTGCCTCCTGCCTCCCCTTCCACCACTTCTGAGAAGCCAGGTGCCCTCCTCCAACTAGAGTCTGAGGCTCTGACCGGGAGATCTCTGGGTCAAGGCCAGCGAGGAAGTGAGGACACTGGATGCCAATGATGTGTAGCAGTCAGGGTAAAGATGCTAGGGGAGAACCATCTTCCGGGACTGCTCGGGGTTGGAAAGGGCACTGTGAGTAAAGGCACTCCTGATAACCCCACGTCTGCTTGTTCGGGGGTGTCTGTGTGATGCCCGAGGGCTGGCTGGGTGGTGTTGCTGGCAGCTGTATCTGAGACCCAACGTCCCTTCAGCTGGGGGTCTCAACTTGAGGCTGGGCCTTGACACTGTTTGGCAAAGATTGAGCGTATTATGTCTATGCGCTTGTTTCTGGGGACATATTCTATAGCCTTTATCAGAATCTCAAAGGTGGCCTTGGCCCCCAAATGGTTAAGGACTCCGGATCTGACT
Organism: Herpailurus yagouaroundi; assembly: GCF_014898765.1. NCBI lineage: Eukaryota > Metazoa > Chordata > Mammalia > Carnivora > Felidae > Herpailurus > Herpailurus yagouaroundi. The sequence continues at coordinate 25,516,994 of NW_024412388.1, forward strand.
GTTGAACGTCAATCCCTTGCCCCAGCACTCAAGTGTCTCCCCTGCGCCACGAGCACACCCTTCCAGGGGACCAATGCTAGTTACCAAGTCTTTGAAAGCCGAACTGTCCAAAGCCTTGGCCCTTGACGGAGCCTTGGTAGATGAAGGTACCTCCGGGGGACTCTGAGGAGACCTGTGAGGGTGAGGGCAGAGGCAGTGAGATGGGGGCATTGGACACAAAGCCCGTGTGCTGCTCAGCTGAGGGCATGCTTTAGGATGTTTGGCTACTGCACGCCTCCCAGCTCCTACTCCATCCCCAAGGTGGGGTCCTCCGTCCACTGTGCTCTAGGCGGACTGCGCCATCTGTGCCCCAAACCACGCACGGGTGGCCACAGAAGTAGGCCTGATGGTTGGCTGTTGTCCTAAGCTGCTCCAGCGGCTTGGCCCTCCAGAGCTCTATTTGCTTCTAGCCCATGGCCTGTACTCCTAGCCCCATCCATCTCCTAGCTTTGACCCCTGTTCTCTATGGCGACCCTCCCAGCATGGTAGGGTCTGTTGTTCTTGCACGGCTTTTGGACTACTGCTATTGAAGCAGCTGGGTCTTCGCTACCCAATGGGGTATCCAAGGGGGGTCCACAGGATACTCTCAAGAAGACCAAGGAACTAACCGGATGTGCCAGCCCTTGGGGGAAGCCACTTGCTTCTCCTTACATGTTTAAGTAAGCTCTATGCCCAGCGTGGGGCTTGAACTCATGACCCTGAGATCAAGAGTCTCATGCTGTACTGACTGAGCCAGCCAGGTGCCCCTCTCCTTATGTATTTGAAAAGCAAAGTCACAAATCCACAGTCGTCCACCTGCTGTCTTGTCCCTGAGGATGCACCCTGACTCCTCAGCTCTCTGCTACTCTGGCCTCTGTGACCTCTCCCTCCTTCCCGGCCTTCCATTTCTAGCATCAAAGATCCAAGACAGGGAAGCCAAAGGTGTGATACGTGACATGATGCTCAACTCCCCTCCTGTGAAATTGGAAGAGGAGCATCACTGTGGACCTGCCTTCTGCCTTCAGAATGCCCTAGAATGCGCTAAGTCTTCCCCCACAAGAGAAGGCAAGGAAGCTGTGTCTCCTCCTCTATGTCTTGGTCTTCTAGCTGTGCTAAATCATCTGTAATCCGCATCCTCAAATGTGAGTGCATATTTGAGGTAGTCACCCGGGACCCACCACCTTTTCCCATGTCCCGGCACCATGTCATTACCTCCAGCTTGCTTGAATTCACTCTTACACCGCTGACCTCTAGTTCCTTGCTTTCTGCTCTAACATCAGAACCTACTCCCTATCACTCAGATGTGCTGGCCCTCTGGACACTCAGCCTCCTGGTCCCTTTATCTTTTCCTTTACCCACTTCACGAGCAGGCGAGGGCTCCCTTGCTCCCTGTCCTTGTCCCAAAGAACCCCCCCCCCCCAAGTTTCCATGTTGATCCTACGAGTTTCCACTCTCTTCTCCCCCATTCCCTGCCAGTGATCTGGGAATCAGGGGTGGGGATAGGGCACAGGCACAGGGAGGTCAAGGGCAGATTTTGCTGAACTTACATGCCCATCTAAAGCCCAGTGGTCATCTTTGAACTTATTCACAAAGATCTCCGCAGGTCCTGTGATCTGGTAAACCTGGAGCAGGAGATGGAAATCTTCTTTCTTGTAAATTCCTGGGAAAAGAAAGTTCAGAGAGTAGACTAAAGATCTGGAAAAATCCCCAAACCCATATTTGTGGGGATGTGGGTGTGACTGTCCTGGTGAAATTTCACATGTAGATGTTGATATAAACATTCCATGCATAACCATAAGTAGGTAAGTATAGTGTTGCCCATGAGTTTGTGTGGGCTGAATGAGAGGATGTGCATGAATGTGCAAATGTGTGTTACTGACCACTAAATCACTGGCCTGTGATTGTGACCCTTTTAAAACATGCACATGGCGGAATAAAGTGAATAGGACTTTGGATACATTAATGTGTCAGTTAACACACGAGTATGTTTTACAATTCGGTGGGTGTGGGAATGCAGGAGGCACGTACACGGGGTTATGTGCACATCTTTATGACTATGTCTTACAGCAGATGAGTGAAACTGACTGCTCAGCTGTGCTGGTGTGTGCATGCCTGAATGGGCGGATATGAGTGCACGTGGGTTGTGTATTAACATGTGCCTTCATTTGCTCACGCATGCCTTTATCTTTGCATTTGTTTTCTGAGAGATTTAGTTTTCTGATTATAGGAAGATTGAAAATTGGGGAAATTTTGGAAAATGCAGAGATGCAGGAAGAAAATCACAATCATTCCTGATATCACTAAGAAATTGCCCCTGTTCACGTTTTGGTGTAATTACTTCCAGCTTTCTTTCTTATGAATATAATTTTTCCTTTAAAAACTGGAGTCACATTTAACGTGCACTACGATAGGTCCATTTTCCCCCCAAACTGGCAAGCTATTTTATCTATCAGATCTCTTATAATTAATACATCCATTTCATTAATTTTGGACAATTTTCTCCTTCCAGTTTTGATATGATACAAATGGCCCTGTTATGTGAACATCCTTTATTCATAAATGTTTGACTCCCTCCATAGCTACTTTTTAAGAAAAAAATTCCTAGAAATATAATTAATGGGTTCACTCATTTTCAAAGATCTTGACACAAGTTTCCAAACTGTTTTCTAGAATTGCACTGTTTCATACTTTGGCCCTCACCACATCAGTGTCTTCACTTGACCTTGACCAGCACTAAAGTTTGTCACTTAAAAAAAAAATCTTAGTGGGATAAGTAGAAAATGGCATTTTGTGTTTACTTTCAGTTTTTTGATTACTGCTGAAACGTGTACTTTCTTTTGTTTATTGTCTGTCTGTATTTTGGCTTCTGGGAGTTCTCTGTCCCTATTTTTGGTTCAGTTTTAGAGATATTGGTCTCTTTCCTCTTTAGTTAGGAGTGCTTTTATGTTCAAGTTATTGTTTGTTATCTAACCACTTCATTTTAGTCCCAGTGGTTTTATCATGCAGGCAAAAATGAATAGACACATTATTTGCCCGCTCCCCACCAGACAAGGACAGGAGGACGCAATGAGAGTAGACACATTCTTGCAGAGGGCGTGGGCCACCCACGCCTGCCACACCCAGGCTTTCAAGGGGGTGGCCTGCTCCTTACCAGCCAAGTGCACTTCCACTCCACTGTGGTCGATCATGGTGGCGTTGACCTTGCTGTTGACAACCTGGAAGCCAGTCACTCTGAGCATGGCTGGCTGCTTCTTCCCCTGGTACTCATAGGCCCCTTTCCATAGGGAATTCTTGGCAAAAACATCACCAGGAACTAGAGGAATTGGGGAGCAGATATGAGAGGGACTTACATATGTGTTGATAGGATTGCGGCCACCTGATGGCTGATCCCAGTTCACTCACTGAGATTGTTTTCCCCCAACACCTAACACAGGGGAGGATGGTGGAGTGCTCGAGTCCTCTTGTGATCCAGAATGGAATTAGAGCTGAATATGATGCCAAATCTAGTTTCCTTCTTGTATAACACACTAATGTGGTACATAAAAGAATAAAGTTTGAAAAAGGATATGATAGTCTATAATAGTCTTGCACTGGTTGGGCCACACCTGTAGTTATGTGCCCAGTTATGGACATCACACTTTGAAAGATACAATACCTGTATTAAAAATGTAACCATTTCCAGGAAGCTCCCTAGGCAGGACTTGGGTCTTTGTGTCTGTATGACCACATACCGGGTTGGGGGGTGGGGGCTGGGCTTGTGGTAATCAATGGCTCCAGAGCTCCAAGCTCTGGATGTGTTTCTGGAAAGCTTGGGCTCTCTCTTCTGGATGAGGTTTTTGTTTCCTTTCCTTCCTTCACTTCCTCCTGAAGTCTGTCTGGGGTGGGGAAACCTGTTTGGCTCTGTAGACAGTTTTCACATCCTTTCACTGAGTACTTAGAAAGTCATGTGTAACTAGGTGACGGAAGCAACACCAGTTTCTTGAGCCAGAGATCTGAACCATACCTACCGGAGGCCTGGGTGAGTGGTGGTTCCCGGGCAGTGTTGATGGGTCTCCCACTAGGCCGCACCTCTGCTGGGGAAAGAGAAAGGAGAGAAATAGGTTCAGCCTCTGCTCTACACTCTACTGGAGAAATAATGGCCACCTCTCTGACATTAGGTCAATGGTTTCTTTGAGATCTTGTTTTGGACTTGTCCTCTTTAGACTGGGAGTGGGTACTTTGATGGTCTGGTGATGCTATGGGCCCCTGTCAGAATAATCAAAGGTAAAGAGCTAAAGGGAAATCCATTCCATCGATTATAGTCATTGAAATACTAAACAAAGAACTAGGATGCAGGGAGATATGTGATTCTTTACTACTGCATTAAGTAACAGGATCTGGCAGCAGGTCCAGTCACTACCCTAATGTTTCATTAGGAACATTAGTCAGGAACATACGCAATATTTCATGATATCAGCGAGAATGGTAATATAATATGAAAATCTCTGCAATTTTTACTGGTTACAAAGTTATAGGTGTTGTAAACACTGTTTTGGGTTTTTGTCTACATTCCAAATGAAAGGAAATGCTAAATTTCAGTAAAGGGTAAAGGAAAATAAAGTTATTTTTCCACCCTGGTACAGAGATCTGCTGAACGTCCCTACGGATGACTCTAGTTTGAACAGCCCTGTCCCGGACTGTTTCTACTTTCCTCCCAGATGCCTGGCACCAAGGAGGACCTTCCACCAATCAAAAGCGAACTCCTTGAGCATTGGTGGGGGTTTCAGTGGAGTGCTTCCCTCCTTTGGAGTGAGGATATGAAGACTAAGAAGCCCCCAACAGCTGCTCCGTCTGGCACTATGAACTGCAATTCTCAGCCCTACTTTCCCGGCATCCACACCACATCCCCCCCAACCTATGAGATGCTCAAGGAGAAGCACGAGGTGGCTGTACTTGGGGTGACCCAGGGCTTGGATCCCATGGCAACCACCACGATCGGCATTCACAGCAAAACCTCTGTGCGTGATCAAATCATCTGGTCCCTGTTCAACATAGTCTTTGTGAATTTGTGCTGCCTGGGCTACTCTGTGAGGCCCAGGGACTGGAAGAGGGTGGGTGACGTGACAGAGGCTCAGGCCTATGACTCTGCCACCGAGTGCCTGCACATCCAGCACCTGGTCTTGGGCCTCCTTCTGATTGTTATATTCACCATTATTTTTGTCACTGGCTCACTGATGATTCTCTAAGCAATTTCAGAGATCATAAAAGGTTATGGAGCTTCCTAGTAGCTGCCCATGGCCTGAGGCTGTCACCCCTTTCACAGCAGTTTATATACACATCAGTCTACAACTGAATCCAATGAAGCACTCATGTGTGTGGGAAATAAAAGACTGAGAAGCCCTCACAGGCAAAAGCATGTGCAAAAGCACAAGTTTTGGGCCTGAGCCATACAGTCTAGGTTCAGGTCCCAGTAGTGCTACTTAATGCTGTGTGACCTTGACTAGTTACTTTACCACTCAGAGTCTCTGTCTCCTCATTGGAAACATGGGCAAATACTGAAACATACCTTATAGGTCTGTGATAAATAAATGAGGTGACAGTCAGCCAATGTTAATGTCTTTCCTTATTTGACACAGAAACAACAGAAATATCTGTCTTGTCACCAAGGAAGGGCTGACTCTCCCTACTGTCTCTTTTAGGAGGCCAGGGTTTTAGCATAATCCTTCTGACTCTGGAGGTTAGCTTATGTTTGTGTTTGCAAAAGGCTGTGGAGAAACGTTCCACAATGACTCAGTAAAAGCAAATTTATGAACAAAATGCCTTTAATTGTCTTAGGTTTTATAAGATGAGGGAGTGAGAGGGAGAAAGCATTTTATGGGCCAGGATCTATGCTAGGCCATGTATTTCATGTTATTTCACTTACCCCTGCTCTCAAAACTGTGAGGTAGAGGGGTACCTGCGTGGCTCAGTTGGCTAAGTGTCCAACTCTTGATTTTGGTTCAGATCATGATCTCACAGTTTGTGAGATCGAGCTCTATGTCAGGCTCTGTGCTGACAGTGCAGAACCTGCTTGGGATTCTCTCTCTTCCTCTCTATCTGCCCCTCCCCTGCTCATGCTTTCTCTCAAAATAAGTAAATAACATGAAACATTTTAATGAAAAAAACCTGTGAGGTAGAGATTATTGTCTCCATTTTATAGAAGAGAAACCCACTAAGGGGCAGAGAGGTGAAGAGGCTTGCCCAAGGTCACACAGGAAGGGACAGGTAAAATTCAACTGCATCTAAAGCATTTTGTGTTTTTATATATAAGTACACAGTAACATCACAAACAACGAAGTACTTAAGAATAAATGTAACCAAGGAAGTGCAAGACTTATATGCTGAAAATGACAAACCATCATTAGAAGGAATTAAAGATTTATCAACGTTTATTTATTTTGGGGACAGAGAGAGACAGAGCATGAACGGGGGAGGGGCAGAGAGAGAGGGAGACACAGAATTGGAAACAGGCTCCAGGCTCTGAGCCATCAGCCCAGAGCCCGATGCGGGGCTCGAACTCACGGACCGCGAGATCGTGACCTGGCTGAAGTCGGACGCTTAACCGACTGCGCCACCCAGGCGCCCCTGAAGGAATTAAAGATTTAAATGAATGGGAAGACATTCCATGTTCATGGACTGGAAGACTTAATATAGCTCAGACGGCAACACTCCCCCAACTGACCTACAGATTTACCACAATCCCTGTCAAAATCCCAGCTGTCTGCTTTGCAGAATTTCAAAATCCAATCCTAAAATTCATCTAGAAATAAAAGGGGCCCAGAAGAGCCAAAACAATCCTGAAAGAGAAGCACAAAAAGGAAGATGTACACTTCCCAACTTCAAAATTTATTACAAAGCTATTGTATCAGACCTGTGGTAATGTCATAGAGGCATCAATGACATCGGCTCAATGGATAAAATGGAGGATCCAGATATAAGCTCACATATTTATGGTCAAGTGATCTTTGATAAGGGTGCCAAGACAGTTCAATGAAGAATAGTGAAGAATAGTTTTTCCAATAAATGGTGCTGGGATAACTGGATGGCCACATGCAAAAGAATGAATTTGGATCCCAAACAACCACCCGCACCAAAAAAACCCCACAAAAGAAACCTAAATGTAAGAGCTAAACTATAAAGCTCTTAGAAGAAAACACAGGCATAAGTTTTCATGACCTTGGATTAGGCAGTGGTTTCTTAGATATGATATGAAAGCACAAACAAGCAAAGAAAATATAGATAAATTGGAGTTCACTAACATTAAAAACTTTTGTGTTCAAAAGGACATCAAAAGAAGGTAAAAAGAAGGACCTTCTTTTGAAGGACCTTCAAAAGAAGGTAAAAAAAGTCCAAACTAATTGCATTGTATTCATTACATATGTGCAGTTTAATGTACCAATTATATCTCAATAAGGCTGTAAAAAATACCTCCCACATTTGAAAAAACAATGTAACACAGGACTAAAGTGGAGCTTAAAATTGACAGTCTAATTTCATTTTAGGTGAGGAGTGAAATAAAGGATAGAGTACTGTAAACTTAACAAAAAATAAAGAAAGCGAAAGACCACCCGTAAAATTGGAGAAAATATGTGCAAATCTTGTATCTGATAAGGGTCTTATATTCTGGATATATAAAGAACTCTTGAAGAGACTCCAGAGCAAGATGGTGACATAGAAGGCTCCTGAATTCCCTCCCCCCACCCCCCACGCCATGGACACACTGAATGTACAGCTACACAAGGTTCAACAGTAAGAGTTCAAGTAAAAGAAAAGATCTAAACATAAAAGCATATAAATGTATAAAGCTCACTGATAAAGATAGATGGTTACATTCAGAATACTCTAATACTGTAATTGTGGTGGGTAAATCAGTCATAACGCTAGTGTAAAGGTTAAAAGACAAAAGTGTTAAAAGTAACTATAACTACAATAATCTGTTAATGAATACACAATATAAAAAGATGTCAATTGTGATCTCAAAAACAAAATGTAGGGAGTGTAAAAACGTAGAGCTTTCGTATGCACTCAAAGTTAAGTTGTTATTTGCTCTACAAGACTGCTGTAATTATAAGATGTTTTATGTAAGCCTCACAGTAAACACAAAACAAAAACCTATAGTTGATACACAAAAAGAGGAAGGAATCAAAACGTACCACTACAGAAACTCATCAAATTCCAAAGGAAGAGAGTGAGAAAAGAAGAAAGCGACTACAAAGCAGCCAGAAAACAATTAAGAAAATGGCAACAGGAAGTTCATACTTCTAAAAAATTACTTATTTTTTATAATTAAAATTTTTTTATTATTTATTTTTGAGAGAGAGAGACAGAGTGTGAGTGGGGGCAGGGGCAGAGAGAGAGGGAGACACAGAATCAGAAGCAGGCTCCAGACTCTGAGCTGTCAGCACAGAGCTGGATGTGGGGCTTGAACTCATGAACTACGAGATCATGACCTGAGCTGAAGTTGGATGCTTAACCAACTAAGTCACCCAGGCGCCCCTGTAATTTTTTTAAATGTTTATTTATTTTTGAGAGAGACAGAGAGTGTGTGAGCACGGGAGGGGTAAAAAGAAAGGGAGACAGAATCAGAAGCAGGCTCTGAGCTATCAGCACAGAGTCCCATGTGGGGCTCGAACTCATGAACCGTGAGATCATGACCCGAGCCAAAGTTGAACCCTTAACCGACTGAGACACCCAGGGGTCCCTCAAAAATTACTTTAAATGTAAATGGACTAAATTCTCCAATCCAAACACAGAAAGCGGTTGAGTGGACAAAACAAAAACCAAACAAAAACTCCAGACCCAACTATATGCTGCCTACAAGAGACTGACTTTTAAGGACATGTAGCTGAAAATGAAGTGAAGGAAAAAGATGTTCCATGCAAATGGAAACCAACAGCGGAGCAAGCTATATTTATATAGATAGAATAGACTTCAAGCCAAAAACCGTAACAAGAGAGAAAGAAGTTCATTAGATAATGATAAAGGGTTAAATTCATCACGAGGATATAACAGTTATAAATATTTATGCACCCAACATCAAGACACCTAAATATATAAAGCAAATATTAACAAATCTGTGGGGAGAAGCAGACAGCAATACAATAACAGTAGAGGAGTTCAATACCTCACTTTTGACAACAGATAGATCATCCAGACAGTAAATCAGTAAGAAAACACTGGACCTAAACTAAACATGAGATCAGATGGACTTAACGGACATTTATAGAACATTCCACCCAACGGCAGCCGAATATACATTCTCCTCAAGTGCACAGGGAACATTCTCCAGGACAGAGCATATGTTGGCCTACAAAACAATTCTTAATAAATCTAAGAAGATAGAGATCATATCAAGCATCTCTTCTGGCCACAATGATATAAAACTAGAAATCAATTATAAGAAAAAAAGTGGAAAATTCACAAATATGTGGAGATTATATACCATGTTCCTGAGCAACCAATGGACTGAAGAAGAAATCAAAAGGGAAATCAAAAACTATCTTGAGACAAATGATAATGGGGACAGAATTTCTGTTGGGGAAGATGAAAGTGTCCTGGAGAAGGTGGTGATGGTTGCACACAGTATGGTCAATGCACTTAATGCCACTGAGCTATGCACTTAAAAATGGTTCATTTGGTAAATTTTATATTATGATTATATTATCACAATAAGAACTTAAATGTACTCTAGAAGAGTTCACTACCACATATGGAGAACAAATACTACTTTTCATAAGTAAAATAAATGTACAACACTTCATGCAGTGAAAATACAAGAATAGTATTACATTCTGGCCCTGATAAAGGCTCTGACTCTGACACTTTCTCTCCCCGAGGGGCAGAACTGCAAAGTACTTAGGAACAGGGATTCTGAAGTTAGATCTTCAGGATCTGAATCTCAGCACTTTTCCTTTACCAGCTGGTGACCCTGGGCATGTTGCTTAACTTCTCCGTGTCTCAGTTTCCTCATATGTTAAATCTGAATAGCCCCTGCCTCTTAGGATGATTGTTAAGGATTAAATGAGTTAGCGCACACAAAGTGCTTAGACTTTACTTAATACCTGAAATATGGTGCGATCAGCATCTGTAAGAGAGTTTAATGCTGTTCCAGCACCAAACTGATCCTTTATCCTTGCTTGACCCTTCTGTTAAGCCTGGACTCAGATCACCTTCTCTAGGAAGCCTTCCCTGGTTTCTCTCCTCCCCTACTTAGGCTGAATTGGTCCTCTTCCTCCTCATCCCCACGGCATTCAGTGCATTGCCATGTTCCTGAAGGTTCGGTTACATTTGATAATGTGTCTTCTGCAGCTGAACGTGAGCTATTTTAGGGCAGGGTCTGTGTCTTTCACCTTCCAATTCCCTATCCCTAGCACAGGCATGTGTGGTGATAATGCTCAATAAACAGAATGAATGAATGAAGACGAGGGGAAGGGAGGTCTGGGGCATTTTGGTAATGCCGAGGGATCTGTGGGTGGGTGCTGTTTTATCAAGGTTATACTATGTGTAACGAGTTATTCTGGTTTGGTGGAAATGATTACACATAATCCTGGGAGAAGGTAGCAAAATAAGATTTGGGATGGCTTTACCCTGTGCCTCTCAAGACTGACATCTCCTAGAGGCTCAATACCTCAGAAAATCAGCAGCAGGATCCAGCTCCTGGAAATCACATCTTTGCCTTCCTTTTTAAGAAATATTTATTTATTTTGAGAGGCAGAGAGAGAAACAATGAGAGCGGGGGGAGGGGCAGAGAGAGAGAAAGGGAGAGAATCCCAAGCAGGCTCTGCGCTGTCGGCAGAGAGCCTGACGTGGGGCTTGAACCCACAGACCGTGAGATCATGACCTGAGCTGAAATCGAGAAGTGGAGGCTTAGCCAACTGAGCCACCCAGGCGCCCCTCTTCCTTCTCTGTTGCCGTCTTCCCCCCAAGCTCAGCTGTCACCTTTGGCCTCCCCTGCTGGAGAAGTTCACCGAGCAGGCACACTCACCCAGGCAGATGGGTGGTTTGCCTGTCCAGCTGCCATCTGCTTTGCAGGTGCGGTGCTCGGAGCCACCCTTGAGGGAGAAGCCCTCCTGGCAGGAATAGATGAGGGTGTAGCCCATGGAGGGCAAGTCCAGGGCCCCAACGTTGGCATGGGTTGGCGTCTCTGGCTGCTTGCAGTGGTGGGCTGGACGAGAGGAAAGATGGTGTTGGGCCTGGGGGATTAGGGTCCTCAGAAGGCCTTCTGCCCATTCCTGTTCCTAGATGGAACATCCCCTTCCTTTGCTTTCTAGGCCCCTTTCGTGTCCAGCATGCCCTCCCCAAATCTCCCCTCCATCCCAGCCTTGATGTCTATACAGATGGCTACGATGGAGGTGATGTGGATACTGGCTTAGTCAGTCTGGAGGGACTGCAGCACTCTTCCTGAGGGAAGAGGAATAATCATGGTCAAAAGCCTGCAATCTTTCATCCTGAGGGCTGACCTTGTAGCAGTTCGTTTTTGCTGCCACTGGAAAGTTCTTTCTTTTTTGCTAAGGCATAGGAATTGCCTTCCAGTATCAGAAAGGCTTTTGTGTGGCAGTGTCTTCCGTGAGGCCCCAAGGGATAAGGACTACAAAGAACGCAGTATTGGTCCCAACGAGAAGTCATGAGCTCCCCGTCATCCAGAACGTCTGAGCATGGCCCGGGTGCCCAGCTGGGGGAGATAACGTGTTGCCAAGAGGCACCATCGTGGGATGCAGGTGAAGTCTGCACTCACGGACACAGTCGGGCGGGGTTCCGCTCCAGGTCAGGTTGGGAAGGCAGGTCCTGGTGGTGGAGCCCTGAAGCAGGTAACCTTTTTGACAGCGGAAGAGCACTGTGCTTCCGACCTGTGGGGAGGAGGGAAGGTTCCTTGATGACTTTCTGCCCAGCGATGCTTCACACCCTGTCGCTTGACTACTTACTTTCGCGTGACCGAGCTCCTACCCACACCTCTGTCTCCACCTGCAACATCCTACTTCCACTTCTCTGCCCGGTTAAATATTATTTACCCCCTTTGAGGCAGCTTCCACTTTGCCTTTTCCGCAAGCCCTCACCCAGGCCCCCGAGCCAGATCAATGCTGTTACTGGAAGCATCACTCTCCACTGTGGCGGACAGAATGCCTGACTCAGAATCAGAAGATCGTGATCAGAGTTGCGGCTTCCACGTCTGCTCACGGAGTGACAGGCTGTAGGGGACTCTATGCCTTAGTCTTCTGGTGGAGAGCGTGGGGTGACCAGCCCTGCCACGTCTACAGCACAGTGTCGTGACACTCAAATGCAGTGGTGGATTTGAAAGCATTTTATACACTGCACGAAACAGAATCACTGCTTGTGCGTGTCTCTTTCTTCTATGATTCGATACATTCCGTAAGGAAGGGAGACTTGTCTTCTCTCCAGATAGCTGCATCTGGCACTTGCTTTGTAAGTATCTGTCGGACGGAATTGCCACCTTCCTGCCATCTAAGTCTCTGCTTAGTTGTTTTCCCCATCCTCACCCTCCACCAGCCCTCACTGCCCAACTCTACACCCCTGCAGCCACCGACTCCATCTCTCCCTCTGCCCTCTGCGTGGCATGGCGGGGTCAGATCAGCTTCCAAAGTTGCAACTCGGATTTCACTATTTCCCAGCTAAGAACACTCACGTGTCCCTATTACGTACAGGAGCAAATTCAATCGCAAAGTGAAACTCTTGACTCGCACTCCCTTCCTCCAGGCCTCACTGCTGTGTCTTGAATTTCATCATCTCATTCGGCAACGGCACCTCTGTCCATCCAGTTGTGCAAATCAAAACCCTCAAGACAGCCTTGATTCCTCCCTCTGCTTCAGCCTCTCCCTCCAATCCAACAAGTCCTCTGGTTCTGTCTACAAAGCCCACCCTGACCCCTGCACTTCTCCCCGTGTCACTGTCACTCCTCCTTCCTCCTGAGCCACTGCAACAGCATCCTACTTGTGTGGTGCCTCCCTCCTTAACCCCCATCATTCACTCTCTCCACAGCGTGCAAATGCTGGATCAGAATCACCTTCAAATGGTTTCCTGTGACATTTAGAATAAAACCAAAAATGCTCACTGTGGCCTTGAGGGCCCTAGGTGACCTGGCCCATGGCTTTCTCTTCTCAAAAATTATCACGTGAGGGGCTCAGTCGGTTAAGCGTCCGACTTCAGCTCAAGTCATGATCTCACAGTTTGTGGGTTTGAGCCCCACGTCAGGCTCTGTGCTGACAGCTCAGAGCCTGGAGCCTGCTTTGGATTGTGTCTCCCTCTCTCTCCCTGCCCCTCCCCTGCTTGCTCTCTGTCTCGCTCTCAAAAATAAATAAACATTAAAAAAATTATCATGTGATATTTGATGCATGCAAAAGTCTATGTGGAACATATACAGAAATGACCTGTCATAAGGAACTGTACATCTTAAGTGGAGTGCACCCCTCCACGTAAGGGCTAGAAGGCTAGTGACACAGTTGTCACTATCTGTGTGCTCCTTCCCTGCCCTGTTCCTCTGCTCCCCCTCAGTGGTAACTACTACCTTGAATTTTGTTTTTAATTTCCTTGCTTTGTTAAAAAAGAATTCTATCACACATAGGCACATATCTCTCTCAACGATGTTGTTCCTAGTTTTAATCTTTTTGAAATAGCATCATACCACCTTTGTCATTCCGTACTATGTTTCTTTTCTTTTTTTTTTTTAAGGTTTTTTTTTTTTAATGTTTTTAATTTATTTTTGAGACAGAGAGAGACAGAGCATGAGCAGGGGAGGGGCAGAGAGAGAGGGAGACACAGAATCCAAAGCAGGCTCCAGGCTCCAAGCTGTCAGCACAGAGCCCAACGCAGGGTTCAAACTCATGAACCGCGAGATCATGACCCGAGTGGAAGATGGACACTTAACCGACTGAGCCACCCAGGCGCCCCATACTATGTTTCTTTTTTAAACAAAGTTTTCTAAATTTATTTTGAGACATGGACAGAGAGAGAGAGAGAGAGAGAGAGAGAGTGGGGAGGGGCAGGAAGAGAGGGAGAGAGAATTCTGAGCAGGCTCCACACTGTCAGTGCAGAGCCTGACACAGGGCTTGAACTCATGAACAGTGAGATCGTGACTTGGGCTGATATTATGGGCTGATATTCAGAGTCGGGTGCTTAACCGACTGAGCCACCGGGGCTCCCCCCTGACTGCATTGTGTAGAGCTGTAGTGCATTCATCTGCCCTGCTAATACACCATTGTGTGACTTTACCACAATTTTTCTCATGTTTTGGTAACATGTGCAAGAGTGTCTTTGGGGTTAGTTTCCAGGAATGGAGCTCTTGGGTCACAGCATGTGTGAATATTTAACTTTATAAGACAATGCCCCATTTCCAAACCTCACCCAGCTCTCTGGCCTCTTCTCCTCTGTTCACAATGCTCCGGACTTGCTGGCTCGCCCACCTACCAGTCCTCCAACCTGCTAAGCACTCCCCTGCCTTGACACCCTTCTGCACTGGCCGCTCCCTCTGCCAGAAATACCCACCCAGCTCTGCCCAGGGCTGGCCCTTCTCATCACAGAGGCCACAGGTCAAGTTCAGGAGGCGTCTTCCCTCACCCCGCTTCCTAAAATAGCAACCCACCCCATCACACCCCTTTATATTATATGGTACGTAGTGCTTATTGTTGTCAGAAATTATCCTGTTTATTGTCACCAAATGGAGAGCTTCCTAGAGCGGGCACCTGGCCTGTCCTGTTCTCACTGTATTCCTACCACCTGGAGAGGTTATGCCGCTAAATATTGTTAAATGAATGCAGATTGAGTGAATGAGTCACATTCTTTGGCTGGATCCCAATGTGCCATTTCTTCTGGGCACATCTTGGGCTCCAGTTAATCGTCCCGCCTTGAACGCACCCGTACTTTCCTGCTTCCTGCTCTCTATTCTGTGCGTCCCATCCATGGCTGTCCAAATCCCTTCCTTCTCCTTGAAGCTCATTCTGAGATGTGTCCATGAAGCCTGTATCCTCCTGGAAGGTGTCCATGGAGCCTGTCTCCCGTGTGGCATCTGCTCGCTCCTGCCACTCTGTCTAAGCCTTGTGTCTGTGAGTAGGGGATATGTGCCGTGAGGACAGAAGGTTATCTGTCTCACTCATCTCTGTCTTTCCATAACCACCCGCCGCAACTACATGGGCCTGCTGGGAAGTGGTGCTGTCAGTATGTGAGAATCTGCTCTCCCACATCAGGTTTTTGGATTGGTGTAAGTGCCTTCTGTTTCTGAATGGGCTCCTGTGTGGCACGGTTCAAAGAGGCAGAGGGCTTCCTGTCTCCAGCTTCCAAGGTTTTGTGTCCCACTGGTGCTGCCCCAGGGAAGACCCCTGAGTCTTTCGAGGCTGACAGCGATGTGAAGGGACAGGAGGCAGGAAGGCCCGATCTTGGCTGACCTCATTACCTGGTATCCCTGGGAATTGTTCTGTATCCCAAACTGCGGCACACCAGGGTCTGCGCACATGGTCAGCGTTGGGTCTGGATTGCAAAACAGAGAAACAGACCACACGGGCACTGAAGCTTTCATCGCCTCCGCTCACTCTGAGAAATAGGGGTAGGAGGGGAAAATGGAGCCAGATCCTGCCTCCCCCACCTGTTGGTATCTCCACCCGAGTCATACCCCCGGGCTATGTGATCCCCGGCAGCAAGTTCACTCTGGCTATTTCAATATCACACCCTGCTTTAAGAAGCTCAGAGGAGGACTTGTTCCCTTTTGCAAATGAGAGCACTGAAGGCAGGGGAAGGAAAGGCATCATCTTGGGCCTGAGAGAAGGATGCCCACCAGCTGGGACACTCTGCCCCAGACCACCTCTTACCTATGCAGCTGGGCTGGGTGCCACTCCACGTCCCGTCTGACTGGCAAAACCTCCGTGGTGAGCCCACCAGCACCAGAGGGGGCTGGCAGGAGAAGGAGACAGACGACCTGTAGGAGAAGCCTCGGTCCTCTCTCCTCCCACGGGCTGGGACGCCAGGATCTCCGCAGAACACGGCTGGAAAGACGAAGGGAGAAAGGCAGGTCTGAGTTGCTTTCTAGAACCCCGTCTGCCACCCCAGGCTGGCTTTCCTCCTGGTTCTACTTGAACTCTGCACACGGGGGCAGCCCCGGGGAAAAGATCACACTTGCCTCTCACACCTGCTGCCGTGTGCTTCCTCTCCTTTCCATATTCAAACTGCTTGTTAATAATCCCCCAAGTAATGAAGTAATGTTCTAGGAAGTGTAGAACGTTGAGAAAAAATAAGCTAAAACTCACTACCGAAACTTTTTTTCCACTTTGATGCTCATTCTCTCCTAGCCTACGCTCGGCTGTATGTAACCTTGTGCGTGGCTGTGAACCTGATGTCCAAGTGTTGTAAACCCTGCTTTGTTTGCTTATTAGCCTGTAAACACTGGCCACATATGCAATGAAAGGTTGTGCCGTAACTGTAGTTTATCATAGCTAATCATTTGTATTAGGTATTTTCTATTATTATAACCTTAGATGTTATAGGGCTATTCTTTCCCTGGTAGTGTTTTCTTAGGGGGATTCTCTAGGACTTTGTATGTTTAAAGGTTTAAACGTGTTTACAGGTCTTGACGTGGACTGGAAATGGCTTTCCAAAAAGTGTGCATTTACGCTGCAGCGAGTAGTGTATGAATGTGCCCATTTCATTGAGGTCATCAGGGAGATTCACTAGAGAATGATTACCAAATTCAAATTGTGTGACAGCAAATAGAATAAAGGCAGGCCCCTCTTCTGTCCCTTCAGCTCACTGTCTTAAGCGTTTGCATACATAGTTTACTAAAAATTCTTATTTCCTTAGGACGTTGCAGAAACAGACCTGTGTTTTAAAGGGGGTTGCCTGCAATAGTGATTTTGATGCCTTTTAAAATAAGCACAGAGGGATTCTACCTGTAGTTTTGTTCTTAGAACCAATATACTTTTATTTATTAAAAATTTTTTTTAAATGTTTGTTTTTTTTGAGGGAGAGAGCTCTTGAGCAGGGGAGAGGCAGAGAGAGAGGGAGACACGGAATCCAAAGCAAGCTCCAGGCTCCAAGCTTGTAAACACAGAGGCTGATGCGGGGCTTGAACCCACAAACTGGGAGATCGTGACCTGAGCTGAAGTCGGAGCCTTAGCCAGTGGAGCCACCCAGGCACCCTGAATCAATATACTTTGAAACAGCTATCAAGCCCAAAGATAATAAACAACCAGTGGTGTGTGGTGTGGTGTGAGTAGGCCCAGGGGACCGCCAGCACTCTTGTGTCGTGTTGGTCGGAAAGCACGCTCAACTTGCACTTCTTTTCTGTAAACACTTGCTGTGGCAGTTCTACGAATCGCCAAGCCCCGAACAAACCAGCTGCCGTGGGGAGCAGCTGGATGGGTCTTCACACTGTTAATGTGCTCCGCTAAAAAGAAAGGGCCTCATGTCGATCATATGTGGCTCTGAAGTTCCATTTATTGAAGCAGTCTAAAATGAAAAATTAAATTTTATGTCTATTCTTTTCTCCTGTCTTCAAAGTTCTAGTGGTAATAGCATGAGCTATAAATTTGAGTGAGAGTTTCAGAGAAAATTGGATCGATGATTGTTTTCAGACTAGACTTTGTCACTCACTCACTATGTCAGGTCCTTTTTCTGAGCCTCATCTTCCCCATCAGCCACCGGAGAAGGGACTTCTCCTGCCCACCTCCCAGGATACGTCGCTGTGAGCATCAGATGTGACCATGTGTGCAAACGTCCCTTGAGGAGGCAACACAAAGCACTGCGAAATGTAAAATGTTGTCTGTATGGATGTACTGATGCGCTGTGACCTCTCAGTGGATGAGTTCACATGTGGGTAATCAGAGCAGAGCTAAAGGCCCAGGGTGACTCTTCTTCCTCATTCCTGTTTTGCTTTGAATTAGATGCACTTCCTTCTCTATTAACTTTCAAAGACCATTTATTAAACGCCTTTCAGCTCCTGATTTTCTGCTGTTTCTGGAGCCAAATAAGTCTGCAGGCATGAGCCCTGCCTTCTGAGATCTTGGAATCTAAGTCAGATAACACAGGAGGGTGTAAAAGATGAAAGGTACCAATTTTCAGTAACATGGCTTGAACATCAACAAAATTGACTGAAAGTACACAAGTGCATTAGATACTCAGGAGAAGAAGTGAAAGTTGCACATTTGGAAATGGTGCAATCAGGGGTGGCAGGGCGGCGGGGAGAAGTCAAGTTGAGAAGCTCTTTCTTTTTTTTTTTTTTTTTTTTTTAATTTTTTTTTTCAACGTTTATTTATTTTTGCGACAGAGAGGGACAGAGCATGAACGGGGGAGGGGCAGAGAGAGAGGGAGACACAGAATCGGAAACAGGCTCCAGGCTCTGAGCCATCAGCCCAGAGCCTGACGCGGGGCTCGAACTCACGGACCGCGAGATCGTGACCTGGCTGAAGTCGGACGCTTAACCGACTGCGCCACCCAGGCGCCCCGAGAAGCTCTTTCTTAAAAACAGGGGTGCGGCCCAGCCAAATGAGAAGGTAGCACGGAAAGAGCTGAGTGGATCTGGGGAACATGTAGGAAGTGGGTGAGGCTGAAAATGAGTTGATCCTGATCTGCTACAGTATGGGGACAAAATCCTTGACCATGTTTAGGGAGTTCTATGAGGAAGAATGGTGTTACGAGGATACATTCGCAATAATACAGCAAGAGAATGACCAGGTTTGAGAAGCAGGCCTACGGAGGAAGAGACGCAATCTGGAGGAGGGAAGAGGAAGCACCAAGAACTGCGGGAGGCCCAGATGCAAAGTATGAACCAGTGATAAGAATTCCACGGTTTACTGCACACCTCAGTGGTCAGCCACTTGGCCATGGTAAATATGTTGTGGAGCACAGTGGGTGAGAAATAAAGATATCTGACTTCTTACCAGCAATCTACAAGAAAATGGGCTACCAAAGGCAAAGCTCCCAAAGATACCACTTCAAGCATGAAGAACACCCTTGATGCTATGATATGAACGTGTGTATATGCATGGAGTCGAGAGGTTCATAAACATAACCAAAATAAAATGGAAGCAGGACCAGCAGGCTATGCTGGCAGAATCCTCTATGGAAGCTGGGGAGTCTAGTCTAACCAATCAGAAGTCAGTTACGGGCCAAGTTGACCAGATGTCGCCAAATCCAGAAGAGGCAGCTCAATGAGCAAGTACAAATGGATGACAAAGAAAGAATGGCTCCATCTTGCTGATAAGGAAGGTGAGGCCAAAGAAAACAATGAGATACCTTTTAAAACTTCTTGGGCTAGTAAATATTAAAAGATATTGGCAAAATCCATTGTTAATGAGGATGTGAGTCAAGACATATTCTCATAAACTGCTGGCGGGAGTGTGAGTGTGCTTTCTAGAAGACAGTTTGGCAACAGGTGTCAGGACGTTGAGAGTGCACGCCTGTTGGCTCAGTATTTTCTCTCTCTTAGGACTTCACCACAAGAGTGAGGAGATGCTATCCTCAAGAACATTTATTGCAGGACTGCTTCTAACAAGATTAAAACTGGAGAAACCTAAATTCATCACCAGTAGGAGAAGATTAAACCAGTTGTGGTATCTACAACAAAGAAATGCTTTATGCTATTACACATGATGATGTGTAGATCCGTATCGAGTGATGGAGAAAGGTGGTGATGGCCCATCAGGGAAGACAAGTCATGAACTAGTAAGCACAGCATGATTGCAAACCGTTTACAGAAAACTGCACACCTCCTGCTATCTATGTAAGAAAGCGTTGCGGTCGGTGTGGAAGCACAGCCAAGAACTTAACCTTGGTTATCTTTGGGAAGTGAGAGTTCAGATGACTATTACATTCTTCTTTGTATTTTCAGATGCGGTACTTTTTTTTTTATGATGACCATAATTCATTGTTCATAAGCAATTTGGCTATTTCTTAGGAAGAAAAGCAAGGTTTCTGAGTCTACACGCAACCCTGAACTTGTTACCTTCCTAATGTTTTTCTGAAGGTGTGCAAAGGCCTGAGGGGTTAACCGTGCATTAAATGCTGCCTTTCTTGCATCCACTTTTTGAGCTGCTGGTTCTAGTTCCTGCTGAAATTTCCCAAATGGAAGTGAATT
Organism: Herpailurus yagouaroundi; assembly: GCF_014898765.1. Classification (NCBI taxonomy): domain Eukaryota; kingdom Metazoa; phylum Chordata; class Mammalia; order Carnivora; family Felidae; genus Herpailurus; species Herpailurus yagouaroundi. Next base: position 25,537,101 of record NW_024412388.1, read on the forward strand.
TTCAGAGGCACCCAAACAATGTCATGGGTATGTTGGTAGTTTTCTACAGAATTAGATAAATGCCAAGTAGAAAAAAATAGGTCCTAGTGTTTGTCTAAAGCATGGGCACCAACAAAACCTTCTAGGGCCCAATTATGTGCTATGACAAGAATAAGGGAATAAAAATAAATGGGATAAATATAATGGATATATATTTATTCATTATATATAATGAATATATATAATGGATAAAAATAAAAATAAAATGGGATGGAATTGGGCTCCTGGGGACAAAATTAGGCCAGGTGGATAAGAAATAAACTCTTTCACCAAAAAGTCATGAATGCTCCAGGAATCTTTTCTGCACAGGCTATTTTCCATAAAGACATGTACATTTCCAGCATGGGTCCCTTCCAGATCTTTGGGAACTATCCTATCCAGTGAACAACCTTTCATGTTAAGAAACACTTCCCTTATCTCCAGCTTCATTTCCTTCCAATGTCACTTCACAGTGTCCACCGCCAGAGCTCAGTTAGGATATTCTCCTTATTTTCCTTTAAATCCCCTCTAATAGCGTCTCTGACAAAGCTCACCCCTGATTTTGGGGAGGGCACTACCTATTCTAGGCCTTCCAGTAGCAAAGCTCTGAGGCAGGAATGGGCAGGAGCCAGCAGATAAGATGCACAAAGGCCCTGGTGAGCAACTTACGGAAACACTGAGGCAACTCTCCAGTCCAGGATCCATTCCCTTCACAGGTGAGCACCGCAGGCAGGGACAGCTGGTACCCCTCCAGGCAGGCATACGTCACGCTTGAGCCCCACATGAAGTCAGACCCCACCACTTTCCCATTGGGGATGAGCTGAGGCGGTTTGCATATGATAGCTGGGGGAGGGGAAGACCAAAGCATGCTGAGTTCTGGTGCCATCCTAGGAAACCAGGCCCCACTCACCCAGTTCCGATGTCACCGGCTACCCTGAACCCTCTGGGGCTCTGGGTTAAGCAGGGAGAATCAGGAATGCCCCCTCTTACTTTGGGAGCCAGGGTCCTTTTGCATTTTACAATGCCCTCAAGTGTGACGACCCACTCCTCTCTTTGCATGGCCCTCCCTTTGATGTTCAAAGCCCAGGCCTTACCTTGGTACCTCTGACTCTCTCCTTGCAGATGTTCAGGGACCAGTCCTCACCTCACACCCCCCATGATAGGATGTTATTAGGGCTCTGACTTGTCACCTCCCTCCCTTCTACATGTTCAAGGCCCATGTCTCACTTTTGTATCTTCTTTGGCCCTCTGTCCACATGTGCAGCCCTCAGACACACCTTTGCAGACTGGCTTGGTACCATTCCATGTCCGGTCCTTGGTGCAGCTCAGCACAGACACCCTATGTGACTCCATCATGTAGCCAGGGACGCACTGATATGTCACAGTTTTGTTGTACCTGAAGTCATTGCCCAGCCGGAGGCCATTGGCTGGAATCCCAGGGTCACCACAGTTTATGACTGGGATAAGGGGAATAAAGCATTGTTCACTTTCAGTACAGACCCCGTTTCTCCCCAGCATTCCAGTACTATGCCTGGTGTTCCCTGCATATGTCCAGGAGGGAAGAGGGTCAGATCAGGGATGCCCTGTCTTCTCACAGACTCCTGGTTCAGTATTGCCCGTTCTAAAGTCACTTTGATCAAGTCTGCAAAGGCCCTCCTGCATCCCCACTGTCTTCACCCACACCATTCTTATGCATCCCAGCAACCTGGGCTATGAAGACCATCCTTATTTAAAGCCCACCCCTTCTGAGAGGAAGTACCCAGAGGCCTTAGCTCCTAAATGAGGCTGGCGCCCAGAGAGGGAAGTTTTCAGGTCGATAAGCCTAACTGTGTTATTGGGCCTCACAGGACAATTTGTCTGCTGAGGGGCGCATGTCACTACTTGCTGCTCTGCTTAGGAGGCCCCTGTAGGGCCAGCGGCTTAGAAGCAGGGCCTTGTGACCTTGCAATGGCTGTATCTTTGTTACAGTATCAAGTGAGGGTGGGGTTTGGTGAGCTCTGGCCTCCCAACAGAAGTGAACTTGACGTGGGGATTTAGTCAGAGCTTGAAGTCATAAGCTAGGGCTTGGAAAGGGGCCGTGTTTTCAGATTCCTTTATCTCATCCCTTCCCTCCATCTGGGTCCCACAGTGACAGTGACATCCTTCCCGAGGAGAAAGGTCTGGGCCTGCCCCTGAGGGGAGCAGGAAAGGGGAGCAGTGGAGCTATCCCAGGCTTGGGAGCCAGGCTCGGGGTGGGTGGGGAATGGGTCCAAGGCTGAGAGGAACCCACAAAGATGGCAGACAGTGGCAGCTTTAAAGTGGGAAGAGAATCAGGCTGAGCCTGGGGAGTTTGTTTTAAAAGAGAACAAGAATGGCCAAGGAACAGGCTAGAGCCTGAGAAATAGCAAACGTATATATTCTTAACCTCCCCGAGCCTTGGTCACGTCATATGTAAGTGGGGCTCACAGTAGCTACTGGTCAAATGGCACAATGTATATAAAACAAGACCCTCAGCTCAGTGGTGGTCACACAGTCTGTGCTGAATAATTAGACACCATCATTCAGAGGTGGGTCCCCCAATGTAGCCAGCCTCCCAATCTCCCACACACAGCCTTCTTTGGCATGGAGGAGACCAGTTGCCTTGGCTACCACTTGCCATGGAGACCAGAGGGCCTGGGATCTTACCTATGCACTCTGGGTCACTGCCTGTCCAGGTGCCATTGACCGAGCAGTGTCGGCTGAGCAGGCCCGTGGCGTAGTAGCCTTCCCGGCATTCATAGACGATGGAGCTGGAGAAGCCCAGGCCATCACTGAACATGACTCTGGCATTGCTTGGAGTACCAGGGTTCCCACAAGAGATCACTAGGAAGCCAGAGGAGCACATTATTCACCAGAACAAGGACAGGTGTCACCCGGGGGACTGAGAACGGCCCAGAGTGCAAACCACGTGCCCTATAAGGACCCTGTGATTGAAATGTCTCTCATGCTGCTTTCAAGATGAGATCTGAATGAATTTTTTTTTTAAATTTCTAAAAAGTAAAGACTATATCTATTTTATCATCCCACCTAAAATTTTAAATAATTCCTTAATATTACCAAATATCCAATCAGAGCTTAGTTTCCTTAATTTCCTCAATTGTCGCCCCCCCCCTCTTTTTTTACAGTTGATTTCTTTGAATCATGATTCAAATATGACATCTGATGGGCATGTCTCTAAGACTCTTTGAATTCAGAGAATCCTGTTCCCTCTCCTATAATTTATCTGTACAGAAACCAGGGCATTTCTCCAGTGGAGTTTCCCACTTTCCAGATGTTGCTAACTCCACCAGTGAGGTATCGTTTGACTTATTGCTCTGTCCCCTGCAGTTCCTGTAGTCAAGTTCTGCTTCCTGGCAAGGGTACTTCATAGGTGGTTCTGTCTTTCCTACTGTATTGCACCAAGGGGCACAGCATGTTTGGTTGTTTCCTGGTTCAGGATGGCGAGGCTGATCATTGGGTTCAGGCTTGTCCACCCAGTCTGGCATTACAAAGTTGCCATTGGGTTTCACTTACTGATTTAAGCAGCAATTGCTGACTGTTGATTTATTATTTCATTAGGGGACAGAAAATGGTGATACTAGCTCTATCACTCTTTCTGCATTAGCTACAGTTCTTTAATCAAGAACTTGCCCATCATCAAATATTTGCTTACCCTAAGATATAATTCATAAAGGAAGGCTGGATAATGCTTGATTTTTTTTTTTTTTAAATCAGATGTCAGATAATGATTTGGTTTCCTAGCAAGATCCAGTGGTGACCAATAGTCATTTGGCTGTATAGATTTAAAACTTATATGTTGCCTCCCATTGCCACTATTATTGATGCTTAAGTTATCCCGTCTTTGGCTAGGAGAACCTCTCCAAGTTGGCTCCTACATTTCTTTGACATGATCTCACTTGTCTGTGGTAGATTCCTCCCTGGAGTGACAAGATGTGTCATGTTCATGTTATATACTCTGCCCTAGTCCTAGAATCAGCCATTTGTCTAGAGAGCTCTGGTTCCTCTTAACAGAGAATGGATTCAAAAACCATAATCTTGGGGCGCCTGGGTGGCGCAGTCGGTTAAGCGTCCGACTTCAGCCAGGTCACGATCTCGCGGTCCGTGAGTTCGAGCCCCGTGTCAGGCTCTGGGCTGATGGCTCGGAGCCTGGAGCCTGTTTCCGATTCTGTGTCTCCCTCTCTCTCTGCCCCTCCCCCATTCATGCTCTGTCTCTCTCTGTCCCAAAAATAAATAAATGTTGAAAAAAAAATTAAAAAAAACAAAAACAAAAAACCATAATCTGAAAGTTAAGGGTACTCATTGCTACTGAGATCATTGTTGATACTAGACTTTTAGAATGGGTAGAGCTGGGACAATACACTTGTAAATTGAAAATTCATTATGAGTTTATGCTGGTATTACTAATCCAAATTTAGGATTAAGAGTTTTCCCCTAACTTCTTTATTTTTATATTATATCTCTTTAATGCTGAAAATCTTGGCAAATTTTAATTTGTTTTCAAGTAGTTTCAGAATATTAATATCAATATTATTACTAACGATCTGATTGCTAGAAACAATTTAAGATTTCATTGCCATTCTCCATCCTTAGGATATATATGCCATAGTCAAATGCCAATTTTTCCAGTCAGTTAAAATGATTCTCTGGGTTATTACATCACCAACTTAATATGTAGTTAGGTTAATTTGTTTTCATCTTGATTTTGATATTTAGAGATTGCTGTTTTCTTTTTTTTTTTTTTTTTTAATTTTTTTTTCAACGTTTTATTTATTTTTGGGACAGAGAGAGACAGAGCATGAACGGGGGAGGGGCAGAGAGAGAGGGAGACACAGAATCGGAAACAGGCTCCAGGCTCCGAGCCATCAGCCCAGAGCCTGACGCGGGGCTTGAACTCAGAGACCGCGAGATCGTGACCTGGCTGAAGTCGGACGCTTAACCGACTGCGCCACCCAGGCGCCCCTAGAGATTGCTGTTTTCTAGGTTTTGCTTTAATTTTACTTTACTAAGTACATATAACATTCATGTGGTCTGAAAGTCAAATCTACAGATGATTCCTTTTAACGAGCACAACAGATAGGCCTCAACACCCATGGGTTCACCAAGTATTTGTGCTTCCTAGATGCTGGGAACACAGTAGTAGTCATATACCCTGCCCTTGAGGAGCTCAGTCCATCTTAAGAACCTACCTACAGACAGTTGAATTAAAATATGATGAAATAAGTGTTGTATTTGAAGAAAAAAAACACACTAAGAAGGGAGGAGATAATTGGGGCTGGAGATAGGAATCTGAGTAGTACCTTGAAAGGTAAGTGGGAGCTTGTTAAGGAAAGTCATGAAGAATCATATACATATCATACACACACACACTTATTCCAAAAACATTCACTTCCAGGTCCAGACTCTCAGCCACCCACTTTCTGTTCCCTGAACACTCCTGACATGGTGCGTGAGTCCATGCTAGGATCTGAGTGGCATGAAAGGAGACCTGGGTCACAGTGGATATTTAACAATGCACAAAATTCTCCCCCTGTTGATACACTTTACAAACCTCTTTCTATGCCTGCAAACTCCTATGGAAACTAACTTTGCAAAAGCACCCTCAAAGGCAGGATTTCCAGGGATGCCTGGGTGGCTCAGCTGGTTAAGCGTCTGACTCTTGGTCTTGGCTCAGGTCCTGATCTCATGGTTTGTGAGTTTGAGCCCCACATTGGGCTCTGTGCTGACAGTGTGGAGCCTGCTTGAGATTCTGTCTTTGTCCTTCTCTCTCTCTCTGCCCCTCCTGTGTTCTCTCTTTCTCTCTCTCTCTCTCTCAAAATAAATAAATAAATTAAAAAAAAAAACTATAAAAAAAGGACTTCAGGCAGACAAGTGGGAGAGGGCATTAGCTCCATCTGTATCCTTTGCTGGGAAGGGGTCCCCTGATCAGGGGCCAGAATGTCTTCCCTGGCTCTATAAAACTACTCCACAACCTCAATGTCAAGAGCCATTCTCTGACCAGCTCATGCCTTCTGGGATTCATTCTCTGGAGATATTTTGGTTCTAATGGGACCTATCATCCACTGATCCTACCACTTTTTCACTGCCCCTTCTTCCACTCATAATCCTGCTCCCTTCTTATCCAGCACAGGAGCCAAGATCCATCATAATCCCCACCTTGCATATACCCGCACCTCTCCGGCCACTTGCTGCCAGCGTCTTAGCTGCCTGATAAAACCCCGACTGTACACCTAACACTTCACCTACCCTGTGCCTGCACCTATGGAGCAAAATGTGGCTGAACAAAAACACAGGCCAATGCCGACTACTCTCACTTTAAATCAATGGTCTCATACAGAGAAAGACAGATACCATATGTTTTCACTCTTATGTGGATCCTGAGAAACTTAACAGAAACCCATGGAGGAGGGGAAAGAAAAAAAAAAAGAGGTTAGAGTGGGAGACAGCCAAAGCATAAGAGACTCTTAAAAACTGAGAACAAACTGAGGGTTGATGGGGGGTGGGAGGGAGGGGAGGGTGGGTGATGGGTATTGAGGAGGGCACCTTTTGGGATGAGCACTGGGTGTTGTATGGAAACCAATTTGACAATAAATTTCATATATTGAAAAAAAAATAAAGAAGTGATGAATAGATAAAGAAGATGTGGTTTATATGTACAATGGAATACTACTTGGCAATGAGAAAGAATGAAATATGGCCTTTTGTAGCAACATGGATGGAACTGGAGAGTGTTATGCTAAGTGAAATAAGTCATACAGAGAAAGACAGATACCATATGTTTTCACTCTTATGTGGATCCTGAGAAACCTAACAGAAGACCATGGGGGAGGGTAAGGGGAATAAAAGTTACAGAGGTGGAAGGAGGCAAACCATAGGAGACTCTTGAAAACTGAGTATAAACTGAGGGTTGATGGGGGACGGGAGGGAGGGGAAAGTGGGTGATAGGCATTGAGGAGGGCACCTGTTGGGATGAGCACTGGGTGTTGTATAGAAACCAACTTGACAATAAATTTCATATAAAAATGTAAAAAAAAAATAAATCAATGGTCTCTTTCCTTAAGTGAGCCCTTGGTGCTGCCTGGCAATGATCTACGTCCCTATTCTATTCCCTGCCCCCCACCCCCCCTTGCTAGGTGACTATTTCATATGGTCTCCTTCCTCTTCCAGCACTTTGTCATATACCCTTACACTCAGCTTCCCAACTAGGAGAGTGCTATGCAGGCTGTATTTTAAAGAGAGACAGAGAGAGATCCAGGGAACAGCTACAAAAAGTCAGACTCTGGGGAGAGAGGTTTTAAAATAAAGCTATTTTCAGAAATTTAGGAGTGTGTGGAGAAATATATTTCCCCCACTGGACCCACCCCAGGGAACATCAGGAGGGGCTTCTATTACCTTTAAAGGGTCTTTCAAAAATTAGATTTGTATTTCTTTTGGCACTTTGGGTGCTCGTTAAACAATCTCTTCCCTTAAACTAAACTCCAAGAGGGCGAGGTGTGTCTGTCTTGGCACTGTCGTGTCCCAAGCACCTACTACAGTATTTGGCACGTGATTGTTGAAGGTAAACGGGAAATAAATGAATAAACAGGCTAAACTTAGTTCCTTCTGGTTTCTTCCCTCCTTAGGTGAGCTCAGGAAATCTTTTCATCTTTGGATCACTAATGGGCAGGACTGAGAACTACCTATTGATGACCATTATCCTCCAGGCCAAGGGTTCAAATGGGGCCATGTATTTTGTCTGGGAGTGTGAGGGCAGGTGCTTGGGAATAGGAAGATGGGGGAGGAGCAGCCGGGGTTGGGCAAAGGGGAAAAGCAGAATGGTCACATACATTACCTCCACACTCAGGCTGTGTGCCACTCCATGAGCCGTTGGCTTGACAGGTCCGCTCAGACGACCCCCGGAGGGCATGGCCAGCTTCACAGCTGAAGCGCATCAGACTGCCTGGGGCAAAGCTATCCCCCAAACGGATGCCGTGTGCTGGGATCCCTGGGTCACCACAGATTCCCATGCTGGTTCCTGTGGATCAGAACCAAACAAAGCCCATTGTTTCAGCATTGAAGAGGTGGCAGTGGGGAACCGGGAGAGAAAGATATTGGACCCCAGGAATAAGGAGAGTGAAGATGGACTGTGTGCCTTGCCCCAGTTACTTGGACCTTACTTACTACCTTACTACCTATCTTACTATGCGGAAGTCAGACACTACAAAGGTCTGAGGTCATGGGTGAGTCCCTGGGGACCACACAGCAAGGGAAGAAAGTAGATGGAAGGCTCTGTGGTGGAGATCAGGTCTTTGACCTCTGGCCCATGCCCGTGTGGAATGTCAGTGGTCCAAGATGGCCGCATCTCCTTCTTCCTTTTACCTCTTTTCTGTAATATCTGCAGATTCTGTGCCCTCTCTGTTTCCAGTTCCAGCATCTTAGCTCAGATGCCCAGTGTCCTTTTGCCCAAACTACTGTGAGAGCCTCCCAACTAATGTCCTTATCTCCTAAACTCTCCCTGTAACCTATCTTCCACTTTATCCTCAAACCAAGACAATGAACAACCACCAAATACCTGATCTTTTTTTTTCTTCCCGCTGAAATATCTCCACTGGCTTCCTGTTGCCCTCAGGTTAAAGTCTAAACTCCTTAGTGTAGGTTTGTCTTCTCAACAGCCTGGCTTGAATCTGGATCCTGGGAGGATTCCCTATTTACAAATTATGCAACACTGGTGAATTCTAGTTGAAATGTTTTAGACCATCTCATTCCATTCTTTCTTTGCTCCTTGCCTCCTGCTACATTTCTGCATTTATCTGGGTCCTGATATTGTACAGATCCACCCGAGAGAGTGCTAAGGATCCAAGAGGTGGAGGATGGTACAGAACAAGAGACAAAGCCACAAGATCTAGGCTTGTGGGAGCCAGGACCCCTCATAATATGAAGATGTATAGGAGACATCATTAGATCAGACTAGGCCATGCTAAATGTGAGGAAGGAAGAGGAAAATTAAGGAATAAATGGCAACTTTATGAGAAGATGATGTGGAATGTATCTCCTCATGAACCCACATGTGTGGGCATCAAATGGTAATGTCTAAATGAGCATTTAGTTTCTTGAAGTAAATACATATTTAAGTCATGTGTACCCCACTATTTACTATTTATGTCTTTTCTCAATCTTGGAATTATTTCCTTTTCTAGTTTAGTTTCAGACTGTGAGAATACTACACAATCCCATGTTGCTCTCTACCAAAAAAGGGAGATTCATTCAACCTTCAACTCAAACATTTGGAAAAAGAAGGCCCACCACATTTGGCTAGATTTTCTTCTCTTTTGAATTTTTCCAGGGTGTAGCTCATGCAACAGGCAGTACTGGGCCCTCTTGAAAGCAGTTCTGATGGTGAGTACACTAATTCTCACACCAGCCAGCTGACCTCAGCTGGAGCTGCACTGCTGAACAATAGGCCTGAGAATGGAACTCTCCAGTCCTAGGAGCTGATTCTTTTTCTTTTCTTTTGTTTTCTTTTGTTTTCTTTTCTTTCCTTTCCTTTCCTTTTCTTTTCTTTCCTTTTCTTTTCTTTTTCTTTTTCGTTTTTTTTGGAGAGAGAGCACATGCACGTGAATGGGAGAGGGCCAGAGGGAGAGGGAAAGAGAGAATCTATCTTAAGCAGACTCCATGCCCAGCATGGAACCCAATGTGGGGCTTGATCTAATGACCATGAGATCATAACCCGAGGCAAAATCAAGAGTCGGACACTTAACCAACTGAGGCACCCAGGCGTCCCAAAAGCATTCACTCTCTCTCTTTTTTTTTTAATGTAGGCCCCACACCCAGTTTGGAGCCCAAAATGGATCTTGAACTTACGACTCTGAGATCAAGACCTGATCTGAGATCAAGAATTGGATGCTTAACCAACTGAACCACCCAGGTGCCCCCCAGGAGCCTATTCTGACAGAATGGTCCTCACTGTGGTGTTTAGGGCTCTGTTTCAGTGATAGAAAGGAATCTAGGATAGACTATCGTACCATGAGGGCAGATGGTAACTGTTGGCCCTCTACGAGGTATATCAGGAAGATGATGACATTGCAGAGGTGGGCAATGAACAACCTGATGTATTTCTCAAATGCTAGAAATCTCTGCATGTCCTGATGGCCCAGGGACTTATAACCTGTTATGCATCACCTGGGTGTATGGTCACACAGAATGAGGCTCAGAAGTTTGACCCTGAACTTCTGAATGCATATTTCTTAGGACTGGCGGGAGATGCTATTGCTAAAGATGATATCTATAAATTTCAGGAAGGGAGGAATTATATTATACTCACCAATGTATATCTAACATTGCTTCCTAATCACTTACTCTTCTCATCTCTCATTTTCTTATCTAAAGCATTTAAGATTTATTCATTCCTCAGCTTTAGCACTACTATAATCCCTTCTAATCCTGTCCTCAGAGATCTCCAGCAAAACTCTGCCCATGATTCTCATCTCCAAAGTGTTTGTCATCCTTGATGGATACACAGGAGAAGTGACTGTGAACTATTCTTCAGAATATTCAGGTCAGGGATCAAACAACTGAGTGCAACACATCCCCTAAAGAGGGGGGTGGGCCATGTCCTCTAATGGTTCCTTTCTTGCTTCTTACTTTTTCATGTTCCCAGGGAGTCAGCTTGTTTCTAGTCTCCCTTAACCTTTGATGTGGCCAAGGAAGAGCCCTTTCTTTCATATGTAGGACTAATGCTTAGGAAGTCACAAAATTTTGAAATTGGGGTTGAAATGGGTGGAGGTTTTCTAGACAAGAACTGTTTCACTACTGTTTCAAGTAGGTCATTTTCCAGCATCTGCTAACACAACTCCAGAGAAGGGAAATTACATTGAGGAGAAAAGATTCTGGATTCCATGCCTTGGGCCAGGAGAATGGCTGTATGTTTGGGTTACCCCTGCTAACAGACAGTAGAGGCTCAAGGCTTTCTTTCTGGCTTCTTTCTCCTGTACTCTGTACTTCCCTTTCCCATGGAGAAAAAATATCCCCAAGATAGATAAAATTGGCTTTAAGAACACCATTGGCCCAATATCCTAGAGAAGTGTCTAGAGGGAGGAACTTTATGCAAAGGGACGATTCACAGAACGGACTGGTGCAAATGCATGCTTGGGCAGGCATATGGATGGGAAATGCCTGTCTTTCCTCTTTGGAATTCCTTTTCCTCCTGGAACTTGCTCTATGGATAACTCAGGAGGATTCAATTTACATGACTCTGTCTTTTCCATGCTATCTTCCCCAAGTCACTTCCACCAGAAGTGCAAACAGAATGGGTTAACAGGCTTTCCACTAGTCTGGGCTAAAGGAGTCTCTGTGGCTGATACATAGTCCTTCCCAGTTCATGAAGTGGATGATTAATGAGATTAATAAAAGTGAGGGGCCAAAGTCCTGGGTGGTAATATAAGTGATAGGTCTGAGATTGTCCTGGGCAGCCAGCAGCCCTTTGAAACAGTAGGCAGTATTCAGGAAGTTCTTCTTTCTGGGAAGACCTAACCAATATCTGGTTCAATATTCTGGCAGTGTCCTAAATTTTGGGAGACAGGATCATCTAGGAGCTCAAAATGCAAGAATAGCTACATGTCTTGTGGATGAGGTCCCAAATCAAGGAGAAGGCGTCAACAACAGAAGGTTGGGATTCTTACCACTAGAGGGGGTCTGGCATAGGAAGGGATAGGGGCTTCAAGGGGGGCTTCCTAGGGGAACAAAAAGCTATATGAGGAACTACCTTCTTGGGGGTGACATTCTTTATGAGATCCCTTTGAGGGCCAGGAAGGCTCATCTGAAAGGAGACCAAGATCAGGGGTGCTATTTTTTTTTGCTTGGTAATTTCTGTCATTGGTGAGACCATTCAATTTCAAATATTTTGTTCTGGTAAGACATTACAGATAAACTTCTGGTTTGGATAATATGGATATAAGAGCTATGGCAGTTTCTTACATTTGCTCTTCGGAAAACATGTCAGTGTCCCCATAGAGATTAATAGTAAAACAAATTTATTAATAGAAAAAGTCTGAGATTGGTGTGTGAGGGCAGTAGTGGAGACCTGTATCCCACTAGGCAGCCTTGACATAAGACATGTTGGAGAGGCAGTGGTAAGAAAGTAAGGGAAGCAGGCTGGGGCTTTGGAGTCCCAAACAGGGAAAGAAAGAACACAGGAGTGGGTTTGGACCTGGGCCCAGCAACAGGGAGGCTTGAACTCTTCCCAGAAACCTATGGAAACAAATGTCTGGATAGGACTCTGGTCACAGGGGGACCTCACAAGCTTGCATCCTCCCTAGTTTTGTAATCTCTTGGCTGTATGGGTTTGGCCAGAGTAGACCAAGGGGATGAAGCTGGGCTCAGACCACCAAAGGCTGAAGTCTGGTTGGGACCTCTCATAGCTGTGCTCTCTGCCTATGAAGGTTAAGATGGGGGTCCAAAAGGTTGGCTTCCCTCCTGTCCATCTGTCACACTCACACCTTGGTAACTCATCCATCTCCCACCAGCCAAGTGTTCCATGGGACCCTCCTCCCTCATGCCAGGCTCCTTACCTGAGCAGTGGGGGAGGGAGCCAGTCCAGTGTCCATCCAGCCCACACATACGGGTGGCATTTCCGAGCAGAGTCCTCTTGCCGGTGCAACTGTAACGCACGACTGCTCCGACAGTATAGCTGTCCCCAGACATCTGGGCATGGGGTGGGGAGCCTGGATGGCCGCAGGACACCACTATGGGGAAGACCAAATATGTCAGCAACTCTGCACAGGGATGGATCATCATCATAGGAAACATGTTAGGCTTTCTGTAGCGACAGGCAGAGAAGAAGAGAAACCTTGGGTATCTATTGAAGTTTGCTTCCTGCTGGCACACCTACCTGGCATCAGCAGACAATGCCTACTCAATTTGCCATACATTTTCCATATCTGTGAAATGAAGAGTAATACTGTTTTTTTATGAATTGAATAAGATAATAGGTGGGAGACTGCTCAGCATGTAGCAGGTATGCGGTAATATATTTCCTTTCTTCTTTGCCTCTTGTGCTCACCACTCTCTATTTCCTCACTGCCGTAGGACATACCCAAGGTGTCTCTGGCAGCAGGGTGGCACACATAGTAAACATAAGACAGAACAGATGATCTGTCACCCTACGACTGTCTGCACTGGCTATAGTTTCCAGAATAAGGGCCAGTTCTAGTCCTTTTCCAACTGCATCTTACAGATGCCCACATCAATTGTCTCCAATTTGTCCCCTTTGGTCTGCAAGCTCCCTCTCCTGAGACACCAAATTGTAACTGAAAACCAGTGATAAGATTAGAATACCAGATTATCTGAAGAAAATGAAAACACTAGCCTGAAAAGATACATGCACCCCATGTTCACTGCAGCATTATTTACAATAGCCAACATATGGAAGCAACCTGTCTACTGACAAATGAATGGATAAAGATGTCGTGTATAGATACAACAGAATATTACATAGCCATAAAAAGAATGAAACTTGTCATTTGTGGCAACATTAATGGACTGCAAGGGCATTATACTAAGTGAAATAAGTCAGCCAGGGAAAGACAATTACCATATGATCTCACTTATATGTGGAATCTAAAAAAAACCCTAAACAATGGAGCTTTTAGATACAGAGGATAGACTGGTGGTTGCCAAAGGAAGCGGGTAGGAGGCAGGCCAAATGGGTGAAGGAGGTCAAAAGGTACAAACTTCCAGTTATAACATAAATAAGTCATGGGATGTAATGTCCAGCATAGTGACTATGGTTAATAATACTGTATTGCATATTTGAAAGTTGCTAAGGAACTAGACCTTAAAAGTTCTCACAAGAAACAAAATTCTATAGCTATGTATGGTGAGGGATGTTTATTAGACCTACTGTGGTGATCACTTCACAAATGTATACAAGTATCAAATCATTATGTTGTATACCCAAAACTAATATTATGTTGTATGTCAATTATACCTCAATTAGAAAAGAAAGATTAGAATACCAGAATTGAGATGTACAGGACAGGGCAGGGCAATGCTGTCAATGTCACTGGGTTTGCTTCCCATTGGTCTTGCCATAAGTTGATACTACGTTCTTTCATTTACTCAACACATATTTATTGAGTGCCTATTATGCGTTAGGCTCTATTTTATGTGTTTGGGAGAAGAATTTCTATGCTCTCATGGAAATTATACTCTAGTGGAAAAAAGAGACTACAAATAATTAAATATGTAATTCTAGGGGTGTTATGAAGAGAAACAAAGCTCCATCAGGAAAAAGATATTCAGGGGTAGACTGAGTGCTATTTTTGAGTAAGGTGATCAAGGAAGATCTCTCTGAGGAAGTGTCATTTGAACAGTGATTTGAATGATCTAAAGAGGTCTGTCATGCAAGATATGTGGGAAGAGTATTCTGAGGGAAGGAACATCAGGGGTAAAGGCCCAGTGGCACAATGAGCTTAGTGTTTTTGAGGAATAGCAAGAAAGCCAGAGATGCAGAATGAACTGAGCAAAGAAAGAATGGAGGACATGTTTGGAGAGGTTGCTAGGAACCAGATCATCGCATAGAATTCAGATTTTATTATAAGCATGATGGGACACCACTGGAGTGATGTGATTTGACTTTAACAAGATCATTCCGGCTATAATGTAGGAAACATTCCAGTGTGTGGCAAGAAAGAGGGAGCTGCTGCAGTAGTTCAAGAAGAGATGACAATGACTCGGATGGACTAAACTTCGTGGTAGGGTAGGAGATCCTTGTAGTCATTGCTTGTACCCAAAAAGGGCATAGGTCACAGCATATATGATGAACCAGACAGGTGACCAAAGGGATAAAATGTGAGTTGGGCCAGTGACGTCCCTGATGATGGAATTTTGGCCATACACAGGGATGGCATGAATAGGTCATGGGTATCTTTATTTCTCGCTGTGGTCTTGGTGTGTTTCAAGTCCTATTCTAAGTGCCTATGATCTATTTATCTACATATCTATCTATCTATCTATCTATCTAGTGTTTACTTTTGAGAGAGAGAGAGAGAGAGAGAGAGAGAGAGAGAGAATATGAGCAGGGGATGGGCAAAGAGAGAGGGAGACACAGAATCCAAAGCAGGCTCCAGGGTCTAAGCTATCAGCATAGAGCCCAACATGGGGTTTGAACCCAGACACTGTGGGATCATGACCTGAGCTGAGGTTGGATGCTTAACCGACTGAGTCACCCAGGTGCCCCAGTCTATAGATTGTCTGCTGAGACTACTGCTTAAAATTCCTTCCATCAGGCATGGAGTCCATTTCCCCTCCCCTTGAATCTAGGCTGGCCTGTGACTTGCTTTGGCCACTGGAATGTGGTAGAAATGATATTGTGGATTAGGAGGACTGGCAGCTTCTGCCTTCATTTTCTTGGAATAGAGCTGCCATGATGTAAGGAAGTCTGGCTTACACTACTGAATGATAAAAAATTACATGGAGACAGGGGCCATGTGGAGAACAACCACAATGCCCCAGGTGACAGCTGGGACCATGTTTCCTGACAAGTTTCCATCTTGGATCTTTAGGTCTAGTTGAGCCTCAGTAGCTAGATGTGCTGTCTCCAGTAAACTCTGCTTGAATTGCCAACCAGAAGCGATACAATGGTTGTTGCGTTAAGCTGCTACACTTTGGGGTGATTTGTTACACAATATATAATTGTGGATTATATATTAAATTATAATTAAATGGATATGACTTTTGAAGTCTTGAGGGTAGGGGCTGTATATTGCATGTGGGAAGAGTACGAATCGTGGTGGCCAAAGGCTGGCTGTGGCACACTGTC
This sequence comes from Herpailurus yagouaroundi, assembly GCF_014898765.1. NCBI lineage: Eukaryota > Metazoa > Chordata > Mammalia > Carnivora > Felidae > Herpailurus > Herpailurus yagouaroundi. Next base: position 25,552,930 of record NW_024412388.1, read on the forward strand.
TGCAAAGATGGCCACCAACAATTTTTTTCCTTCCGTGTGCATGCATCCTACTCCTCCCACTTATACCTATTATTTCCTCTGCCCTTGAATCAAAATCTTATAGCTTCCTCTTTTGCTCTAAAAATTCAGCCTCCAAGCAAAGAAGACTAAACCATCCTGCTAGAGAGAGTAGCCACATGGAGAGAGGCCACAGGGAGGAGAAGCGTCGGCACAAAGCCCCAAAGATGTAGGTGAGGCCATCTTGGACTCTCTAGTCCTAATTGAGCCAGTGGGGCACAGATGAGCCAACCCTGCTGTGATGGTTCATTTTATGTCATTGTGTGAAATTGACTGGGCCACATGATGCTCAGATATTTTGCCAAACATTATTCTGAGAGGGGGTTTGAATGAGATTAACATTTGAATAAGCACACTGAGTAAAGCAGACAGCCCTTCCCATTTGTGAGTGGGCCTCATCCAATCTATCTCTTTTTTTATGTTTCAAGTTTTTATTTAAATTCTAGTTAGTTAACATACAGTGTAATATTAGTTTCAGGAGGTAGAATTTAGTGGTTCATCACTTACATATAACACCCAGTACTTATCACAAGTGCCCTCTTTGATACCAAGCTCTTGAAGGCCTGAATAGAACAAAAAGGCAGAGTAAGAGAGAATTCTCTTTTTCTGTCTGTCTTTGAGCTGGGACATCAGTCTTTGCCTATCTTTGGACTCAGACTTGGACTAAAATTTATACTATTGGCTCTCCTGCTTCTTGGGCTTTCAAACTCTGACTACTGTCTGCTCTCCTGGGTCTCTAGTTTGCCAAATGCAGATCTTGAGACTTCTTAGCTTCCATAATTGTGTGAAACAACAGATAAAAACATAGATCTATCTACACGCCCTTAAACCTGTATCTGTATCTGTATAATCTCCCATTGCTTACTGGTTCTATTTCTCTGGAGAACTCTGACTAATCCACCTGCTAAGCCTTGAATTCTAGACTTATATCACTGTAAGAAAATATAAACATTTGGTATTTGAAGGCACTAAGTTTTGAGATGTTTGTTACACAGCAATACATAACTGATATATCTGTTTATCCTTAAGATAGCCCTATAAGGTAGGCACTATTTTAATCTCAATCTCACTGATGAGGAAAATGAGGCATGGGGAAGAAAAATAACTTACCTAAAGTCACAGACCTATTCAATGGTAGAATTAGTTCTTAAAACCAGGCAAATTGACTCCAGAGGTCACATTCTTAAGTACTATGATTAACTCTCTTCTGCAATACTATTTTTATTTTATTTTATTTTATTTTATTTTATTTTATTTTATTTTGTTTTATTTTTTATCTTTTAAATATGAAATTTATTGTCAAATTGGTTTCCCTACAACACCCAGTGCTCATTCCAACAGGTGCCCTCCTCAGTACCCATTACCCACCCTCCCCGCCCTCCCACCCCCCATCAACCCTCAGTTTGTTCTCAGTTTTTAAGAGTCTCTTATGTTTTGTCTCCCTTCCTCTCTAACCTTTTTTCTTTTCCTTCCCCTCCCCCATGGTCTTCTGGTAAGTTTCTCAGGATCCACATAAGAGTGAAAACATATGGTATCTGTCTTTCTTTGCATGGCTTATTTCACTTAGCATAACACTCTGCAGTTCCATCCTTGTTGCTACAAAAGGCCATATTTCTGCAATACTATTTTAATACTATGAATGCATTCTGTCCTTCTGCAAGGAATGGAGTCTCTAGTTATAATTTAAATGATTTTATGACAGTTTATTAGAAATTTCTGGATTTCTAGAAATTGTCCAATTTAAACTCTCTAATGATTTTTCAAATAAACCAATTTTAAATGGAAATAAAACATACATACATAAAAGAAAAACACAGTAAGCATAAGCATATAGGTTAGTGAACTGTCACAAAGCAAATACACCCAGGTAACCACCATTCATATCAGGAAATGGAATATCACCAGCACCTCAGAAGCTCCTTCATGCCTTCTATCTACCTCCTCCTCCCCAAAGTAAGCCACCATCTTGACTTCATACACCATTATTTAGCTTGCCTATTTTTGAATTTATAAGTGGAATTCATAAGTGGAACCATATGGTATATATTCTTTTGTATTTGGCTTCTTTTACTAAACATTATGTCTATGATATTCATCGATGCTATGTTTAGCAGTACGTCTTTCATTATCACTGCAATATACCAGGAGTTAGCAAACTTTTTCTGTATGAGGCCGGAGAGTAAATATCTTAGGCTTTGAGGACTACACATAGTCTCTGTTGCATACTCTTCTTTGTTTCTTGTTTTTTTCCACATTGCTCTAAAAAAAAAAATTCTTATGTCTTAGCTACAGGTTGGATTCGGTCCATGAGCCAAGTTTGCTAATCCCTGCTATATACCATTTGTATTATTTGCTGTGTAACAAATTGCTCCAATAAACATTTACTATCGCTCATGGTTTCTGTGGGTCAGGAATTTAGGAGTGGCTTAGCTGGATGGTTCTGGCTCAAGATTCTCCATGAGTTTGTAGATAAGATGTTGGCTGTGGCTGCAGTCATCTGAAGGCTTGACTGGCTTCCCCTGAGAGTGACTGATCCAAGAGAGCAAGTTGGAGATAGAAATGTCTTTTATGATATAGCTTTGTGAGTCACACACCACCAGTTGACACAGACTAACCCTGGTACAGTGTAGGAGGATATTATGCAAAGGCAAGAACACCAGCGGGGGGGGGGGGGGGGGCATTGGGACCATCTTCAAGGTTGACTGCTCTATCACTGCGTGAATATACTGTATTTTTTCATCCATTTCTTGTTGGTAGACATTTGGGTTGTTTCCCATTTGGGGCTTTTATGAATAACACTGATAAGAACATTTTTGTTCATGGTTATTGATGAACACATATACGTTGGCTATTCCTAATGATTTCTGTGATTGCAGTTGGCTGGCTGTTTTTCTGATGTTCTTACTTGGCTTTAAAATATTTCTTTGGCTAATTTGAGGACAGTGCTAAATTATGGTAATATCTAATATAATCTCTGAAACAGTATATGCAATGCCTGATATTATTTTTTTGTCATTGGCTTGATCTAGGCTACTTGGGTATCTGTAAAATTAGTAACCAGAATATACTCTATTGTTTTATTCCTTTACTGTGGTTTATTCTTTTAAAGGAGGAAAAAGTCAACCATAAAAATGTGACAAAAAATAAAGCACTGTCAATACCATTTAGCTGCTGTGGGTAAGGAAAATCAAGAAAGGATGTAAGATAATAAAGAGGAACAACTTATATTCACTGTATATTTGCATTCAAATCGGGGAGGTGAAGAACAAAAGAAAAGGTGAATAACAGCTGTTGTATTTCTCAGTTTGTCAAATATAAAAGCATTTAAAAATGTTTTCAATGTTCATGCCCGTGTCCAAATGGAATACACTGCAGAGGCTGTTTAGTTTCTAACTGCAAATAAGTTTATTTTTATTTTTTTCCCTAGCTGCAAGTAAGTTTAAATGTGTACATAAAAATTGGTAAGACAGATATTTAGCACTGCTAATAGTAGCAAATTTTCTTGCATTACACAGAATACATTATAGCAGGGGATTGAGAAAAAAGCATAAATTGTAATTCAGCAAAGACAATAATACAAATCAGCAATTAATAGACTATGCTAGGTCCCACAGCAGAAGGACACCATGTGGGTTGAAAGTCGTATGAAAGTTGTAGAAATGGCCGGCCAGCCTCTGGCACTTCCACTGTTTTCTAAAGCACTTTATCAGGGAAGTAGCATATGCTATAGACCCGGGTCATGCATTTTCCTTGGTCCCTGCACATCCATGCCAATTAAAACAGTTTGCCTTAACCTGGAAGGAACCGTTGATTTTCATTGACTGGGTTGATTAGGGGATATATAAGGTACTCTACAATTTTCCACAAGCCTATTCACAGGTAACTTGGTCTTCCAGAAGTAAAAATTTAGTTAGCCCACTTATATAATGTCATGATAATCATGCAATAACAGTGAAAATGGTTTCACTTAAAGTCACTTGGGACCTTATAGGTAGTGAAGTTTCCTTAGATTTATAGGTAGACGGGGAAAGCCCACCAAGCCCAGTGACAGTTGATTATCCAGAACAGAATTTTAGCTCAACTTTAAATTAGTTCAACCTAAAAAAACGATAATATTAGTGTAAATTACTAATGTGGAGAGACCTGGAGAAATCTATCAGAGATCAACAATACGAATGCGAATTTCAGACACACAGAGAATCACACAAGAAGGTCTAATTTGGAGACCTAGAAGTAGTGAAAGAAGAGAATGAGGGGTGACAATATAGAACTGATAGCTGAGAATTCCCCAGATGTCAAAAAATATCTAGGAAGCCTAATGAATCCTAAGAAGGATAAATAAAATATCTAAACACAGTGTAAAAAAATTCGGAATGCCAACAAGAAAGAAAGGATCTTAAAGTCAGTTAGGTAAAAAAATAATAAGGCTACCTAAAAAGTACAATGATTAGATTGAAAGCAGACTTCTCATTAATAATAAACGCCAGCAGAGTGCACCAAGGGAAATGTGTCAATGTGGATTTTGATCCAGCTAAATTATCATTTAATAACTAGGGAAAATGCAGGACACCAAAGACAGAGACAGACTTTTCAAAGGAGTGAAAGACTGATAGCTAACTTCTCTGTAGCAATAAAAGAGGTCAGAAGGTATTAGAGAAATTTCTTTAATGGGCTGAAAGAAAATAGCTACAGCTTGGATTTCTAAAACTATCGAAAATATCTTTCAAAAATGAGGGACAAATAAATGTATTATAGACAAACAAAAACTGACAGTGTTTGCCACCAGCATATCTTCATTAAGTAAGATTCTAATGAATGTTCTTCACATAGCAGGAAAATGATCCCATGAGGAAGGACAAGGTATAAGAAGAAATGAAAAGCAAAGAAAGTGGCAAATATGTGGCTAAATCTGAGTAAACAATAATTGCACAGGACAACAACAATAATACATTGTGGGTTTTAAAAAACAAGGCACAAAAAATAAATAAAAAACAAGGCACAATTAAGATATAAGAAAACAATAATGTAAAAGTCAGAAAAACATATGGAGTTAAAGAGTCCTAATGTTCTTGTCTGATATAGGAAGAAGAGAGAAAGATTAACCTTAGACTTTCGTAAGTGAAGTTGTTCCTGTTATAATTTCTAACATAGCCATTAAAATGTAGAGTGTATAACTTACTTATTAGTAAAGAAGAAAAAATGGAGTTATAAAACTTGTTAATCCGATAAAAAAAGAGAAAAAAGAAACTGAGTAGGACAAACAAAAAACACAAAATAGATGTTAGATTTAAGCCTAAATATACCAGTAATATGACATGTTTAAAGTGATAAAAAATACTTTCAACCAAGAATTCTATAGCTAGCAAAACTATCCTTCAAACATGAAGTGGAATTAACAAATTTCTGGATGAACAAACACTGAGTATGAGAATGCATCACTAGCAAACCTAGAAAGAAATTCTAAATTATAAAGAAATTCTACAGGAAGTCTTTCAGACTGAAATGAAAGGACTGAAGTCACAGGAAGAACTAAAAAATCCTAAAACAGGTAAAAGTAACTACATAGGTAAATATAAACTGCAGAATAAGTGTTTTTTTGTTTGTCTGTAATCTTTCTTCTTCTGAGAAATGGCATGAAGCAATAATTGGAAATATGTATTGATAAGCATACAATGTCTGAAGTTGTAATTTGTATAACAATAACAACACAAAGGAGAGGGAGGTAAGGGAGCTTTGTAGGAGCAAATCTTCTGCATACAACTGAAATTAAGTTAGTGTTATTACAAACTATGTTGTTATAAGTTAAGATGTTAATTGTAATTTCCAGAATAACCACTAAGAAAATGACTTAAGAAATGCACCATGAATAACAAAGAAATTAAAATGTTAAATTAGAAAAGATCTATTTAATGCAAAATAAAACAGCAATAGAACAAAGAACCAAAAAACCTCTCCAAACTCAAAAGCCAAAAAACACAAAACCATAAGATACATAGGAAACAAGTAGCAAAATGGGTGATATAAAGCCCACCTTATCAATAATTACACTAAATGTTGATTAAATACATAAAAGGCAGATATTAGCAAATGAATAAAAAACATGATCCAACTACATGCTGTCTAAAAGAGACATCCTTTAGACTCAAAGGTGCAAATGGACTGAGAGTAAAAGATGGGAAAAGATATACTGTACATACAGAGACTAAACAGAGGCTGGTATGGCTATCCAGACCAGCTATCTGATATTATCAGATAGGATAGACTCTGAGGCAAAAATTGTCGTTAAACACAGGAAGGACACAGAAAATTTTATATTGATAAAAGGATCAATCCATCAATAAGATAAAATTATAAACATATATGTACCTAACAGAGATCCCAAATACATGAAACAAAAAATAACAGAATTGAAAGGAGAAATAGATAAGTCAACAATAATAGTATGAGATTTCACCACCCCATAGAACAAGACAAAGATCTACAAGGAAATATGGTGACCAACATTATAAACCAACTAGACCTCACAATCATCTAGAGAACACTCCCTGTAGTAACAGCAGAATAAATGCTCTTTTCAAGTGCACATGAAATGTTCTCTAGGTTAGACCATGTGTGAAGCTATAAAATAAGTCTCCATAAATTTAAAAAGATTGAAATCATACGAAGTATGTTCTCCAACTACAATGTGATGAAATTAAAGATCAGGAATGGAAGGAAATTTGAAAAATTTACAAACATATGGAAATTAAAAAACCACTCCTAAATAACCAATAAGTCAAAGAAGAAATCAGAAGAATAATTAGAAAATACTTTGAGGTGAACAAAAATGAAAACAGAACATACCAAAACTCATGAGACGTAGTGATAGCAGTGTTCAGAGAGAAATTTATAACTGCAAATGCCTACATTAAAAAGAAGAGATCTCAAACCAACAAACCAACCTTTCCCCTTAATAAAGTAGAAAAAGACAAGCAAATTAAACTGAGAGCAAACAGAAGAAAGGAAATAATAAAGATAGTAGCAGAGATAAATGAAATAGAAAATACAGGAAAAAAACGAAAGCTATGAACATGAACAATCGTATGCAAACAAATCAGATAATTCAGATGAAATGGACAAATTCTTTTTTTTAAATTTATTTTATTTTTTTGAGAGACAGACAGAGTTTGAGCGGGGTAAGAACAGAGAGAGAAAGAGGAAAGAGGAAAGAATCCTAAGCAGGCTCCAGGCTGTGAGCTGTCAGCACAGAGCCTGACGCAGGGCTTGAAGCCACAGACCATGAGATCGTGACCCGAGCCAAAGTCAGATGTTTAACTGACTAAGCCACCCAGGCGCTCCAGAAATGGACAAATTCTTAAATGTTCACAAACTACCAAAACTTACTGAAGAAGAAATGGAATATCTGAATAGAGTTATAGCAAATAAATGGAATCAAACAATAATCAAAAAACTTTCAAAGAAAAGCCCAGGACTAGATGATTTCACTGCTGAATTATATCAAATTTTTAAAGAAGAAATAGCACTAATCTTTCTATTTCTGAAAACATAAGGAGAAGGACGTTTCCTGACTCACTTTATGAAGCCAACATCACCCTGATCCTAGAACCAAAGACATCGCAAAGAAAGGAAACTATAGACCAATATCCCTTATGAACATAGCTGCAAAAATCCTAAACAAAATACTAGTAAACCAAATCCAGCAGCATATTAAAAGTATTATACTGGGGCGCCTGGGTGGCACAGTCGGTTAAGCGTCCGACTTCAGCCAGGTCCGTGAGTTCGAGCCCCGCATCGGGCTCTGGGCTGATGGCTCAGAGCCTGGAGCCTGTTTCCGATTCTGTGTCTCCCTCTCTCTCTGCCCCTCCCCCGTTCATGCTCTGTCTCTCTCTGTCCCAAAAATAAATAAACGTTGGAAAAAAAAATTAAAAAAAAAAAAGTATTATACTATGGCCAAGTGTGATTTGTTTTTGGAACACAAGAGTAGTTCAACATCTGAAAATCAATCAGTGTCATATACCATATTAATACAATGAAGAGGGGAAATCTCAATAGATGCAGAAAAACCATTTGACAAAATCCAACACTGTTTCACACTAAAAATTTTCAATAAACTAGGAGTAGAAGGGAAATTCCTCACTAGGAGTAGAAGGGAAATTCCTCACCCCTAAAGGGAATTTACATAAACTTTACAGCTAACATTATACTTAATGGTGAAAAACTGAAAGCTTTTCTCCAAAGACTAGGAACAAGGGAAGGATGCCTGTTTTGCCACTTCTGTTCAACATTGTCTTGGAAATTCTTGCTAGGGCAATTAAGTAAGAAAAAGAAATAAAAGGCATCCAGATTGGAAAGGAAGAAATAAAACTATATCTATTCACAGATGATATGATCTTGGACTATTATATTACATTGGATTAAGCAATGGTTTCTTAAATATACCACCAAAAGCACAAGCAACAAAAGAAAAAAAAAACATAAGTTGGATTTCATTAAAACTAAAAATTTTCATGCACTGGAGGACATTATCTAGAAGTAAGAAGATAATCCACAGAAAGGGAGAAGTTTGCAAATGATACATCTGATAGGGGTATAGTATCTAGAATATATATAGAACTGCTAAAACTCAGTAATACAAAGACACATAATCTGATTTAAAAGTGGGTAAAGAACTTAAGTAGAAGTTTCTCTAACGAAGAGATACAAATGGCCAAGAAGCACATAAAAAGATGCTCAACATCATTAGTCATTAGGGAGACGCAAATCAAAACCACAATGAGATTCCACTTTAATACCCACTAGCATGGCTATAATGAAAAAGATGGACATAACAAGTGGAGGTGAGGGTGTAGAGAAATTGGAACCTTCCTACCCTGCTGGTGGGGATGTAAGATGGTGCGGTCACTTTGGAAAACAGTTAACCTCAAAAAGTTAAACATGGAGTTACTATATAATTGGCCCAGCAATTCCACTCTTAGGTATATGCCCCAAAGAACTGACAACATATGTTCACACAAAGACCCAGGCATAAATGTGTGCAGCAATATTATTCATAATAGCTCAAAAGTGGAAAGAACTCCAATGTCCATCAACGGACGAATGGATAAATAACTGTAGTATACCCATACACTAGAATGGTATTTGGCCATAAAAAAGAATGAAGCACTGATACGTGCTACAATATGGACGAACTTTGAAAACCTTAAGGTAAGCGGAAGGAGCCACACACACAAGGCCACATGTATATTTACATGGAATGCCCGGAATAGGCAAATATTTAGATAGAAGGTAGATTAATGGTTCCCAGGGATAGAGGGGTAGTGGAGATTCACCTGCAGGAACAAGAGGAGAGAGCAGGAGGTCAAGGGACAGTTTCCTCATGTGGATGTGTGAGGTTAGTAACCGAGTATCAGGGTTCTGAGCACCTCCCCTCTCTCTCCCACCATTTTTAGCATGTTGTTCCCATATATTTTTTTCCTAATAATAATTATGCAGTCATTGTTGATGGAGATGTAACAGATACTATACTAGGCACTTTTTATGGCTTTTCTATTTTTTTTTTTTTTAGAGAGAGTGAAAGCATGAGTGGGGGGAGGGGCAGAGACAGAGAGAGAGAGAGAAAGAGAGAGAGAGAGAGAGACAGAATCCTAAGCAGGCTCCATGCCCAGTGTGGAGCCTGATGTTGAGCTCAATCCCACAACCATGAGATCATGATCTAGGCTGAAATCAAGAGTCTGATGCTCAACTGACTGGGCCACCCAGGTGCCCCGTGCTTTTCTAATTTAACCCTTTAATAACTCTATGGAATAAGTATTAGGGTCATTTTTATAGATGAAGAAATGGAGGCTTGAAAGCTTAATAGACTTTTGTCAAACCAAACAGCTTGTTTAGGGGCAAAGCCAGAATTCACATCTCAGTCAATCTGCCTCCAGAGTCTGTGGCATTTCTGCTTCAGTCCTTCAAAAGAAAGGGGTTCATGTGTTATTTTTCTGGAAAAGCAAGGAAGGGGTAAGGTTTGAGACAGTGTCATGCCAGACAGTCTGTTGTGGAGGCAGAGCGCCCTGAGGGCTAAAGAGGATAGCAGTGCAGCAAAAAGGAAAGAGAAAGAGGAAAGTCCTCTAGCTAGGAAGAGAGAGAGTGCATAAGTTGGTGTGAAACTAACCCAACAGGGCCTAAGATGCAGACAGAGTGACTGTCATTGTGATGTAACACACACACACACGTACGAGGAGGACATGTACTTGGACATGGGCCATCCCGTCAGTCTGCACGGGTGATCACTCTGAGTTGATGACATCTACTTACAGAGACACTGGGGGCGGGGACGGTCCCATGTGCCATCTCCCTGGCAGCTGAGCACCGGGGTGCCCAGGAGGTAGAAGCCGTGGTTGCATTGGTAAGACACAGTGGTGCCGTAGCTGAACCTGTGCGGGCCGCTGGCATGGACTTGACGCAGGCTGTTTTCTTGGTGCCCAGGATCGGTGCAGTTGATGACTGTAATGAAAGGGGACAATTAGACACAGAAACCAGGATGCAAAGATTGTCATATGCTTCTAAACGGGAATTCACATGTCCAAACAGGCATGCATTCCCAGTATGGCAAAATGTCCAGACAAATTGGTAGCACGAAGCCGATCCTGCCTGGGAGGGTGAGCTGGTCCTCAGGCTGCTGTACTTCCTGATCACTGACTTTGATAGCCTGGTTAAGGGATTCATTCTTCCACGTCTTGCTAAACTCACCTCTCTGGAGAAGCCTTTCCACCCCCTCCCAGACTGGTTAACCTCTGCCCTGGCAGTGTTCCCTTGCACGAACCTCTACTGCTGACCTTATCAGCCTAGATGGTGAGTTGTTTGAATACACGAGTCCCCTGAGGGCATGACTCCCTTGTCTCTGGGTGCCCTAACCTTGGTGTAGCAAGGCTGCTGATCGTTGTAGAACAGATACAGCTGAGCTGACTCCAACAGTGGTTGGTCTTTTTTGGAAAGTGTTTTAACCACTTTTTAAATATTTATTTATTTATTTATTTATTTATTTATTTATTTAAAGTTTATTTATTTTGAGAGAGAGAGAGACCACGCAGGAGCCGGGGAAGGGCAGGGACAGAATGAGAGAGAGAGAGAGGATCCCAAACAGGCTCCGTGCTGTCAGTGCAGAGCCCTACATGGGGCTTGATCTCAAGAATTGTAAGATCATGACCTGAACTGAAATCAAGAGTTGGACACTTAACCCACTGAGCCACCCAGGCATCCCAGGATAGGTATTTTTTTTTTTTTCAACTTTTTAAATTTATTTTTGGGACAGAGAGAGACAGAGCATGAACGGGGGAGGGGCAGAGAGAGAGGGAGACACAGAATCGGAAACAGGCTCCAGGCTCCGAGCCATCAGCCCAGAGCCTGACGTGGGGCTCGAACTCACGGACTGCGAGATCGTGACCTGGCTGAAGTTGGACGCTTAACCGACTGCGCCCCCCAGGCGCCCCCCAGGATAGGTATTTTTAAAAAATCTTTGATAAGTTTTTAAAATGTAAGATATTTCTACCTTTGACGAACTTCTCTGAGGCTCAGAGAGGCTGGCGTCACAAAATAAATACATAACATGCATTGATTCTCACTATTTATTGCCATATATCGAATGCCAAGCAGTGTGCTGGGCAGTAAAGATACCACAGAATTTTCAATTGAGAGTAGAATTTCTCCACCTTGGCACTGTGGACATTTTGGCTGCTAATTCTTTGTTGTGGGGGCAGAACTATGTATTGTAGGATGTTCAATAGCATCCTTGGCCTCTACCCACTAGATGCCAATAGAAACCCTCCAGGTGTGACAATGAAAAATATCTCTAGATATCTGTCCCCTGTTGAGGCAGAGGATGGATAAAATCATCCCCAGGTTGGGAACTGTTGGTCTAGAGAGAAAAGGACAAACAAGCAATTATTTTGTTTGATAAGTGCTCTGATAGGGGTAGCAGAGAATGTTCTAGAAGCACAAAGCAGTGCATCTAGCCCAGTGTAGGAGGTGGAGCCGGAAAGGCTTCCAAGAAAAGGTGACATTTAAGCTGGTTCTTTTTTTTTTAATTTTTTAAAAACATTTATTCATTTTTTGATAGAGAGTGTTGAGTGGGGAAGGGGCATAGACAGAGGGAGACACAGAATCTGAAGCAAGCTCCAGGCTCTGAACTGACAGCACAGAGCCCGATGCAGGGCTTGAACTCACGTACCGTGAGATCATGACCTGAGCTGAAGTCGGACGCTTAACCGACTGAGCCACCCAGGCGCCCCTAAGCTGGTTCTTGATGGTTGGGTAAAAGTCATCCAGACAAAGTGGGATGGAGAAGAACGCATTTGAGGAGAATGTGTGGGAGTGCTCTGGGGACGAGTGAGCACAGGGCACGTGTAAGGAAGAAGTTCAGTGTGGCCAGGGCCCAGTGCAGAGGTGAGGCTGAGGCAGAGGACAGTGCCATTGTAAGGGCATTGGGAAGTCTGGGAAGGCATTTCAAACAGGGAATGGCTTGATCAGATTTGCATTTTAGACTGGCCACTCTGTCAGGGTAGACAATGGGCTGGTGGGAGCAGGACTGGAGGCCATGACTTCTAAGATTTTACCTTAGCCCTCTGATTCCGAGACCCGTCCTGAGTTTGTTACTCTGGGCAGGGGCCTGTGGGGGCAGGAGCTGCAGTTACGAGAATTTGTATCTCATGTTGGGGAGATGGAGCACAGCTCTTGATAGGGGATGTGGGTAATAATACCCCAAAGCAACCAAGTTCTAAACTCTTTCCTGCCTGAAAAGATGATCGAAGGAAGGCCCAACACCAGCTTATGGAAGTTTTCCCTGTGTTTTCTGAGACTTTCTCTCACTCAAAATGGCATCTTAAAATGTTATCAGAGGGATGTTATTTTTAGGGGTAGTTGTGATGCATCTTCATTTATTTGAAAATGCTGGTCCTTTAATATCAGTTACAAATGACTTGTGACACACTGCACAGCCAATCACCATGCACCCCCACATACTGCAATGAGGAGCCATCCTCCTAGAGACTGTGTCCTCATGACTATAGCAATTCGATCAAGCTCCATGTCAGGGCTGGGGTCGTTCACGTTCTGTCTGCTTTGACACTCCACTCAGATGTCACTGAGTCTGCCAGGCTATTCCTGGTATGAGGCAGCTCCACTTGCCCCTACTATTGTGACCAGCCATGAAATGCTTTAGAAACTATTTCTTAAGTAGCCCAGATGAGGCCAGAACATCCTCTGCTCAGTCTCTGTTTCTTGGGTTCTTTTCTTCCTCCCTGCTTCATTCCAACCCCTATGCTCTTTGCTTTTTATTTTTCATTCTAGGTTTTCTGATTTTTTTCTTTTGTCAAGAATGGGGCTTTATATGATAAGGATGAGTTATTTGTTCTAGGAAATGTAAGCAAGAAGACTGCTTTCCATTTCTGTTTTGGAAGGCGCAACTTGTTTGTTTTGCTTATATAACCAATGGTGAAATCTTACATGGCTGTATCTGGGGGATGAGAAAGTCCTCATTTATGACCCTTCTTTGCCCTCAGTTTTCCCCTTCCGAATCAAAATAACACCAGGACTGAATCCACTGGCCTGTGCTGCGGGGTCACCCCCACAGATGGTAGCGGTACGGGGGGTGAGGTGGGAGAAGAATGGTGACTCACTTCTGCAGGTGGGCAGCGTGTCGCTCCACTGCCCGCTGGCCAGGCACTGGGACCTAGCAGCCCCCTCAGCCATATACCCAGGGTTGCAAACAAACTTAACCACGTCGTTGAGGTTAAACTGGTTGCCCTGAGTGAGGCCGTTGATTGGGTTGCCTGGGTGTCCACAGGTAATTGCTGCAACCAAAACAGAAAATAGGTAAGCCCTCCTATTATTCCATACCCCTAAAGTGCATCCTTTTTCTCACCTGGTGTTTCTCATGCCCATGAGTGAAGTTCAGGCCTAAGTCTAACTATAGTCTCTTAGCTATAAAACCTTTATTCCTGAAATCAGCATGGGGACATACCTTCTTCCTTGAAGGCACATCTGTAGCTTGGACAACTTGAGAGAAATCACTCTGTGACTCCCCATGAGGCATTAGGCCTGTAGTTCTGTTGTCCGGGTTGTCAGTCCTGCTCATTTTCTCTGCCTCTATCCCTGTCGTACCCCATGCCCACTCTCCATCACTGGATGCGATGACTACCCCTCAGCGGATTCAGGCCCAACCTACTTCCTGGCTGAGCTTGACAGAGCCAGAGTCAATGCTAACTACACCCGAATGGAGGGATTGCTCCCCATGCCAGACCAGTGGCTCAGCCAAAGCTGTTGTTGAGAGCACAGTCCTTCCCCTCTACTCCTTCCAGATGAAGGGAGTTCAATCCGTGTAATTTCTGGCCCTTCTCTGTGCAATTTGGGAAGAATGAGCAGTCATGCTTGGCCCAGTTCTGCCTTCTTCCTCTTGGGACCCGGCGCCTGTGAGTGGCAGTGCTCTCTGCTGCTCCCCTGGAGACAGACTCTCCCCAACAATGGGGCGGGGGAGGTGTTGTCCTTGCAGACTTGCCTCTGATGGTGTGAATCCACCCCATTCTGGGTTTGCTTTTTTTTTTTTTTTTTAGCAGACCCCATATGGCTTTTACTTTAAACGATGGCTTCCAACATAGGCTTTATTAGTAATAAAGGTGATATTCTGGAATCCTTGCAGGCCATTTTATTTTGTGATTTGTTCAATTATAGGCAGGGCAGCGGGGGAGAACCCAGTGCTCAAAGGCCTGGCCCCAGAGTGCGAAGGTCACCACTTTGTCCCAGCTTCATCCTTCCTCCTGGACCTGGAGTTGACCCCTCCATGCAGTGGCACTGGTCTCTCTGAGGTCTCCTGAAAATAAGTGCCTGCCTCAGAGCCTTGGCACTTGCTTTCCGCTCTGCCAGAACATCCGTTGGCTCCTGCCCTCACACTTTCAGGTCTCCCCTCAAATGTCACCGTTTCAGCGAGGCCATCCCTTATGACCCAATAAACAACCTCCCCAGCACTGCCCGGGCCCCTTGCCTTCTCCACTTTTCTCCACAGTAACGGACATGCTCTACATGCAGCTCTTTGTTTGTTCATTGTTATCTCCCTCCACCTCAAGGTCAGCTCCATGGGGGCAGGTTCTTTGATTTGTTTCTTGTGACATCCTCGGGGTCGGGACCAGTGCCTGACATACAGGAGGAGCTTGATAAATACTTGCTGACTGGAAGACCGGTGAGCACATGGATGCGTGGGTACCAGGGTTTCTGCTTTGCTCCTTAGCCCTTAGTTCTCTGTAGCACCTGCCTGGTACCCCACCTAGTCTCTTCAGACTGAAGTCTCAGTTGATGCTTTTGCCAGCTCTTTCTCTTGGTTCTGGATTTTGAGGCTGAGAAACCACGAGGAAGGTTTTCTTACCCCAACAACTGGATCCAAGAAGAGCCCACCCCAAACCATGATGGTGTGAATGGAGATGGGGGAGCAAGAGCAGGCAGGAGGCGGGGCCCAGTTTTTGCCGTGGCCAACTCTGGCATCATTCTGGGTCAGTTCTCTTATGTAAATCTCAACAGTAGTATCCCTGACTCTAGCAGAGAGGGCCGAGCAGAGCAGGACACATGTGTTAGTGGATTGCAGGGGTTTGAGACTGCCTGGTGTGCTAGGATGAGGGTGGGCTGTGGAGGCCAGCAGACCAGGATTTACTACTCAGCTCTGCCCTTTCCTTACTTTGGACAATTCACTGCAAGCTCACTTTCTGTATCTCTAAAGTAAGGATTTTGAATTGCATTAATAGGTTTGCTTTGAAAATAGATTCAGACATTTACTTTTCATTCAACATTACTGAGTTCCTTCTATGTGCTAGGTACCTTGCTCTGCTCTGATGATATACAAGGAGGAATATGATATGGTCTCCAACCTCAGGGAGCCACTTCCCAGTCCAGGGAAGCAGACTGTTAGAACACAGTGTGCTGGTGCTGGGATAGAGGCCCACAAAGAAGAGGGGCATCTACCCTCCACAGGGGAGAGAGTGGGCTAAGGAGGGTTCCCAGAGGAAACAGCATGCCATCTACACTGGATCTCATGGATGAACAGGACCCTGCCAGATCAGCAAGGTGGGGGGAGAGGGGAGACAATCTTCACAGGGTCTTTGAACTCACGGAAATGATATGCAAAATATTGGGTGGGTGCAGTGTGCTTGGGAGAGGATTCACCCCTCTTCCAGATTCACAAAAGGTCATGAGGCCCCTTCTCAAAGGCTAAGGACCACTCATAAAAGTGAGAGAAGAGTGTTGAGTAGGAAACCTTTGGGGGTACCACCTCTTGAAGGACAGGTCATGAAAGCACCTGCAAAGGAACTGAGGGGTGGTCAGCAAAGTAGAAAAAATAAAGCCCAGCAGGGGGTGGGAGTGTCCCAGAAGCCACAGGGAGAGCCTCAAGAGGTGTCAGATACCCCAGATAGCTCTGTTTCTCTGGGGACCCTGATTGGTACAGGCTGCAAAGAAGAGGTGGAGAACACCCCACTAGGAAGGAAAACAGAGGTCTCTGTGAAGCTTGAACACTTAATGGGGGCTTGAGGGAAATTAATAGAAAGGAAAGGTAAGCAGTACAGAGGAGACAGTTAAAAATAGATTAAGTTCACTAAGGAGGCAGGAGGGAGGGGATCGGAGAATCAATGGAGGGCACAGCCTTGGGCCTGGAGAGAGAGACTCTTCTACAGAGGTAGGAGGGAAGGGAGAAGAATAGATGTGTGGGTGGGAAGCAGGAAGCAGAAGGAGTTATTGTTTGATGGCTTCCATCATCTCTGCAAAATAGAAAGTGAGGCTATCTAATCAGCTAATAATTATTGGGGTCTATCTGCATTATTTCATTTAGTCCCCACAACCCTGTGAGGTAGGCACCATTGTCATCCTCAGAGCAGTCGGGAGACTTGTTTGGGGGCACTGTTTCCAGGTGGCTCTTCTGAGCTCTGAAACCAGCTCCTCTGATTTCAGGCCAGGTTCATTATCTGCCTTCGCTATCTGCTGCGAATGTAGGCGGAGGAGGTGGAGGGTGGGTGTTCAGGGAAGAGGTAAATCGTGCAGTAGCTGTTTGGGGATGGATGAGAGAGCTAACCGAGGAGATAGGGATTGCCAGAAGGTTTGGAGAGTAATATGGAAACCTTGGATTTACACATGGTGACAGCTAACACAGTGCCGACCTCAGGGTAATCACTTATAAATGCTTGTTCTTTTTCTCTTTTCTTCCTTCTCCAGGTACTCCCCACGTCTCTGTACTCCAGAATAAAATGGGGGTTGGTCCCAGAGGTACTGGATTCTGGGTAGGATCCGGGCAATCTAGGTCCTGGGTCCAAGTGTCTAAATACCTTACTACACTGCTTTTCAGTGCATACCAGCTCTAAAATTAAACATCTTTAGGCAGACATTCTCCATTTATTTTCTGACTCCAACATTCCCTATTATTTATAACCCACATCTCTGCATGTACATTCTGTGCCAATTCCTTGAAGGCACTGGAATTTGCATCTTCTGGATGAAACCAAATGTTTAGTTTAGACCCCTTTGGAAGAGTGACTGAATAGAGATGGGTCTTGCTTTGTGTAATCCTAATACTCAAGCAGCTATTAAGACTAATTTTTCATGCATTGCTCATTCAATAAGTCTCATTATTGTATTGCTCCATCTCATATAGGAAGAGCCAAATGAAGGAGAATTACAAAATTAAACAACACAACCTGCACTTTACATAAAGGCTCACTTCAGGGAACTTTAAAAAGTGAAGAATTTTCCAAATTACTTCTAGGCAGCTGAGAAGAATGGTGGTCATCTACATCCAAAAAATGAGGAAAATGCAGATTAACAAGAAGAACGAATAAAACTGTAGAAAGCCCAGGCCTGCAGCATAACCAAAAGACAGAGAATGCTATAAACTTTAAAGTATGTGTAAGTGGAAAAACAAACATGCCACCCAGGCAAAATGTGTCTCATGCTTCTGTTGCAAGCCTTTGTGGAAAGCAAGACTGTTCAGAAAAGAGAAGAGAGGAGCAGGGAATGGCCTGATATTGATCTAGAGAAAGTCTATTGTAAATGTGAACAAACTGAAAAAGGATCCTGGTATGTCAGTGCACTGACTACAGGAAACGGGCATAAAAGCCTACAAACTTCCCTAAATACCAAAAGAAATGGGGGGGGTGGGTGGTGAGTAAGGAAAACATCATATGGAGAAAGAAATTCCTGAGTATATCTTACCCTCAATAGTTACATAAAACCCGACAGATATAAGACCAAGCATGTAAGTCACAGCAATATATGTGAATGAGTATAACTAACTTATTAAAGGAAATGGTTTTCAAATGGGCTCACAAGGTAAGGCCCAACTCTCTGCTGTGTACAAGATTCCGAAAGGCTAAAATACAGGGATGGCTCAAAGTGTACCAGGCAAATGGAAAAAGGATGAAAGAAGGGCTTGTAAGCCCTATATCAGGCCCAGTGCCAGTCAAACTACAAATTATTAAAAGTGACAGAAGACCTTTTAAAGGCTAAAATCACAGTTTGCAATAGATATAATAGTTCTGAATGAGCATGTACCAAATGACATAGCAACTACCTTTATGTAGCAGAAACTACAGGAAATGCAAGAAAAGATAGAAGACCACTAAAAATAGAAAACTTTGAGACACACCTCTTGGAACAAAACAGGTCAAGTGGACAAAAGTCAGTAAGGTACAGACAACATAATCAAGGCACACCTTATGACTATATACAGAGCTTTATATCCTAATTCCCTTTCTTCTTAAATGCACATGAAACATTCATAACAGTTGATCAAATATTAGGCCATAAAGAGAGCATCGATAAATTCAATGAAGTAGAAATATTACACACAGTGCAGTAATATTAGAAATGAATAACAAAATAAAAATAAAAAGTCCCTTCTGCCTGGAAATTAAAAGAAAACAACTATTAAAATTTTTTTCAGTGAAAGAAGAAATTAATTTATAACCCAAATTACAGAATTTCTAAACAGCAATCAAACATTAATTATTATAACTTATGGGATCTGATTAGAGCAGTTATTGGAAGAAATTTTATAACCTTAAGCACTTACATCAATTACAGTAAAAAACAGAAAGAATGACAATAAATGAATTGGATTTGCTACTCAAAAGCTAGAAAATGAACAAACAAGTTAACCAAAGGAAACCACAAGGAGGGTAATGGTGAAGACAAAAGCAATAATTAATGATACAGAAAACTGAAAACAAGAGATGTAATGATTGGGTCTTTGAAAAAAAGTAACCAAGTGTGCAAAACCTCCAGCTAACCTAATCAAGAGGACAAGGGAGAAAGTCCACGTTGAGTCTGAGC
Organism: Herpailurus yagouaroundi; assembly: GCF_014898765.1. Taxonomy (NCBI): domain Eukaryota; kingdom Metazoa; phylum Chordata; class Mammalia; order Carnivora; family Felidae; genus Herpailurus; species Herpailurus yagouaroundi. The sequence goes on from NW_024412388.1 coordinate 25,572,331, forward strand.
CCGTGACTAGGGAGAGTGGATAACATACTTACGCACACAGAAAGGGGTCTTGCCCGACCAGTGATGATCCTGCTGGCAGATGCGCACAGACATGCCGATCAGGCGGAAGCCGGCATTGCACTGGTACACCACGCTGCCCCGGTAGCTGTAGTTCTCCCCGTTGATATGTCCATTGACGATGGGCTCAGGGGTCCCACAGTGTCCGGCTTTGGTGGGAGATGAGGAAAGAGTGTAAATTGAAGAGGAGCTTATACAAGACGAGTAGGGATTTGGTCAGGGTTGGGGAGACATGGATGGTGAGGAAGAGGACGAAGGACCCAGCCACCCATTATTTTCTCCACCTCCTTCTGGGAGTAGCTATCCAGGAATAGCTTTAGGAATCCTAGCATGACAGAAATGGCATCCCCAGATCCCAAGGTTGAATCCTAGAAGGCCATCCATCTCTGAACTGTAGTTTCTGTATCTGTCTGTGGGTTAGAAATGATCACTGTTCCCTGCCTTTGGGGTCGTCTCCCTCTTTTTTTCATCAGGTAGCATTGACTGAACATCTACTGAATGGAGGGCACCTGGTCTACATTAAGGCAGTCAAAGCCCAGCTGAGTTGAGTTGGAAATGACTATGCACAAACAGGTTATTTGGCTAAACCCACCTTTCCTTCTCCTTGAGTGGCAAGAGACACAGACAACTTAACCTAGGTGGGTTACTTTTATTGAGTGGGGTTTGGGTAGAGTATATTCCTAGAATTTCCACTGGTATTCTTTGAATCTGTATGGAAATAATTCATGACTGTATCCCTAACAAGAAGCCTGAGACAGTGGGAGGGCAGCACTGTTCAGTCTGGAACAGACATTCAAATCTACGCTGTCAGGTCTGTGTAGCTGAGACTCTCCTTTGGACTTGAGGTTTCCAAGAAAGAATTGAGAGGAGAGAAAACCTTAGAATCTAAGGTTTGGTAGAGAATGCATTAGCCGTGGGGGAAACCATAACTTTGTCCTTTGTAAGCCAGGTTGTTTTTGTGCTTTTGTCATTTGCTTACTATATAACTTTGTCTTATCAGACTTGAAATTCTTCCCATTCTTTTGGGTGCCCCAAGAGAAGTAAGTTCAGGGTTTTAGTCATGGTCCATGCCCAATAGCTGGTGTTTGGATTACGCATTTTATTCCATAGGTAGACTGTTCAAAGACTACAATCAACTTTAGAAAGCTCTAACCTGCCTTGAGGAGAGAAAAATGAGGAGGATAGATCTGGGGAGGTCACTCACCAAGGCAGCGAACTTCAGAGCCACTCCAGAGCCCATTTGCCATGCACTCCCGCACCCTGGAGCCCACCAGCGTGTATCCAGAATTGCAGGAGAAGATGGCCGTCGCCCCATAGACAGACAGTGTTCCAATGCGGTGCCCACTGGGCGGGATGGGAAGCTCTCCACAGGAGATGACTAAAAAAGAAATCACAAAGTACTCTGAAAAGCCAGCATGAACGGGAGGGACACGGGCTGCTTCTGAGTAGTAAGAATAATGACAACGATGAGACCTGTTTAACTTTATTGGGACTCATGAGCCGAATGTGAGACATGGCAGTGACTTGCGTGATGTTACAGTTGGAACAGTGATTCTCAACTGGAAGCGTGGCCAGAAACACCGGAGGAGATTTTAAAATGCCCAGGCTGTACTCTGGACCTACGTCTCACAATCTATAGAGATAAGGTCCAGGCGTGTGCATTTTTAAGACAAACTCTTGGGGCGCCTGGGTGGCGCAGTCGGTTAAGCGTC
>NW_024412388.1:25574199-25902628 GCF_014898765.1 Herpailurus yagouaroundi
TGCTCTGTCTCTCTCTGTCCCAAAAATAAATAAATGTTGAAAAAAAAAAAAAAAAAAAGAAAAACTCTTCAGGCAGTTCAGATATGTACCCTGGTTAGGAACCACTACACTAGAGGCAGAGATTCTGTGGTGTCCTTGGTGTCCAGGGCAGACACTACCAATCAATCCCTTGTCCTTTCTGCTGAGTGCAGCAGAAGCCTCCTATTCCTTCTCAATAGGGCACCGGAGATGGCCACTGGCTGGCATGTGAGATGAGGCCCGATGGCCAAGACTACACTGAATGTGAGATCCTTCATGGTGATAAAGCTGTTAAGACCCTTGTGACTTCTGCTCTGTCACATACATGGTTATAGTCCATGGTGGGGTCTAAACTTGGGTACATAAAGACAACAGTGACTTGAATCATCAGTGTAGGGAGGATATCACTCCTTCTCCCACCCAATCGCAAACTTTCTACTGCTCAATGACAAGCTATTTACTTTTACCCTGTTACAAACACCTACCTCCTCTATCACATCTGTATTGATTACGTAAATATTATGAGTCTATCCCTATTGTAGTGGGTGTTGTGGTGGGCCACTTAGACCCCCACTTAGGACCAAAGGACTTCTTTCCCCAGCTGCTGGTAAATGACCCTCAGCTGCTAGCCCTCTTCAGACAGCTTGGCTGCAGAGTCCTGCCATCTAGATCATGCCCTCTTCCTGGGGCATCCTGTACCCCAAGTTTGGTCACTGTGTAGGCATAAAAGCCTCTTGCTCCAATTTGTGGCAGTTCTGCAGGACCATCCCAGCTTCAGAGCTCCCTGTGGGGTCAGCTGAGGGCTTTACTGATAGTGCATCAGAGCTCAACTTCACCATCTTCCCAGGGCTTCTTCCTCCCCTTCCCTTACACAAGATGGCAGTAATCCTAAGAGTACTCCATCATAAACCTCTGTCTCAGAGTTGCTTCCCCAGGGACCCTGACCTTGGAAACTGTCTCGAAGAAACCAACAAACACAACTAACAATGCAGAAGGAAAGGCAGACACACTTAGGTGCCTGCCCCTTGTGCTATACCCATTCCTCCTATACACATTCCTGTTACGGGTCTTTCACACCCCATAAGCATTGCTTCCTTACTTTGTCTGCCACTCCAGCAGACCATAAGCTTCTTTTCGGTAGGTGTCACAACCTTTTATCTTCATACTTCTATAATACCTGGCGTGAATGTTGAATATGTGAATTAGTGGATGCTCTCCTGGATAAAGGCAGCTTTTTAATAAGATGCTGAGAAGTACTTCCTTAAAGGAGTAGGCAGCTCCCCAGCTCCTGACTCTAGATGAGAGTTCAAAAAGAGGTACACTGCAATCCCTTGTGATACCTCCTTTCTCCCCTTCCCCATGTATGGTATAGTTCAAGTAGGAGGCACTGGGCCAACTTGCCCACCATCCCGTCCTGGGCTTACTTTGGCAGGTGGGCATAGAGTTCCCAAGGCTCCATTTGCCATTGGCCTGACAGCGGATGACTCTTTGGCCAGTGTAGTAGTAGCCAGGGTCACAGATGAGCATCAGCTGGGCCTGGAACTGGTACTGTGTCTCAAAGATGAGCCTCCATCGGCCATGTTCCACGCTGATGCTGCTGACATCGGGACAGGTCACAGCTGGGGAGATAAGGGGCAGGGAGGAAGATTGATTAATTAATTAATTAATTATGGACGACACTGGCAAGACTCCAGAGCTGGAGATTGGGAGACTGTAATGCAGTAATGATGAATTCAAGAATTTTCAGCTGCCAGGCAGGTTTGTTAAATGAATGAAATGGGCTGGGTGGGGAATGCAGGAAACTGGGGTGGGCAGATCCAACCCCCCCCCCCCCGCAAAAAACAAAAAAACGGGTGGTGGGTGGAGGTTAGTCAGTACATATTGTTACATATGAAACTTGTAAGTTCTCTTCGGTTTCATTTTTCACCAGAAGCTAGAATTATGGATTTTTATGTAAACTCTCCCAACTTTAAAATGTTGGGAAGCAATGAAAAATTCCATAAAGCACACCACAGGCCAAAGACACAAAATCAAACCAAAGTGCAAAAGCTTGTATCTTCAGACTTGATATGACCTAGTAGGCTGCCAGTTTGTGACTCCAGCCTTAAAGCTGAACTGTACCTCTGACATTTTAGGGTTTTGTGATAAAAGGACACTTGTGCAACTATTCTGCTAGTTTTTCCTTCTAAAAGGAACTGGAGCAAGTTATTCCTAAATTCTGTGATGGTTTATGGAAACATCTCAGGGTGCAATGTTCTATCAATGTTTTGAGAGCAATTTCAAATGGAAGCCCAACTTGGTAGATGACATTATCCACCTGTCTCTGCTCCCTGAATCCCCAGTCTCCATGTACCTGTTTTTTTTTATTATGTTTTTTTAAAATGTTTATTTATTTATTTTGAGAGAGAGAGATGGAGAGTGAGCAAGAGAGGGGAAGAGAGAGACGGAGAAAGAGAATCCCAATCAGGCTCTGCACTGTCAGCGCAGATCCCACTGCAGGACTCGAACTCATGAACTGTGAGATCATGACCTGAGCCGAAATTGAGAGTTGGATGCTTAACTGACTGAGCCACCCAGGCGCTCCTCTCATTATGGGGTTTTCAGCTCACTCCTTGCAGGAATCTCTTCAGCTGCATACCCAGCCCCTCCTTATGCCCATCTCCACTGCCCAAGGACTCACGGACACACTGTGGGGGGACATTGTGGTTGCTCCAAAGGCCTGTCTCCAGACACTCTGTTGTGGCCTCAGCACCTGCCTGGAGGTGGTAGCCTTCGCTGCAGCTGTACACAGCCTTGGTCCCCACTGTGTACTCTTTGCCAAACACCATTCCATTCTTAGGGGCCTCAGGAAGCCCGCAGGAAAGAGCTAGCAAAGAGAAAAAAAATAACATGAGCATGTCTGGTTCAAGATGGTATTCTGAGAACATATTTTAATCTTTCCTCTCCCCCAAGGCCCTAATAAAATTACAGTAAATACTGGTAAAGCAGAAGAGCCTATAACAAAAAGCAAAATGGGAGGGTCAGCAGCAGAGGAGACTTAAAAAAAACTTCGGAAGATGGATTGTAGGTAGAAGTGTTCTGAGAATGAAGTGGAGCTGAGAAGCTGCAGGTGAGACCAGTTCTCCTCCATCCTTTCCCACAAAACCAGTGAAGAGGCATTCAGGCATCTGTTCCCCACATAAAGGAGAGAGGGTTGTCTTTCCTCCTAGAGGAAAAAAATAGGAACTCCCTTGAAAGAATCAGGGCTGCTAAGGTGTGAGTTGGTGTCCCAGAGTAAAGTTCTTTTAATTCGAGGATATAAGGGCTCTTAGCCTAAAATCTGCCCCTCTGCCTGCTCATCTCTACTACATACTCAATTTAACTTCTTATTCATGTGAGAGACCTAGTGGGTAATGATATCTGTATATAATTGCAACAAAGGTAGCCCACATCTGCTACCTGGAAAAATTAATCTAGACTTTCCTTTAAAATATGAATAATCAAGGATCACTATATATGTGAAGAAAACCAGTAGTATGAAAGACATAAAGATAAGATTAAAAATAGAAAAAAAGTGGGAATGCAAGCTGGTGCAGCCACTCTGGAAAACAGTAAGGAGGTTCCTCAAAAAACTAAAAACAGAACTACCCTACAACCTAGCAGTTGCACTACCAGGCATTTATCCAAAGGATACAGGTGTGCTGTTTCAAAGGGGCACATGCACCCCCATGTTTATAGAAGCACTATCAACAATAGTTGGAAAGAACCCAAATGTCCATCGATGGATGAATGGATAAAGAAGATGTGGTATCTATATACAATGGAGTATTACTTGGCAATCAAAAAGAATGAAATCTTGCCATTTGCAACTATGTGGACAGAACTGGAGGGTATTATGCTAAGTGAAATTAGTCAAAGAAAGACAAAAATCATATGACTTCACTCATATGAGTACTTTAAGAGACAAAACAGATGAACATAAGGGAAGGGAAACAAAAATCATATAAAAACAGGGAGGGGGACCAAACAGAAGAGACTCATAAATATGGAGAACAAACTGAGGTTTACTGGAGGGGTTGTGGGAGGGGGGATGGGCTAAATGGGTAAGGGGCACTAAGGAATCTACTCCTGAAATCATTGTTGCACTATATGCTAACTAATTTGGATGTAAATAAAAAAAAAAAAATAAAACAAGTTAAAAAAAATAGAAAAAAAAAGGAAATAGACTTCTCCTTTAGGAAACAGACACAGTTCAGGAAATAGACGATACATAATCTTTAAACTTTTGATTAGCAGTGTCTTGAGAAGTCAAGGTGGCATATTGTATTCATATAATGAGAGCAGAGTGCTTTGAAAAAGGAACAACAACAACAACCAAAAAAAAAAAAAACAAAAAACAAAAAAACAAGGGAAAGCTCTCTTAAATTAAAAATGTGATTGTCAGGGTGCCTCGGTGGCTCAGATGGTTGAGTGTCTGACTCTTGATTTCAGCTCAAGTCATGATCTCAGAATCATGGGATTGGGCCCCACTTTGGGCTCCATGCTGAGTGGAGCCTGCTTGAGATTCTCTCTCTCTTTCTCTCTCTCTCTCTCTCTCTCTCTCCCTCTGCCCCTCTCCCATTCACTTTCTCTCTCTCTCTCTAAAATAAAAAAATAAAAAATAATTTAAAAATATGATAAAATAAGTATTAAATAGAAAGGCTGGAGATTAAAAGTAAAGGAAATTTCCCAGAATATAGACCAAACAGACAGAACCTGAAAATGAGAAAAGGGGACTGAAAACACAGGAGGTCAATGTGCAGGAGGCCCAACATCCAACAGGTCAGAGTTCCAGAAAGAGAGATCAGAGAAAGTAGAGGGGTGGAACTGTCACAGATGAAAATTTCCCACAGCTGGAGAGATGCAAGTCTTCAGATTGAAAGGGAGACAAAAGGATGCAAAGAGACCCATTCTTAGATACATCATCATGGAATTTCAGAAGACAAAAGACAAGTTCCTCCAAGTTCCCAGAGAGAGAAAAAAACAGGACATCCCTGAGAAGGAATGAGAATCAGAATCATCATACTTCCTATCAGCAGCAATGTATGTCCAAATGGAATGCTTTTCTGAAGGAAGTGATTTGGAACTGAGAATTTTGCCTGGTCAACCTACCATGCATATGTGAGGGCAAAAATAAAGATATTTTCAGACATTTAAAGACTCAGAGAATTTCCTTCTCAAGAACCCTTTACGAGGAATTTACTTAAGGCTACACTCTATCAGAAAGAGGGTGCAAACCAAGAAGGGGTAAGATATGGGATATAAAAATGATAGTGCTAACACAAGAGGACAAAGAAATGAATTTCAAGGTGATGGCTCAGGAGACAAAGGTGTGCAGCAACATGGCTGTGGTCATTGTTTTATAAGGAGTAGGGTCAACACTACGTTTGTTGGAGGAACACACATTACTGAGGTAGGAGCAGCTTGTGTGGTCTTTGAAAGAAATCAATACTTACAAACTATGTTTGCCCTTTGATAGTTCAGGAGTTAGTAGAGATGGAGGGGAGTTAATCAGAGTACCCACTGTTGTTCCTCATCCATCCCCACCTCTGTTAACTAGTCTAGAGCTCAGACCTCTCTCATTCAGACCCAGAAAAAGTCAAGTAGAGGAAGGTCCCATCCACACTGGCCAACAGTGATATTCGGTGCTACTAGAACCAATAAGAGGTACAGGGCCAGGGCTTCATTATGATATGGGGAAGGATGGATTGTCCAGAGAGAGGGATTGGGATATCAAGATGGAAGGCTTCAAAGACTGGAAAACAGAAGGAATGAGTAAATTAGGAGGAACTGAGGAGAACATGAGGAATGAAGAAATAAGGAGCACTTGAATATGAAGCTCTTTGTTTATTTACTTAGAGAGAGAGAGAGAGAGAGAGAGAGAGAGAGAGAGAGAGACCATGCGCATGCGTGCACGCATGGGGGAGGGGCAGAGAGAGCATGCTGAGCAGGCCCCGCACTGTCAACACAGAGCCCAACGTGGGGCTCGAACTCACAAACCATGAAATCATGACCTGAGCCAAAATTAAGAGTCGGACACTTAACCAGCTGAGCCACCCAGGTGCCCCGATGCTCTTTTAATGCCTAAACAGCAAGACTTTAAACTCCTTTGGTGGTACTAGTTTAGTCAAATTGTGATCAACTGCTCTGCTTCCTTGAACTTTTTGTGAAGAAATACTTGGATCCCCACTGATATTCTGCATGAGGAGTCAGGCAGTCTGGAGACAGCAGGTGAAGGAGGTAGATGGCGGCTGCTTCTCACGGCTTGCGGTCCGGCTCTTCCCTTGTGGATAACTAAGACGACAGAGGATAACTTCCTAGTCTGAGACCTGATCTCCATGCCAAAACACGGTCCACAAACTCTGAGGTAGGAGGAACACTTCCTATGGGTAGGAGAGGTGGGGACAGAATTGCCAAGTATTGGAAGCTGGTGGTGGAATGCGATCTCTCAGGGAGAGACTACGTAGGGAAAGAATGGCCTGGGGAAGGAGAGAGAAAGCTAATTAGAAGGCATAGGGTTTCCAATGAGATATATTTGTTGGTGGAAAGTCATGGTTTGGAAGAATGCCAGGCCTTTCCTGGTCCTGGGTTATGTGGAGAATGGGGGATTAACACCCTGTGCTTAAAAGGCCCCCAGAATCTGTGTTCTCAGAAGAGAGCTAGTCTCTGTGAGGGGAGAGCGAAGACGGCCCTCTGGGTAGTGGCCAAGGTATATGCTGGTTGGCCATGAAACCAGGATTCCAGAGAGCTCAGGGGGAATGGCTGAGTGGAAGGGCATCAGTGGAAAGCCTGGGGATGGGGCCAGGTACAAAGTAGTATGGGGATGAGTACACAGAAGCCTAGAGAGGTTTAGTTTGGGGAAGTGGCAAAAGAAAACAGATATGAGAGGCATGGTAGGTTCCAACCGCAGCTTCAGAAGAAAGGCTGGAGACATGGAGACCAAAGCCAAATGACATTTGCCATTTGTGGACAGTCCATTCTCTGGGAACACACTGTTTGAGAAAGCTCAGGCACAGGCAAGAGGGTCAGAGATGACAGATCCCTAAAAAGTACGCCACCACACTAGGAACCACAGCACGGGAAAATCAAACATCAGTGTGATTTCCTGTTTTTGTCAGTATGATGGGCAAAGTTTTTCTTTTCTTTTCTTTTTTTTTTTTTTTTAAAGGCAGTACATAATATTGAGACTATGGCAGAAAAGACAACTTTCCCATGCTGGTGGAAGCGAAGACAAACGTTCTGGAGAGCAGTAAATGTCAAAAGCTGCAGATTCTGCACAGGTTATGGTTCAACAATCTCATTTCTGGGAATTTATTTTAAGAAATAAATATGGATGCTCACAATGATGGGATTCTAAGGATTTTAACAGCAGCACTGTTCACAGTAGCAAACAATACAGGAATTCAAATGACCAACAAGAGGATGATACTTAATAAATGACGGTTTTTCCGTGATGCTACACGACCATGGGAAATAATGATGAGGAAGTGTATTTAATTATGTGACAGATGCTAAGAAAATATCAAGAGCTTTGTGCACTGAGGATGCCATTTTTGTAAACAACATATAAAAGATCAAAGGAAATGTGCTGAAATGTTACACAGTGATCTCAGTTGATGGGATTATAGGTCATTTTTTTTTTTTGCTGCCAAGTTTTTATTTAAATTCCAGTGGGTTCACATATGTAATATAATATTAGTTACAGGTGTAGGATTTAGTAATTCATCGCTTACATGCAACACCCAGTGCTCATCACATGTGCCCTCCATCATCCCCATCACCCATTTAACCCATCCCCCCACCCACCTCCCCTTCAGCAATGCTTTGCATTATCCATAGTTTTTTTTTTCCCCCAATCTTTAGTCTGAATTATATTGCTTTAAGGGAAAGCAAATCCCATCAATTATGAAAGGCAATGCAGGCCTTTCATATGTGCCAGACTACCTGATACATATCATGGGCTTGACTGCTGACAGTGAACATGGTGATGGTCGCTGTTCCACCCTGGTTCCCTCTGTCCCTCACCTCCTCCGACCTACTGCTTCAGGCAGCCCAAGTTGCTCTGCATATCTTGTGATTGATTTCTCTCCAGGTTCCTGGTTTTGCAAATGCTCTTGCTGTTGCCTAGAATATTTTCCTTGCTAATGCCTGGCCCCACCCCCCACCGGCTCTATGAGCCCAAGCCCAAACATCCTCTGTTCTCCGAGTCCTCCCTAGCTGTCCGGAGGGAGGTAGGTCCCATCTGACCTCTGGGCTCCCACAATGCTGTTTGTACTACTGATACAGCACTTCCTTCCCCTGCCATTTTGCATTTATGTGGCTACGTATCTTCTCCCTTATTGTTCTGAACACCCTGAGACTGTTTTATGCATATGTATATCCCCAGGACTCGAGATATTATGGACCCTCAATATATGTTCGCTGAAAGAATGAATTATCAATGAGGAAACCCATATTCGGAAGTGATGGGTCTTGGGACAAACCCAAGTGATGTGAGAAGGATCGGAGCCACTGGGCACCCCCTTTCCAAGGTACTCCTCACCTTGACAGAGAGGAATGGCTTCACTCCACAGGTAGTAGCCCTGGGGGTGCCGGGTACAAATGGCCATGCTGTGTCCCACCAAGCGGTAGCCGGCGTTGCAGCCAAAGTGGATGGAGCCTCCGGGCTGGGTGCTGGTCTGGCCCAGAAGGAAGCCATGGAGTGGAGCCCTGGGCAGGCTGCAGTAGGGAGCTGAACAACAAGAAGAGGCTCAGGGGACCACGTGCAAGCAGAAGATAGATGTGTTCTTTCCTGCACGTGCCACCCCTTTTGTTCCCCTTTCCTCTCCCTTACCAATCTCCTTGTCTCTGCCACTGCCAGGCCCACTGCTATTTAGGAAGATCTGAGTGGTTGATATTGAGAAATGGCCAGTGTAGTAAAGCCAAAGAAAAGAAAAGAAGAGAAAAAACCATGAAGCCCTGGGTCCCGTTTGTGGCCCGGAGGCAGTACTGATCTTGCAGCTGAGCTCAGGCTCTCAAATCCTGTCAGCTCCCAAAGAGGCACAGGAGATAGACCCCAGTGGGGTTGGTTCCAGAAGAGTGTGACTGCAGGGGTGTGGACTCTGGAGTCCTGTATCTGACCTTTCTAGCTCTGTGACTTGAGACAAAGAGCTCACTGAAGCTCTTTGAGTTCCACTTTCCTCACCTATGTTTCGGGATTTGAGACGCCTGCCTCATAGGTTTTTGGACAATTCAAACGGGTTTATGTTTGTAAAGTCCCCAGCCCAGTGCAGGGCACTTGGTACTCAATAAATGGTCCTTCTCCTTCCTGTTGTAGGGGGTTGGGGGAGAGGGAGCCGTGGCAATCCAGGACATGAAATCCACGGTCCTGTTTCCTCTTCAGTGAAGCCCCTTCATGGCTTCAACTGGGATTTCATTCACTTATTTGACAAACAGACGTGGAGCACCTATTATGTGCCAGGTGATGTTCTAAGTACAGGGAAGACCACTGTGAAGAAAATAGTCAAAAATCCTGGCCTCAGGGTGCTGACCATAAAGACTCCTGCCAGCGATCCACAGAGGAAGTTCTGTGAGGCGGGGAATGAGGGTGGCCAGAGGAACACTCGGAACGTGTACCTCTGTTTGCTCTAAGAGTCTCTGGCCAGGTCTCCCAGGCAGGCACGGGACGCAGGAGGATGAAGGTGCCAAGGCCCTTACTACAGCCACCCCATGGTGAGGTCCTCTGGTCTCATATTTGAGGTCCACATCCCTCTGCTGGTGAAAATGGTGTTTTAAATACCGCCCTTCTAGGCCAGACATGCTTCCTTGCTCCTGCTTCGCCACCTGTGTCCTGCGTATATCGGACCTGTGTGTTTACATCAGTCAAGAACAGGAATCTCAGTTATAAAATACACTTGATCATAGTGTCGGATGTGTGTACAAAGTATACAAGCCTACTGTATTTTCATGAAGTACTAATTGTTTCACCATGTACTTAAGTCATTTTCTGTGAGTGAGTATTCTAATTACAACTGACTCAGTTGTGACCAAACATGTGATTGTTTGGTTTTTGTTTGGTTTGGTCTCTTTTTTGTTTGTTTGTTTGTTTGTTTGTTTTTTGCTTTTGTTTTGTTTTTGTGATTGGTCTTTAAGAACATCAAGGAAAGGGCAACTCCTTAATGGCTTTTAGTTCCTAGGTTAGCAACCATCACAGTGCATTGCTAACTACATGCTATATTTTCCTTTGTGTAAGCAGCTGCTGGGAACTGCCTGGAAGTGGCCTGAACCTCACCTGACAGGGACCTTAAGGTTCCTTTTTCATCATAAGGAAACTGAAGCCTGAAGAGGTTCAGTGACTTGTCTAGGAATCATTTGGCTGGTTTGTGACAGAGCTGGTCACTGGCCTTGGGGGTCAGGAAGCGCCCCTTCCTCATGTGTGTGTGGCTGGAAAGGAATTTAGGGTTCAGTCTGCAGAGAAAATGGACTCTGAGACAGTAAAGAATCTTCTCCTTCTGGGTTCTCCTCAGCTTCATCTGGTTTGCTTTTTCCTGAAGCCACACCTGTGGAACTCCTCATGGTCTCAAGTAATTCTTTTCTGCCTCCAAGCTTGCAGAGTCCAGCCAGAAGTTCATGGACCCACTCCCCTTCGAAATGGGCGTCAGGCTGCTTATCAAGTTTTCTTTCCAACCAGAGACAGTAATCCCCATGATAAGAGTTTGGATAAATTCCATTTTCTCCATTTCATTACATTTCCAGGGATACGTCTGTGCTCCATTGTAGATTGTGGCCCTGGTCAACCGTCTGCCTGGCTTGGCCCCTGACCTGCCTCTGCCTATGATTCTGGCTGGCAGAGCAGAACAAAGCCTCCTGGACTTAAAATATAGGCCATCCTTTGCTGCCTAACATTTCCCATGTGGAGACCCACATCTTAGGGTTTCTCAGTTTTTAGGAACTTTTATTAATGTTTCAACAGTGTTAGGGATGGGATCACCTCATAGGCATTATCAGATGATATATAATAAACTTATCCAAAAGACACAATAGGCTGGAAGTACAAAAAGAAGAGAGGGAAGAGTTTAAAGTGGGGAAAAGGGCAAAAGAGGGGAGGTGGAGACCGCCAGGGACATTTGTGCAGCTGTAGTGAGAGAGGTGCAGAGGAGACAGGCTGCCAGTCCCCGGGTAGGATCTCTGCCATTGACCAGGATGTGGCCCATGGCTTACTTGGCTGTTTTGGGTGAGCAACTTCAAGGGCTCAGGGGTTGTAGCCCTTCTCATGAGTCCTTATATTTTACTCACCTGAATACCGAATCTTAAAGCCCTTCCGGTTGTAGGCGTGGTCAGATGACCAGCGCAGGTACACAGTGTTGCTTGAGCTAGTGACGATCAGGGGAGCCGAGTAATTCCCACTGAGGGCTTTCAGCAGAGGACTTTGTCCTGAGGGACCTGGGTGAGAGTACGGGACACAGAATTACAGACTAGCATGGGTGCTAGAGATTAGGTACCTTGATTCGATACCTGAAATGTAACCAGCTGCCATTTCCCTTCCTCAAGAGAAGACATTAGGCTCAGATGGTCAGGGCTGGTGCAATGGTCTACTTCTGCTCCTCTGTCTGCATCCCCAGCCACTGTGCTGGGTGCTCCTTCCTCCTGAGCCCTAAAGCAGTGCTCCAGGAAGTCAGTACCAATTTATAGGAGTTGGCAGGAGAGATGAAATCTATTTGCCATCTTGAGACTTGCCAAGGTCAAGCAGCTGGTTAATGCAAGAGCTGGTTTGCAAACTGGGAACCTCCTACTTCTCATGTGCATATTAAAAATAGCTCAGTGCTTGCCATATAGAAAAAGTATGTACTAAATGAATAAACAGCAATAAAGCTACATGCAAACATCATGTTTCAATGTTACACACAACATTGTTCCCCAATAATCCTTTCCAAGGCTCTTCCAGAAAGCCCTCCCTTTTCTTTTTCCCCACCTTTAATGCCTGGGAGTGCATTAAAGGCAGTTGGTTCAAGGGAGGCAGAGTATAAAGCTCAATAATCCAGAACAGGATTTATTGCCCTGGAAATAGTCCTGAGTGATGGTTCTGATATGCTGCTGAGATGGCTCTTGGAAGCTTGGCAAAAGCAATGGACCACATTAAACAAAATAGAGCCATCAGAACTGCTGTGACAAACCATGAAGGAAGGGGTCAAAAGGCTCAGAGAAATGGCTTGCCAGAATAGGTCTATTGTATCAGACCAGAACACCCACTAGCTGACCATGTCTCTCAGGAAGCCCTGGAATATACTCCAGTTCCTAGAGCAAAGAGGAACACACTGGTGAGGGGGTGAACACCAGCATCATCGACAACCTGAGTAACACCTATCTACCCTCTGTTGGCCTAAACTGATGGAAGGAGATGCTGCCATAGAATAGGGCTTCCTGGTGTTGATGGAGATGAGAAGATTCTAGAAAACAGGGGCCAGGCAGAGGCTTGCATAATTACTAAAATGTGCAGCAAGGTTGGAATGGTAGCTGGGAGGGCCTACCCTGCATGATCTATGGTGATGTCTCACAAAACATGATATTCTTTTTTTTTTTTTAATTTTAAGTTTATTTATTTATTTTGAGACAGGAGAGAGCATGAGCAGGGGAGGGGCTGAGAGAGAGAGAAAGATGGAATCCCAAGCAGGCTCCATGCTGTCAGCGCAGAGCACGACGTAGGGCTCGAACTCCTGAACTGTGAGATCATGACCTGAGCTGAGATCAAGAGTTGGATGCTTAACCGACTGTACCACTCAGGCGCCCCCCCTTTTTAAAAAAAATTTTAATGTTTTATTTTATATTCCAGAGAGAGACAGAGCATGAGCAGGAGAGGGGCAGAGAGATGGATACAGAATCTGAAGCAGGCTCCAGGCTCCAAGCTGTCAGCACAGAGCCCAATATGGGGCTCAAACTCACGAGCAGTGAGATCATGACCTGAGCTGAAGTCAGATGTCCAACTGACTGAGCCACCCAGGTGTCCCCAAAACATGATATTCTTAAGGGCAAGGTAGACAGGCAGCCTCCCAATATATGAATAGATGAACAAAACAGATCGTGGATATATAGTCAAAAAGGTGAGAAAAGCTGACCCCAATGGAAAGTTGCAATCCCTCACCCAGTTTGGAGACTTGAGCTAGGTTCCATTTCTTATTCCAGAACACTTTGCCTGAAGGAGAGACTGGGTCCCCATGAAAAAGGGCCCTACAAAATCTTATCAATTATAGATAGTAGTAATTCTGCCAGTCCTCCCCCCTAAAGACCTACTGCTATTTCCTCAGGCAACTGAATACTGGAAAAAAGGGAATGTCCCGGTATTCTACAGATTTTGGATACAGAGCGTGAATTAATGCTGATACCAGGGGACCGGAAGCACTATTGCTGGCTCCTCTGTTGGAATAGAGGTGTCTAGGGGTTGCAGTTGGTAATAAATGAAATCCTGGCCCAGATCCACCTCACAGCACCAACTTAACCAAGTAGTGGCCCTCGTTTGCAGTAGACGTACCAGATGTAGTATCTTCATTAGAGCAGATGATCACAGCCTTGGTTGCATGAAATGAAGTTATTGATCTAGCAATGCATTCTTTCCATACCCATCAGAAAGGAGGATCATAAGCAATTTGCATTCACATGAGATAGACAACAGTATACATTCATGGCCTTGCCCCAGAGCATTGTTAATTCTACTGATCACTGTCATAATATAGTATGAAGAGACGTGGACCATCTGGACATTCTGCAGAATATAGCATATTGGTTCTCTATATGATGATGTTGTATTAATTGCCTCTGATGAGCCAGAAGGGACAATTAGTGTAGACGCTTTTGTAAGACACATGGCTCCAGAGGGTAAGAGATAAGTCCTACAAAGAGTTGGGTGAAATTTCCCCAGTGGTTTGAGGACATGCTGAAACTTTTTCTCCAAATTAAAGAGCAAGTTAGTACACCTTTTCCCTTCTACTACCAAGAAAGAAGCACAGTGTTTGGTGGCCCCTCCTTTGGGTTTCAGAGGCAGCGTATTCTTCATGTGGGAATACTGCTATGATCCATTTGTTGAATGACATTCAAGGTACTTGCTTTGAGGAGGTGCTAAAGTAGGAAAGGGTTCTGTAGCAGGATGAGCCTACAATACAAGCAGCTTTGCCCCATGTCCATACAATTCAGCAGCTACCAAAGTATTGGGATTTCTGTGGTACAGAAAGATGTTGCATGGAGCCTCTGGAAAGCTCTAATATGGAGGTAATGGCACAGATCCCTCAGGTTCTAAAGCAGGTCTGTGCTATCTGCAGCAGGGAACTATTCAACATTTGACTGACTTACCATCAAAGATCTCAAATTCATCATACTGCTTCTCACTGAGAAAGTACTCCACCGTGAGGGAGATGTTGTAGTCAGGTTCCACTCTCACCAGCCAAGAGCAGGTCTGGAACTGGGGATAGCTTCCTGGGTAGCTCTGACTCAGGATCACACCCGTGGAGTCTGTCAGAAGCTCATTCGTTGGGCAGTGCACTTGGAGAAAGAAAGAAAGAGAAAATACCAGGTACATGGGATGGAGATGGATCTGGGGCCAACACATTTCTCTGTCACAAAAGACAACCACTGGAACAAGAGTATTTGAGCACATTCAAACAAGATCCCAACACCCATCATTATACTGCACCATGGCATGAGGGGACCTCAGATTCTGTGTCAAGGGTACTATATTCCTGGGATTCAGGTGAGGCCAGTTGTTGGGATCACATCCTAGCTCAGATATGGGCTTTGGAGTAACTGAGGATTATACATACAGAAACAACAGTAAGGCATCCTTAAATCCAAGAGTTAATCTAGTAAATGGGTTTGATTTGTACAAAGAAGAGTATAGGGAAGAGGTAAGTACATAGAATCTTGAGTCAAACACACCTGGATTTATACTGTCACTTACTAGCTATGTGGTCTTGAACAAATTATTTTCTCTCTGTGCAATAGCTTCTCCACCTCCAATGCAGAAAGATAACACTTGCCTTACAGGGTTATTGTATTATACAACATTATATAATTGTACATTAGTTAACATAATATATATAATATCATAGAAAATAACATACTTAAAGCATGCAACATAGTTCTTTCATAAATTGTAGAGATGATGATGGTAATTACACCAGGAACAGAAGAAACTAGCAGAGCTTGGCTATGGCTTGGTTAGTAGTATTAAGATATCTAAAGACAAATATGTCACCCTAAGGAAGACAGTCAATGTAGAACTTAGAACAGGAGTTGCTGGAGGGGCTAGATTGGGTTTCTTGTGTCTGTCACCAGGGAGGCTAGAGAAGATTCTGGTTCAGAGGAGCCCTGCACATCCTGGAAACCAGGGAGGTGCTCTCTCCTGGGGGTACAGGGAAGTGTCACTAAATCCTGTTTGAAATAAATTTGCGGATGATCCACCTTTATTTGCTTGGGCTGAGGACTCCACAGTAAAGTTTTGAGGACTGAATCAACTTCTTCAGTACCTCGAAAGAGACATGCCCTGGGCAGTAGCTGCAAGTATCCCAATCACTATCCCAATCACTGCAAACAGAGAAATTGGTATTTTGCTGTGTATGTGCCTTTAGACAGGCTTCCTGAATGTGCTGGATTCTAGGACACTGACAAAGGAGAGTTTCTGGAACTGCAAGGCCAAGGACTAATTCCTGGATTACAGTTTGAGATGAGGCTGTCTGGGGAGGAGATTTAGCTACTCACTCTCCACCCACTTCCTCTGTTTCCTTCAAACCTTCTGCCTTCACAGAAATGAGGCTTTCTAATCAGCACTGGGTCTGGGCTAACAGACAAAATGCTTTCTATGGCCCAGAATTCACACAGCTCATCTGGGATTCCTTTGAGTAGCGTTGCAACACCCCCCCCCTTTTTTTAAAGTAATCCCTACAACCAACATGGGGCTCCAACTCATGACCCGCAGATCAAGCGTCACATGCTATACCAACTGAGCCAGCTAGGCTACTGAAAGGGGGAGCTTTGGAAGGCACTAACTAGCTTCTCCTGGGAGAACTTCCTTCTTATTTTGTAAATGGGAAAGGAAAGAAAATGGCATCTTGGACTAAAACGGCCTTGCTTTTGAAATGCTTCCAATTTCACTATCCTGATATCTACAGGTCACAGAAGTATGCTGATATTTAATTCCCCCTAGGCTTTGTGGTACAGTCCAGGTGGTACCAGATCTGCTCTTGAAGCTCTCACCTTTCCTTCTTTCTTTCTTTTTTTAATATGAAATTTATTGTCAAATTGGTTTCAATACAACACCCAGTGCTCATCCCAACAGGTGCCCTCCTCAATACCCATCACCCACCCTCCCCTCCCTCCCACCCCCCATCAACCCTCAGCTTGTTCTCAGTTTTTAAGAGTCTCTTATGTTTTGGCTCTCTCCCTTTCTAACCTTTTTTTTTTCCCCTTCCCCTCCCCCATGGTCTTCTGTTAAGTTTCTCAGGATGCACAGGGGCACTTGTACCCCAATGTTTATAGCAGCACTTTCAACAATAGCCAAATTATGGAAAGAGCCTAAATGTCCATCAACTGATGAATGGATAAAGAAATTGTGGTTTATATACACAATGGAAGCTCTCACCTTTCTACTTGAAACTCCTCCATTGAGGGGAAACAGGCACGCCCTCTCAAATGAGATTGGTTCCACAGGTTTGCCTTTTTGTGTGCAATTATCAGATTTGGGCATTAGTGTTTATAAGTTTTTCTTTCTTCTTATGTTCAAGATGTCTGGCCTTTGAAGGTTTAGTAGTATTCTTCCACGAAACCATCTAGTCTTGATGTCTTTAATGGGGTTTCCTCTGATAACAATCTCTATTTCTTTTAAAGAATTAGGAAAGTATAAACTTTATATCTCTACTGGGGTCAATTTTATCAAATTATACCTTCCTAGAAAATCATTCATATCATTAATTTATCGGCACAGATTTGTACAAGATTTGTACAAGATCATAATTAAAAAATTTTCTTTTGCTTCAATGGTTATAGTCCATTTTCCCTTTCTTATTTTTCTATATTCCTCCTTTCTCTCTCTGTTTAATTTACCTAATGGTTTGATTATTTTGTGGCTCTTTGTTCCAGGCACTTCTTTTTATTTATCAGTAAGGCTGTTTTTGCATTTTATAACTCATTCATTTTTTAAAATTCAAAATTTTTGAAATATAATTTATGTACAATGAAATGCACAGATCTTAGGTGCATGGTTTAATGAGCTTTAGCAAATGTATATGCCTGTGTAACCACTACCATAATCAGGATATAGATTTTTTCTGTCACTCAGAAACTTGCTCTCACGCCTCTCTGCAATTAATTAGTATGCCCTGCCCCATGCTCCAGGAAATCACTGATATTATTTCTATAACAACAGATTAGTTTTGATTATACTAGAATTTCATGCAATTGGAATCATACATGTTGTTATTTTTGTGCCTGGTTTCTTTTGCTAAACATTATGTTTCTAAGATTCAATCCATGATGTTTTGTGTATTACTACTTCATTTATTTTTATTGCTCTGTAGCAATCACAGAACAATTTTTTTGTTCATTCATTCTGTTTATTATTAATGAACATTTAGGTTGGTTCCAGTTTTGGATTATTATGGAATTCATATACAAGCCTTTTTGTGGATATGGGTTTTCATTTCTCTTAGGTAAATAACTAGGAGTATAATTGCTTGGCAATAGGGCAGGTATATGTTTAACTTTGAAAGAAATTACCTGTTTTCCAAAGTGACTGTATAATATTACATCCCAACCAGCAATGTATAAAAGTTCCACTTGCTCCACATTCTTGTCAACACTTGGTATTTTCAGTCTTAGGTTTTAGCTATTCTCGTGGGTGTGTAGTAATATTTCATTAGGGTTTTAATTTGCATTTTCCTGATGACTAATGATGTTTAGCATCTTTTCATATACTTATTGGCTATCCATACCTCTTATTTTGTAAAGTGTCTAGTCAAGTCTCTTGTCCATATTTTTATTGGATTGTCTTATTATTGAGTTGCTGAAGTTCTTTACATAGTCTAGACAGAAGTCCTTTCAAAAATATATGTATCATTAATATCTTTTTTTATTCTGTACTTTGCCTTTACTTTTCACATTTAGTTCTGTCAGTTTTCCTTCATATTTTTTGAAGCTCTTTTATCATATGCATATAACATATATATCTTTTGTAATGGAATTAACTTTTGTCATTATACAATTTCTCTATTTCTGGTAATACTCCTTGCTGGCAGTATTATCTGAAATTATGTTTCTTATGTTTAACATTTGCATGTATATCGTTTCCTCTTCTTCAATCTATCTGGTATTTATATTGAAACTGCATCTTTTGCAGGAAATAAGTGGTTATTGTTTAAAAACTCTAAATGTTGGCATGGTTTTTATGCAGCAAAACTTACTGATATAACTATATCATTCAAATATTATATGTACCTACTTATTTTTGGTCTGTCATTCAAAGAGGTGTGTGAAAATCTACAACTGTAATTGTGAATTTGTCCTTTTTTCCCCATAATTCTGTCAATTTTTTCTTGATATATTTCAATATCATGTTGTTAGGTACACAGAAGTTTATGACTGCTATATATGTTTGATAGATTATGTTTATCAGCATGAAATTTCCTCTTTATTTATTTTAAAACTTTTTGCCTTAAATTCTATTTTGTCTAATATTATCTTTACTACACAAGATTTTAGAGGTTAGTACTTGCTATTTTTTCAAAGTTTTGTTTCAAGCAGGGATGAGTGAGACCTTTCTAGCTATGTCTTTAGGGAGGCAGATGAAGATATTCAAGTCTAAGTTTATGGAAAGCCTATAGTTAAACTTGTTTTTTACTTAATCTGGAAGTCTCTCTTTTTGAATTAGCAGTTTTATTCAGTTATATTTACTATAGTTACATGTATATTTGCACTTAGTTTTGCTACCTTATTTTGTGTTTTCTGTTTACCATAATTTTTTTCTCCTTTAATGCTTCTATTGGATTAATGGAGTTATCTTTATTATCTTTATTTTTGATTATGGATTTAGAACTTACAGATACCATGGTTATCCATAATTTAAAAAAATGACCTATAAATTTAAGCTTTCTTTTTAATACACGTATTTTAACTAATGTAGAGGGTTAATCAATATCTATGCTTCTCCTCAACAAGCAAGGGTCCTCAACTCACTTTTTCTTTCTTCTAAATAGGTTCTCCAATGTCATTTATCTGTCCAGTTGTGTTTGTATTTTTAAGTTTACTACAGTCAGTATTGTTTAGATTATTACCCTATTTTACTGATTTCTTAGCTCATTGTCACTTTTTGCATCTGAATCATTACCTGTATTCACTTTTTCTTTTTTTTAATATTTATTTATTTTTGACAGAGAGAGAGAGAGAGAGAGAGAGAGAGAGAGAGAGAGTGCAAGCAGGGGAGGGGCAGAAAGAGAGGGAGACACAGAATCTGAAGCAGGCCCCAGGCTCTCAGCTGTCAGCACAGAGCCTGACGCGGGGCTCGAATTCATGAACTGCAACGTCATGACCTGAGCTGAAGTTGGACATTTAACCGACTGAACCACCCAGGCACCCCTGTATTCATTTTTTTTCTTAATGAATGTGGTAGATATTTCCAGTCTTTACAAATATTAGGTTTTATTTTTGTTTCCTGAGCATACAAAAAACTTCACTTTCCATCCATGTGCTTATTTCTGGTCAATGAGATGTGAGTAGAATAATGTGTGCCACTTTGGGCTGAGGACGTGAAAAGCCCTTAAGCAACTCTCATTCTCTCTTACTCTGTTGCACTGTAGGATCCAGGAGCAGGCCTAGTTTTCAGATGGCAGCACAAGATTCAAGAAGCCTGGATCATTGAGTCACCAGCATTATAGTCACTGCACTATAGCAAATTTTGCCTGAAGGAGAAATAAACTTTTGTTGTGTTAAGCCACTGAGATGTGGGGATTGCTTGTTAATGTAACATATGCCTGACCTATCCTGACTAATGCACCGAAGTATATCTGTTAATTATGCTTTTAGTAAGCTGTAACTTTACATAGTCCTTGTCTGTCTGAAGATTTCATTAATATATATTGCCACTCTTAAATGATAACTTGGTTGGGTTTAGAATTTGAGTTTATAATTATTTTTTTTCTGCTGCATTTTATCTTTTGGTGATGCAAATAATGCTGAGTCTGATGTGTCTTTTCTTTGTGATGGCTTTAACTTCCTTGATGTTCTATAATTGCACTGTAATGTTTTAGATTTGAATTTCACCAAATTTTCTATATTGCCATGGTAAAGAGGCATGCTTTTGAAATAATAGAAAAGTGTCTGATTCTTGTCATAAGGGACTAGGATATCATTGGACAGGGCAATGGCTGAGGTATAAAGGAGTAGAACAAGCCAAAAGAAAAAAGGAAATTATATATTGAAGGGACTATGAATGGAAATACAACTTATGTGTATGGATTGGAAGATTTAATATTGTTAAGATGGCAATACTACCTAGACTGATGTATGGATTCAATTAAACCTCTACAAAAATCCCAGCTGGTTTTTTTACAGATCTTGATAAGCTGGTGCTAAAGTTAATTTAGAAATTCAACAGATCTAGAATATGCAAAAGAAGAACACAGTTGAAGGACTCCCACTTCCTGATTTCAAACAGACTACAAAGCTACAGTAATCAGGATAGTATAGTGCTGGCATAAGATGATCAAGTC
The DNA here is from genome assembly GCF_014898765.1 of Herpailurus yagouaroundi. Taxonomy (NCBI): domain Eukaryota; kingdom Metazoa; phylum Chordata; class Mammalia; order Carnivora; family Felidae; genus Herpailurus; species Herpailurus yagouaroundi. Next base: position 25,594,959 of record NW_024412388.1, read on the forward strand.
AGGAAGATGCTATCTATCTATCTATCTATCTATCGCACACTCATATTCCACATATGAGTGAAATCATACAGTGTTTGTCTTTCTCTGACTGACTTATTTCAGTTAGCATAACACTCTCTAGCTATATATGGTGGAATAATACTCAGCCATAAAAAAGAATGAAACCTTGCAATTTGCAATAACATAGACGGAGCTAGAGAGTGTTATGCTAAGTGAAATAAGTAAGTTAGAGAAAGACAAACACTATATGATTTCACTCATATGTGGACTTTAAGAAACAAAACAAGTGAGCAAAAGGAAAGAGAGAGAGAGAGAGAGAGAGTGAGGGCAAACCAAGAAACAGACTCTTAACTACAGAGAACAAACTGATGGTTGCCAGAGGGGAGGTGAGTGAGGGGATAGGTTATGTAGGTGATGGGGATTAAGGAGTACACTTGTGATGAGCACCAGGTGATGTATGGAAGTGTTCAATCATTAAATTCTATACTTGAAATTAATATTACACTGTATGTTAACTGGAATTTAAATTAAAAAAAAGAATAGACTTACAGAAAAAAAATAATAGAACTGAAGATCAAGAAATAAATCCCCAAATTTATGTAAGTCAACTAATTTTCAACAGAGTGCCAAGACAATTCAATGGGGGAAAGGATAGTCTTCCCAATAAATGGTGTCACAGCAACTGGATATCCATATGCAAAATAATGAAGTTGGACCCCTACCTCATGTTATATATAAAAATTAACTCAAAACATATCAAAAACCTGAATTTAAGAGCTAAAACTATTAACTCTTAGAAGAAAATATAGATGTAAATCTTCCATGGATTAGGCAACGGCTCCTTAGATATGACATGAAAAGCACAAACCGCCAAAGGAAAAAATATATATATTGAACATCATCAAAATTAAAAACTTTTGTACTTGAGGGACACCTGGGTGGCTCAGTCAGTTAAGTGTCTGACTTAGTTTCAGCTCAAGTCATGATCTCACAGTTCACGAGTTCAAGCCTTGCATCGGGCTCCACACTGTGCAGAGTCTGCTTGGGATTTTCTCTCCCTTTCTCTCTCTCTCTGCCCCTCCCCCCCATGCACTTTCTCTCTCTCTGTCTCTCTCAAAATAAATAAAAATTAAAATAAAAAACCCACAAAAATCCTTTTGTACTTGAAAGAACATTATCAAGAAAGTGAAAAAACTGGGGTGCCTGGGTGGCTCAGTCGGTTAAGTGTCTGACTTTGGCTCAGGTTATGATCTCATGTCCTGTGAGTCTGGCACCACACCAGGCTCAGCTCAGACCCTAGACTTCTTTGGATTCTGTGTCTCCCTCTCTCTCTGCCCTCCTCTGCTCTCTCTCTCTCTCAAAAAAATAAGCATTACATTTTTTTGAATAAATAAAAAGAAAGTGAAAAAAACACCAACAGAATGGGAAAAAATTTTCAAATCACGTATCTGATAAGGCACTTGTATCTAGAATATATAAAGAATTCCTACAACTCAATGATGAAAAGATAAATAACCTAATTAAAATGGGCAAAGGATCTGAATAGGCATTTTTACAAAGAGAATATAGAAATGGAAAGTAAGCATATGAAAAAATGCTCAACATCATTGGTCATCAGGAAAATACAAATCAAAACCACAATGAGATAGACACCCTTTATACCACAAAGATGGCTGTAATTTAAAATACAGATAATAATAACAGAGAAGATGTGGAATAGTTGGAAACCTTATATACTGATGGCGGGAAAAAGATTCAGCCGCTATGGAAAACAGTCTGGTCATTCCTCAAAAGGTTAAACACAGAGTCACCATATGACCCAGCAATTCCACTGGTAGCTATATACCTAAGAGAAATGACAACCCATGTTTACACAAAAACTTGTATATGAATGTTCACAGCAGCATTATTCATAACTGCCAGAAGTGGAAATAACCCAACTGTCCATCAACTGATGAATGGATAAACAAAATGTAGTACCTACACAACGGAACATCATTCGGCAATAAAGAGAAATGACGTACACTGACACATGCTACAACATGAATGAACCCTGAACACATTGTACTGAGTGAAAGAAGTCAGTCACAAAGACTACCTATTGTAGTATTGTACTTATATGAAAGATCTAAAATAGTCAATTTCATAGAGACATAAACTAGATTGGCGGTTGTCTAGAACTGCAGGAAGGAGGGTCTGGGAAGAAATGGGAGTTGACTGCTGAGGGGTCCAGGGTTAATTTTGAGGTGATGAAAATCTTCTGAAATTGTGTGATGGTTACAAAGCTCTGAATATACTAAAAACCATCAAACTATTCACTTTAAATGGATGAATTACATGGTACATGAATTATATCCCAATAAAGCTGCTATTGGTAAAAAAAGAAAAAGCCAGTGAAGGGTCACATCTTGAGAAGCCAAGTACAACATCAAGTCCTAGAGGGAAGTATGAGTCTGAGAACAGGAGTAAAACCAAGAAGGCTGGAGCCATGTAGACACAGAAACAGAGCCATAGATGAGAAACTAAGTCTGGAGCAAATCAGGGAGGTTCTGGAGCAAGATCAAAGCAACAGCCCACTTTTATTGGGGACTGGTTGTCTGGTGTGTGGGTAGGTCAGCTCAACTCATAGATAATGACTTTCTCTATGTATTGGCAGCCTAGTTCTAGGGCTGTGGCTTCTTTCTTTCTCACTAACAATCTATATTGCAGACTCTCTACTCTTGCCTTATGAGAAGTGGGGGAGAAGCTGACCTGTTTCTTCATAGACTACTAAAATATTATTTGGCAGCAATAGTACCAGAAGCAGTAGTAAGAATTTAATAGCCCGCATTGGGCAGTTACTATGTGCCAGACATAGTTCTAAAGTGCTTTACATCATTAACCCATTGAATTCCTCACAATAAGTCCATGGCATAAGTAATATCATTATCCTTATTGTAGAGATGAGAAAATTGAGGCATAGGATAGTTAAGTATCTTGTCCTAGGTCAGATGTCTGGTGAGTGGAGAGTATGGTTTTTGGTCTTAGTTGGGATATCTTGATGAAGCCATTCATCTTCTGTCAAGGCATCACACTAGAATGAAGACAACTCTTGGTTGCCTAGTTCAGCACACAGGACCTTGAGCATAACTGCACTCCAGTAGGGCCAGGTTGGTGTGCAAGCGCACCTCTTCCCAAGGTCCCAGAACTCTTCCTTCCAATGATCAGTATGCCGTTTCCAGAGAATACCAGTTAGAACAAAGGAAAACAGAAATAGAACTGATCAAGTGGTCACTATGGTAATTTGTAGCCCCAGACCTAAGAGTAGGACAGAGAATCTCTCTAGAGCAATCAATCCAAACAAACAGACATTCACCAAATGACCTCTTACTTTATGGGCAGGGACTGGGAATATAGGGAAGAGTAAGACAAAGGCTATGTTTTGGAGGAACTCCAGATCCATAAAGGCGTGGTTCCGTGCAATTACCTTCACATATTGGGGGTGGTCCTTCAAACTGTAGGTAAGTTCCAAGTTTGCAGGTCAGGATTTCATTCCCTACCAAGGTGAAGCCAGGGAGGCACCTGTAGCGTACGATGTCACCTGCCAAAGAGAGACCAATATAGGGGTTCCCTGGAGAAGTCTGGACAGAGCATCCCTTAGTAGTTCAACCCACTTTTAGGCAAGGCAATCAGTGATGGGTTCCATTATGTTCAGATTTAAACAACCACTCAACTCCACTCAAATGACCCAGAAAACTGCTGCCTACTTCTCACAGCTCAGCCTTGCTAAGCCTAAGAATGTTTCCACATTCCAGGAACTTTTTATAGTGTCTTGTGTGGACTTATTTCTCAAAAACATACTGACTTGAATCACAGAAGAAAACTGCCTTCCTGTCTCCTCTGTCTAGCTATGGCTAAAAGGAAGTATTGGTATTTTTGGTGCAGACTCTGTTGACAGAACACTACCCATCTTGCACTGGGCCTACTGTTTCTCATGGACTGGAGGGAGAGATGAGCCGTGCTGGCCAGCCCCACCCCAACCCAGTCCCTCCTCAACTGCACAGTCCTTGCTGGTTTGGGAGAGGGTACCTATGTTGAATTCTTCATTCTCTGTGACGACTTCAGCGTTGGGGAGGATGGTGGGAGGAGGGCATTTGGTGAGTGGATAAGCTGAAAAGACAGAAGGAGACAAGCCGGTGTAAGAACACCATTCTTGGGGCAGGTAGCCATTTACTCGTTCAATCCCTCACCTTCTCCTTCCTCATTCATTCACATAGATCCTAGTGACTATTGATCTGTACACAGGGTAAGTTTAGCCCAGTACTGTTTTGCTTATCTGCTGTCATCTTTTTTTTTTTTTTTCTGATGCGAAACCTAGGAGCCATATGGTAACACCAACAAAAAGGAGAGAGCATCTAAGAAGTCAGTGATGGTCACTAGCACTGAACGAAGGGGAGAGAAGCATTTCCTGAGCACCTATTATAAGTCAGGCACCTTCACACACTGTCACCTTTAACTCTCATGATGGCTGGTCCCCCTGTGAGACGTTCTTACTCTATTTATGAGGCAGCTGAGATTCAGAAAGGTTCAGTTACTTCTCCATGGTCATACAGGAAGTAAGTGGCACAGGGGGCTTGAATCCAGGTCTGGCTGCTCTCAAATCCCATATTCTTTCCACTGCTCAGCATCTAAGTACTGTGTGTGGCTCATGTGAGTGCCCATTAAAGCCAGCTGGTTTCCCTTCTGACCTTTGGCCAAACATCTCTGGCTTCGGTGGACTTTCCAAATGGAAAACCATCCCTCTGGGCAGAGACTGGACTGTGTGTGCATGGTGTTACTGAGGCAGAGCCCAATATGGGCTCATAACTTGGCTTCCGTTTACTACATGGCATACAATTTGGTACTATGCAAGTGTGAGCTGCTGTTGCCAGTGTTGCTGCTGTTATGATGACTTCCAAAGTCACCCCAAACCCCGCTATGTTTTTAAAAAAGAACATTCTCTTTAAAAAATTACAAATGTAATACATGATTGCTAGAGAAAATATGAGATTTTCTATGAAAATAGTAGGAAGAAAATTAAAGTCCTCCACTGGTCATTCAGATAACCACTGTTAATCTTTTACTGTAAGTTCTTATAGTATATACTTTCTGCACATATATTTTTCTCTTACAACACTTGCAGCGTGTTGTGTACTTTGCATTGATCCTTGTGCACTCACTCTTATATTGCAACAATTTCCCTATGTAATTAAATTTCTTTAAAAAATTTTTTTCTAGAGAGAGTGCGAACAAGGGAGGGGGGCAGAGGGAGAGAGAGACGGAATCTTTAGCAGGCTCCACATTTAGCAAGGAGCCTGACATGGGGCTTGATCCCATGACCCATGCATGGATCATGACCTGAACTGAAATCAAGAGTTGGATGCTCAACTGACTGAGCTACCCAGGCACCCTTGTAATTAAATTTCTTAAAAAGTGATTGAAATGAGTTCATAGGATTTAGTTGTATGATTGACTAGAATTTATTTAATAGATGCTCTATTATTAACCATTTAGGTTTCCAAGGTTTTGCAATTTAAAATAAAACTGTGATAAATATCCTTCTATATATGCATCTTTTATGAATTTTTTTCTTTTTCTTTTCTTTCTTTCTTTTTTTTTTTTTTTTTTAACTAGGAATGATTTCTGGATCATAGGGTAGTTGTATTTTTAACTTTCTGAGAAACCTCCATACTGTTTTTCACAGTGGTTGCACCAGTTTGCATTCCCACCGACGGTGTAAGAGGGTTCGCCTTTCTCCGCATCCTCGCCAACACCTGTTGAACAACACCTGTGTTGTTAATTTTAGCCATTCTGACTGGCGTGAGGTGATATCTCATTGTAGTTTTGATTTCTGTTTCCCTTATGATAAGTGATGTTGAGGATCTTTTCATGTGTCTCTTGGCCACCTGTATGTCTTCTTTGGAAAGATGTCTGTTCATGTCTTCTGCCCATTTTGAAACTGGATTATTTGTTTTTTAGGTGTTGAGTTTTCCAAGTTGTTTATACGTTTTTGGATCCAACAATTACACTAGTAGGTATTTACCCAAAGGATACAAAAATATTAATTCAAAGGGATACATGCACCCTGATGTTTATGGCAGCATTATCAACAATAGCCAAATTATGGAAAGAGCCCCAATGTACATTGACTGATGAACAGATAAAGAAGATGTGGTGTATATATACGATGGCATATTGCCCAACCATAAAAAGAATGGAATCTTGCCACTTGGAACTATGTGGATGGAGCTAAAGGGTATTATGTTAAGTGAAAGAAGTCAGAGAAAGATAAATACCATATTTCACTCATATGTGGAATTTAAGAAAAAAGACAAACATAGGCAGCAAACTGAGAGGCAAACCAAGAAACAGACTCTTAGCTATAGAGAACCAACCCATGGTTACCAGAGGAGAGGTAGGTGGGGGGTGGGGGACATGGGTTAAATAGGTGATGAGGATTAAGGAAGGCACTTGTCGTGATGAGCACCATGAGATGTAAGGAATTGTTGAATCTCTAAATTCTACACCTTACACTAATATTATACTGTATATTAACTAATAGGAATTTAAATAAAAATTTGAGAAAAAGGAAAAAAACCAGGAATGATTAAAGCGTATGACCTTTTTAAAGTATGAGCATCTCCTACTGAACATCAATAATCTATTCTTGGAAATCAGACGTTCCATGTAAAGATGCTAAGTAGGTGCCTAACTTCCAGAAAAAAAATCAGTAACAAGAAATCCTCACTTAAACACAGCCTGAGTGTTTAATATATTGTGGTTACTAGTTTGATTGGGGTAGATTTCCCATTATGTTAAAAAGAATTACACATTTCTGGGGCGCCTGGGTGGCGCAGTTGGTTAAGCGCCCGACTTCAGCCAGGTCACGATCTCGCGGCCCGTGAGTTCGAGCCCCGCGTCAGGCTCTGGGCTGATGGCTCAGAGCCTGGAGCCTGCTTCCGATTCTGTGTCTCCCTCTCTCTCTGCCTCTCCCCCGTTCATGCTCTGTCTCTCTCTGTCCCAAAAATAAATAAACGTTGAAAAAAAATTAAAAAAAAAAAAGAATTACACATTTCTGCTCAATGCAGAAAGCTGGTGGAATACTGAAAAACAAAAAAATGAAAATTCCCCAAGTCCCACCACCACCAGGCATAACCACCGTTAGCCTTTTGGTGCATGACCTTCGGTCTTTTACAGACAACCCCTCCTCCTCCCAGAGCACACACTACATCTACCATGTTATTGTTAAAGAACTCAAGGGCAGGGAGGACATTTGGACTCCTCTGTTTCACTTTGTCCTTACTTCCCTTGCTCCTTGGGGGTGAAGCCCTGATACAGCTTAATCAGATTCCAGTATAGGTTAACATGTTAACTGGTGGGGAGGGCTCATTGCTTTACGACAAGTGGTAGCCAGCTCAGCAACAGCCATTGTGGGTCACTGCATATTGTACCCTCTTATGGATTCTTTCTGGACATACTCTTTTCCATTCTATTAGGTGTGCTGGGCTGGCCTTTCATATGAAGCTTTTAAAGCCAAGTTAGTATATGAAGAGACATGTGGGCAGAGAGAGAAAATCCCAAGCAGGTGCCATGCTGTGAGCATGGAGCCTGATGTGGGGCTCTATCCCATGAACTGTGAGATCATGACCTAAGCTGAAATCAAGAGTTGACGCTCAACCGACTGAGCCACACAGGTGCCCTGGATTGTTTCTAATTTATCAGTTTTAAGTCACAGTTCAAGGAATATCTTTATATACGTATCTTTACACAATTCCCGGAAATAGGATTGGTGGGTCCTAGATCATTATTAATTAGAAATCTTGGCTGTAAGTAACACAAATCAACTCAGGGTAAGAATACGTGAAAAACAAAAAGCCTCTCAGAGAGGAGAGAATGCGAATGTGGATTTGTATATAGGCTTCATAAAGGTGGAGGACAAGGAACTGGGGTCCACCAGGAACCCAGGAAACCTTCCCCACATGTCTTGGTCACTTTCTTTCCACAAATCAGAACTTTCTATTTCTCGGTCTACAAGGACAGGAGAAGACAGGCAATCCAGGCCACTTGGATTTATATCGTCCCTCTTCTGCAGATGAATCTAGAATCTCTTTGGTTCAACTTCAAGTTCCCGAGAGAGGACACCTGATTCCCTCTGCTGGAGTCAGGTCAGGGCCCACCTATGGTTCAAGCCACTGTGGCTGGGGTTGGCGGTGGACACAGAGTGGGGTAGAATATACAAACATAGTTGACAATTGCCCATGTGAGAGAGGCAGCTAAGGAGATCATTACGGGCTCTGCAGACAACCAAAAATGTTTGACTGTGGTTGATCACACTGTGTATAGCTTTTTGATATGCATTTTCACACTGCCCACCACCAAGGGAGCATCTTCCTGCAATCTTCCCATCAGGATTATCATTTTAAACATTATAACAGGCTATTCTCTAATATTAAGAGCCTACTTTTTCCATTTAATGCTTTTTGCTTTGAAGGCTACTCTTTGATTGCTATTGTTGTTTGTATTTGCCAAATACATCACTACCCATCCTTTTATGTTCAAACTGTCACTGTACCTTAGTAGTGTTCCCGGATGGAAAATATAGCTAAATTTTATTTAACCTAATCTAAGAGTCTTTGCGTTTTTCATAGGGAATTGGGCTTTGATAAATTTGTATTTGCCATAGTAACGGAACGATTTTATTTTATTGTTTAATTCTGCACTGTCTGTATCTTTGTTCCTATAGTTTCCATTGTTTTCCACCTTTTGTATATGAGCTATGTTTTGCTTACTTTTTTTCTTTCAGTGATTTAAAAGTGCTATAACCTATTTTCAACTTCTTAGTGACTAAAATATATACTCAGAACCCTGATTTTTCTAATTATCAAAGTTAGGAATTGAATAATATCTACTGATTCTACCCCCATGAGAGAAAAGGATATTTCCTTTCTCCTATACCTCTTCTAACTACTTGGGTATTTGTTAATATGAAATGATTTCTTAAAAATTTTAAAGAATTATTTGTATTCTGTTTGGAATCTATGTTTTCAATTATTATTGCTTAAATCTGTGGTTAGCTAGTTAGTGCTTCCATTTTAATCTTTCATACAACTTCTCTGAATTGAGTTATTGGTTCATTCCTCAGTGGATGGCTACATCCTTGAGGAACAATTCAAATTGAGATGTGGGGGACAATGATTTTAAGCTCTTGGATGTCTGCAGATGACTGTCTCTTGCCTTCACATGTGACGTTCCCAAGTGTCTTCTTCCTTAAACATCTATAAAAATGCCTCTTTTATTTTCTGGAATTGAATGCCAAGAATAATTAGGCACAGGATTGTTGATTTTGGCTCCTTGTAGTTAACTTTCTCAGCCTGGATTCTGGTAGACTTCTTCTACCCTTCAGCCTTGAGATTTGAAAAACTTGCCAGGCTGGTTTTGATTTTTCCTGGTATGTAGTGAGCTCTTTTGTTCTATACGCACAGTTTTTCTCTCATCTCAGAAGAGTTTTATTTTATTATTCCTATTCCATCTGGCTCTTTTTGTCATAGATACTTTTTAATCAGTATGTTCTTTGTTTACTGGATCTATTTGCCATTGTCTCCTCTATAATTTTCAAATATTTGCTCACTTTCTTCTTTGTGTTGGGCTTTTATTCCACATCTCTGAACTGTTTTTCTGCACTGTTGATTCTGCTCTTTGTTGATTCTTATGCCAATTTAATTGTGCTGCTACATTTGTTTTAAAAAATTTTTTTTATTATCTAGCTCCCCTTGCAAATAAAAATTTTAATTTGAAACTATCACAAAGGTATAAGAAAAGTTGGCAGCATCGTACAAAAAACATTTTTCATGCACCAGAAGAAAATGACCGACATTATGCTCCATAACCACAGAATATTTTAGTGTGCATTTCCAACAAACAAGCACATTACCCTGAAAAACCACATACAAGCACTAAAAGCAGGAAATTACCTCTGACATGGTACTTCCAACTAGTCACCATGTCCACTAGTGTTTTACCACTTGCCCTAGTAAAATCCTTAATAGCAAAATGATCCAGTTCAGAATCATACACTGTATTTCGTTGTCATGTCCTTTTATTCTGGAAGAGTCCCAAAGTCTTTCCTTGACCTTCATGGCTTTTACACTTTTGAAGATTCTATGGCAGTTAATTGCTAGTCTGTAATACTATTTTACATTACCCTCACTTTACGTTTGACACATTCCTCATAGCTGGATTCAAGTTGTGCATCTTTATGGGACTATCACAGAGGGGATGCTGGGTTCTTCTCTTTGTACCCAGTCTGGTGGGGTATGATTTCAGTTTGTCCTGTTAGCCATGATGCTCACCTGGATCACTTAATTAAGGTGCTGTCCTCCAGGCTTCTCCACTCTAAAGCTGTTCTTTTTTCCCTTTGTGATTATCGTGTGAGGAGATAGTTTGAAGGTATGGAAATATTCTGTTCCTCATAATATTTAATTAACTGTTTAACTAACTTATACCTGTTTGGATATACATGGTGTCCTGGTTTATTCAATCAGCTACAGTTTGTTACCAATATTAATTCCTTGGATGCTCAAATTATCCCCATTATGGTCACTGGGAGCCCCTTCAAGCCCGTGTCTATGTCCCTCTGTCACGTCTGCATCATTCCTTGAGTAGTTCCTTGCTTTCTGCCATAAAATGTTCCAGGCTCATCTTGTACTTTCTCCGCCTCAGTCCTGGAGTCAGCATTTCTTTAAGGTGTTTTGGTCCATTCAAGTGAAAATGCTATTGGAAACCAGTAACTGGAGCTAGATGTGTTCATTGCTATTGAGGAGTCATTACTTCAAAGCCCTTTTAGTGGAAAGAGTTAAGGGATGTATGTACATGTACACACCCACATTCACACCCTCATTTCCTTCTATATCTGTATGTACATATTGAAAACCATAGCTCACATTGATACCTCCAATTCCAACCCAATTCCCTGGGTATATTCCAGTTTTTGTTCTTTCCATATTTCTAACCCTCTTCTCTTTCAGTGAGACACCTGTTGTCCTTGATATATTCACTTATTTGATCAGTCACCTGTAGGGAACTGAGTTCCCATCTCTCCTGCCACAGCCCCCTTACATGAATACCCTACTCACTGCATCCCCCACCCCAGACTCTGATGGGTCCTCAGTGTGGATACCCTCCTCATTCTGCTGGGGCTCCTACCCCACATGGATGTTCCTTCCATTTGCTCAGAGCCTGGACACCCCATGCCAGCCTTGTCCCTGGGCAGCGTGGACTCCCTCTCCCCTCTGACACCCCAGCCTGGCTCACGCCCTGAAGGCATGGATGTCACTTTGCTTCGTCCCATTTAACAGCTTTAGGACTGAATTGTTCAGGAAGGGAAGACATTTAGCTCCCCTTTTATTTATCTCTTATTTGGAGATCTCTTATTTGGAGTCCACATTGTCTAGACTTCTATGCTTTCCAAAATTTACTTCTATTTCCTAAACTATATGTTTTCAAGGGCATTTTTCTCTGCAATTCAAATCCTATTTTCTCATTAAAAAATACTGCAGAATCTTGTTCATAGGTCTCTTTAAAGTACTTGTCTTTTATACTTATTAGTCCTTATATGGGAAGGAATTTATTTAGAGCTAATATTTGCCTACAGAAAGGCAGACATTCTTTCCCCCACACCAGTCCTGCTCCCCAATCTCCATGTCTACCTCCCTCTTTTTCTTTAGTTCTTGTCTCAGATATCGCTTCTCAACAGGTTTTCCACAATTATTCTACATGAAGCAGAGTTCCCCACCTTTCATTTGCTATCTTATTTGTTTCCTTCATAGCAACTTATTACAAATTGCAAAGATTTTATTTGTCTGCTTATTGGTTTGTTATCTCTGTCTCCTTGGAGGAAGAAAGCTCTATGGGGAGCAGGCATTTCACAGAGCAGGAATCATGAATAGTCAATGAAGATATGAAAGGATGCTCACCTCATCATTAACATAAGAGTGAAATGCTATTTCATGAATCCACCAGATTGGCAAAAATTTTAAAATCTGATAAAACCCAGTGTTTGCAAGATGGAGCCAGGAATAAAGTCAAGCTTTCCTGATTTCCAGTTCAAATATATGTAATGCTCTGCAAACTGTAATATGGAGGATTATTCTATAGATGGACATAAGCCCACAGAGAACTTTCTATAAGTTTTTCTCTGCTATATCCACTATAACAAAAATGAGGAAGTATCCGGGTCCGCAACTTGGGGCTCTCAGAAGAAAACTGGCTGCCAATAAGGACAAACCTACCCTGAATTGTTCATGCTCCTCCTGCTTGAATTCTCCATGACTTCACTTGTGCACAGCACTTCCTGTGAGGTCAACAGAAGCCCTGGATTCCAGCGGAGTGGGACAGCCCTCTAGAGGGTGCCAAGGGACAAGCTGGGGCACAAGTAAGTGGAAAACCCAGCCAGTGAGTGGATGTGAACCAGCTGGGTGAGAAGCCTCATCCTGCTGCCTCTAAGCTTGGATTTGGCACCAAGGGTCAGCATCATGTGCCTCTCTGCCCTAGAGTGTGTGTGAAGGAGGAAAACTTACAAGTATGGAGCCCTGTGCTGGGAGATTTCACATAGGTGAATACATGGAAGTCTTATAACTCCAAGGACACTGAGGCTGAGAAGCTATGTAACTCATTCAGAATCACACAATTGTGAATAGTGGAGCCAGGGGTCAAGTGCAGCCCTGATTCAAGAGCGTAGTGCCCCTCTTTCACACCAGGCTTCCATACTGACCAGAGAAGGCTATGGCGAAGATCCCACCCATAGCCGCATCACGGTGGAACTTGAGCAGGACCTGGTTGGATGAACTGTGCACTGTTTTCTTGGCCAAGCTTCGGCTGAAGACTCCAAGCTGTGGAGCTGTCTGCTGAGGCCCATCCCTGCACATAGGAAAGAAGGTGCTGGCATGTCATGAGTTACCACGGCTGCCTGCTCCACCCGGTTCCATCAGTGGCCCTCAAAGAGACCTGGAGTGGGAGGCTGTGACTCTTCTTGTGCTTGACACTGTCTTTCTCCAATGTCCTGTAGACCTCCCTCTAATCTCTCCCAACTCAGTCTGCTGACAAAGCTGATAGAGCCAGCAAGGCTCACACTGACTCCTCATTCACCTGATTCTTCACCAGCCCAGCCTCCATAATGGGCTTGGGGGCAACAGTCTCACCCAAGAAGCCACTGGAGCCACTGGGCAGGGATGCAGGTCTTATCACAGGTTCTCTGAGACTGAACAGCAGTAGGATGGGGCTGAGGAAGAGCTGCAGGAAGCTCATGTTACTATCCATGCCAGCCCCACTTCCTTGTCCCCAAGCAGAGATATCCCCAGTTGTCCTTCTAGGCAAAGGATTCCTTCCCTGGAAATGTATCTAGTCCCTCCTATCTGTTCTTAGCCATAGCCTGGAAAGGAAACTGGAAATTAATCCAGGGCAGTCTGATTATGGTTATCCAGCCCTGGGAATTTGGGCAAGAGAATCCCACGATCCCCTGCTGATTCCCAGAATGGCAGTAACTCCCAAACAAAAGAATTTTTAAATTATATATTTGTCCAAAGATCCGGTGGTTTGGAAAGGACTGTCTAGGAGACTACACTTATTGATTAATAATTCATTTTCCCATTTTAATATTCATTCAAGATATTCTAACTCTCACTCAGTGTGGAATCGTCAATTTGGTAACCAGTAAGCCACATGTGGCTGTTTACATTTAATTAAAATTAAATAAAGTTTAAAAGTCAGTTCCTCAGTCACTCTAGTCACATTCAAGTACTCAGTGGTCACCTGTAGCTGGTGGCTATGGTACTGGACAGCACAGATACAGAATGTTTCCATTACTGCTGAATGTTGTGTTGGACAATACTGGTTCAGCAGGAGATGATCAGTGGGACTTCACAGAATTCTACCCCCAAACTGTCGCCAGTCTGGGTAGCTTATGTTAGGTAAATGTAGGATTTTGGTTTGGACTCTGGAAAAACTGAGAAAAGTTTGTGTAGCTATGACCATTCCTATTCATACACCTACCCACTTGTCCTCTGACCCCGAGGTGGGACTCCAGGTTGGAAATCACTGCCCTGCCATTCCTCTCCCTTCCAGGAGTCACAAAAGGTAATTTGAAGCTGAGCCCTCATTAACTACGTTTATTTGAAAGCCAGGAGGTGGACGACCACTTAAAACCATGCAGCTCTTGGTTTTCTAAACAAAGAAATGAGTAACCCCAGTTTAGAGCCCAATTAAAACCCCTTTCTAATTGGCTGTCGACATGGCAGCTGGCCCTACCAGACAGTGATGAAGTCTCCAGAGGGTTCTGTCTGCAGCAGGCTGAGGTTGAGGCGGACGCCATGACCAATGGGCACGGTGATCAGCCAGACACAGTCCTGGGAGCTGGAGTATGGACTGGGGAAGCCCGGGGAGTACACAGTGCCATTGGAAGAGGTGATGTTCCCACCACAGGGGACTGCCAGGGAAGGGACACAAACACAGATGAGTGTGGGAGATCACCCCCCACCTGAAAATTCAGATGACTTCCTTACAAAGTGTAGGCACCCAGCACAAATTATCCTGCTCAGGGAGGTCAGGAGTCATGGGGAGACGTGATGGGGCTGCAGATGACCATGTGTGGTTTTCCCTATTGGTCCTAGCACACCACTCCTCATCTGGCCCCTGACCTTCAGAGCACATGCCTCTGGGGGCCAGCCTCAGCCCCTGGCCTCTCTCTTCTTCTTGTGGATGAGACCAGCCCAGAAGGAAGGACCCACTGGAGCTCTCCCCTCTCCCTTCCTAGGAATGGAGAGGAGGAAAGAATTCAGAGTCAGGGCTGTAGTTCTTTTGCTGGGATGAACTAGGAAATTATGGGAGTATTCCTCTCTCTCTCTTTATTTGCTTCAAGATTCTTAGAGTGGTACATTTGGTCTTGACCAAGAGATGTGGATTCTTGTAGTGAAGACCAAAGTTGGGTTCAAATCATGGCTAAACCATTTATTGGCTGGATGGCCCTAGACATTAGTCTAGACTCTTTCGTCACCTGTGAAATGGGAATAAGGGTATCCCCATGTAGCACTGTGGTGGTGGTTCCATAAACTGAGGCAAGTAAAATATCCAGCTTGGTACTCAGATCACAGAGAAGGCATTTGCTGCATAGATATGATCTTCTATCCCTATTTTTCTGTCCCTTGAAAGTAACACCCAATTTTAGGTTCACTCTGATGTAGGCTTTGGGTAAGGGGATGAAGAGGCCATGAAGTCTCCATAATGTTCTGATTCAGTCACCAGGGAGGAGAAAAAAGGGCAAAAAACCAAACATACATACAAACACCCCCTGGTCCAGACTAATGAGTACATGTGGCTGGCATGAGGCAACAAGCAGACATCTGGATGGGGGCAGACCAAAGTGAAGAGAAAGAATCCCAATGCCTCTAGAAGGAAGATACGGTTCCTGTGAATGCACATGCATCCTGAAAGGGGTATGCATGGACACACCCCCTTTCCTACACATACTGGACATCCACTCAGTGTCAGTGTCAGGCGCAGCCTGGGGAAATGAAGGGGAGCAAGGATACTGTGGCACCTGGTTTTGCTCTGTAGCACTCACAGCCCACTGGGATACAGCTAAGTAGATTGGTGTTTACAGCATAGGGTGGAACACGCTGTCAACACGGAATGCCATGGGAACAACTGGAGGACCCCTCCTCTGGTCTTGTGAGGGTGGGCAAGGATTCTTGGTATTATTTCCATTTAGACTCAGACCTGAGGGATGACAAGGCTAAGTAGACAAGGCAAGAGAGGAGAGTGATGTTCTATGAGGGAGGGACAGCATGTATTAAGAACCAGAGGCAAGAGAACAGGGCACACTGGGATGACTGCAAGTATTTCAGCTTCAGACATAAAATCTGCGAGCGTGGAGAATCCTGGGGGGTATGCAGGGACCAGGCCCTGAGGGACATGGTGCGCTACCTAAAAGAGTTTGGAATTTACCCCAAGAGAGATGAGGATGCCTTGCTGGCTTCTGAGCAGGGGAGTGTCTGGAGTATGTTGATGGTTTTGAAAATGCACACTGGCTACACTCGGAAAAATGGATTGAGGAGGGCAAGACTGAAGGCTGGGAGACCAGTGAGGAGCCTCATCAAAGTGGTGGCCTGGATTAAGGCAGAGGCAGTAGATAGAGAGAAGTGGATGCATTTGAAAGGTAATCAGGATGTAGAATTATCAAGACTTGGTGAATAAGTCAGATGGGGGAGAGGGAGGGGCCCAAATAAGGGCCAAGTAACCAGGTGACTAAAGGTGCCCTTCACTAGATGGATTTCCATTGAATGACAGAAAAACGATGCCTTTAATATCTAATATATTAGGATTTAGGTGCCTCTGGATAAGTGAAGCTCTTTAAAACGTTTTTGGATATACAAGTGTAGATCTCAGGAAAGAGATAAAGATTACAGAGTCTTCCCTTCTGATGGGTTGGGTTTCCCAAGGGTTGAGTAGGTATTCCCTTGGCTGTGGCCCACATTTCTTCCAGGTCCTCCCAAGGTTGGCCCAGAGGTCTGTGCCTAGGACTCTTTGCCCAGACAGGCTGGGTTCTTTCCATATGAAAACAGGATGGACAAGTTTTTCCTGGACTCCCCAGCATGGGTGCTTCCATGGGGCATGGGAGTACTCTGATCAGTCTCCTTAGGAGGAGTCACTATGGATGAGGAGGGACATACCTTCACACCTGGGTAGGGGGTGGTCCCAATTCCGGTTGGTGCCATGTTGACATGTGAGGACGGGGTGGCCCATCAGTTGATATCCTGGCAGGCACTCGAAGGTCACTGATTGTCCAACATTGTAGCCAGCTCCCCTCACAATGCCATTGGCAAACGGCTCTGGGTCTGGGCACTCTTGAAGTTCATAGGCTGGAAAAGATCAGGAGAGAAGGTTACTTTATTCTCTTTGGACATTTTCCCCTCAACCAGAATATAGGAGCAGCAGAAAGTAAGCATAATGGTGAAGCACCAAGACTTGGACTCCGATGGACCTTTGTCATTTACTAGTTGTTGGCTTTGGGTAAGACGTTTAATTTTTCTCTGCCTCTGTTTTCCTATTTAGAAAATGGTTATTGTGAGGATTAAGTGGGATATTATATGCATAGCTCTGTGTACAGTATGGCACATAGTAAGAGCTAAATAAATGTTATCTGTTATTACTGTCTCCATGGGAGAAAAAGGTTTAGGGAAGACAATGCTAGGTTGAACCCTTATTCATTGAGTACCTGCTTGGGGCCAGGCATTGACCTTGGTTCTTTCATGTGGATCATCTCATTTAATCCTGACAACCATGTTCTAGATCACAAACAAAGGAAGCAGTCAGGGGAGGACTTGAGTGGGGTCTTTCTGACTCTGAGAAACTAGAACCTTTCAAGATGGAGGGAACTTGGCAGGAGTAAGTCAATCTTGTGACTAGAAGAAAAGCTTGTCAGAGGGAATTGTTAGATAAAAAGGAATATGTGTGACTGTAATACAAAAAAGTCCCTCCAAAGAGCAAGAAAGCGACTTCCTTGAGAATAGGTGAGTCCAACTCAAAAGGAGATACCTTGATGGAAGTACTGGAGGCCTGTCCCAACAGGGAGGGGTTGCAGAGGGGTTTACTGAGCATGTGCACAGAGCATAGACTCTGATTAATTGGATCCACAGGAAAAAGAACAGCTGTTGTGTCCGGAATCAGGCCCACCCTACACAGGAAACTGGCAGTGGGGTAGACAGAGCTTTCCACAGTGGAAATTCTCAGTGGGAGTTGAGATCAAATGAATGCTCCATGGAAGTGGATGAATTCATTACATGTAATAACAACATAAATAACAATGATCACGAAGCTGACATTTTCAGAGCCCTCCTTCTGGGATGGTGACTATGTTGTGTATTTCCAGTCAACATCTTCCTGAGGGAGGCCTCGGTGGGAGGAACCGGGCAGGTTTCACTGGGAAATCATTGAGGTAATTGCCTGTGTCAAAAAATGGAGCGGCTGTGGTGGGAGGGGGTGGCTGGTCAGCCAAAGAAGACACGTGGCCCTGGCAGTAGCAAGGGGTACTGGGCAATTTGGCAAATGAAGGTTAGTAGAAGCAGGGAGCCTGTTGCCCAGTGAGGTGACTGAATGAATGGACTGGGTCTCTATAGAAAAGCCTCAGTGGGAACTTGTGGACCCAGCAATGGTGAGGAGCCAGAAAAGAGTGGCTTCACATCAGAAGCTAGGAGCAGCCAGAGGGAGAGTCTCTTATAGGAACTTTCTCACGTGGAAGGAGCTGGGCTTTTCAGAAAGAGAGACAGTACTTGGACTGCTTTCAAAAATCTCAGAGCCTGTTCTAGCAGAAGAAGCTTCAAAGAGAGAGGTTGGGCCTATAGGCAGAAATGAACCCAAAGAGTGATTAGCTCTCCTAAAGAAGCACTCCTCAGGGAGAGCAGCTGGGTTTGCCCCACAGGGAGACACTATGGTGGGAACAGATACAGTTTTTAAAACAACTTTTTAAAGTTTATTTATTTTGAGAGACAGGGAGGGAGCGCACATGGGAGGGGCAGAGAAAGAGGGAGACACAGAATCCGAAGCAGGCTCCAGGCTCTGAGCTGTCGGCACAGAGCCCGACACGGGGTTGGCGGGGGGGGGGGGGGCGGGAGGGGCTTGAACTCCTGAGCCATGAGATCATGACCTGAGCCGAAGTCGGACACTTAGCTGACTGAGCCACCCAGGCGCCCCAAGAAGTTTTAATGAAATAAGCTTAGCTTGTCACACTGAGAGACCCAGTAAGAGTGGCTTATGCTGTTAGTAAAAATTTTATGGGAATACTACCTGAGAGGAGAAAGGAAAACTCTAGCCTAGGAAGTTCAGAGTATCTAACAGAAGGAATTTTGAGAAAGAGCAAGGAGTTGGATTTCTTCAAAGAAAGTCGTGGGACCACAAAGACCGGGGCCTGCTTGACAGAATGCCTCTCAGTGGGGACAGATGGCTCTTTTAGAAACAGGTCTTTTCATAAAGGAAAAACCTGGGGTGAGTGGTCAGAGACTGTGTACAAGGTACAGCTCCATGGGGCTAAGGAGGGCGTAGGTGGAGAATGTGGGCCCTATTTGGGCCTGTCATAAATTAGGAGGCCTTGGTGGGAGGACCTGGGTCTCTGGCACTAGAGACAACCCAGTCTGAGTGGTTGGGGCCATCACAAATGAGAAGCCTAAAGAAAGTCGAGGTCAAATCTGAAGGGAAGCAGCTGCTCTGACACTAACTAACAGTGGGCCTTGTTAAGTCTAGTCATAAGAGGAGGCATCGTTAGGTCTGTGGGGCTTAGGCAGGCACTGAGGGAGTAGCTGGGCCTGTGACTTGAGGGAAGCCTCAAGAGGAACATCCACCAAGTCATGAAGGTAAAATGGGAGGAGGTAGGCCCACCATCTTTGGGCCTCTCACACAGTTGGAGCCACTCCTGGTGGAGGTGTTGGGCCTCTGAATGCATACTTAGAACCCCCCTGCCCTATGCCTTGCTTCCCCCCAACAAGGGGAAATCCTCAGTGGACTGGGCTTCTGAACACACGAAGCTCCAGTGTGAGTGATGCGTACACCACAAGAGGGCTGCTGGCCACGTGTTGGCCTGTGTCTCAGAAGCTCAGGTGGGAGTGAGAGGGACTGAGCTTGAGACCAGGGCTCTGTGGAAGTAGTAGGTCTCTTCTACGGGGAGATGTCAATGAAGTCGGAGGGACTCAGGGGCACAACTTTTATAGGGGCAAGTGGGCTTATCACATGGGGAACTCAGTGAGTGTCTGGTGCCATCATGTGGACCCAGTGGGCAGGGCTATGTCTGTCACAGGGGTGAAGGCACAACGTGTGTGGCAGGCCCCAGGGGAGCCGTCCCTGTCACAATGGTAGTGTCATCAATACTTGCATTTATCCAACAGGAGAAGCCTCAGGAAGAGCACTTGGGCCTGTCAGAGGTGTTATGGGTTGAATTGTGCCCCCTGCCCAAATTCCTATGTTGAAGTCCTAACCTCTAACACCTCAGAACGTGACCTTATTTGGAGAGAGGGTCTTTGACTATCTTTACCCAAATTAAAATGAGGTCATTAGGGTGGGCTCTAGTCCAATATAACTGATGTCCTTATACAACAGGGAGATTTGGAGACATACAGGGATGTGAAGCCAGAGATGGGGGTGATATTTTTACAAGCCAAGGAATTCCAGATTGCCAGCAAACCACCAGAGGCGAGGACAGAGGCCTGGAACAGATTCACCCTCACAGCCCTCAGAAGAAATCAATCCTGAAGACACCTTGATCTCTGGACTTGTCAGTCTCCAGAGCTGTGAGGGAATAAGTGTCTGTTGTTGAAGTCCCCTACTCCTACCTCCCACTCTGTGGTACTTTGTTACAGCAGCCCTGGCAAACGAAGACACAGGGGAAACCTGAGAGAGACACGCGTGTGTCCCAGAGGGTAGCGCTGATCATGTGACAGAATGTGGCCGTCTGATGTGTCATGACCCATTTGACAGCTCACGCCCCCACTGAAGCCGTGTGCCCTTGACAGGTACATGTGCTCTTGGTTAGGGCCAGCCTCTGTGATGAGCTCACACACAGCTTCCTGGGGTGGGGCAGCTTTCCTCCTACCAAGGAGGCCAGCACTCTCTGGGTGAGAAACACAGCATCTCCCTGCCACTTCATGGGTGTGAGAAGCCCAGCTCCTCCTCCCGAGGTGTCCCAGGTGGTGGCAAGCCCAGCCACACTCCCTGGCGTTCCTTCTAAGGAGGCAGTGCCTGTGTAACCGGCCCAACTGTGCCCACCTTGTAGAATACCCCTTTCCCTAAATGACAAGCCTGAATCCATGGTCAGTATTCATCTCTGACAAGGGATGAAAAAGTCTAATATCAGAGTGTTATGTATATAGACCATTCTATATATTTATATAGGAAACACAACCAAAGAACTCACGAAACATCACATATTTTCACAGGTACATATAACATATGTTATATGTTTCCATGTCAACACATGGAAAAAGATCCAGAAAGATCATATTAAAACAACAGTGATTACTTCTGGGGAATGGGCCTGGAGTTGGAGGCTGTAGACAAGGAAGGCTTGGCCTTACCCACAAGGCTTTAATTTCTTCCTTCCTTCCTTTCATCCTTCCTCCCTCCCTTTCTTTTTAACAAGGTGAGTGTGTTTGTGAACTGCTTATATAATTAAAAAATCAACTTTAAAAAAGAAAACTGCAAAACAGCACTTATAGTATGATACAATTTTGGATATAATATAATGATATAGTTACATCAATATATGTACAGAAAAAAATGGGGCTTTCGTTGGTATCTCTGCATGGTGGGGTTGGAGATGTGATTATGGGAGAATTTTGTCCTTCAGTGATGTACTCACAAAAACATCTGTAACGTTTTAATTTTTTTATAAGCATGTATAAGATTGGAACAAAGTCCAAAATTATGAAAAAAAAGTCAAAAGAATCTGGAAAAAGAGGTTAGAACAAATGGTTCATCCAGTCGCACTAGGGCAGCATCTGAGGGACAAGTTGGGCCCATCTAGGGCTGCTGTGTATAGCTACACAGATTGAGCGCAGTCTGCACAGCCACAGATAAGGGCCCCTCACTCAGGAAAGCCTGGGTTGGAGAGGAGGGGGCTTGTTCCAGGAAAAGCATACCAGGAGGGGTGGGGCCTATAACAGGATTTCACCTCGGCAAGGTAGAGCCCCAGTGAGCATGGTCAGGAAACCCTCAGTAGGAGTCAACGGGCTTGTCTCATTGTGAAGGCTCAGTGGGCGCTCCAGGGTTGTTACCAGAATCCTCTGTCATGTGATAGGAGCTTTGCTGAGGCAATTGGGCTTGACACACAGGAGAGGACCCAGAGGGACTAAGTAAGCCTACCAAGGCTGAGGGGAAGTGGCTGGCTGGACGTTCAGGGATGCCTGATGGGAAAGCTCAGGGAAAATTGTCAGCCATTGGGCCTGTAGCCCTGGAAGAGGCTTGCCAAAGGAGATTAGATATCTTCATGGGGCCACAGAGACATGCCACCAAAAGGAAGCCTTCATAGATAGGCCTGCCCCCCCCCCCACCCCTCAGCCCTTCTTGTGTTCTTTTTTTCCCCTACGTGGAAGGCTGGGAAGATGGTGGCTATGGGTAAGAGAAGGGGTTGGACAGGAGCAAACGGACACTCCCTGTCTTTACCTTGATACTCCAGCTTGAATCCTGGCCGGTTCTGGGAGTGGTCACTGTGGAAATACACAGTGGTCTCGTGGGACGTGGAGAGCAAGGAGCCTGGAAGCTCGCTTCCACTGAATCTGCCCATCATGCGGCTGGTCTCGTAGGGGCCATTCCGGATTTCTATGAAGTCGTGGTTGGGCTCAGTGGAGAAGTTCAGGAACTGGATGTGAGCTCCTGGGAGCAAGACAGAGGCAGACAGTGTCCAAAGCAATAGAGTCCTGCTTCAAACATGCGGCCTCATGGAAGCTTGTCCTGCCAGACCTCATGCATCCCTACTACCGGCTTCCCACCCAACCAAGATTCCCAGAACACAACTCTGGGAGTTACTGTCCATTCCAGTCTTTTGTCTTGAGGCAGGATTCAACTTAAAAATATATTATTCACTCAGAATAAAGGGCACTGGTCATTCCAGAGCTCTATCCCTAGTCCATTTTATTGAAAACAAAGCTCAGGGCTAATATTTGACTTGTGGTTCATAAGCCTACTATTAGTATAAAGATAGCTTTGCTAAAATAAACTTTTTACTTAAAAATACCACCACTTAAAAATGACTATATCCAATCAAAAGACATGAACTCCATCATACTGGTATCTTCTCGAACACTTAGGATAATTCAGAAATTAGAAGAATACATTATCAGTGAAGTTTATACCCAGGGATCTTACTGGATTAATCAAGATCTCCTAACCACTTGACAGGTTGAATGGATCTAATTAAGCGCTTGACTTACATATTAATATACTCTGCAGAATGGAGGTGGGAAGATTGACATTTGTTTACTGGTGAGATTTCTCAAAATTAGATTACCATTAAAAATGATATTGAAGACATATATTTACTAAGCAAATAGGAAAATGTCCACTATGTTAATTGTGAAAATCGGACTGCAAAGTAGCACGCATTATGTAATTCTAATTTTGGTATTAAAAAACTGGAAGAATGTTCACTGATTCACTAATAATATTTACTGAGCATCTGCCATACATCAGGGCTGCACTAGGCACTGCACAGGGATAAACAAGAACTACCAGGTCCTTGTCTTCACAGCGGTTCCGTTCTAATGGCGAGGAATAAGTTGTCAGCGATTATCTCTGCATGGTGGGGTTACAGATGGATTCTAATCCTTAAAATGTTCTTTTCTGTACTTTCCAAGTTTTGTAGAATGGACACACATACGTGATTTTTTTTTTTTTTGCGTCTAATTATTTAAATAGAATAAAGACTTGACTTATAACATTGAGGACCCTTCATGTCTCCTGCTCTCTCCCATTCTTTCTTCCCTTAATAGAAGGCCACTCTCATGAATTGGAAAGATATCTTTCAGTTCATGTTTTTAGATTCTTAAATATTTGTCTGATTTATTTGTCTTGAACATTTACATAAGTGTTGTTATGCTGTGCATATAGTTTTGTAAACTTTTTTTGCTCAATATTGTCTTTTTCAAGGTCTATCCTTGTTGATATATAAAGTTCATTGGTTTTAACTACATATTAATTAATTCCACTTTATGAATTATCCAACTACATTATTCACTGCTCTAATAATGCACATGCAGACTGTTTTCAAAATATGGAGTTTGACAATGATCACTTTTGTCAAACTTTTGGACATGTCGTCTGCAGCCCATCCATCATCCCAACACTGTGGGCAGCATGTCCATTGAAGGGGCTCTTCAAGGATTCCAGGATTTCTGAATTGAATGGGCTTGGAAAGAACTGGGCATGACCACTGCCATCTAGTGGTAGAAGCTTGTAAATTCAGAGGCTCTTTACACAATGAAACCAGGTGCCATATTAGGGTGGGCGCTGGAGTCCAACCTTCACTTGAAAGCAAGGTCTTCTGTGATTGGACCCTGCAGGGGGCTTATAAGCAGAGGCCGAATAAGCACCCAGGCCTTTGAGATAGAGAGCTCTGGTGGCTGAACATCAGGACTTACAGAGAACAATGACGTACCTCTCATTTAAACTTCCATTTTCCTTTGGATGCTGCATTCCCTCCATCCTTCTATCATCTGAGATTCTCGTGGCCATGTCTGGATGCAGAGCTATAAGGTCTCCTAGCTCCTCTTCCCCCATTGTCTAAAATCTGGAGTTTCCCAAGGCTGCTTAAGTCCTCACCGTTTTGAACCCTGATCACCCGTCCCCAGGTTCCTCCAGAAGATGGTTCTAAATACAAGACTCCATCCTCTGAAGGTTCACCAACCTCTTTCCTCCTCTGAGAACAGATTTGAAGTAGGTCAACTGGATCCCTTTCTCCTGAAAGCCCCTTCTCCATCATAAGACCTACTCTAGGCTGAACAGTAAAGGACGCAAAGAGGTGGCCTTGATTCCTGAGGTCACAGAGTGGGAGAGCGCAGGCCGAAGCAGGAGAAATCCCCTCAGGACATTTTGTCCCCTAGGAGCAGGGCAGTGACTCAGGCAAGATGATCCATTAGTTCCACGTCAACACAAATCATTTACCTCTCCAACAGAGATGTTGGGGTTAAATTATATTCCCAGTCAGGAATGAATCATCAGCAATTAAATTTTGTACCCAGACCGATGTCCTCCACACCCCGTCAACCCCCGTGCCTGGCATACTCCATCTCCACACACACACAAAATCTCCCAATCTTTAAGACCAGCCAGAATGTGCGTATAAAGAATGCAAACTCTATATCATATTGACCTTGGCTGTATAATTTAATTAGGATGAGAAATGGGATATTGAAGTTAAAAGCACAACTTGAGGTCCAGTCTCTGTAAAAGATTTTTTTCTTTTTCAACCATCCCTGAGTAATTTCTCATTCCACAGTCCTGAATTTTAGCTTACTACTCAAATAATAATGATAATGGCCATCCCTAAGATTATTTTCTCTATGTTTTATGTGCCCAAAGTGTTCATTTCTACCATTCTTAACTGATGTTCACAATCGTATGAGAGGTCAAACAGATGAGGAAATAGAGAGGCAGAGTGCTATACTGTCTTGGCCAAGGTTATGCTGAACGGTTGCAGGGAATGGTTACTTGACGCACTGGGGCCTGGGCATGGAGACTTACCAAAGCCCACAGGCAGCGCTATTTTCCAAGAGCAGTCCATGTTGCTGGGGTAGTTGCCTGGGAAGCCAGGGCTCAGGATCACCCCTTCCATCTCTTCCACTGTCCCCCCACACTGTGCTGTGACAATGAGACCAGATAGAAGGTTAGGACAGCATGGAGCCATGTCAGTGTTTGGATGTTCCCTTAGAGCAGCAGCTTTTTTAACCATTCCCAAGTCACAAATGCCTTTGAGAATCCAAAGGAATCTACAGGTTATCTCTTTACACAGCTGCAGACTTGGGCAAAACTGAGAACATGTGTAAGTGCAGAAAGGGTGGCTCAGCATCCCGGCACCGCCCAATGGTCCACAAACCCAAATTATGACTTTTGACCTTGAGCATGCCCTTCGCAGGTCAGTTCCCTTAGTAAGGTCATGCAGCAAAAGCGGTCTGCTCCAAGAGCAGTGTGACCATTTCTTACACTATGCCTCAAATCTCCCTCTATCATTGTCCAATCAACTCTCCCAAGACTGAAGAGAAAGGAGGAAGGAAGGGGACTAGCATGCACTGAGTCCCCACTCTGTGCCAGGCACCATGCCAAACTCTTTACAAATATACATTCCATGGGGTTGGGTGGCCCTACTAGGTGCCCACCCTCAGACTCTGCCCTCTGCCCTCAACCAAAGTGATTGTGATTAGCATTCCATGGGGAACCAATCATGAGGGGCTGGGGCACCTGACACTCTAAACAAGGCGACTTCACCTGCAGATGCAGGGCTGGAGCATAAATACAGCCTGGTCAGTTGACAACCATTCTCTTCTTTCACATCTTTCAGGAAACAGTCATGCAGCTTCAAGCGACTAGCTTGTTATGGGAGCCAGAGAAAGAGGTGGAGGGGAGGGATCTGCAGTGTCTAAGCAAAGGCATTTTGGGGAGAGGGTGACAAACAGGCCCGAATGCAACAGTGTCCGGGTTCAGAGTTGGGGGGCTCTGGCGCTGACTGCCTGGCTCACAATCCCAATGCTTTCACTTCCTGTGTGACTCTGGGCACGTTCTAAACCCTTTCAAACCCCAGTTTCCCTCATCTGTAAAATGGAGCCAATTACAGCACCTATGTCACAGGATTGTCATTAAGTTACAACAGAAAGGACTTTGTGTCACTTGGAACGGTGGCTGGTGCACACAGTAAACTGGCGACAGCTACTCTATGGCCTGTAGCTGCTGTTACCATGAGTGGTTTCCTTGGCAAGAACTTTGTAATATGTAATGGGGAGAAGTGCCTCTCCTGGGCCAGTCACATTTCTGACTGCTGAGCAGGTGACCAAACCCTGCACCCTGGTGATATCACAGAGGGGAAATGCCATTATGCCCAAATGATGCTCTCTCCACTCACTTTGCTTCTTATCCCAAGGTCAGCCTTGATTTGCACTTTACATGGGCTGGGCATCAGAGAAAAGTAGGTTTCCATTCCTAATGGTGCCAGTCACTTTCTAATCCTAAAAGCCTTAGTTTTCTTTCTTTTTTTTCTTAGTTTTCTTATTTGCAAAATGAGGGCAATGATACCTCCTCTGAAGAGCTGCTGTGAGGAAGCTCGTAGCACAGTGACGTGCATGTAATAGATGCTCAATAAATGTCACGTTCCCTCTCCCTCACCCTGACTAGAAGCTTCAGAGACCTTGTCTTTTCTTGTATCCATGGATCTCTTCATCATTGCTTAGCACAGGGTAAGAAACCCAACCAAGCTAAGTTCTTGTTTCACATGTAACCCTCCACATTTTTTATTAGTGGATTTTATCTGTCTGTC
Organism: Herpailurus yagouaroundi; assembly: GCF_014898765.1. Lineage (NCBI taxonomy): Eukaryota > Metazoa > Chordata > Mammalia > Carnivora > Felidae > Herpailurus > Herpailurus yagouaroundi. The sequence goes on from NW_024412388.1 coordinate 25,622,032, forward strand.
CCATGAAAAGTCATAGGGGAAGGGCTCAATTGCCCAGGGGTTCCATTCAGGCTTTGGTCAATTATCTGGAATCTGAATGGTCATCATCGTGTTTTCAAATGGGCAAGTCTCCTGTGATTTTTCTATTGGGTGGGTGAAGGTTTGCAGAAGTCATGACCCCCTTGAAGAGCTGCCCATCAGCCGAAAACTACTGTCTTTGCACAGACTCAGAATACCAATCTGTCTTTTGATTTGAACTTGATCCCAACGATATGTCACTGAGCTCAAATCCCTGGTAGAAAATGGGTATGAATGAATGGAAAAGGTCGGGGCTCTCTTACCAATACAGAGTGGCGGAGGGTAGTTCCAGCGGCGCACGGTTCCAGGCATGCAGGAGATGTGGGCGTGGCCCTGGAGGAATCAGGAACAGGGATGGGCTGATTGCCCCCGTGGGCACAATTGTATGTACAACCCAGAAGAGGGGGTTTGTTCAGGGGCCTTGCGTTGAGGAACAAGATACACAAAGATACACAAACCCTCTGTGGGGTGGGATGAGGCAGAGGGTGAGAGACTTTGGGGAAGGATGCTTATTAACAGCCATTACTAAAGAATTCTCATTACTAAAGGTTCCTTGTGAGACTCCTTTAATTACTAGATTCCCTCATGGCCTTCAAAGGAAGATTAAATTTTCCTGAAGTCTAATCGAACCAAAACTTTGCAGGAACACATTCTGAGGCTGGCTTGTGCTAAATCGCCAAAATCAGCAAAGCTCATCTTTTGCATGAACAGCTCTGGGAAAGGACAATGGTCCCTGGGGACCTCAGGGTCTTTCCCCTGTTCTTTGGTGACTGCAGCTAGGCTGGCATGAGGCTGGTCCAACACATCTCAGGGGATACCCGTTTCCTGACCTGGGTGTTGAGGGGAGGTACCTGGAGGGCATATCCCGGCTCACACTGGAAAGAGACCACATCGTTCACCAAGTAGCGCTCGCCGGTCTTCACCCCATTACTGGGCACAGTGGGTTCTGGACAGCTGCTCAGGCCCACAGCTAGACGAGACAGAGGCAAACCGAAAGGAGAATGGACAAGCCCGGCAGGTCAGTGCACAGGTAGGCAGAGGGTGATGCTGGCAGCAGGGAGGAGAAAGGGCTCTAATTTGTGCTTTCTCTGCTCTTAGCCTCTAGGCCAGTGCTAACCCTCAGAGCGCACAGAGAAAGTCAGAATATTTATATGGCTCAGAGGCTGGACAGAGGCTCCTTGGGGCAGGCAGGCGTCCCGGGGGCCATGTGGCTGCCCCCTGGGATCAGCAGAAGTACTTTGGAGCAGGAGAGCTCGGGAGATGCCCACCTGGCTCCAAGCCCCCAGACCTCTTCACCAGGCTCCTCCCTCACTTCTCTCAGACCCCCAACTTCCCTCCATTTTCCTTGCTCTATGAAGACAATTCCTGCGGGCTATGAAACTGGGAGAGGGGAAAGAAAGGCAAGGAGGGAGGAGAGCAGCTATGAGAGAGAGAGAGACCCGTCAGTGTCGCTCCGGGGGCTCAGACAGGCCTGCTCTCTAGGACAGACTTCCTGGAAAAAAAGTTTGCCAGCAGATGAGACCCTCGGCTGCCTTGTTTCTGCTGTTGTATTTTTAAGATGAGGCCAGCTCCTTTCTGGGAGGAGTACTGGGGTCTCCTGCTGCTTGGCCCTCACAGTCAGCTCCGGCCCTGTCTCACTGCCAGATCCCTCACAACCTCCCTCTCCTTCCATGCCCTAGGCCATCCTGCACTCACAGGCAACTGGCGTTTCTTAGGCTCTCTCCTCGAATCATGGACTTCCTTATTCAGCAATTTAAAATGGGTCCCCATTGAGTGTTATATGAAATCTCACCCTCTCATGGGACATTCTAGGACTGTCATGATTTTGGCTCCATCCCTTTCCAAGATCACCTCTAAGGGCTCTCAAACTCTCCTTCACTCTCCTTTCTCGAGTTTTCAACTTCATCTGCACTCATTCGGTCCTGATAATATACCCAGCACTGTACACAGCGCTTTGCTAGGACACCCATCCTAATCTTCCTCGTTGTGGTCCTCCTCCCCGCTGCCCACCCACCACCATCACTGGGGCAGCACTTGCTGAGACTTCCCACAAGCAGAACTGGGGCCAGTGTGTCACACACATCATCTCATCCCTTGAAGGAGTCTTTACATCCCTTTTCACGGGTGAGGATACAGGCCAAGAGGCCCAGAGATGTGCCCTTAGCAAGCCATAGAGCTGGGATTCAAACCAAGACCAGTGTGACCCCAGGTCTGTGCAAGCGGAGGCCAAACTCACAGGTGACATGAGCTCATGCGAGACCCAACCCTGCTCCCCTCCCGTCCCCTCCTGAAATCATCCTCGTCCTGCTTTGAATTCTCTCTCGGTGGAAACCCACAGCAAATGGGAGTAGAGCATCTCCTGACTGGTGGGCTTCATGCCTCTCCTGTGCCCTGCAGGGGCCCCCCTGCGGGTGCGGGCACTTAAGATGCAATAAATAAATACACAAATAAATAAGAGGTACTACGTAAATCCCCATGCATTGCTGCGTGAGACTTGCAGTGTGGTTTTCCAGGGATGAGGGCTAACAGACTTCACGGTTGGGTCTGATTCCAGGCACTTGCATGGCCCAGAGAGTTTGGGAGGGGGCAGCCTCAGCCCTCCTGTTAGATTCCTGGTTAGATACCTTCTGATAGATAGCTCTCCTAGTAGATCCCAGATCCCTTGGAAGATACAAGCTCCATGGGGAAGCCATGTGTATGCAGAGCCTTCATGGAGCCATGCACTTGTGGAAAAGGAATGGGAAGGACTGGCCACCCTAGACCACCAAGCACTAGACTCATCTTCTTGGGTGGCAGCTGATGAATCCTCATCCTCTTTCCACTTTGAGAGCTGAGAGTCGATGTGTGCACGAGATAACTACACATGCTTTTTTCCCTCTGAGGAAAATTTACATATAACAAAATGTACAGATCTTACGTGTACATTTGCTGAGTTTTGACAAATGCATGCACCTGTATAACCCAAACCCCTATCAAAGCCACACAACACTGCTCACTCTTCTAGAAAGTTCCTTTGCGCCTTCCTGAGGCAATTCCTGTCCTACATATGCTTTCAAGAAGTAAATGTGATTCTTGGAAATGAAGGCTATTTGGGCCTATGTCCACAAATCTCAGCAGCTGGGCTAAATACCCCAAAGACAGTATTAAAACAGTCATTAAGCTGAATTTGAAGTACTTCATCTTGTCTCTCTCTCCCCACTCCTCCCTGAACTTCAAGTATGATGCAACTCAGCATTTACTGGGGTGACTACCACTTAGTAACATGAGACTTACTTACCAGTAGAGAAGTAGGGGCAAAGAGAGAGAGAGAGAGAGAGAGAGAGAGAGAGAGAGAGAGAGAGGAGGCAAGAGCAAAAGAATATGGTAAGAGAAAAAAGTGAAATCCAAGAGAGAAAGAAAGAGGGAGACAGAGACAAGTCCATTCTAATTTCTCTTACACTGCACAGCTTGACTTCATTTAAGCCATGCTTACAACAAAGGAAGAATTATTTTATCATATGCAATCTATTGCTTTGGAAAGCATATTGTTATATTTCCATTTCAACTAAATCAACATTAAGTGAGTCATAGCAGTAGAGATGACTTTTCAGTACCCTTCAAAACCATTTGCCTCCACAATAGCAGTTAATTCTTCCCTTCTGCATCCTCTTTGTAGATTATCAAAAATTAACAGAATAGTAGGTTAACAAAACAAAAACGGTTTTGGCTCCTAGGAATTCCAGTCACCAAATACTAATGGGGACCTCAATTTTCCCTCAGCCCTTCCCACCATCAGAGGACAGACAATGCATGATAAACATCAGCTACTAAGAAAACTACCAGTTCCCTTGAACAACAACAACAACAACAACCACAAATTGAGAAGAGGTGAATTTTTCTTTTCCTGGTAATGAGGCAGCAGAATGACAAGAGAAAGTATATCTTTGGAAGAGGAAAGAAAAGAAAAGATTTTAGGGAACATTTAAGGACTCAAATTAAAATACTAAATAAAGAAACAAAATTGGACAGAACAGAGAAAAAAGGATAAAAGAAAAAATGTGAACTATTCAAGAAACTCAGAATACTTTAGTCCACAAGGAGAGTAAGCCTTTGAGGTCTGCAGGGAGGAAGGTCTCAGAGGTCCGTGTCCTATCCTCTGCTCCTTGGGGTCCTTGCTTCAAGCTGCCCGAGGTCTTTCCTATCAGGTGCACATTTCAGTTCTTTCAGGCCATGAGCATCCTGGGATCCAACTAATCCTCTCCCAACCATCTGGATAAAGCTCATTCATTCTGGAGATCAGCTGGACATTTGCATAACCTCCAGTGCTGACCTTACCAGGCCTCTGGCACCAACTGAGGCTTCCATGTGCATGGGCCCATGCTGTCAAAGATGGCCAAGCCAACTCTACCTTTCCACATTTCTTACTTTTCATTCCACACCTAACTCACGCATCCCCTTCTGTAAGGTCTCACCTGGCCAGGTTTAGCTCCCCTCTTCTGCACCTTCTTAGCATATTAGGTTGCACTAAAATTATTGCTCCCTTGTCCATCTATCCTCCTAGACTCTGTGTTTGAGGGCAAAAGCCATGTCTTACTCACCTCTTATCTGTGAGCATCTAGCACAGGACTTGCCACATTGTAGACACTCAATGTTTCTTTATGACATTGACCTCTCCACCTGTCTCAGGTAGAAGTGACTGTTCTCTCCTTCGAACCACTGATCTCCCATTTGGGGACATGTGGGGACATAGAGGAGAGCACCTGTAATACTTTAATGTGCTTCTGTGTCCATATGTCTGCCTCTCTTTAATGGACTCTGAGAGGACTTAACCATCTTGATCTTTCCCAAACCTAGAAAAACCCAGCAGAGCACCTGGCACACTGTAATCACTCAATAACTATTTGCTGGATAAATGTAAAACAAGTACTTTTGTCTATCTATCCTCTCCTATACCCAGTGGGGAAGGGGAATGGCAGGCTGTCCCAGGATGACAACAGTCTCCCAGCAACCTCTGTCTTTGTTGTCCCAAAAGGCGCATCCACGAGCCTTTCTCTTTTATGAGTTTTTCGTTGTGACCACTTCGGGACACTGGAAACCAGGATGTAAGGTTCTGAGCTGAGGGGGAGAAATCTGGTGCAAGAGGTGTGAAGTTTCTAATGAGGACAGGAACTTCAAAGGCAGTTGAATCACAGAACCAGGGGTTGGAGAGGACAGAGTTTAGGACCAGGGGAGAGCACCCGCTATTTTATTACATCCCAAAGTATATACTGGACCAAAGCCAATGACTGTGCTCCCTTCCCAGTCCTGGTGTGGACAAAGGGGAAGCCCATAGGTGTCTGAGTAGCAGACACTGGGGTGAGAATCCTGGCTCCATCACTTACTGGCTGAGGAGTCTTGAGGATTTTCAGACCTTCCCTGAGCTTCAGCACCTTCCTCTAAGTCTGTGGTCAGGCTTACGTGGGGGTGGAGAATACACAGCCCCAGTGTGACCCCTGCTCACTGTGGGTCCTTGATACCTGTCAATCCCCACCCTAAGCCCTGTACGCAGCTGAAACTTTGGATCCTCACTTTTGTACTCCAAATGGAAGCCGGCTGCTGACACGCTGATATCTGAGTAGAAATGAAGGTAGAGCTGGTTGGAGGTGCTGTTCAGAAGGGCAGGCACGGTTGTTCCTAGGGCAAGGAAACAGGGACCATTCACCATTAGCCACCCCCGGCCCCCAAGCTCCTTCCCATATCTCTTGCTTTTGCTACCTGCTGACACTCTGCTCCAAGACCCTCACATCTCCCCAACTATCAAACTTGCTACATGACAAATTTGCTACATTAGCACCCTCTGAGAATGCTGGGTCTCCAGTGGCCGAGGGAGAGGAGGCCTCAAACAACTTTCTGCAGAATGAGCAGTGGCAGAGCCATGTGCCAACGGTAGAGGGAGTTGCACAGGCAGCCAAAGAGTTTGGTCCCTTTCCAGCCATCTTCAAATAACTCTGACACGTAGAATTCTCTAGCCAATCCAGGCAGTGTAGACAGTGTATACGGTGCACATGACTCCTTTTTCTATCTTGGCAACATGGAATTCTGAAGCCTGAAAGACCCAGATAATTGTCCTGGGCATTGGGCAAAAGCACACACCACACTCAGTGAGAAGTCTACTGTTGGTAACGGTGTAGCCACTTTGGAAAAACAGTTTGTCAGTCCCCCCACCCCCCCCAATTTAAATAGAGAGTTATCATGACCCAGGAATTCCACCATTAGGTATATATACCCGAGAGAATTGAAATCATGTCCCACAGAAATATCTACATGAATGTTTATAGGAGCATTATTCATAATTAGCCAACAAGTGGAAACAACCAAATGTCCATCAACTGACGGATGCATAAGTGAAATCTGGTCGAGCCACATGGTGAAGTGTTGACGCATGTTACAACATGGGGGGGGGGCCTTGAAAAATTATGCTGAGTGAAAGAAGCTAGACCCAGAAGGCTACATATTGTAGGATTCCATTTATATGAAATTTCCAGAACAAGCAAATCTATAAAGATGGGAAGTAGGTTGCCAAGTCGTGGTTGCCAAGGGATGGGGGAGGGGGAGCGATGGGGAGTGCATGCAAATGAGTACCTGGTTCCTTTCTGGGGTGATGAAAATGTTCTGGGATTAGATAGCAGTGATAGTTTTAGAATCTTGTGAATATACTAAAAACTACTGAATTGGACACTATCTTTTCACTGTGGCACTTTTATCATTTTATTATTGAGCTATAATTGACACATAACATTATATTAGTTTCAGGGGTGTGACATAATTCAGTAATTGTATATTTTGTAATACAATCACCAAAATGCATCCAGTTAACACCTGCAAATTGGACACTTTGAAATGGTGAATTTTATGGCATGTCAACTAGATCTCAGTGGTGATGATGATGATGATGATGATGATGAAGTCCACCACTGCCCCCTGAGTTGAGGTCCCTGGAAGTCCCACCTCACCTGAGAAACTCCCCAGCATGGTTACAGTGTTGTCTGCACCGTCAAATACCTCCAGGGAGTCCCAGTTCTGCTCTGTGACAAAGCTGATGACTTGAATCTGGGAAGGCAGAGGGATTGAATTGTCGGTTAGGCAGCCTATGTCTGCCTGTCTCTCTCTGCCTCCCTTCTTCTCCATTCATGTAGTTAATTCCATTATTGGAACTGTCAGTCTGCACCTGACATTGTGCTAGGTCTTGCCGCTAAGAGTAAGATGCAGTCCCTACCTTCGGGAACCTCATTGTCCAGACGGGGAAAAGAATGTAAAATGAAGGACTGCAAGACAGTGGGGGTGCTTTGTCAGGCAGAGAGTAGGGAAAGGAAATTTCAGGAAGTGGGAATACTTGACTTTGAATGGCCTCCTCCCCATCTCTGATACATTGCTTGGTTTTTCCCACTTTCCTGTCTGGATTGCAGCAGATATCCTGCAGCCATAAGCCAGTAGCCCACTCCTGGCCAGACCCGCCCACCTTTAATCTCTACCTGCTGCCTCTCTGTTGCCCTTGCAGGCTCCAGACCCTCCTCTATGCTGCCATCCCAGTGCCGGGGCCTTCTTCACTTGGCTCTCGCCACTGGGTACCCGTCGTGGCCCCCATTCTGCTCCTACAGTTCAGACTGTGGGTGTGACGCCTAGGTGTGTGTCTGGGGCTCCTCCATGCTTCATCTGTTTGCTCCTTTCTCCTTCCTGCAATGTCCCCTCTTCTCTCCCCCATAATCTTGAGAAAAGAAGACTTCAAGCCATCTGAAAAACATCTATGAATCTTGCCCAATCTCTATATCCCAGTCCAGGCCCGTTTCCTCTTCTGGGCTTCCCTGATGGCATGAGCCTGTGCCACTCCTCTTTCCTGAAATTACCCAGCTCTCTCTTCACACCCCCTGAAGCTTCTGGGCCTTGAGCTGTTGCGTTTTTCTGCTTGTGGGCCTCACCTCCGCATCTGGCCTGAGGGGCAGGGACGGGGTTGAAATGTCTCCTCCCAGCCACCCGCCTGACTGAGGCGTCTCCTGGCCCCTACCTGGATGCCAGCGCCTTCAGGGACCATGATCTTCCACACGCAGTTGAGGCTGTTGAGGTAGGGCTCTGGGAAACCGGGGGACAGGATGGTGCCCCTGCGCTCTGTGAGGTTGCCTCCACATGGCACTGGGAAGGAGGCAGTTCTGGTCAGAGGTTTCTCTTGCTTGTCTTTGTGGGTACCCCATGGGAGCCTCCCCAAACACTCCTTCAGGGCCTCCCTTGCTGGCTATTGGCTTCTCCCGCAGGCCCCCATCCCTGCTTCTTCTGTGGCTCCTGTCCCTACAACCCTCCTTCACATGCATCCCTCCCCCAGCAACCCCAGCTCCTCCTCTTTGATTTGGCCTGAATGGGACACCCTATTTAAGTTATTCTGGTGGGCAGGGGCTGCTGTTGGGTGTCACCGGCCACCCCCTCCCAGGAGTCCTGGTTGTCCAGGCACTCACCCACACAGGTAGGCGCTGATACATTCCACTGGGCCAAGGCCCCGGGAACGGGGAGGCACTCGATTTCTGGGGACCCCTGCAGGGCATAGCCGGAGTTGCAATCGAAGCGGACGATGGCCCCCACCGAGAAGTCACTGCCCAGCCTCTTGCCATAGCGGGGTTCCGGCACAGAGCTGCACTGCGTGGCGCTTGTTCGGGGTACCGCTGCGGGGGACAAGGGCACTGAGGGGCAGGCCTCACTCCTCTGGAAACTGGCTCAGGGATGGACACACAATGGGACTGGAGCTGAGACGGTCTGGATGGGACCCTGAGAGGCTCTGAGCACTTTCTCTCAGGGCAGGGGTAGGGACTTTCCAGGACAAGGACGATTTTACTAAAACACAGTTGGACACACAAGGTGGCAGCACAGCTTCTGTAAACCATGGATGGCAGAGTTTAGGCCTAGTTGTGTTCTGTGGCTTCCCAATGGTGCCCTCCCATCCCCATGAAGTCCCACATCCCCTTACAGGAAGAATGGCCTTTATTCCTCCATTCACCCTACCTTGGCCTCTGCCCAGGGCTCTGCTCTCATGACCTGAATCTGAATCTCCCCTTACCCTGCCCACATGGTGGACATGACCCTTTAACCCAGGCCCCAGTTATGCCATCCTTCTGTGGCAGGGGAATACAGCTCTTCCTGGGCAGTGGAGTGAATGAGCCCTTGAAAAGTGGGCTTCCTTCTGGACAAGGAGAGGTAGGGGCCTAGAGGTGAAAGTCAGGATGCTCCACGACTCTGCCTTTCAAAGCCAGGAAGGAAGGAAGGGGACAGACATCCATCACCTGCTTGGTGTCAACTACTTTGTGAACTCTCTTAACTCCATCAGTGAGGTAATATGCTTACCCTCATTTTAGAGGTGAGCAAACTGGGGCTCTGAGGGGTGGAGTAGCTGGTGCCCAGTTAGAAATGGGCAGAGCTGGGATTCAAAACCATGTCCATCTTAATCCCAAGTCTGTGTTTTTCCCACATCTTTACTGTGTCTTGTAGAGAAGACCAAACTCCATGGGAGAGAGTCTAGGTACAAGGCCTGGGCTGGTCATCCCAATGCCATTGGGACCTTGCCAGGCAGTGGGGGAGGGGAGGGGCAGGAGTTAGCATCCCATGTCTGATTTTCCCCCTCATTCGACATGGAGTTTAGTCCAAGAATTGTCTGTTGGGTAAATGAGTGTCTAAATTCAACTGAATTTCAAGGAACTGCCTTACAAATCAGTAACTGCCTCCACACACCCTAAGACTGAGGCCTAGACTTAGGGGTCAAAAGTCCAAGTTCCTTTGGTCAGGGAGTCACTAGAGAACTGAGATGTCTTCACACCTTTCACATCCACGCCCTGCATACCTTGATAGACAAAGTGGAAGCCTCTGGCTGGTGCTGGGCCTTTGGCACTGAACTTAATGAGAACTTGATTGGAGGTGGCCAAGGGCAGCGATTCTCCTGCCAAGATAAGGGGCGAGGAGGAGAGGGAGACAGTGAGTCCAGCAGGCGGGCCCAGCAGAGAAAATTCTGGCCAGGAAGGAGGGGCCGCCCATACCACCCCTCCCCCCACCCCCCACAGCAATTCCTTCCATATCCCAGCTCTTCCGGAAACAAAACCTCACATTTTTACTACACTTCACACTCTAAAGTTTGCAGAAGGTTTTAGCATCCATGGTTTTACCTTGACCTATGGTCTTTGGAGGCTGACATGACAAGAGTTCGGTGCCCTCATTTAATAGGTCAAGAAAGAGAGGATCAGAAAGATTAAATGACCTTCCTGGAAAGGAGAAAGCTTTCAGACAGACATTGGCCCACAAGGATGAGGAGAATGGCCATTACCAAACTGACTGGTGGTTTACTTGGAAAACTGACATTAAAAAGAAAAATGGCATCAGCTTCTGGGAAGGAGGGTGATGTGAGTATCTGAGAGTAACTGGCCATTCCCAGATCCTATAAAATGACAGATAACCACAGCAATTGTATAATTTATTGCTCACACTAGGACACTTTTGAGAGTCAACGGGCATGTTATTAATAATTACGTCGGGACAACCAAAGCAAGACGAATTGTCACCCAACTGATAACACAGCTTAAGGAAGACCTGCATGGGCACAGGACGCCTTTATATCAGAAGTTAAAGTTCTATCTTCTCCTTGACGTGGTATAGATGGACAAGAGTGAAGACAACACCAGCTGGACCTACAGCTGTGAAGTGCAGTCCTGCTTGTGGTCAGTTTCTTGAGGCAGCTGAGGGACTGGACTATGGCTTAGCAGGTAGTGGCATGGCCACTCTGCATCGCTGAGTGTGCCCCTCCACAGTCTTAGGGAACCCTGAGATGCCTGCGGACCCCACCGTCAGAAGGGAAGCTGGGGGTGCAGACAGCCAGGCTAAGTCTCCACTGCAGTGAGGGCTGGAGTTGGAACCAGCCATGGAACCACTGGGAGGCACATCTGAGGCCAACCAATGCTTCCAGAAAGCCCATGTAACACTACTGGCCACGGAGAGTGGAGAGTTTTGCACAACATACTATTTACACATGACCCAGATGGCTGATCCTGGCTGGGAGTCATTGACCCAATAATTTCTGGCTGCCAAAGCAAAAAGAAACTCATGAAGAAAAAGCTTGTCTTTATTATCACCACTGTCTGGAGCTCTTTAACAGATGTGAGCAGAACAAAACTCTAGGTTTCCATCCTCCCATTGTCTGGCATGATACGTGGATTAGGACCCCTATAATCTCTCACAAACCCATTTCAACTTCCAAGCCTGGATGAACACAGACCTCCCTCTCCATGGACAAGCACATAGTAAAATCCCTGGACAAAAGACAAGCTCTCAAAGTTTTAAGGGTGAAAACCACTCAGAAATCAAACCAAACATTTTAATGTGAACTATCAGAAAGAGCAGGCAAATATCTCGAGAAGACTTTCAGTTGTGGTTGCCACAAGACTAAATCTAGCATTGCATCTGTGAAGTCAGAGAGGGTAGCCATGCCAAAGGAAAGTTCTGAGATCAATAAAGCCTTCAAAAATGAGAAGCACCAGTATGTGGCAGCTGGATTCTGTAGAAATTGAACAGGGAAGTAGAGATTAAGTTAGGGGAAATTCTTCCAGAATCCACAGGTAAAAGATAAAGAGATGAAAATAATGAGAGAAACCACAAGCAACATGGAAGATAGGTCAGAGAAACTCCAGTGTGCATACATCAAGGATTCAAGACAGAGAGAGAGAGAGAGAGAGAGAGAGAGAGAGAGAGAAGATAGGAGAAACTGAAGGAGAAGAAATAGTTTAAGAAAGAAGATAACTTTCCTAAGCTTAAGAAAGATCTGAGGTTCAGACTACAATTATTCTCAAAGTGCCAGATGTAATTAATGAAAAGAGATTTCCATTGCAACCTATCCTAGTGGGCTTTCAGATTTTAAAAATAAAATAAAAAAAATATGAAAGCCATGCAGAGAGAAAAGAATGGGTTACCTATCAGGGTAAAGAATCAGGTTGGACTCCACTTGTCTGTAATATTAACTGTTGGAATGAAGTGGGACGGTGGCAGGAGTTTTGAAAGAAATTTGTGACCTGTAATTTGACTTACAATCAAGTTGTCATTCACATGATGTGTCAAAGGAAAGACACAGTCATACAGGCAAGGTGGCGGAAAGTACTGCAGTGATAAGCTTACTAAAAAAAATGAACAGAAGTAGGGAAATCAAAAACTCTCAGGGATAAAGACACCCAGGAAAAGATAGTTAAACCCAAATAATTATTGTCAATGAGGTAGCAAAATTAAATGTAAAAGTAGACACTTGGGGGAAGAAGTCCATAATTTATAAATAATTTACTGATAGCATTCATTAGAAATTCTAAATGTATATATAAAAAAAGCCTTGGAAATTAGAGAGGGGTCAGACAGGAATGGAAAAGAAAGCAAAATCAAAACAACCCCCCCCCCAAACTCACAAAGAACAAAACCAGATGACAGATATCAGAACAAATGTAAAATAAGTAAGTAAACATCCTCTTAAGAAAAAGACTCTCCAAGGAAATGAAGAAAGATATAGCAGGCAAACACAGGTGCTAAAATGGTTGGAAACACAAGAAGATAACAAAATATCACAGTTGTAGTGGGATGTTTAAATGAGCAAAATCCACGACATTTGATATATCAAATAGAGAAACAAAATGAAGACTGCTGAGTAGTGGTCCTCAAGCTTTTTGCCCCTTCAACACACTTTAGGACAGGGACACATTACTTCCATCAGCGTTAGTGGCTCATCAGTGTTTCTCCAAATGAGGAATAAGATGATCTGAGGATATTGATATTGACACCTATAGGTCTTTTATCTGCATCCATCCATCCGTCTATCCTTATTTCTTTCTAGCCATTGGTCCTTTACATCTATATGTGTTCTTGTATCTATATCTACATTTACATATACAGGTCCTAAATGTATCTCTCTCTCTCTCTCTCTTTCTCTGCCTGTACCAATGCTTCTATATTTATAGCTAAATTTATACCTCTATTTATCTATATTGAAAATCATGAGGCTTTGAAAAAGCATCCTACCCCAAGGAATCCTGACTTACACTCCTGGCTCAATGGGCATACATGGGGTGCTGATATCAAAACTCATTTCATTGAGAATCACTGATAGAATGGATGTGAATAATAAAATTGAGGAAGATTGACCTAATGGCTATTACTAAACTAATTTCACTCTAACAAATAGCTCTAGGAGGCACAGGTTTTCCTCTCTGCATTTTACAGCCGAGGGAACTGCAGCTCTGAGCAGTCAAGCACCACCGGGCCTACAGGCACCTCGCTGGCAGGCAGTGAGTGTTGGGCCTGAGCTGCCCGTCTCTCTGCAGCCTCTCAACTGTCCAGAGGACACACTCTCTTCTTAGATACTCAAGGAATTAAAAAAAAAAAAAAAAACCAAACGTCTTTGGCTATGGAAGAGGACCTCATTTAACCCCGAAATGGAAGTGGTTCAGGCTATATCCTCTCCCGGTGTGGTAACAAAATTAGAAATTAACACAAGTGTTTAAATGTAACAAGAACAAAATTCAGGTTCCTGGAGGAAAAGAGGAGGCAGCCTTAAAGGACTCTTGGGCAAGAAAGAAGAAAACATGGTGACAGATTATTTAGAAAGTAATGAGGAGGACAATAGGATGTGACAATTCTTACAGCACAGAGCCAAAACTATGCTTAGAAGTGAATGTGCTGCTGTAAACATGCTCTTCATTACACAGGGAAAAGAAGAAAGCTCTCAATTCAAGGGGTTAGCATAAGAAGCACAATGTAATCTGAAGAAAAACAGGAGGAGAGGCATGAAATAAATGCAGAAGTTAATTAATTAAAAAATAACAAAGGCCACAGAAGAACTGATAAGTAAAAGCAAAAACAAAACAAAACAAAACAAAAAATCCCCCCAAAACAAAAACGAAATGAAACAACACAAAATCTCTCATCCAGGTGGGAAAAAGAGGGGTCACTACTAATACAGTACTCTATCAGTAAAGGCAGGTGATATAACCTCTGACACCCAGGAGATTATATAGCATCATAGTATATATATATAACCTGTGTTGCTGAATTTAAAATAATTATAAAATGGGTTTTTTACTATAAAATATCAGCATTGATCTTAGGGTCATATACCTGAATAAACCAATAGCCATGGAAAAAAATAAAAGAAAAAAAAACACTGATAAGGAAGAAATAAAGTATTGAGGCATATTTATTTGCAGAAGATATGGCTTCTTGCCTAAAGGGCCCAGGAGAGATCAGTAGGCAGTGTTAGCATTATTACAGAGGGTTCATTGACTTTACAAAATGACTACACCAAAAATACCAGTCATCTAATATACTATCAAAGACCAGTTAGAAAATACAATGGAAAGAGGGGGGACCAGTTCACAGCAGCAACAAAAACAATGACAAAAATTGCCATCCAATATCTAGGAGTAAAGTTAATAAAAAAATCAATACTGCCAAAGTGAAAATTAAAGCCCCTTTCCCAAGGTTACAAAAGATACATAAATGGAGAGACATATCATGTTCCTGGATGGGAAGAAGGGTTACTGTTATAAAGATGTGAGTTCTCCCCCAATTAACCAATAACTTAATGGAAGTCCAATGAAAGTTCTGAAGCAAATTTTTTTATCTTGACAAAATATTTCTTGAAGTTACTTGGAAGCAAAAATAAACAAGAACAGGGGCACTTGGGTGGCTCAGTTGGTTACGTGTCTGGGGTGCCTGGGTGGCTCAGGTCATGATCTCGTGGTTCATGGGTTTGAGCTCCAAGTTGGGCTCCGCACTGGCAGTGCTTGAGATTCTCTCTCTCTCTCTCTCTCTCTCTCTCTCTCTCTCTCTCTCCCCCCTCATCTCTCTGCCCCTCCCCAGCTCTTTCTTTCTCTCTTTCTCTCTAAGTAAATAAATAAACTTGAAAAAAAATAAAAAAGATAAAGAAGAGCAGTCAATAAAAAATTCAAAAGAAAGGAACAAGTTTGGGGGCTCACATTACCATATGTTTAAAATTATCCTAATATTAAACGTTTTTATAACCTTACACTAAGTTTTTTGATACAGATAGAAAAATACACAGACACTTAAAGACGTGGATATAAAGTCTGGAAACATCCTTAACTTCATAAAAACTTAATAGATGTAAATCTGGCATTTTGAAAATTTTGTTAGGACAACAGATTAACTCAATTTGAAAAAATATGGTTAGATTCCCTATAACAAATAACAAATCAAGATAAATTCCAAAGGTATTAAAGCAGAACAATCACACTGAAAAGAAGCAAAAGAAAACACAGAAGAATATTTACTTCATCAGCAGAAAAGTAAAGGGGAAAACTATAAAAGAAAGCATTGATAGATCTGATGTCAGGAGAAATTTAAATTTTCTGACATTAAAATATACCCTGAAGAAAATTAAGTGGCAAATGACAAAGTGTAGGGGAAAGCATTTTATAGCATTTAATATAGACAAGAGGTTTTTATGGCATATGATACATACAGCTTGTAATAATATGGAGGTCTACTAAGTCAATAGAAGATAAATGGTAATAGAAAAATCAACAGCAATTCACAAGTAAATTCACAAATAAAAAATGCATGGGCCAATAATTACATTATAAAAAGTTTACCCTAACTTGTAAAAAAAAAGGCAAATTAAGAAATGAGATACAATTCTCACTTTTCAAACTGATGATGCTTTTGTTTCCTGAATTAGCTAGTTTTTGTGAGAATAAAACATGATCTCTTATTCACTTTTGGTGAACAGAGTGGCAAGGACTTTCTAGAGGGATGTTTGGCATTTTGGCATATTTCAAAATCAGGGATTTTGATAATTCTGTTACAATAACTGATTAACTAAGTTTGAAAGAATATAGTTAGATTCCCACAAAAAGCCTTAAGTTAAGATCGCACATATCCTTTAACTTGGCAATTCTACTTCTAGATAGTCTAAGGTAATAGAGATGTGTATAGAGACGTATGCATAATACACTGGGTTACTATTCACGAGAGTGAAAAATTAGAAACAATCTCGATGTTCAATAATAGGGAATTCATTGCATAAATTTTTTAACATAAATGTTAAGTAACTATATGATGGACTGTTTTGCAGCATTTAAAAATCCTATTATAGAAGGAAATAATGACAGAAATGCTCACAATGGACATTTCAATAAAAATATGTACATTGTTTTATTCAATAAAATATACAAAAGATTAAGTCTAAGTAGATATAAAGGCTGGGGGAAAATACACCCCATCTTTCAGTGGTTCTTTCTGGGTGGCTTTTATTTTAATTCTCCATACAGTTATTTTGTCTTGCCTCTTAGATTTCTACATTGAAAAAGCAGTATGTTTATAATCAGAAAAACATGTTGGGTCTAAGAATAAACCAACAGGGGAATACTACACCACTTGGGGCAGCAGTGTAGACACACCTTGGGGTGAGGGTAGTTTCCCAAGCCCCCTTCTACGTTTGGGCTACCAGGAACTGACTGTCGTGTTGTAGAGAAAGCACCAGTGGACGACAGGCACAAAGCTGTGTGGTGCCACCTGTGGCTGGGCTTACAGGGCCTCTTTCCTTTCAGCGGGCCCGAAATGCCCTCAGCCCGCCACCATCCCCCATGCCGGCCAAGCCCTGGGTACCTGTGTGGGAGCCCGAGAGGGAGCTGAGGAGCCGGGAGTGCTGGCTGTGGCCATCATGCACCTCCACCACGTCGTTGAGGGCCGTATGGAAGAAGGCGAACTGTCCAAACACCACTGCGAAGGAGACATGGTGTGGAGACCTCAGCATGGAAGACTGGCCACCATGCTGGGGGCAAGGACTGGAGGTGTGGGGGCTGCAGGCCAGGAGCAGGGAAGCCTCCGCGGAAGTTGTTGGTTCCTGGGGCTGACTGCTTGCTGAGGCTTCTACTGGCTGATCAG
The DNA here is from genome assembly GCF_014898765.1 of Herpailurus yagouaroundi. Lineage (NCBI taxonomy): Eukaryota > Metazoa > Chordata > Mammalia > Carnivora > Felidae > Herpailurus > Herpailurus yagouaroundi. The sequence continues at coordinate 25,639,009 of NW_024412388.1, forward strand.
CACACTGGCCAGACCCCAGGCACAGGGTTGTGGGGAGGTGGAAAGGGCCAGCTGGCATTCTCCCTCATGGGTCAAGATAACATTGAAGACTGAACATAACAGTCAGGCCTGGTGGAACTGGAGCTGGGCCAACCCCATTCCTTTCCCAGATAGCAGTGGCAGCAGCTACTTAAGGACATGGAAGGGCTTTTGGCAACACCTCCCATTTTCCATGTGCTCTCAGGACCCTGTATTTTCCTTTGTTTTTTCTTCAGAAATCCTGCTGACCAGGACAGCCTTTGATACAAGATGCCCCACGGTTAAGAGGAATAAGGGTGGTGAAAAGCAGCTGCTCCTGGGGAAAGAGCGACTGTCTAAGGAATGGGCAAACATCTTGAGCTCATTTCCCTCTGGCAAAGCCAAGGGAAGAGGCAAAATGGTATTTACAAAGCACCTCCTGTGTGCCAGGTACCATGTTTGCCAGATGTATCATCTTCAACTGTGCCTCTTTTAGATGTTCATATTTTAAAGACAAAGAAACTGAGGCTCAGAAGTTAAGAATGTTCCCCAAAGGGCACTCAGCTCACTCCAGGAAGGGGCTGAAAAGCTGGTGGTCCGTGGTCTTGATGAGCCCCTCTCGGATGAGGCCTAAGGGCCCTGCCATTTGATGGCTATTCATGCCACCAGCTACAAATCACACGGGATTTCTTCAGCTGCCCCTCTCTTCCAGGCACTGCTGGAGGGGCTGGCATCACTGACCCCACAGTGGGAACAGCTCTACCTCAGCTATCTGCCTGAGCTTGGTGTGGTCTGCCTGTGCTGGCTTACCAGTTTGCCAGGCATATCTGGGGGCAAGAAGCAGGGTAGGAGGGAGAGGAGCAGGGGCCAGAGGGGCTGGAGGGAGAGGCAGGAGGGAGAGCACATTGTGGAACCCTGAAAATGGGTACTGAGGTGGTGGCAGGGGTATCTCCGTCCTCCCTCCTGCAGAGGTGAACACGATGGGCAACATTCCTGCTTTCAGAGTGTGTATTCTAGTGGGAAGAGACAGTCAATAAAGGGGGGAAAAAGCCCACTTAAGCAAAGAGATAGGGAAGATAATTTCAGATAGTTAAAATTAAGTCCTAGAGGTAATGGGAAAACATGATAGAATGAGGCAGGTCACTTTAGGTAGCAGATCAAAGGAAGATTAGAAGAGGAAGTCAGAGCTGAGACCTGAGCTTGGAGCCAGTGTTGCAGAGGCAAAAGTCTGCCCCGAATTCCAGGGCTCAGCATCCTTGGCAAAGACAAGATACTTGGGACAGACCACTGCCCTTCCTCGCACTGGCTCTCTGTGTGCCTGTTTCAGCCCAATGAAACTGACCAGCCTTGGGGTTGCTTCCTTTAAAGGCCGAGCTCTTTATTATGGGAGGATCCAGGCACAAACTGCACACCACTAATCAAGGATTCTGTTCTGAGTGGCCGATTGGACTGGACAACGTTTTAGGACTTTTCTAACTGTGAGCCCGCAGGTCCAAAGCTCCTGCCACATAAGTATGCTGGGGTGGCTGGCGTCACACACACACACACACACACACGTATGTGTGCAGGGGCTGGGGTGGGAGTGCTGCGTGATGGCTGGAGTGGTAGGTTAAGGTGAGATGGGGAGTTCACAGAGGTCAGGGAGCACGTCTCGCTCACGTCTGCAACAGAGTGTGTGGTCCCTGAGAGATGCTTCATAAATGCTTGGTGGCATCAGGCCTTGCCCTGTGCTCCCTCCACCCTATCTTGGGCATAAGTAGCCAGCTGCTGCCCCATCCCTCTCCTAGATGGTCAGGATTTATCAGTGCCCTTTACCCCACCCAACACCAATCCTGTTTAGAAATAGTTGTTACTCCTCCTACAAAGAGGAGATCCAGGGAGAAAGTATCTGGGTGGGTCACCTGATTGCTCAGGTACAACCAGTCTGGCTGCCCCTTAGAACTTCCTAAATCCTTCAGGGATGGCAGGACTCTTAAATGTCCCCACTGCCAACCAGGTGACAAGCCTGGCTTCTTTTTGTCTGAGTCTCTTGGAATCTGGAAGTTTTTCTGCTTTCTCAGGACACTGGCCTGCCGCCCACTTTTCTCTTGTTTGCCCTACCTATAGCTGCTGGGCTAGGCTCCCAGTCTCGGATGGGATGGTGGAACACTGGGGTTCCCAGCTCTGTCCCACTCCTTCCTTCTTCCTGCCCTTTGGTCACCCTCCCCTGGGTTCCCAGTCAGCCTGGATCTGCAGCACCTCCAGTCAGACGTGGGCTGTGCTGGCTAGTGTCCGGCATCCCTGCCTTCCCTCCGTCCTGGCTACTTCCTCCCCAGCTGCATCCCCTTGTGCTGCTGGCCTTGCTAGTGCTCCTCCCACACATACGTCAGGAGCGCACCCGACAGTGTATCTTATTTCCACTGCATGGCATCTGCACCCAGGAGTCCTGTACCCGAGATGGTCTACCCCTTCCCACCATGGGAGTGGATACAATTGAGAGTGGAGCTGGGGGCGTGAGTGGAAAGGGCCCGGGGGCCTGGAAGAGGTCGGGAAACATAAATAAACATACCGTAGTCCTTGGGCACGGTGACAAAATAGAGGCAGGTCTGTCCACTGGTGTAGTTCTGGGGGTAGTTGGGGGATAAGACCACTCCGTCTGAACCCACATACTGTCCCCCACAGGGGGCTGGAAGAGAAATCAGAGGGAGGGCCAGGTGATCTTGAGGCCTCTCATCAGCTGTCATGCTCACCCCAGCCTGAGCCACTGGTCCCGTGAGGCTGCCCTGAGGTGTGCAGCAGCTAGTGTGGAGGAGGGGAGTTCTGAGCACCTCCCTGGCCTGGCATGTGGCCTGAAACCTTCCTTGATGCTGTCAAGGGCCCTCCTGGGCACATGTCAGACCCGGCTCCCTAACTAGTAACACTAGCACCAGTCCCTGGAGGCACAGGGGCCTAGGACTGACCTTCTGTCCCATGGCTGATGTCTGCCCAGGCATGTGTCCACATGAGTTAGTGCCCCCAGGCTAGCCCCATTGGGAGCAGCTGTCCCATGCGGCCCAGGCACCTTCTGTTCCCATCCAAGGTGCCCAGTTCTATGAGGGGTGGCCCTGAGAGCCAGCCTCTCTCACCTGGGCAAAGGGGCCTCCTTGCTTTCCAACTTGGGGTGGCCACCACGCTCTTGAAGTTCTGACACTCCATCCCATCTCTCTTGTCAGGGCCCCAGAGCTAAGCCAGACCCTGCTGGAGTCAGCCCACCCCACTGGCCTTAGTTTTACACATATGATCTCTCAGTGACTTTCCCTAAGCCCAGGTTATCTTTAACCTCCAATCTCCCTCATACAACTTGCTGGCATGTCTGGGGGTCACTGATGATGGCCTCTGTCTGAGTGGGCACACTAGGTGGTCTGAGAGAGGACATGTCGATAGGGACTATCTACCTGGTGAATTACCAGCCTCTCTCATTCACAGTGAACTCAAAGAGTCCGCTCTTAGGACCATGTCCCATGCCTCCCTTCCCCCAGCTGACAACCCCTTCTGCCTCTGGCATGCCCTCACTCCCTCTGACTCCTTCCCGCCCCTGTCCCACCACCTGTGCACACTGGTCGGGGGTTGTTCCACGCGGGCTTCCCATCAGGCCCCAGAACGCAGCTGAGGGTAGAGGCGCCCTCAACCTCATAGCCCCCGTGGCAGTAATAGGTGATGGAGGAGCCCAGCTTCAGGTCGGACCCCACTCGCGTGCCGTTCTTGATGGAACCAGGGTCAAAACACGACTCCCGTGGGTTTTCTGGAAAAAAGAAACACACACACACACACACACACACACACACACACACACACACACACAAACTCATTAGTGGCCTAATTCCATGGCGCAACAGCCAAGAGGAGACCCTGACTCTAATTAGCCACAGGGCATATGGGGATTTGGGATTTCTGGTTCTTTTCCCTTCAGGTCTGAAAACGTCTCTAAATCTGGGGCTGGAGATCATCTTGGAGAATGAAATTTTCCCTCTCCTCCTCCACATTCTTGCCCTGATCCACAAAGGAGTGAGTTGCAGCTAAACCTTAGGGGCCCTCTGTCACTCCTTGACCCACTCTCTCCAGGGGAGACTGACTGCTGTCCTATCCATACCTTGCAGATACTTCTGATTGCATGGGCACCAGTCCTTAGATTTAGGAAGGCAGTAGGAAACCCTACTTTATTTATTTATTTATTTATTTATTTATTTATTTATTTGTTTATTTAAATTCCAAGTAAAGAATTTTTATCATAAGGGAAACCCTACTTTAACCTCCGGACTTATCTAGGGTTGAACAGTTTTCCAGTTTTTGCATCAGGGTATTGGGTGCTTGCTAGTTTATTAAAACAGTAGTATTTTTTTCTACCTGATTTTTGTGGCATATATGTCTCTCCTATTAGGCATCCATGATGCACCTAACAGGCATCTACTCTGTCCCTCTATGAGAGTGAACTTGGTGCTGCCTGAGCGATTGAGAGCACGACTCGGGAACCCCCATCTCTGGAAAAGGGCACTGTGCAGCCTCCCTCACCATCAGCTGGGAATCTTGAGCAGCTCTTGGGAGCCAACTGTTCACTTGCACTTGCACTGCTTTTCCTCATCCTCCTTGGTCAAAGACCGCTGGTGGTCAAGAGGCCCGTCATCATGGCTGGGCAGTGTCAGGGAAATGCCACTGAGTATCAGGATTCCATTAGACTCCTGGAGGCTATGCTACAGGGAGGTCTAGGGATGGGGCTCACAAAAAGGTGCTGACAGCTCTCGCAGGTGGACTCACAAGTTCAGAAGTTCAAATAACAGATTTAAGGAGGAAAGAACCAGAACAGAAGGGCTCAGAGTTCAGGGATGAATAGCTGAGGAATTTTGCTGAGGCTGTCCTTGTCACCTGTCTTTTAGGCTGCCAATATGAAGCAGCCACTGCTCGAGGGGATGCTCAGCTGCCAGTCAGCCCACTGACTGATGGGATGGAGCTCTGAGCATCCACATCCTGCCAAGTCCAGCCACTCTTGCATTTGAGCCCTATGATGGCCCTGCTCTTTGTCTTTGCCTATGGCTAAGGGGGCAGCAGTCCTGGATATGCTACTACATTTAAACTCAAGTGGGACCCAGAAAATGGTCCCTTATCTAGCAGAGGACACCTCAGTGGTTTCCTCATGGGTCCTATGGTGTGTCACCTTCACCCCTCAATCAAACCTGTCCTTTCCCTAAGCTCACTGGCTCTGGCCAGAATAGAACTGGCCATTAGGTAACCCATCTGAGAATCACAGAGTTATAGGGAACTGTCACCATGTCTTATATTTCATCTGTCCTTTTTACAAATTAAAGTCGGTCAAACCTAATTTGAAGCTCAGAGAAATTCATAAGCTCAGGGAAGCTCATAAGGGGCAGAACTAGCTGGGGCCCCCCAGTATCCACTTCTCCCCTTCATCCTTAAATAATAGAAACCAGATTTTATCCAGACTACCAAGGCACCAGCTAAAATCTACATCTTCTAGCTTTCCAAGCAGCTACATCTGGCCAAAGAGATGTAAACACAGTCAAGTCAGACAGTCTCCTGTCTCACTCAGAGTAAAAGCCCAAATCCTTATGGGTCTAAAAGTCCTGGGTCTTCTGTCCCCAATCCCCACCGCTCTATGATCTCAACTCCTATCATCCCTTTGCTAACTTTGTTCCAACCACATTGGCTGCTGTTCACGGAATGTTTCTTCAACTGCATGGCTCTCTCTCTCTCAGCTCCTTCAGGATTTAACAGTGTCACCTTCTTAGAGACACCTCCTTGACTAGCTATTTAAATTTTTGATATTCTTCTCCCCAGCACTCCTGGTCACCTTTCTCTGCTTTGTTTCTCTGCACTGGCACCAATACTATCTCATGCACTAAATATTCATCCATTTTTTCCTATCTCTCTCAACTAGAGTGCAGGTTCATGAGGAAGTTATCCAGTTTTATTTACTGCTCTAGTCCAGTGCCTGGCAAGTGGATAAATGTGGGACTTCTAGAAAGCCTGCTTAAGAACAAGTGACTCAGCTGAGAGAATGCTCATTAGTCCTTCTTTTTTTTCCTTCTTTCCTCTTCCCCATAGTCTGAACTTAGAGATGATGACTAGAGTTCCAGTCTCCATCTTGGATCCTGAGATAACCATGAGGATGGTAACCATGTCCTAGCATGGTAGAGCAGAAAGGCAAGAGGAGCCAGGGTTGGGGAAGGGGTCACCTCATCATCCCTGGATGACAATCTCTAGATTTCTTTTACAGGAAGGAGAATAAACTTCTACCTCACATAAGAAGCTGTGCTTTTGGGTAATAGCTGGGCATGTCTGTCCCAGAACTTTACACTGTCAGAGAGTCCTTTCTTCTCTTCTCCATAATCGCAAAAACTCCTACACTTTTCTTTTTTCTTTTTTTAATGTTTATTTATTTTCGAGAGAGGGAGAGACAGAGTGTAAGTGGGGGAGGGGCAGAGAGCCAGGGAGACACAGAATCTGCGGCAGGCTCCAGGCTCTGAGCTGTCAGCATAGAGCCTGATGTGAGGCTCAAACTCACAAATGGGGAGATCAAGATCAGATGCTTAACTGACTGAGCCACCCAGGCACCCCAAACTCCTACGCTTTTCAACGCCACCTTCTCTTGAGCAAGTTTCCTGTACTTTGCCTTCTCTCTGGCAGAATTCTGTTTTTATTTCCTGAATGATAGCATGTGTGGCATTATCTTGGTAGGTTGGATAAGTATATTTCCTTCCAGTGGATTCTGAATTCCTAAAGGACAGGAACCTTTACCTATTCTCTTCATAACCCTGGCAATTAGCACAGAACTTGGTATTGGAGCTGGTTCTGTTTGGCACACAATGGACGCTTAATAAATGGATGCTGAATTGACTGGCTGAACACCCCAGGGCTTGGAAAATCCACAGTCACATCAATGATCGCAACTACAGACTGTATTTTATAGTTACTCACATGTCAGAGCAAGAAGAGCTCATCATTCTGAGCATTATCACATTAATGAAAATGACAAGGGTAATGATAATGATGATAGCCCCTTACAGAGGAATATCACGTTATAATTTCCAACGTACTTTCCAATCTGTTATCTCATTTGTGCCTCACAATAGCCTCTGCAGCAGGCAGGGCCAGGTGTGCTCCTGTTCAGGTTACAGATGAGAAATGTGGTGATCAGAGAGGCTAAATGAGTTTCCCAAGCCATTCAGCTGGTAAGAAGTGGAATTAAGACCAAAATCAGGTCTTTAGTCAGCCAAACCAGAGCTCAGCTGTGAATGATAAAACTGTAATGACTGAAATATCATTGCGATAATAATAAATAAACACCAAGCCCAAAATGGGAATAGCAAAAGAACCAGCTTCTTTTTGTCCTAATAGATAAGGAACATTTCTAAACACTGTAATAGCAAGACACTGAAAATAGCAATATGCACACGCAACCAGTAAGGAACTGGTTAAAAAGATTGGATTACAGCCATCCACTGAAATACAAGCAGGCTTTAAAAAGAATTGCAAAAGTCTTTGAATACTGATATGGAAAAATGATCAGGATCTATCATTGGACAAAAACCAAAAACAAAGTAAAAACAAACCCATATGACAGATTAGTACATATGGTGTGATCTCTATTCATATAGAACAGGGATCAGCAAACTATAGCCCACAGTCTCACTGCTTGTTTTTGTATAAAGTTTTTAATAAAGTTTTACTGGGACACAACCTCCCCTATTTGTTTCAATACTGTCTATGGCTCTTTCGGCATTACAACAGCAGAGTTGAGCCGATGTAACAGAAACTATGTGGTTTGCTCAGCCTAACTATTTACTGTCTGGTCCTTTATAGAAAAAAAGTTTTCTAACCCTTGTTATAGAATTCACATTATTTTATTTTTCTAAAAAAATATCTGGAATAAGATAACAAACTGTTAACAATGGTGCTTCAGGGGATGGTAGTAACGGTAGGTGTTAAGTGTTTAGAGTACATCTTACGTGCTTCTGTATTGTCTGCATTTCTCCAGCAAACACATTTTACTTTTAAAATAGACAAAAAATGAAGGTATTTCCATTTTGAATTTAAAAAGAAAGAGCCATTCTGACAGGTGTCATCATTGTAGCTTTGATTTGTATTTCCCTGATAAGTGATGTTGAGCATCTTTTCATGTGTCTGTTAGCCTCTGGATGTCTTCTTTGGAAAAGCGTCTGTTCATGTCTTTGATGAGTGGATAAAGAAGATGTGGGTATACAGTTACTTATTTATTTATACAGTGGAATACTACTCGGCAATGAAAAAGAAAGAAATTTTGCCATTTGCAACAACATGGATGGAAACAAGGAGGGTATTGTGCTAAGCGAAATAAGTCAGTTAGAGAAAGACAGATATCATATTATTTCACTCATATGTGGAATTTTAGCAACACAACAGATGAACACAGGGGAAGGGAAGGAAAAATAAGATAAAAACAGAGAGGGAGGAAAACCTTAAGAGACTCTTAAATGCAGAGAACTGACGGAGGGTTGCTAAAGGGGAGATGGGTGAGGGGATGGGTTAAATGGGTGATGGGCATTAAGGCAACCCACTTTTTGGCATGAGCACTGGGTGTCATGTATAACTGATGAATTACTGAGTTCTATTCCTGAAGCCAAGACTACACTGTATGTTAACTAACTTGAGTTTAAATAAAAAATAAATAGAAGATATCGAGGGAAGATGGCGGCGTAGGAGGACGCTGGGCTTACCGCGCGTCCTGCTGATCACTTAGATTCCACCTACACCTGCCTAAATAACCCAGAAAACCACCAGAGGATTAGCAGAACGGAGTCGCCGGAGCCAAGCGCAGACGAGAGGCCCATGGAAGAGGGTAGGAAGGGCGGCGAGGCGGTGCGCGCTCCACGGACTGGCGGGAGGGAGCCGGGGCGGAGGGGCGGCTCGCCGGCCAAGCAGAGCCCCCGAGTCTGGCTTGCAAAAAGCGGAGGGGCCTGACGGACTGTGTTCCGACAGCAAGCGCGACTTAGCGGCTGGGAGGTCATAAGTTAACAGCTCTGCTCAGAAAGCGGGAAGGCTGGAGGACAAAGGGAAGGAGAGCTGCTGAACCCCCTGACGACAGAGCTCAGTTTGGTGGGGAACAAAGGCGCTCGCCAGAGCCATCTCCCCCGCCCATCCCCCAGCCAAAATCCCAAAGAGAACCAGTTCCTGCCAGGGAACTTGCTCGCTCCGTGCAAACACCCAACTCTGCGCTTCTGCGGAGCCAAACCTCCGGCAGCGGATCTGACTCCCTCCTGCTGCCACAGGCCCCTCCTGAAGTGGATCACCTAAGGAGAAGCAAGCTAAGCCTGCCCCTCCTGCCCCCGTGCACCTTGCCTACCCACCCCAGCTAAGACGCCAGATCCCCAGCATCACAAGCCTGGCAGTGTGCAAGTAGCCCAGACAGGCCACCCCACCCCACAGTGAATCCCGCCCCTAGGAGAGGGGAAGAGAAGGCACACACCAGTCTGACTGTGGACACAGCGGTGGGCTGGGGGCAGACATCAGGTCTGACTGCGGCTCCGCCCACCAACTCCAGTTATACACCACAGCACAGGGGAAGTGCCCTGCAGGTCCTCACCACGCCAGGGACTATCCAAAATGACCAAGCGGAAGAATTCCCCTCAGAAGAATCTCCAGGAAATAACAACAGCTAATGAGCTGATCAAAAAGGATTTAAATAATATAACAGAAAGTGAATTTAGAATAATAGTCATACAATTAATCGCTGGGCTTGAAAACAGTATAGCTGACAGCAGAGAATCTCTTGCTACAGAGATCAAGGGACTAAGGAACAGTCACGAGGAGCTGAAAAACGCTTTAAACGAAATGCATAACAAAATGGAAACCACCACGGCTCGGATTGAAGAGGCAGAGGAGAGAATAGGTGAACTAGAAGATAAAGTTATGGAAAAAGAGGAAGGTGAGAAAAAGAGAGATAAAAAAATCCAGGAGTATGAGGGGAAAATTAGAGAACTAAGTGATACACTAAAAAGAAATAATATACGCATAATTGGTATCCCAGAGGAGGAAGAGAGAGGGAAAGGTGCTGAAGGGGTACTTGAAGAAATAATAGCTGAGAACTTCCCTGAAGTGGGGAAGGAAAAAGGCATTGAAATCCAAGAGGCACAGAGAACTCCCTTCAGACGTAACTTGAATCGATCTTCTGCACGACATATCATAGTGAAACTGGCAAAATACAAGGATAAAGAGAAAATTCTGAAAGCAGCAAGAGGTAAACGTGCCCTCACATATAAAGGGAGACCTATAAGACTCGTGACTGATCTCTCTTTTGAAACTTGGCAGGCCAGAAAGAATTGGCACGAGATTTTCAGTGTGCTAGACAGAAAAAATATGCAGCCGAGAATCCTTTATCCAGCAAGTCTGTCATTTAGAATAGAAGGAGAGATAAAGGTCTTCCCAAACAAACAAAAACTGAAGGAATTTGTCACCACTAAACCGGCCCTACAAGAGATCCTAAGGGGGACCCTGTGAGACAAAGTACCAGAGACATCACTACAAGCATAAAACATACAGACATCACAATGACTCTAAACCCATATCTTTCTATAATAACACTGAATGTAAATGGATTAAATGTGCCAACCAAAAGACATAGGGTATCAGAATGGATAAAAAAACAAGACCCATCTATTTGCTGTCTACAAGAGACTCATTTTAGACCTGAGGACACCTTTAGATTGAGAGTGAGGGGATGGAGAACTATTTATCATGCTACTGGAAGCCAAAAGAAAGCTGGAGTAGCCATACTTATATCAGACAAACTAGATTTTAAATTAAAGGCTGTAACAAGAGATGAAGAAGGACATTATATAATAGTGACAGGGTCTATCCATCAGGAAGAGCTAACAATTATAAATGTCTATGCGCCAAATACCGGAGCGCCCAAATATATAAAACAATTACTCATAAACATAAGCAACCTTATTGAGAAGAATGTGGTAATTGCAGGGGACTTTAACACCCCACTTACAGAAATGGATAGATCATCTAGACACACGGTCAATAAAGAAACAAGGGCCCTGAATGAGACATTGGATCAGATGGACTTGACAGATATATTTAGAACTCTGCATCCCAAAGCAACAGAATATACTTTCTTCTCGAGTGCACATGGAACATTCTCCAAGATAGATCATATACTGGGTCACAAAACAGCCCTTCATAAGTTTACAAGAATTGAAATCATACCATGCATACTTTCAGACCATAATGCTATGAAGCTTGAAATCAACCACAGAAAAAAGTCTGGAAAACCTCCAAAAGCATGGAGGTTAAAGAACACCCTACTAACGAATGAGTGGGTCAACCAGGCAATTCGAGAAGAAATTAAAAAATATATGGAAACAAATGAAAATGAAAATACAACAATCCAAACGCTTTGGGACGCAGCGAAGGCAGTCCTGAGAGGAAAATACATTGCAATCCAGGCCTATCTCAAAAAACAAGAAAAATCCCAAATACAAAATCTAACAGCACACCTAAAGGAAATAGAAGCAGAACAGCAAAGGCAGCCTAAACCCAGCAGAAGAAGAGAAATAATAAAGATCAGAGCAGAAATAAACAATATAGAATCTAAAAAAACTGTAGAGCAGATCAACGAAACCAAGAGTTGGTTTTTTGAAAAAATAAACAAAATTGACAAACCTCTAGCCAGGATTCTCAAAAAGAAACGGGAGATGACCCAAATAGATAAAATCATGAATGAAAATGGAATTATTACAACCAATCCCTCAGAGATACAAACAATTATCAGGGAATACTATGAAAAATTATATGCCAACAAATTGGACAACCTGGAAGAAATGGACAAATTCCTGAACACCCACACTCTTCCAAAACTCAATCAGGAGGAAATAGAAAGCTTGAACAGACCCATAACCAGCGAAGAAATTGAATCGGTTACCAAAAATCTCCCAACAAATAAGAGTCCAGGACCAGATGGCTTCCCAGGGGAGTTCTACCAGACGTTTAAAGCAGAGATAATACCTATCCTTCTCAAGCTATTCCAAGAAATAGAAAGGGAAGGAAAACTTCCAGACTCATTCTATGAAGCCAGTATTACTTTGATTCCTAAACCAGACAGAGACCCAGTAAAAAAAGAGAACTACAGGCCAATATCCCTGATGACTATGGATGCCAAAATTCTCAATAAGATACTAGCAAATCGAATTCAACGGCATATAAAAAGAATTATTCACCATGATCAAGTGGGATTCATTCCTGGGATGCAGGGCTGGTTCAACATTCGCAAATCAATCAACGTGATACATCACATTAACAAAAAAAAAGAGAAAAACCATATGATCCTGTCAATCGATGCAGAAAAGGCCTTTGACAAAATCCAGCACCCTTTCTTAATAAAAACCCTTGAGAAAGTCGGGATAGAAGGAACATACTTAAAGATCATAAAAGCCATTTATGAAAAGCCCACAGCTAACATCATCCTCAACGGGGAAAAACTGAGAGCTTTTTCCCTGAGATCAGGAACACGACAGGGATGCCCACTCTCACCGCTGTTGTTTAACATAGTGTTGGAAGTTCTAGCATCAGCAATCAGACAACAAAAGGTAATCAAAGGCATCAAAATTGGCAAAGATGAAGTCAAGCTTTCGCTTTTTGCAGATGACATGATATTATACATGGAAAATCCGATAGACTCCACCAAAAGTCTGCTAGAACTGATACATGAATTCAGCAAAGTTGCAGGATACAAAATCAATGTACAGAAATCAGTTGCATTCTTATACACTAACAATGAAGCAACAGAAAGACAAATAAAGAAACTGATCCCATTCACAATTGCACCAAGAAGCATAAAATACCTAGGAATAAATCTAACCAAAGATGTAAAGGATCTGTATGCTGAAAACTATAGAAAGCTTATGAAGGTAATTGAAGAAGATTTAAAGAAATGGAAAGACATTCCCTGCTCATGGATTGGAAGAATAAATATTGTCAAAATGTCAATACTACCCAAAGCTATCTACACATTCAATGCAATCCCAATCGAAATTGCATCAGCATTCTTCTCAAAACTAGAACAAGCAATCCTAAAATTCATATGGAACCACAAAAGGCCCCGAGTAGCCAAAGTAATTTTGAAGAAGAAGACCAAAGCAGGAGGCATCACAATCCCAGACTTTAGCCTCTACTACAAAGCTGTCATCATCAAGACAGCATGGTATTGGCACAAAAACAGACACATAGACCAATGGAATAGAATAGAAACCCCAGAACTAGACCCACAAACGTATGGCCAACTAATCTTTGACAAAGCAGGAAAGAACATCCGATGGAAAAAAGACAGTCTCTTTAACAAATGGTGCTGGGAGAACTGGACAGCAACATGCAGAAGGTTGAAACTAGACCACTTTATCACACCATTCACAAAAATAAACTCAAAATGGATAAAGGACCTGAATGTGAGACAGGAAACCATCAAAACCTTAGAGGAGAGGGGCGCCTGGGTGGCGCAGTTGGTTAAGCGTCCGACTTCAGCCAGGTCACGATCTCGCGGTCCGTGAGTTCGAGCCCCACGTCGGGCTCTGGACTGATAGCTCAGAGCCTGGAGCCTGTTTCCGATTCTGTGTCTCCCTCTCTCTCTGCCCCTCCCCCGTTCATGCTATGTCTCTCTCTGTCCCAAAAATAAATAAATGTTGAAAAAAAATATTCTTTAAAAAAAAACCTTAGAGGAGAAAGCAGGAAAAGACCTCTCTGACCTCAGCCGTAGCAATCTCTTACTCGACACATCCCCAAAGGCAAGGGAATTAAAAGCAAAAATGAACTACTGGGACCTTATGAAGATAAAAAGCTTCTGCACAGCAAAGGAAACAACCAACAAAACTAAAAGGCAACCAACAGAATGGGAAAAGATATTTGCAAATGACATATCGGACAAAGGGCTAGTATCCAAAATCTATAAAGAGCTCACCAAACTCCACACCCGAAAAGCAAATAACCCAGTGAAGAAATGGGCAGAAAACATGAATAGACACTTCTCTAAAGAAGACATCCGGATGGCCAACAGGCACATGAAAAGATGTTCAGCGTCGCTCCTTATCAGGGAAATACAAATCAAAACCACACTCAGGTATCACCTCACGCCAGTCAGAGTGGCCAAAATGAACCAATCAGGAGACTATAGATGCTGGAGAGGATGTGGAGAAACGGGAACCCTCTTGCACTGTTGGTGGGAATGCAAATTGGTGCAGCCACTCTGGAAAGCAGTGTGGAGGTTCCTCAGAAAATTAAAAATAGACCTACCCTATGACCGAGCAATAGCACTGCTAGGAATTTATCCAAAGGACACAGGAGTACTGATGCATGGGGGCACTTGTACCCCAATGTTCATAGCAGCACTCTCAACAATAGCCAAATTATGGAAAGAGCCTAAATGTCCATCAGTTGATGAATGGATAAAGAAATTGTGGTTTGTATACACAATGGAATACTACGTGGCAATGAGAAAAAATGAAATATGGCCTTTTGTAGCAACGTGGATGGAACTGGAGAGTGTGATGCTAAGTGAAATAAGCCATACAGAGAAAGACAGATACCATATGGTTTCACTCTTATGTGGATCCTGAGAAACTTAACAGGAACCCATGGGGGAGGGGAAGGAAAAAAAAAAAAAGAGGTTAGAGTGGGAGAGAGCCAAAGCATAAGAGACTGTTGAGAACTGAGAGCAAACTGAGGGTTGATGGGGGGTGGGAGGGAGGAGAGGGTGGGTGATGGGTATTGAGGAGGGCACCTTTTGGGATGAGCACTGGGTGTTGTATGGAAACCAATTTGACAATAAATTTCATATATAAATAAAAAAAATAAAATTTATTAAGACTTAAAAATAAATAAATAAATAAATAAATAAATAAAAAATAAATAAAATAAATAAAAAGAAAGACCCATGGCAGTGGTGGTTCCTGGTAGTGGTGGTAGTGGGAGCAGTGTGGAAACCTGGTTGCAACTCCTTGGCCCGTAGTGTTCCAGCCAAGGGCTTAAAAGAGAAAACACGTGCTTTTTAGTACCTTCTGGTAGAAGCTGACCTTGGTCTTTCCTGAGTTATTTCAGGTTCTCCAACACAGGCTTCAAACTCTTCTTCTGAACTTCTTCAAACTCCCTCTGTCTGAAACACTCCCCCGACCCTGTTCTTGCACAGTGGGCTTCTTCTCAACCTTGAGGTCTGTTTAAATGATGCCTGCTGGGCAAAGCCTTCACCTTCACCAACTGCCATTCTGAGGCAGACTCCCCATTTCTCTTTCTCAGCAGCTTGCTCTTTCCTAACTTCCACTTCTTACTCCTCGTTGATCTATGTATTTGTTGTCTGTTTCCCTCACTCACCTTTATGTTATCTTAGGGACCATGACCACTGTGCCCACTGCCATAGCCTCCATATTTAGCACAAGGTGCGGCATGAGGTGAGAGCTCAGTAAGCATTTTTTGAGTGAGTGAATGGCTTCCACACTCATGCACGAACATGCTAGCCTGTCCCTGCTCAGAAGGGAGCCACCACACCTGCTGGAAAATGAGAGTAAAGCTCCGCCTCCCCTCCCCCTGACCCACCACCACCATTTTCCAATGTTTTTGGCTTAGGGAAAGACAGTAAGTCTCTCTGGGACTCATTTTTAGTAATTGTATCAAAAAAACAAGATCCTCCTTATTTTCCCCTGTTTCCTTCTAGCAAAGGGTAAAGCTACCCAGGTAGCTGAATTCAGATGAGAATGCCTTAGAGCAGTCTTATAAAAATCCACAAATGACATGATTGCATTCAGAATCATCTAGAAGACCTGCCTAGAATGACACAGACATCACAACCACCTTCCAGCAGCAACTGAAGAGAGACACCTACAAACTCTCCCATCACTGCCTTATAATTAGGTGAGTCTCCAAGATCTCATTGGTAGCATAAATGTCTACCTGTCTGGTTGTCACTGGCACGTGAAGTCCACGGAGGCAGGAACTTTGTTTTGTTCTCAGCCCCTATAACAGGGTCTGGCATATAGAAGGTAATGAATAAATATCTATTGTGTGAACAGAAGAGTAAAAATGCATGATCTGCCTTTGCCCCTTATGAAGAAGTCTAATTCCATGCCATTGGTCAATGGATGCTTGCCTTAAGCCTGGTCAGTCTTCAAGTCCTTTGGGATTTGGAACTGGGACACAAACTGGGAAATAATTCAGAATCAAGACTGAGGCGGACATACTTGCCCTAGCGGAGGCAATGACCATTGATCTGCAAAAAGAGGATGAAGCAGGGAGGAGACCAAGTGGTCCTGGAGACAGGAGCCAATCTCAACCTTTGACTCTCCCTTCCTGATCTCAATCCCTTGGAAGTTTATGAAAAATATATTCCCTTTCTGTGTTATGTTGGAGGGGGTTTTTGTGATGTGTACTGTTAAAATACAGAACACTTTTTGGCTTAAATTATATTGGCCATTACTTTTCTTATAATAAAGTTTCCTTTCTGTCTCAAGTTGGTTTTGAATGAGTTTTAGGTCTTTGCATTTTTTCCCTCCCCCCCCCCCCCTTTTTTTGCTGAATTTGGTCTGAGTGGGTTTCTCAATTTGAAACTCAAGGATCCCGGACTCAGATGCGACCACACTATTTCTGCTTCCCACTTGGGAAGTTGGCAGGATGTGGGGCAAGGCCCCTGGTCTGTGTGCCTCTGGTCAGAGGAGGGGTTGACCTCAAAGAGTGGTTGCCACTGGGCTAAGCTCAGCTAAGTCCAGCAACATCTCTCTATGTGGCTCCTCTCACCTCCCAATCCAGGACCCTGAAGCCACAGCCCCCAGGAGGATCCAGATACTCAGCATTAGAGGAGCCCTAAATCATCTCATCATCCTGGGTACAGTGTGGTACTGGGTAGAAATCCCCATATTCATGGCATCCTGGCTGTGGTCACCTTTACCCCATCTGCTCCACTGAAGCCACAGGCTAGAGCCATACTTCCAGGTCTGGTTTCCCAATGAAGCCCCTTCCACTTCAGCTGGGGAGGGGGGGAGGCGGTACTCTCTGAAAGACAGCATTCTGCCTCTGGAAACAAGATGGCATATAGATGGATGAGGCCAATTCTTCTCTTCCTAAGGATTCAGACCTGCCTCAGTGTGCAAGTCCTTCGTGGGCTACGTCTCAGTCTATGGTGTTCTATGGACTTGCAGAACACAGCGTCTAAATTCTTTGCCATGGACAGGAGACATATATAGGATACACATACATACACGTCACCAATATTCATGTTATAAATATTTCACGCTCATACGTATATGTATGCAGAACACCATCTCCCACTTTATAGCTTCAGTAAACAGAAAAGGTACTGACTGCATTCTACTGAAAAGAAAATGAAACAGGAAAGAAAATGTACTGACTGCATCATACTGGGCTAGCCCCATGAGGAAGGCTCCAAACCCTTCTCTTTTCCAAACAAGAGCAGAACAAATGAAATACCCATTACACAGGAAAGAAGGCAATCGGATAGAGAAGGTGGATCAAAGTATGTGCCTACTACCTACTGGCATTGGGCCCTGTGCTAGGTGCTGTTCCTGTCCACTACCCTCACACCACCTCTCTCATGTAGTGTACTCTCCCTCCTTGATGGGTGAGGGAGGGATGCTCAGGGAAGGTAAGCGACTTGCTTAAGGCCATACTGTTAGTAAGTGATGGAGGCCACCCCATAAAGATATTGAACATGGGGGGATATCATCGAGGCCATGGGATCTGGTAGCAGAGTAGATCCATTCCAGGAATCCAGAGATCTTGGGATGTGGAGGAGACCAGGTGGCAAGGCAAGGGTCCCATGAAATGGGATGCCTGACCAGCGGCTGAGGCCATAGGAGAGAAGGGACTAATATTAGGGAGTGTGCCACCCGAGAAGGAGGGAAAGCTGCCTCAGGCCTCACCAGGTACCTCCTGCACCAAACACGCGCATTTATCTTGGTGTTTGAACCACAGATGCTAACAAGGCAGCGGAGGGTTCATGGGTGGGCATCACCTCTCCCCTCGTCCCAGTGATTGGCCTCTTAGCTGCTTGGCTGGCTGAGATGGCAGCCTGGAAGGCCTTATTCCTTGGGGCTGTGTTTCAGAGCTGGGGTCCCCTGTAGATGTGGTCTTGGGCCAACAGCTGAAAGTGGAAGGGGCTTCATTGGGAAAGAGGCCCTGAAAGCGTGGCTCTAGGCCGTGGCTTCAGTGGAGGGGATGGGGGGAGAGATGCCTGCAGCCAGGAGACCGTGATTTCTACCCAGTAGCTTACTGTTTCCACAGATGATGATCATCTCATCATGGGGTGACATGTGGGGTGACATTTTGGAATCTCCATCAGGGAGAAGACACCAGGTAGGACAGGTTGGAGGTGGCTCAGGTGGTTGCTAATGCTCGTCTAGGGTTAAAAGACATCATTTGCGGTGGCTCCAAGTGCCACATTTGTGTGACTTTTTCTGGTCATGCTCAGCCACTTGCATGTGGGTGCGATGAAGGATGCCATTTTGCAAGGCTGCAACAGAAGGGCCAGGGGGGCAGGGGACTTGAGGGTACTTCTGTTCTTTCTGTAAGTGTGATGCAAGAGGTGAACAATAAGAAAAGCGAAGATGACAATACAGCAGCGGGGGTGGCGGAGTGACAGGTCCCAGTCTGAGTCTAAGTTGTGCTGCTGTTGGAATTCCACACTATGTGACTGTGTTTGTTCTGATGTAGGAGGATTCGGGAATGGGAGGTTTATTGAATGGCAGGCGTCTGCAGGAAGAGAGGTCAGCAAAATATCCATCATCTCGGCCAGCCCCACGGGAAGGGAAGACCACAGCAAAACATTCTCTACTTTCTGCACGAAGTATCTTCTAGAACCGTACCTGACAAATAGCAGACAAGCGATAGTTTTGGGGATTTTGATGTGTTGATGGATGTGAAGTACTTAGGACCACACTGGCGGTTGGTAGTTGCTAAGTTAGCTATTGTTATGATTGGTGTAATTTGTGAGCGCATGTGAGCTATTCCCAGCAGTTGCCAGAAATATGTAATTAAGGAACACTTTCAAAGGTTGCTGAGGTCCTACACTATGCAAGTGGGGGACATGAGCCAGAAACTTTTTAAATTTTAACTGGTATTATGACCCCATTTGTCCACACAGGCTGATGAGGCCTGGGTGAACTTGGCTGAGAGCAACAATAACAAAATCCATCATCTCTAGAGTATCTGTAGAGTGTTCAGTACCTACTGGGCATTGTACTCATGCATATAATATGGATGTATAAAATATCTTTTAATTTTAACCTTCTGCAATGTAATTATTATTACCACCACTTTATAGATGGAGGAATGGCTTCCAAGAGATAATAGCCTGCCAAGCTCACCAATCAAACAAGAAGTGGATCTAGGATTTGGATAAAGGCGTCTGGGACGATTAGGGAAGAAAAGGTCATGAAGACAATAACAGGATAGAAGAACGTGGAGTGGCCCAGAGCCTGGAGCCACTCTTACTATGGCTGCTGCTTAGACATTATAGGGTGCCTGAGACGTGCCAGGCACCGGGCCAGGGGCTTTGCTGCACAGAATCACTGATCTTCACAGCATTTCTGTGAGGCAGGGATTAGGCCACCCTTGTTTTATGATGAAGGAATGGAGGTTTTTCAAGAGGTTACATAACTCGCCCAAGGCCACACAACTGCTAACTAGCAAACATGAGCCCAGAACCCAGTTCATCTGACAGTCTAGGCTCTTGACCAGGAAGGGAGCGAGGCCTGCTTTTTTTTTTTTTTAATTTTAATTTTTTTTAATGTTTTATTTTTTGAGAGCGAGAGACAGAGTGCGAGTGGGGGAGGGGCAGAGAGAGATGGAGTCACAGAATTTGAAGCAGGCTCCAGGCTCTGAGCTGTCAGCACAGAGCCCGATGCGGGGCTCGAACCCATGAACTGTGAGATCGTGACCTGAGCCGAAGTCTGACACTCAACCGACGAGCCACCCAGGTGCCCCTGCTTTTTGGTTAAGTAGATGCTTTTTGGAACACAGCCATGCCCGTTCCTTTATGTTTGGTCTTAGGCTACCCCAGCGGCAGCGCTGAGTAGTTGTGACAGAGACCATATGCCTCACAAGCCTAAAATATTGACTATCTGGTCCTTTAAGAAAACATGTGCTGACCCCTGCTTTGACCTCTATCCTGTTCAGCTTGCCTTAATTCAAAATACAATGGCAGCAAAAGAATGGGACAGCTGGAGGGGTGAGGGTCGGAATCGGGAAGTATCAGAAAGGGTCTAGGCTACGACAGGGTGCCAGAGTATAGCCAAGAAGCTGGATGAGCCATCCATGTGGGCACTGAAGTTCCCGGGATGGTGGGAGACTTTGAGGAAGAGAGGAAGACTGAGCTTCACATCAGAGCCTCTGTGAGCTGTTAGGTCTGGACAGAGGTTATAAAAGAAGAGCAAGGAACGACCCTCACAGAAAAAGGACAGAAGAAGAGCAGAGATGTGGAGATAGAAATGAAGTGCGAGAAGAATGCCAGCCCCCCACTTTCTCCAAGGCCTGGGGCACATAGGTGGGAAAGGCTAAACCACCCTCAGGGCCGCAGGGAAGGCAGGGGCTCTCTGCAGGTTCAGTGGCGCCAGGGCCGGTGGAGGCTGCTGGTGACCCAGCCCAGGGCCCTCCTCACTACCCCTCCCCTCTGCCAGGTCTCACTGGCCCTGCCCTCACTACTCTCTGCCACCAGGGCCCTACCTGTGTAGTCGATGACGAAGCCAGCACTGCTCACGGACGCGTCACTGCGGAAGGCGAGGAAGAGGCTGTTGCTGCTGCTCTCAATGCGGGCCGGAAGCTGGGAGCCATAGAAGCTTCCTATGAGAGGGCTGAGGGAGTCCCGTCCATCGTAGATATGGAGGAAGTCATAGCCTGGCTCCAAGTTAAAGCTGGGGAACAAAAACATCCCACCCCCACCCCACTAAGGTCAAAAAAGGCTCATACTGTGCCTTAGGCTCTCAACCAAAGGATGGGGCCTCCCAGACAGTGAGCCCTTCACCCCACCGGCACCCAACTCCTGACACTTCCTGGCTAGGGGGAAAATGGTAAAGCCCCCTGATGGCCTCCCAGTCAGGCGAGGAGATGGAGAAGTCAGGCGTGGGGGCAGAGGAGACAGGTCCCAGAGCTGGTGTCTGGAAACCTGGAGCTGAAAATCTAGCAGCCTCTTTCTGCACAAATATTTTTAATTGGAATACACTTGACATACAATATTGTGTAAATTTAAGGAGTGTAACATGTCCACTGGCTACATTTATATGATGTAATATGATTGCCAAAGTAGTGACAATTAGTCCCTTCATCACGTCACATAGTTATCACTTCTTTCTAGTGGCTGGAATAATTAAGATCTAGTTTCTCAGCAAGTTTGATGATTGTAATACAATATTGTTGTCTGTATTCACTATGCTGTGCGCACAAGGGAAAATGAGTTACCAATTCTACATACCGAGTGGTCAGCTAGAGCAGTCCACTTATTTGCCTCTGATGTTCTCTGTAATGTGCTATCTGCACCTGCTTTTCCCAGGCAGGAAGGGGTCCGTTCTCATGAAGAGCTCGGCTTTGTCCCATTATCCCCAAGCCAGTTCTCAGCTCTCCTTGGGATTTGCAACCATCCCACTCTGGCACCCACAAGCATGCCTCTTTCTTGGCTATTTTGACTCTCGCATGGGAAAAAATCCATTTGAAAAAACTGTCTTAGTTTGGCAAATTGAATATTAGAGTTCTTCAGTGTCATTGATCCCACCGGATTGGCCAGAGTGAAAATGATGGGAAATACCAAGACTGGAGAGAACGTGGAGCCACTGGCGCTCTCGGGCCCTGCGGGCAGGAGGTAAATTTGCTTAGCCGCTTGGGAAAACTGTTTCACAACACCTACTAGATCTGAACATATGCCTGCCCTGTGATGCAGTCAGTCCAGTCTCAGGTACGTATGCAAGATGTAAGTCTTAGGTACAAAGCAATGGACACTAATCAGGTGTGCAAAGATGAAAATGACAGAATGTGAGTTGGGAACAGATTTCTGATGCAAACTTGTTTAGAGCTGAGCCACGGGCTGCGATACTCAGATATTCCTTTTGGCCCAGCTAAGAATGAAATAGCAGTTCTACTCTTTAGCTAAGACATGTGGCAGAGAGAGGGGACCGTGACATCTCTAGGACAAAGTGGGTTGGGCTGGCAGGGGGATGGGATGGGGATCCGAAAGTTACAGGGGGGTGGAGCCAGATGTGTATCAGCCTCCTTCCTCCATGGCACCTCGCACTGGGGTCAGCGGCAGGGTCACACCACCACTTCTAGGTGGTATGGTCTTCTTGCTCCCATAATTCAGCTTCCAGCCAATGTGCTTTTTCCCAAGTCACCAGAGGAGTGGTTTGAAGAGAGACAGTCTTGGTCACAGATGATCTCTCTGCCACTTCCTAACTGCCTTCTGTCTGTCCCTGCCTTCCTTCCATCATTGTATTTTAGCTGAGCACTCTCAATGTGCCGGGCACTGTGCAAGGTGCTTGGGACACAGGGATCTATCAGATGACACCCCTCCTTCAAGATGGCGATAGGGCCAAAGGAAGCGATGGATGGGAAGACAACTAAGCAAAGCATGAGGTCTGTACAGGCACATGGGATCACAACACAAAGTTCCTCGGGGAGGAGGAAGTGAAAGCTTTCGTGGAGGCCAAGCTGGAGGAAGTTTTGGGAGATGCAGAGACCCTTAGTAGTTGGACAAGGAGAGAAAAGGAAGTCGCCAAGAAAGGAGAAGCAGGGGTGAAGTCACAAGGGCAAGAAATAGTCTTGAAGCTGTGGGTAGTTCAGTCTGGCTGGAGCTCAGGGGTTAGAATGGGGTTGGGGTTGGGGGGGTTACTGAATGGAGAGGTAGGCAGAGGCCAGATAGATGGGACTGAAAAGTCCAAAGTTTTGTTTTTGTTTTTTTTTTTTTTTTACAGCTTAATGATTTATTTTGAGATAGAGAGAGAGTGGGACCTGAGGAGGGGCAGAGACAGAGAGAATCTCAAGCAGGCTCTGCACCATCAGCACAGAGCCCCATGTGGGGCTCGAACTCATGAACCATGAGATCACGACCTGAGCCGAAATCAAGAGTTGGACGCTTAACAGACTGAGCCACCCAGGTGTCCCTCAACATTCTGATTTTATAGGATGGAAGTACAGCCACTACAGGATTTTAAAATAAAAGACGTATCTGTTTGTGTCTTCGTTTTCAAGTCGAGGTATAACTCACACCCCATGAAATGATCAGCAATTAAGTATACCACCCTATCGGTTTTGACACACGCATGACAAGACCCAGCATGTTTCCAGCGTCCTGGAATGTTCCCCTTCCCAGTCAACCCTCCCTACCCTGAGAAGCCACCACCGAACAGAATTTTACCACCATAGACTTATTTTGCTGATCCTAAAATTTCATGTAAGTGGAATCATACATTATGTCTTTTTTTGTATCTGTTTTCTTTTGCTCAGCATGGTATTTTTGAGATTCAGCCATGTTGCCTGTATCAGTAGTTCATTCCTTTTTACTGCTGAGTAGCACATTATCATATGTTCAAATGGAAAATGAGGTGGCTATTTTAGCATTTTCGCCAGACAAGGTCACTTTGACAGCCGGCTCGAGAAGAGGTTGGCATGGGAGGAAGATGGGGGCAGAGGAACCAGTCAGGAGAGACTACGGTAGTAATTTAGTTGAGAAATAATACGGGTTTCAAGCAAGGCAGTAGCTGGGAGGCCGGAGAAGAGGGGAAAATGTGAGGAGAATTAAGGCCGCACAGGCTCCAAGCCTTGCTCACTAATGGAAGGAGCAGGGCAGGTGCATGATGGCGGCACTCCCTAGGGGTCAGAAGAGAGCTCTTCTGAGCGGAGAAGTCATATGCTTAGTTCTGTACGCACTGCTGCGGGTACCAGACCTCCACCAGTTGGAAATGGGAGGCTGCAGCTCAGAAGACAGTCTGGGCAGTGGTTGCATGGAGTCTCCAGGTTACAAGAGGAGGGTGAAGCCATCGGAGCAGATGGGCTGGTCCAGGAAGGAAGTGCGGATGAGGAGGGGAGAGGCTGGAGATAGGGCCCGGCCAGGGAAGGGGGCCACGAAAAGGAAGCCACAAAGTCACAGAAAGCTGGAGAACCAGAAGGGAGGAACTTCACAGAAACCAAGGAGAAAAAGCAGGGTAAGGATGGAGGGAGCGAGCGAGAAGTGCCATGGGCTAAAATGTGGAAAGTTCCATTTTGTGCGGTGACCAGGAGTTCGCTGGGGTCTTTTATCAGTGGAGTTGCTAGCGGGACCGTGGAGGCCGAACCCAGATTTCAGTGGTTGGAGAGTGAACAGGAGGTCAGGAAGGAGACACAAGCAGAGATGATTCTTTTGAAGAGTTTGCCTCTAGAGGGATGAAGGAGACCGTGCAGGAGCTGGATGGGGGAAAACCCGAGAAAAACTTGAGCCTGTTCCCCTCTAGGGAGCGTGATGGAAGGGGCCAGGTGGCAACAGGAGGGGAAAACACAGGAGAGCAGGGGAGAAAGGATCCAGCGAGGCCCTGCTTTCTGAATCTCAACACCTTCGGAGGTTAAAAAAAAAAAGATAGAATAATAGCTACTTCATCAATTATCATAAGGATTAAATAAGATAGTATGTGTAAAACCACAGAGCACAGCTCAGGGCACACGGGAGACATCCAATAAATGCTAGTTTCCTTCCTTTGGACTCCTTCACCTTCCACGGAATGGAGAACTCTGCCCCTGGCACGCCTATGTGTACTCACCTGGACACCGGGGTCTAAAACCCCTAGTTGCTCTGAACCCCTCATCTCCCACCCGGGGGAAAGGTACATACATGTTAAATACCAGGGCGATGACGTAGTCCGGAGAGACAGTCACTTTCCAGTCACACTCCTTGCCTGGCGGGTAAGGTTCTGGGTAATTTGGTGACAGGATGACTCCTGATGGACCCGACAGGTCTCCCCCGCAGGGAGCTGGGGAGAGAGGAAGACCAGGGTCAGACTTTCCCCTCACCGGGTCACGTTTTCTTGGGCACTGGTAAGGCACAGTGCAGGGGGGTTAAAACCTGGCTCGAGGGGCCAAGGGCAGGGTGGGATGGAATGGGTACAAGGTTGTACCCTGAAGTGACAGAAATGTTTTGGAACTAGCAGAGGTGGTGGTTGCACAACATTGCGAATGCACCAGATGGCACGGAATCATTTATTTTAACATAGCAAATTTTATGTTACATGAATTTCACCGCAGGAAATTATTATTTAGTTTTTAGTGTTTATTTTTGATAGAGAGAGAGACAGAGAGTGAGTGGAGAAGGGGCAGAGAGAGAGGGAGACACAGAATCTGAAGCGGGCTCCAGGCTCTGAGCTGTCAGCACAGAGCCTGACGTGGGGCTTGAACTCATGAACTATGAGATCATGACCTGAGCCGAAGTCGGATGCTTAATCGACTGAGCCACCCAGGTGCCCCTCACCTCAGGAAATTATTAAAAACAAAGACAAAATATCTGGCTCTGCCACTTCCTGGCTATGTGACCTTAGGGAATTTACCTAACCTCTCTGGACCTCAGCATCCTTTCTCTATTGCAGGAAGACATTATATTTCCCTTGGGGATGGTAGTAAAAATTTTGGAGAGGTGGTTAAAGCATTTGGCATACAGTAAGCAGTCAGTATTTGGAGCCCTTATTCATCTCTGAGACATTTGAAACACATGGTCTCCTTCCACCGCCTCACATCCAGTTTTCAGGTGAGCTTTGTGGGTGTTTACCCCACGTTCCATGTCACTCGCTGCCAGGAGGAGCGAAAAACACAGTCACGTTCACCCGCCAAGTGTGGCTGGCCTCCTGGTTGTCAGTGCTTTCGGCATCTGCTTGGGGATGCAGACACCTTCCAATTTTCCGGAAGACCTTGTCTGAGAGAATGTGTGCCCCTCAGTTGTATGGAGATATGACGGAGCTCCATTAGGCCATGGTGGTCCCCACCCCATCTGGCTTGAGATGACAGGCCTTTCAAGCAGGCGGGCAGCAGGAAATTGGCTGGCGATACAAGAAGTTGCTTGCCCAGAGCCCTGTGGGGGCATTTCCCAGATTCTGAATCAGGTTCTTCCCTGAATGGCTGGGTCACTGTGCTGTAGCAGTAGGGTGTGAGAAAGGGGAGGCTGGAAAGTATACGGGGTCACTAACAGGAAATCTGGCCGAGACTGTAAATATGGCCTGGTGTGAGAAAAAAAAACCACAGGGCACAACTGGAGGTTGAAGTACAGCAGGCCAGTAGTGAGCCCACCGGAGCCTGGAAAGCCATTCAAGGAGAGGCCAGAAAATCCAAGATGTGACAGACAGGCAGGAGCCAAGGGTGTATCTAAGACTGAACTTAAGAGCAGCCAATTGCTTGTCACAGAGCTGAGTTTTATTGCCTCATGCTGTACCTTTCACTCAGGGTAAGGCTTAAAGCACTAGATCAATGCCCACAGGGTCTTTCAAAACAACAACAACAACAACAACAACAACAACAACAACAGCAGTAGTCTTCAGGGCCATAAAAGCCCTAACACGGCTGAACGTAAAACCTGAGTGGTCAAGAGTAGTGGGTTTTTTTTTCCCTCCCATGGAAAGTACATCCCAAGTATCAACTTGAATACCAAGAACGCTCAAGTGGGCACCTGTTATATGTCAGACATGACTATAGCATATTAGATACATCATCTCATTTACGTCTCGTAACAGCTCCATGAGCTGTTTAGAAATGAGGAGGCTGGGACTCAGGGGGGTTAAGGACCTTGCCCAGAGTCACTCTGAGACTCGACCTTCATCTGTCTGGCTCCAAAGGATGCCCCTTTCCCATTTTATTCTGCTGGGAAGTGCTGGCCGGGGAGCAGAGCAGAGCTCCTCCCTACAGGCTGGCCAGGGAGCCGAGGAATGCTCCTCTCTATACGCTGGCAGGGGAGCAGAGGAGTGTTCCCCCTTGCAGGCCAGGAGCAGAGGAGTGCTCCTCCCTATAGGCTGGCAGGGGAGCAGCCCCAGCTGCAGGAGCGCCTATGAACAAGGATGGTTCCTCTCATCAGGTCTGCTTTGTGTCTCATTCACTCCTCCCCTGCACTCTCTTAGAGAAGAGGGTTACATGAATGAGATGCACTGGAGGCCTGTGTGATCAGGATAAAATCTTGCACTTAACACAGCAGGACCCACTGCCTGGTCCTGAGAGTGGCCCTACCCATGGCCTAGAGACTGATGCAGGTCATGTGGGCAGTCTGAACTCCCAGGGGACCTTTTAAGGGGGCACAGTGATGCCTCCATTAGAGCAAGGGCCACCAGGCATGAGACTCTTTTGTGGCACAGGGGTTTCCCCCTTAAGTTAGCCACAGGTTGGGGTGAGTCTGGGTGTTTCTGAACCTTCCCATATTGTTCTTCTGCCAACCCCCAAAGTGCTCACAGTTTGTCTGGGTTCTAGGCCTCTGCTATGGCACAGTCGCCCTCCAGATGGTTCCCTGGCATCGGATGATCAGGCACCTGCTTCTCACTCAGGACCCCGATGTGGGCTTCACTGCCCTCTGCCATTTGTGTATCAAGGCCTGGCCAGGCTCCTAGCTGCTTCCTGTTTGCAGCTGATTGAGGAGTATGCCGAGGAAGGAAATGCCTTCCCTTTCCAGTCCCATTGGCAAGCCAGCAGGACAACTGAGCTGTTGCAGACTAAATGAGGCCTTGGCAACATCCTAGCATCGCCTGGTCCTTTTAGCAGGTGACCCACAGGGTTGGGAAGGCAGGCTGGACTAGAAGCTGGGTCTTGCTCCCAATCCAGGGTGCCTGTCCCTCACCCACGGTCATGCCCTGCCCTCTCCCTACTGTGAGTCAGAAACAGAAGGCAGGCTCTGGCCTGCAGACCCAGGCTCGAGCTTACAAACCATGGAAGCCCAGGAGGGAGTGGAAGCATGTGGTTGATCATCCCAGATGGCCAAGGAGTGGGCAGGCTGTACTGTGGGGCGGGAGTTGAGAAAAAGGCCACCGGACTTGCAGTTACACAGTCCTGGGTTCCAATTCTGATTGTCCCGCTTACTAGCTGTGAATTTGGGCAAGCTATCCCTTCTCTGGGCCTCCATTTCCCCACTTATAAAATTGAAAAAAAAAAAAAAAGAAAAGAAAATGACGAGAATGGCTTCTAACATACACTGTGTTCACCATGAACCAGACGTGGTTCTAAGTGCTTTGTAGTATGACCTTACTTAATCTTCAAAACAACGTGATGAGGTAGGTGCTATCATTGTCCCTATTTTACAGGAGAGGAAAATGAGGCACAGGGAGATTAGATAATTTGTCTAAGGCCACACAGCTTGCTGTGGTGAAGCCACCGGACTCGGTGGTTGGAATCCAGAACCTGAGCTCAAAACTTACCACCTGGTGATTCCATTTGCAAGAATGCAGCTAAAATGTCTAGCCCGGTGCCTATCATGGGGATGACGCTCAATAAATACTTGTTTTCCCCCCTTGCTTTTTCCCTATAATGAAGGGATATCAAGGCCAGCCAGACCAGTCATGGCAGACTGCCAAGGGAGCTGGAAATTAGGGGCTTGTCACTGGGATTTCCAGACTGTTTGAGCGAAGAGACAAAGACATTCATTTTGTTGCCTGAGGAACGTTTCCCCAAGCTGAGTACAGAAGAATGGGTAATGAAAGCTAAATTAACCTCTTTGCCCTGCTTGCTGCACATTTATTGCTCTCAACAGCTTAACACAGTGCAGCCCCCCTCCTCCACCTGGGACAGTCTTATCTCAGGACCTGCTTTTCTGTAAGAGAAGCCTAAGGAATCACAGCCCTGTAGAAAGCTAAATTTGGAAGGGGGCTCAGAGGTCATCTGATTCCCTTCTGGGCCTCACCAGAATTCCCCTTCCCAGATGGGATTCTGGCTCAGGGGAGGGAGGGGAGTCGTAAAACTGAAAAGAAGAAAACAGAGAAAGGAGGAAAGGAAAGAAGGAAGGAAGTTAGGAAGGAAGGAAGGAAGGAAAGAGAAAAGCAAGGAGGGAATTAGCATTTCTTGAGATTTGGGTTAGTTATGTCCTCACCCCACAATGCCAAGAGAAGTATATCTACTCTCACTTTACAGAATAGGAAACTGAGGCTCAGAGATGGATTGATTCCCCATGGCCACTGAACTAATCAATGGCACAGCCAGGATCTGAACCCCGATCTGTCTCCTTCAGTACCCCATATTCTTTCCTACATGGCTCCATGTAGCTGAGAATGGAGCTGTTCCTGGAACCCAGGTCTCAACTTCCTGTCTGCTGTATGTTCACCATGCTCCTACCATGTAATCTGGGTCGCTCCCAATTACTTGTGAGAGACGGGATTCAGTGTGTCCCCTTCAGTGCCAAGCCTCAGAGCTTGGCCGGCAAAGGCCAGTCCTTGGATGCCTGGACAGAGCCTCCCCTGGAGCCTCTGTGGAAAGAGGTGCCTGCAGGGCATTGGCCAGGTGGAAGCCGCTGGGCTGTGTCTCAGAAAGTCCCTGGGACCTGTCCCCGGCACAGTAGTCAGTGTGGGAGGTAGGAAATTGAAACGCTTTGCATTCAGACTGATGTGGGTGTGAATCTTGGCTCTGCCATACCCTAGCCCTGTGATTTGGGCAAGATATCCAAATTTGTCTAAGTTTCAGTTTCCTGAACTGTAAAATGAGGGAATGGTGCTCATTCTGGAGAGCTGTAGGGAAAGTCAAATGAGGCTGTGTACGAAAACATCCAGTATGGGGCTGGCACACAGCAAGGGGACTCAGGGACTATCGCTTCTCTTCTAACACCTGTCGTTGACACAGGAGATAAATGCATTCAGTACTTTGCCTGAGAAAAAGGGCCATGTGGCAGTAAGCACCTGGATGCTTCTATTTCTCTTTCCAGTCTTCTCCTCCTTTCAAGCTCCCTCCCCATCCCAGTCTCCAGTGGCTAGGGAGCACGATTGTTCACACCCCAACTCTTACAAGCTCCCTGACCTTGGCAAGTCTCAGAGTTTCCATTTCTTCATGGGTCAAATGGGGAGATTCTTAAGACTAAGGACAGATCTGGAGATCTGACAGCCAGGTAACCAATAATTTCCTTGAGCAGAGAAAGGGCAAACTTCTTTCCTTTATACCTGAGCCTATGGGTGCCCTTCCAGTGCTTTAGGTAATGGAAGGGGCATCTGGGAACCTACTGACCTTCCTGGCCGAGCTCACCCATCACCTTCCTCCCAACCTATATAGCCTGAGCCAGGGGAGAAAGGAGGCAGACATGCCTGGCTTAGCAATTTGGGGGCCCGTTTTGGGGAGGGAAGAATTTGTCGTGTATAGAGTGTGAGTGTGTGAATGTGAGGGGGTGTGTGTGCGCATATAAGCAGGGTAAACTGGGGGCTTTCTGCAACTTTCAGCTGCTCCAATTCTCCCGGCCAGCCTCTAGAGGCAGCTGCCACTTATGCCACAGGGTCTGGAACACACAACCGGTGGGACCAGAGGGCAGGTTTCGCTCTGCAGCTGCTTTGTACCAATGCACGTTGGTGGGCTGGGCTGCCAGAAGAATCTGTTCTCGATCTTCACGCAGCTGATCTCTGCGCTCCCCTGTAGCGCATAGCCAGGGTCACACTGGAACACCGTGGAGTCTCCGGCTTCCCAACTGTCGCCGCTCCGGCTCCCATTCTGCGGGACCCCAGGGTCGTTGCAGGACGTTGCTGTGGACACTGGGATGAGGGAACAGAAGAAGTGGGGTTGCCCAGATGTCTGCCGGACAATGAGGCTCCAGCTCATTACCCTCACTGCCATCACCACGCCCACCGCCAGTGCCACTGCCACAATCTGTCACCTCCCACCGGCATCGCTGGCTGCAGCAACAGTGCCACCGTTTCTGTTCTCACCCCATTTCCTGTCACCGCCTCCACCGCCACTGGGGACCACCAGCTATTTTACCAGTAGTACCTTCACCTGTCACGAGATACCACGACTTAGGTGTGATTACACAGCCACGATTGTAGGAGTGAGTTCAATTCGATTTAATGACACAAGCCTTGTTCCATAGATAAGCTTTGAATTTTGTGTACATCATGTTGCCAACAGGAGTGACAAGGCGATTAAGTCTAAACTCCACGTATTCAATCAGAAGGGTCTGCCAACGGGTTGGGAGCAGGTCTGCCTGAGCACTGAGCAGCGGGTGTGAAGGGGCAGGGAGAACTGGAGTCCGGTGAAGGCTGTGTCCTCCCTTGCATGGCAAATGCCCAACCACCCATCAGACTGAAACCAAAGGGAAGTCTGATGTTCGTAGCAAGTGATAAAGTAGAGTTCAAAATAGATATGTGTAGCTGAGAGGTATCAAATATTCAAAAATGTGGGAATGTGGGAGATGTTCCCAGGCTGGTAACCTAACTTCGCATACAACAGACCATGTATTTTAAAAGCGAATGTCAAATGAATGGCGGAGGGAAGGAATAAATAAATAAAAGGATGAACGAATGAACGAATGAGTGAACAGACGCAGCATGAGAAGACACACCAAAGGACATGATGGAAGAAAAAGTCCAGAGAAAGAATCGGGGACAGCTGCAAGCTCCAGCTGCCTACACAGACCCCACCTGTGCCATTGTTCAGACTGTGGTCAGCCGGACCCAGGGACAGGAGGCTCTGGAGGCCACAGGATGCACAATGGTCATTTGCTTGGAGGGTCAGTTCCCCCCACCCCAAAATTTTGGGGAAAATAACATGCACAAAACGAAAGGAATTTATTGTGGAGTAGAACGTAGAATTCACATTAGTTCTTCAGCAAAAACGTGAAGCCTCAAAAAGATTTTAGCCTCTTAACAGCCTCCAGATCTGCAGGTGGATATACATGCACTCTGTTCTGCTCTTTTCAATGGAAAAGCTCGAGAAGCCCGCACCCAGGGCAGCTGTACACACCAATACCACCCATTATAAGATCTAGGACTGTGTGGATGAGCCTGGAGTTAGAGTAGCTGATACCTTATACCCAATAACAATACACAATAAACTAGGGCCCACAGTCAGATCTGGCTCTATGCCTGTTCTTGTAAATAAAGTTTTATTAGAATATGGGCATGCTCATTTGTTTACATATGCTATACTATATTCCAGCCACGTCTGTAAAATTTTCCAATACATCAAACTCAGTCCCCTCCCCACTTCTCCCCAGGACCTTTGCACCTGCTGGCCCTTCTGCCTAGAACGAAGGTGCCACAGAGTTTCCTGGGCCAGCTCCATCTTGTCACTCAGTTTTTAGCTCCCATATCACCTCCTCAGACAGGCCTCTTTGATCGCATTCTTCTGGGCTCAAATCTTGACCCCCTTCCACCAATTTTGTCACATTATCCTGTTTCATTTGTTTCATTGCACAATCTGTAATAATCTTGCTAATTCGTCTGTTTGCTTCTTTATTGTATATCACTTGTGCATCTCTGTGGGAACAGAAACCTCGGCTGGTTTGCTTCCAACTGTCTCCCCAGGGCCTAGAACATTACCCAGCACACAGCCATGCTCAGTAAATATTTGTTGAATGAATAAATAAATGAACAAATCATCACCATCTGACACTTACTGAATTTATTTATAAAGTCAAATAAGAATCAATCTTCTTCCTTCCCAATTAAAAACAGACTTAGCTTTCATCTCTAGCTCTACAGTGTGCTGTACACATGTAAATGATTCCCTGGAAGAAAAATAGCTCACTGTTCTGACCATATTCAGAAAGATTATTTATATGGGAGGCGACAGAGTGCAATGATTAAGAGCCTAGGTCTGGGAATCAGACACGGGGGTTTTGATCCAGTCTGTGCTGCTTACTAACTATATGACCTTGTATGAGAAACCTCTCTGGGCCCCAGAGCCCATGTCTGCAACATGGATTAATAATGGCCACCATATTCTAAGGTTTCCGTGAAAATTATTAGCAGAGCGCTTTAGCGTGGAGCCGGCTCAGTGGGTGGCAGTGACTATGCTTCCCTCTCCTTCAGGGTCTCCCTGACCTTCTTTGTTCCCACTTTCTCTCCTGAATGCTCCTGAATTCGAGCTGCTTGGCAAAGCCCCGGGGAAACGCTGGATCCACGTGGTTCAGATAGGATGTTAGATGTTACACAGTCGTGTTTACTTAATAAAGCCAAGCCTGCACTAATCGTCTCTGGCATTTCTGTACAATCCCCCGTCAAACACACACTATAAAGTTAACATGGGGTGAGCCATTCTCCCTTCCCCGGAGTAGTCCTGGTATTTGCTCACTGATGGCAGCAACAGGGAAGGTGACCTTTCCTGAACCTCAGTTACACCCAGACCCTGGGCCAGGTGGTCTCAGCCTTTCTGGAGCCCAGGCTAGATAGCTTTGCCCACTCCCCTCTCTGCGGACCTACGCGAGGCTCCAGACAGCTTGTCTCAAGACACGCTTGCATTGGAGAAAACCAGCCATTCGTGCGTTCAGGTGGTCACGTGGCTGTTAATTCAGGAAGCAGTGTGTGAGCACCTGGGGCCTACGCTGTGGGGGAGTCTGAAGGCAGGACCTGGCCCTGACTCTCGAAGAGCTGCCTGTGAAATGGCAAGTAGGTGGCCACCTCCAAGCCAAGGCAGAGTGTCTGGAGTTGACAATGTGCTAAAGAAGCAGAAGTAAAGTGCTAGGGGTGCCACAGGCCACAGCAATTTATTCTGAATGGAGAGATTAGGAGGAAGTGGCACCTGACAGGAACCTTGAAGGGTGAATTTTATGTCTACGGGCTGGGAGTGGCATGAGGAAGCAGAATGGGCTGCTGGGCGGAGGCACGGCTCACGAGAGTGCCCAGGGACTCTGTCCCATGTGGCCACACTGCACATGCAGTGGAAGTCAGATCATGCAAATCTATGGGGGAATTTTCAGTGCAATTAAGAGGAGTTTTTTTTTTCTTCTTCCCCCAGCCATAACCATTAGCTGGGGCACAGTCAGAGAAAAATACATGTCTGGTTTAATTATTCATGGTCCTCCTTTCCCCGGAGAGTGGACTGAGCTGTCTCTTTAGTGTTCTCTCCTCACTTCTGGGGGATCCTTTATAGCATATCCCAGCAGTCTCCAAAGTCTGTCCTGTAAAATGCTAGTCTCTTGAGATAGTCTAGGAAAAAGTCATCCATGGTGAAATATGTTTGGGAATTGTGACCCACTAGATAGATACCTTCTGAATTTACCTGCCTTAGCATACTAGAAGTTCTCAGGGGTCCCAAATTACAGATCGCCTCTTTAGGTCTGCCTTGACCGAAGCACCTTCTTAACGTTGCTTGATCATGCAAAGTTCTTTTTCCGGCAACGTCAATTAACAGTCCATGGAACTCCAGGGAACAGATGTTGGGAAATGCTGACCTAAAATGATTCCCTTGCTGCCCTGTGGTGGGAACCTAATCTCAGATGAGATCAGCATTACTCCATGGTCCCCAGAGAGTCTCTGTGGTATTGACAAATGGGTGCCAGGATTCCAAGTAAGAAGACTCCCAATGAGCCCTGCAAGGAGCTATTCCTTGCTAGGCTGGACGCTTGCATGAGTGTTGATCGGGCAAGTTAGTGAGTATAAAGGAACATAATCCTGGAGACCCTCATCTCCCCTACAGACTGTTGAATGCTCATCTCCATGGAGAAAACAGATGCACACAAGAGCTGGAAGTAGGGTTTGTGACACCATTACAGCCTAACTGGTGCCAGAAATATGCCTAACCACCTTTAGTCAGTATACCAACCAGGTGAGACTGTGGAGGCAAAGCCGTGGCAAGGGGTGCCACACAGGCTTGCTCCGGAATCACCATGGAAACCAACCCCCCAACACACACACACAGTGGAGTAAGGAGATGGTAATGAAGACAGCTGCTGTATAATAAACATAAGCATAAACCGAGGCAGAGTCACTCGTGCAGGGAAATGAGTGACGGAAGAGGCACTTCAGAGGAGATGAGACGATGCATCACAGGGGGAGGCAGGACCAATACATGAATTATCTAATACTGGGACTTGGATGTTGAGCATTGCCCATTTTTGGTAGCTCTTTGTTATGCTCCTCCATAATTGGCTACTATAGTACATAATTAATCGAATTTAGATCACTCATGTTTGGCTCCCAGTCCTTATGGAGATTTGCACTAGACTAAGAACCAGCGTGTGAGGCATGTCAGAGTGGCTCTTCCATGATCGAGCCCCACATCGCCATCACCTCGTGCCTGCCTGCCCCCTTCCACGCTCCCTTTGCTTCAGCCTACATGTCTGGAAGCTGTTATCCTGCCTCTCTACTTGTGCACATGCTCTTGGCACCTAGGATGCCCTTTTCTCTCTTTTACATCTAACAGACCCCCACAGATGCCCCCAGGTCCTACTCCATGGCACCTCCAATTGCACATGATCATCGACTACCTCCTCCTTGAAACACTGCCTTTCCCTCATGCTTCTGGTCTGAGCTTGGACACTGTGTTTCCTGGAACATCTTCCTTGATATTCCAAGATGAGCATTATAGTTTATATTTCACCCTCCAGATACTCAACAGTTTGCATGTTAGTGTCTCTTAGGCCGCCTGCCTGTCTTCGCCTGCCGAGTGAGCTCAGCACAGATATCTGAACAAGTGCTAACCGGGTCCCAGGCACATAGCACCTGCTCAATGAATATCTCCACACAGTGGGGGAGGGATGGAGGAAAGGAGGCACTGGAGAGGGGTTGGTGGGGGAGGCTGGAGTCGTGCTGCAGGACAGATGGAGAGGGATGGGCAGAAAGTGAGCACAGACCTGAGAAATGAATGGCAAACCCCTGCTTGCTGGTGAAGAAGTCGGTGCTGAACTGCAGAACGACCGAGTTGAAGGTGCTGTGTAGGTCCTTGGGCAGGGCTGCACCGCTGAGCTCCTTCAGCAGAACCCCACTCTCCACAGGCCCGTCCCAGATGCGTAGCACGTCATGGACCTCCTCCGTGTCAAACACCAGGAAGTGGAGCCTGAACGGAGAGAAGAGGCAGGCAGTCACCCTGGGCCCAGCACCTTCTTCCCAGGGGCTTCCGGTCAGAGAAGGTCGTAAACCTAAGAAAGACTTGCAAGAAGGAAGAGAAAGCAGTGTCCGGCAGCACGCTTCCATCCAGTCTGCTCCTCCCACTGGGGGTCCCTAACAGTGGGGCAGGGGTGGTGGGGTGTGGCTTTTGTGCAGCTTATTATTATGAGCTTCATGTTGCCACTGTCGAACCCCACCCGTCCCTCCACGGCACACAACAGTCCCCAGACATCACTCCTGAGTCCATATCCATTTCCCAGACTGTGAGGGGGATGCTGAGAAGGCCTAGATCCAATCAGAATCCCAAAAAGTCGTTTTGTGGATATCGACAAACTGAGCCTGAAGTTTATATGGAGAGGTGAAAGACCCAGAACAGCTACACAATATCGAAGAAGAATGAAACTGGAGACTGACACTACCTGATGTCAAGACTTCCTACAAAGCTGCAGTAATCAAGGTGGTATGGTGTCGGTGAAGGAACAGATGAGTGGGTCAATGGAACAGAATAGAGAGCCCAGCAATAGACCCATGTAAATACAGTCAACTGATCTTTGACAGAGGAGCAAAGACAGTCTTTTCAACAAATGGTGTTGGAACAACTGGATGTCCACATGCAAAAAATGAATTTAGACTTGAAACCCTTCATAAAAATTAATTCAAAATGGATCACGGACTTAAATGTAAACATAAACTATAAACTCCTATAAGACAACATAGGAGAAACCCTACATGACCTTGGGTGTGGGGATGACTTTTAAATAACATGCCAAAGGCATGATCCGTGGAAAAAACCACTGATCAGCTCCACTTCCCTGAAATTAAAAACTTCTCTTCTGCAAAAGACAATGTCAAGAAAATGAAGAAAACGAGCAGACAAGCCACAGACTGGGAGGAAATATTTTCAAAAGACATCATGTGACAAAGGACTGTTATCCAAAATATACAAGGAATTCTTTTTTTTTTTTAAGTTTTACTTATTTTGAGAGAGACAGAGACAGTGTGAGTGGGGGAGGGGCAGAGAGAGGTAGGGAGAGAGAATCCCAAGCAGGCTCTGCACTGACAGTGGGGCTCCAACTCATGAATCGTTGAGATCATGACCTGAGCTGAAACCAAGTCAGATGCTCAACTGAGCCACTCAGATGCCCCAACATACAAAGAATTCTTAAAAGTCAACAATAAGAAAACAAATAACTCTGATTTAAAAATGGGCCAAAGACCTTACCAGACACCTCACCAAAGATACACAAAATGGGGAATAAGCATATGAAAAGATGCTCCACATCATGTTACCAGGGAAATGCAAATGAAAAGAGCAAAGGGATGCCATGGCAGACCTCTTAGAATGTCCCAAAGCCGGAACACCCAACAATACCAAGTGTTGAGGAGGAGAGAAACAGGAACCCTTACACATTGCTGGTGGGAATGCAAAATGGTACGGCCACTTTGGAAGATGGTCTGGACATTTCTGACAAAAGTAAACATACTCTTCCTACCATACCATCCAGCCATCATGTTCCTTGGTGTTTACCCAAAGGAGTTGAAAACTTAGATCTGTCCAAGGACCTGCACACAGACGTTTAGAGCACTTTTATTCGTAACTACCCAAACTTGGAGGCAACCAAGATCTCCTTCAGTAGGTGCACGGATAAACTGTGGCACATCCAGATGATGGAATAGTATTCAGTGCTAAAAATATGTGAGCTCAAAAGGCATGAAAAGACATGGAGGTAACTTGAATGAATACTACTGAGTCAAAGAAGCCATTCTGAAAAAGCTTCACATTGTAGGATTCCACCTATATGACATTCTGGAAAAAACAAAACTATGGAAATGGTAAAATAAATAAATAAATAAATAAATAAGTAAGTAAGTAAGTAAGTAAGTAAGTAAGTAAGTGCTTGCCAGGGGCCGGATGGCTGGGAGGGATGAATGAGTGGAGCACAAAGGAGTTTTAGGGTGGTGGAAACACTCATAGGGTATTATACTGGTGGATCCATTTCATGGTACATTTGTCCAAACCTATACAATGTACATCAGAGTGAACCCTAATGGAAACTACGGACTTTGAGTGATAATGATGTGCCAGTGTAGGCTCATCATTTGTGACAAATGTACTACTCTGGTGTGGGATGTTGACAGTGGGGGAGGTTGTGCATGTGTGGGGGCAGGAGGCAAATGGGAAATTTCTGCACCTTTGTCTCAATTTTACTGTGAAACTAAATCTGCTCTACAAAACTAAGTCTTAGGAAAAGAGGTGTGTGTGTGTGTGTGTGTGTGTGTGTGTGTGTGTGTGTGTGTGTGGGCGCGGGTAAAGGTAAGGGGTTGTTGGGGTGACAGAGCTGTGGTGGGGAGAGGGGTGAGCCTACTTCTTGGTCTCTAGGAACAGAACTCAGGATATTGGCTACACATAGGCTTGGTTTAGATAATCCCTAGGGATTCGAGGAGGCCAGGCAGGGGTTTCCATGTGGAGGGTGACTGCAGGCCACAGACAGAGCTCCCAGAGCAGGGTAGCTGAGTAGGAATCCTGAATTCTTCCAGGACAAAATGTTCTGGTTGTCAAAGCTACTTTGACTACTAGTCTGGGTGACTCTCTTCTCTCTCAATCTCTTTTATTATCAAGTTGTTATTTTGGAACAGTTTTAGACTTCTAGAAAAGTTGCAAAGATAATATGGAGAATTCCCATAGACCTCTCACTCTCTCTCCCATTGTTCATGTCTTACATTTCCCGGGTACATTTGTCACAACTAGGGAACCAAATCAGTGCATTATTATGAACTCAGCTCCAGACTTTATTTGGATTTCACCAGTGTTTCCACTGATGTCCTTTTTCTGTTCTAGGATCTAATCCATTTATCACTATCTCCTTTAAAAAATTTCTTTCTAACTTATAAAAATAAGACATGCTCAAGGCAGAAAAAGACAAACAATATATAGATGTACTGAATTTTTAAAAAGTCTCTTTCTTACACAAACCAATCTGTTCTCCAAAGCTTTTTACTTGATATTAGTTTTGGTGTATATCCTTCCAGACTTTCAGTGTTGCACACTTGCATTTTTCCCCCCAAATGGGACCATATTTTACATAATTTCATGTCACCTTTTTCACTTAAGACTCTTTTATGTACCTAATATGTACAGTTCATTTTTTTCTCTACAAAAATGGACATGGTTGTATTTTACTATCTCACAAAAGACTGCAAGGAGTGCTCCCATCTTCAGGTAGCTTTGCACATTTCTGTTAATATTTCAGTTGATTGTAGCAAGAATTTTGGGGGGAAGATGGGTCATACTTAACAAATTTTTTTTTAATTTTTTTTTCAACGTTTATTTATTTTTGGGACAGAGAGAGACAGAGCATGAACGGGGAAGGGGCAGAGAGAGAGGGAGACACATAATCGGAAACAGGCTCCAGGCTCTGAGCCATCAGCCCAGAGCCTGACGCGGGGCTCGAACTCACGGACCGCGAGATCGTGACCTGGCTGAAGTCGGACGCTTAACCGACTGCGCCACCCAGGCGCCCCAACAATTTTTGATAAATGCTGCTAAATTATTCTCTTCAGTGATCATATCGATTTATATTCCCACTAAACAGCATTCATAAGACTCTTCTCTCTAAACTTTACCTCATCAACATCAGATATTACAATGTTGTAAATATATTCTATATTAAATACTTGCCCATCTGCTAAGCCAAAATGGAATCTCACTGGTGTTTTAAGTTTAGATAATTTAGTTAGGGTGCATATCTTTGCATATATTCATTGGCCATTTGTATGTCTTCACAAACTTTACCCATCTTAATTGAGTTACTTGTCTTTTAAAATTCTATTTACAGTTAACTGTAACTCTAGTATAATTTTTATTTATTATTTTTATACTTTTTGATTTGTTTTTCATACATTGCTAATATTTTCTCCTAGCGTCTGGTATCTCTTTGCCCTTTAAATTTTGTCCACAGTGTCTATTTTGGTGTAGGGGTTATTCATTTTATATAATCAAGTGTGGTAATCTTTTTCTTTAAGGATACTGGGGGTCATGTTATGCTTGGGCAAATCCACTCCTTCCCACAATGATTGGACAGCAAAACTTTAATATTTCCCCAGACTTTGTTAGTTCTATTTTTTGAGGTTTTCAGGTTCATTAGGTTTCCAAATGGACACTCAACTGTCCCACTACCACCCATGTTTTGACTATCAAAATGCTCTGTTTACTTCCTCCTATTTATTATAGTCTGTGCTTAGTTTATTCATTTGTTTACTACCTGTCTCCCCAACTAGAAGACCGTTTTCATGAGTGTGAGAGCAGGTATTACTCACGACGGTAGGCCCCGGTGCCTAGGATGTGCCCGACAGCTTTGGATAGTGCTCACGAATACCTGGGGAAGGAGGACACTTGTCGCTGAATAATCCAGGCTCCCCCCATGGGTTTGAAATGCTATAGGTTTGGTCATGAGTCCGATTCTAGACGCTCTCCTTAGTTCCAGGGTCTTCCTCCTTTGTCTATGTGGATGCTACTTGTGGTACGATGAACATGCCTCCTCAACTTACTTCTGTTTTCTTATTTCATATTTTGATATTATGTTTTTAAAGTTATTCTGGTTGTTTTTATTTTTTTTTTAATTTTTTTTCAACGTTTTTTTATTTATTTTTGGGACAGAGAGAGACAGAGCATGAACGGGGGGAGGGGCAGAGAGAGAGGGAGACACAGAATCGGAAACAGGCTCCAGGCTCTGAGCCATCAGCCCAGAGCCTGACGCGGGGCTCGAACTCACGGACCGTGAGATCGTGACCTGGCTGAAGTCGGACGCTTAACCGACTGCGCCACCCAGGCGCCCCCGGTTGTTTTTAAATACTATTTTTAATGTTTATTTATTTTTGAGAGAGACAGAGCATGAGCAGGGGACGGGCACAGAGAGACGGAGACACAGAATCCGAAGCAGGCTCCAGGATCTGAGCTGCCAGCACACAGACCGACGTGGGGCTCAAACTCAAGAACTGTGAGATCATGACCTGGGCCAAAGTCAGATGCTCAACGGACTGAGACACCCAAGTGCCCCATCATATTTTGATATTCTTACAGGGCAAGTCCCTCTTCATATTCCAGTCTCCCTCCCAAATTTCTTAGCTATTTTCGCAAACTTATCCTTTGACACGAACTTTACAGTTATCAAGTTCCAAAAAAAATCCCACTGATATTTGATTGGAATTGCACACATGTGTTGATCAATTTGGGCAAACTGATATCTTTATGCTATTTTCCCCAGCCAGCAACACTGTAGATAACTTATCTAGGGCTTAGTTCATTTACCTTGGTAAAGTTTCATGGTTTTCTTCTTTGTCATGTTTTTCTTTTGCATATTTTGTATTAAATTCTTTTTTGGAATATTTATTTTTGAGAGAGAGAGAGCGTGGGGAAGAGGCAGAGAGAGAGAGGGAGAGAGTATCCCAAGCAGGCTCCACGCTGTCAGCATAGAGCCTAACAAGGGGCCTGATCTCACCAACTGTGAGATCGTGACCGGAGCTGAAATCAAGAGTTGGACGTTTAACCGATGGAGCCACCCAGGCACCTCTGAATTATTTTTTAAAAACTCCATTGTGAATGAGATTTAATCGTTACTCACATATTTCTTATTGGATGTGTGTGTTTCTTATTTTCAGCTATCAGTTAGTTCTAACAGGATTCAAATGGATCTCCTGGACTTCCCGAGCAAACCCTTTTACAGGTCTAGGTGGAGGTCCTCCACACCAGAAGCTGTGTGGGCTCTAGTTCCGCTGGCAGGCAACCCCTCTGAGGGTTTCTGGCAGAGTAAAGACAGATGGGCTTCCCTTCAAGGCGGTCAGCAGGAACCAGACTGGAAGCCTGGGGCCCCGCACTTGACTGGAAAGAGGAAGAAGGAGCTCCCCAGGAAGCTGAGCAAACCGATGTACTCCCTGCTGTGCCAACTGCCCCCTTCCTTGTCTGCTTTCTCTACGTTTCTCGACGCACTGTGAAACCGACCCCAACCACGGGAGCAGACCAGGGGGTAGGCGGTGCGGGCTGCTGTGCATGCTCGAGGGAAAGAGAGGTGCTCTGGGCCGGACTCGTCGGGAAAGGAAGGAGTTGAGGCTTGAAGTCTGTACAGCATGAAAGGGAGTGTGTTTTCTTTGGATTAATAGCATGAGACAAGACCCGGAGGCAGAGGGAGGTCAAGGGGCTGGGAAGAGAGGCAACTCCCACACTGGAGTTCAAGTGGCGTCAGGATGTCCTAGGAAACAGAGCTGGGCTGAGAGAGTAAAGACAATGAGGCTCCGGAATTAGCTAGAGGAACTTGTGCTTTGTCCTCTTTGAGTTAGAGGCCCACTGAGCTCCCTGAGGGCGAATTACTGAATGGCTGAATGAATCCATGAACGAATGAATGAAATCCCAGGGGGAGCCATCTGATAGGAAGCTGAGCAGAGAGAATATGGAGACGAGGTGGAAATGAAAGACAACGAGGTTGCTCATATAACAACCACCGTGTACAAAGCACTTTTGCATGTGCTTAGCCCACACAACCATCTTTATCTTGTAAAGATGGCTTCATTCCCATCTTTAAAAATGAGAATACAGAGGTTTAGAGAGGTTGAGTAACTTGTCCAAGGTCAAGGGCTGGTTTGAGAGTGAGCCAGTATTACATTATGTAATTATAGTCCGGGTCCAACTTTGGTGCTCCCACTCTTCTCCCTGGTAATGCTGCCCGTGCCTCCGGAAAGGAGAGGCTGTGGCCGGGAGCCAGGCAAGGGCTGGAGAGGCCCTATTAGTAATCAATAGTTTACAGGTGAATCATACACAAGGCTAAAGGGCTGATCTTTGAGACCATGAATTACAAAGGCCAGCTCTCTGCATTCAGCTTAGCCGATCTGATCATCAGATAAAGTCAAGGGCTTGGCATTGAAGAGGTCTGGAGAAGTGGGAGCAGGAGGCAAGAGGAGGGAGCCCGAGGTCCTTTGCCTGCAGAAACAATGCAATTCAGCAGTCAAAAGGATAGAGGCTGAAGGTGCAGACCTCTTACTGCCTTCATTTATTTAAACACCTCCCATGCGCTGGGTGCGGGGAGATAATGGTGAAGATGACAGACAGAGTGTCATTTTCCAGTTGTTTCTGGAGATGGGCAATACTCCCACATACACAAACCCATTAAAAGATTATCAGCTGTGGCAAATGCGGTGAAGGAGGCAGCGTGCGGAGACAGAGTACCCGCTTTCAAGAGAGTGGCTGGAGAGGTGATGTGGAATCAAGAGGAGAGGCTCATAGGTGCCAGCCCTGGGAAGAGCAGGGCAGAGAAGGAGGTAGGAGGACGCTTCCTATCATAAAGGCAGCGTGTGCAAAGGCCCCCGAAGGCAACCAGCCTGGAGTGTTCGAGTAACAGAAAGGTCGCTGAAGCTGTTGCTGGCCCAAGACAAGGCAGGCAGAGGCCAGGTCGGGTGGGGCCCTGAGGGTCTGGGAAAAGTTTGGGTTTCATTGAGAGATTCTTCAGCTGAGGCCTGGCAGGATCCGATTTGCACTTTAAGGTCACTCTTGCTGCCCAGATGAGAATAGTGGCAGGGGCAAGAGCAGGTGCAGGGCAGGTAGCTGGGGGCTGTAGCAGGGGGCCGGGGACCTCTTGTATTAGAAATCCTTGATGAGAGCCAGGTAAGACTTGCTTTGAGAAACTGACCACATTTATTAAGACTCTTACTGAAGACTTTCTCATCTTATAGAAATCAAAGTCTATAAAATGCTAATCAGAGGTTGTGATCGATAGGGCTAATTTCAGGCCAAAGCAGACTATAGGCTTGCCTGAGCGGCTCCTGTGCAGGTGACTATCAGTCTTCTTTGGCTTTTGAAATACTGGAAACAATTTGAGGACCCTGTTCCCACGGTGCCCCCAGGTGGGAAGGGAGGGAGAGAGGCGAAAAGTAGTCCTTCCTAGAGATACCTTGCTCCTGGGGCACCAGAGATTTCCCTCACCAAGTCTTCCGGGAGCCCCAACTGCCATCCTCCAAGCCTCTCTAGTCTTCGCCCATTTTCTTCTTATCTTCTTGCTTCAGAGACTTCTCTCTGCCTGGAATGTTCCTACCCCCATGCACCCTCACACCACCTGCCATGGTTGAGTTGTCTCCGCCAAAAAGATATGCTCAGGTTCTAGCCCCTCTACCTGTCAATGTGACCTTAAGTGGAAATAAATGCATTGTTGCAGATATAATCAAATTAAGATGAGGTCATGCTGGATTAGGGTGGGCCCTAAATTCAATGGCTGATGTCTTCATAAGAGAAAGGAGAGGGAGACTATATGCAGAGATACAGAGGGGACATCGGGGAGAAGACCAGGTGAAAACAGAGGTAGAGAGTGGAGTGACACATCTGTGAGGCAAGGAATGCTAAGGGTTGCTGGCAACTACCAGAAGCCAGAAGAAGGACAGATTGCTCCCTGGAGTCTTCAGAGGGAGCACAGCTACACAGACACCTTGATTCTGGACTTCTAAGCTTTAGAACTGTGAGCAAGTAAATGTCTGTTCTTGTTTTAAGCCATTCTGCCTGTTACAGCAGCCCCAGTGAACGAATACACCACCATACTGATGTGTACCAGTCGGTGCCCCTCACCCAGTGGGGAGCTTTTCCTGGGCTTCCCCATATCCCCCTCATGG
The DNA here is from genome assembly GCF_014898765.1 of Herpailurus yagouaroundi. NCBI lineage: Eukaryota > Metazoa > Chordata > Mammalia > Carnivora > Felidae > Herpailurus > Herpailurus yagouaroundi. The sequence goes on from NW_024412388.1 coordinate 25,683,645, forward strand.
CCCCAGTCTGGAGAGATGCTCCCTCTATGTGCTCCTGCTGTATCAGAGCCATCCGTTGACTTACCTATCTTAACGAGCTCCTCGACTACTATGTTTGTGACTCATTCATCTTTGTATCTCTGGTACCCAACACAAGGCCTGGCCTAAACTAAGCTCTTGGTCTGGTTGAACTGATGAATGAATGAACCGTTCGCCATCTTTCAGGAACACCCATAGTTCAACCAAACTCACCCAGGTCAAGTGCCTATCATGTGGCAAGAGGCGATTTAAATCCTATGTGCTAAGGGAGATACCCCTAGATTGCTGGGGGTTCTGACACCTCTCTTTACTGCCCACCTCCAGCTCCTTGGATCTTACAACTGTACAGTTGGTGCTCTATCACCACCAAAGAGATAGGATCTAGCCGCACAGACTCCAGACCAGAGCTAGCAGCCTGGTCCAAACCCAGGAGATGTGGGGAGGCTGTAACCACGGTCTTCACTCACTAAGTCCAGCCTTGTGGGTTCTCTGAACCCATACAGACACTGAAAGTCACACATTCAATCAAGAGATAGCAAGTATTAGATGCAGACAGCATACCAGGCACTGGTGACACCGATGGGAATATGGCATAGCCCTACCCCTAAATGCGGTGTGATGGGGATTATGGTGAAGGTGCATACAGAGAAGGCCCCTACCTCACGCAGACGGGGTGAGGCAAGGCCCCCGGGAGAAGGGAACAATGGAGCTGAGTCTCGCCAGATGAACAGGATGCGTCCAGATGAACGGGGTGGACGAGGAGTGTGAGAAGAAAAGGGAATGCCAGGGAGGCAAGAGAGCCTGCATGAGGACATGAATGGCTAGAGAGATGGGCACCCCAGGAAAGAAGTGGTTTTCAGGAGGACAAAAGCATGGGGTGCAGGTGGGCGGGTCTGGACAAGCATGCCCAACGCCCAGCGTGAGATGTGCACAGAGAAGCGAGTTCTGGAGGACACTGGCTTTGGGGATGAGCAGGGGAAGAGAAGTCCATGGAAACTAAGACGAAGACTTAGAAGTAAAAGCAGAAACAGGTGCAGCCCTAGAAGTCAAGAGAGAAGACAGTCTCAGAGAAATGGCAATGATGGCAATATCGTTCAAACTGTGCAGAACACAAGGCTGGTGTGGCCCCTGTGATTCTAGTGACAGCAGTTTCCATGGTGATGGGGCAGGACTGGGGAGAGGGGCGGGGAGCCCAGTTCCCACCAAAGGAGGGGCCCGAGTTGGTCTCAGGGTCTTAAGTCTGGTATCTGGTTTTCCGGGGGTACAACCTGGGTGTCTGCTTCTTTCTCCTACTCCCCTGGGGGCTGCCCTGAAACTGCTCTCTCTGGAGCTGGGTCTTCATTGCACAGCTGGCTGCCACCTGCTTCAACTATAGGGCACCCTCAACTGTGGGGTTGTCCCTGTTCCAGGATCTCCATACACCTTTTTGTTGTGGTGTTTCTGCAGAGTCCCACCGCAGTCTCCCTGTAGCAGGTGCCCCGGGGAGGGCCTCTTCCACCCGGCCCTTGCTCCCTGACCTCTTCCCACCAGCCCGCCACTGAGAGCCGGCCAGACTTTGCTGGTAAGGCAGTACGGTTCATTGATACTCGGCCTCAACGACAGGAAAAAGTTTTCTACCAGAGTCTCCATCTGAAAAGCTAGGAGAACCTCGATTTTCACTACAGGCGCCCGTACTTCGCAGGCAAATCCTGCTTCTGGGATTTGGTCCCCAGTTCTCTCAGTCCCAAGGAAATGCGGACACATTGGGGTTTTTTTTTTTTTTTTTGGATACCGCATGCCCTGCTGCTTACAGGTGGTTCATCTGTATCTGTTGCACATTAGAAAGATACGCAAAAACATCTTGACATGTTGATTTCACCTGCCTTCTGACTGGCCCCCGAATGTGAAAGGGCCTTGGGTACTCCCAAACAACTGTTCACTCCATGAACAAATGGATGCTGCACAGATACGAGTCCTAACTGCGGATCTTTTTACAACAAGAGAAAACAGCACACAAATGAACAGCTGCTACGGGGGGGAAGGGGGTCAGAAATCATTCCTGCCCCCAAATGAGAAGGCAACCTAAATTATCCTCAGTGACATTGGAAACGACAATAAGAAAATAATACTTGTTTTATAAAATGCCCCCTTCTGAGCCACGAAGCTGCAAACCAACAATTAAACCATGATCATAATAGCAGACAATAATAATTAAATCATCCCGCCAACCAAAGAGCAAAAGCGGAGAAGACAGACCAAAGCCCAAAGCAAGCATTGGTGTCTAGAGCGAAATGAAAAGGCTCTTCTTTCCTGGGGCCAGCTGGTATTCAATAGAAAAGTGGTTCTTTTGTTACTTCTGGGAGCAAGAGAATAAACCTGAGCTTCTGGTCACGGAAGAAACCATAGTTTCCACCCGGCCACAGTTTCCATTCTGGGGCAAGCATACAGATGCAGGACTTGGGCTATTCCTTGTGTCTCACCCTTCCTTGCTGGCTGACCTTGCACTGGTTTCCGTCTCGTCATCAGCACCTTGTAAACGAAGGCTCCGTGACTGTCATTAGCCAGAACCTGCCCTGGAGGTGTCAGGGGATTCTGTGAGGGGCAGATGTGTCTTTATCCTTCTTGGAAGAAGTGTTTTCCATAACATGAAAGGTTCATGCTTCCTGAAGAGGCTGTGTAACACAGTGGAAAAGAAACAGTGGCTAGGGAGCCAAAGACATAGCTTCAAATCTAGTTCTATGACAGCTACTCAGGTGAACTTGCACAGCCTCAGTTTACTTGTCTGTACAATGGAAGTAACTGGGCATCTGTCCAGCAGTGTTGCTAGGAGAATTATTGTAGATGAAATCACATATAAAGGTACCTGGCACTGACAGGTACCTTTCAGTACAGAACAAATTCTGTTTTTGTTCTCTTTATTTTTATTGAAGTGTGACTAATGTACAATATTATATTCGTTTCAGGCGTACAACTTTTTTTTATACTTAAGAGATGTGTTAAAGTCTCCTATGATTGTCAATTTCTTGTATTTACGACAGATTTCATTTTATGTTTCCTTGTTAGGTTACATAAAGATCCACGACTGTTGGCCTTATTATGGCATAGACACTATTCCCATGAAATAATTCTCTCTGTCCCTGGTGGCTGTTGGCATTCCTTAGCTTGGGGCTCCATCGTTCCAGTCTCTATGTCTGTCTTTTCCTCTGTGTGTATAAAATCTCCCCCTGCTTCCCTCTTATAAAGATCCATGTGATTGCATTTAGGGCCCACCTGGAGAGAATCCAGGCTCACCTCCTCATCTCAAGGGCCCGGATTTAATCACAGCTGCAAAGATCCTTTTTCCAAGTAAGCTAATGTTTACAGGCTCCAGTCATTAAAACCTGATATCTTTGGGGGCCATCATACAGCCTGCTGCAATGTCTTTGCAAGCTTTTCAAGAAGCCTGAGTGTCAATTTTCTGTGTCTTCTGTGCATATTATATCCTGGCTGGATCAATGGTTCTTGGGTCTCACAACACCACTGGCTTCGGCCTTTGATGTTAAGGGGAAGCGATTTTAGGAGGACTGGATTCTCTGTGGTGGTGGCTTTTTGTAAATGACTGTTTATCTGAGGGGGATTGATGGTGTGCTTACCTGTGTGGGTGTGTTTTCCCAAAGGCTTTCCGGGATTTCATTATTCTTGGAACTGTTTGATTTTTTTCATCAAGTTGTATCTAATTAGTTTTGCCTGGAACTCAGTGAGTCCATTCAATTCACCAGGATGCTTTAGCCCTGGTCCATCGTCTGCCCCTTCTCAGAGGACTTTGCTCACAGCTTGTATTTTATTACCCCTTTCTCCATTTGCTCCTCATTCTTCTCCACATGTGCCGCCTGGTTGGTACTCTGTCCTTTGCATTTGGCAACTCCTCTTTCATTTATTTCCACATTCTTGTAGTTTTTCTCTGCAATCTCAGATCCTCCAGCTTGTCTCTTACTTGAATGCTTTTATTTTTTACAAGGCAAATGCTGCTCTTGTGGATTTTGGTTCCTGTGTATTTAGCTTCTTTTTCATTCTTTGCTTGCCTCTATCACTGTCCTTCTATCTCAGGATCTCCCCTCCCCCACTGCATCATCCAATCTTCTGCTACAGATCATCCCTACTTCTCATATGTCAATGAGGATATTATCTATAAATCCGTTTACATTTTCTTTTGTTTACTATAGTAAAATTTTTTCAGAAAATATGTTTCCATTTAAAAAAATTTTTTTTTAATGTTTATTTATGTTTGAGACAGAGAGAGAGAGAGAGAGAGCATGGGAAGGGCAGAGACAGAAAGAGACACAGAATCTGAAACAGGCTCCCGGCTCTGAGTTGTCAGCACAGAGCCCAACATGGGGCTCGAACTCACTAACCGTGAGATCATGACCTGAGCCAAAGTCAGAGGCTTAACCGACTGAACCATCTAGGTGCACCTATGTTTCTATTTCTTTAGGGAAATGATTCTCTTTCAAGAATGGTATGTGTTAAGTGGCATCATACAAGTTCATTTTATTTATTTTTTGCTGGTTTCCTTATCTTTTGAGGGGGGGAGATCTATACTGGTCCCAACGAAGTCTACGTTTCTTCAGTTGAATGGAATCCCCCCTCCAAGAAATCCTGGAATTCATTTTTTGGGATGGTAAACTGGCAGTCAGTTTGATGTCTACAGGCCAATTCAACTATCCAGTGTAGCCCAGCTGGATTATTATTCTTGGATGATTTGAAGTAATTTGTGTTTCTTTTTTCTAGAGGTGATCCATGAAAACTAAATTGCCAGAGAGCATCGCCACACTTACATCTACCTTTACACCTACCGCGTTATCCATATCCTCTCCTTCAAAAAACTTCTGAGCTCCTTTTGGCCATTTCCTGATTTGTTGAAACCTTAAGCCTGACAAAGGAACACCCCGCCGGGTATGTGCTTATCCGTTTGGCTCCTTCAGGAGGTCAGCTCTTGGAGTGCAAGTACATGGACCTTCTCTGTTGAAGGTTTAACTAGTGCCATGGCTCAAAAACAAACCTTCTGGAAGCAGCTAAACCTGCGGCCACGATTCCTGGCAAGAGCTACGAACAGAAGCTTCACTTCTGGTGCCTCCTGCCTCCTCTGGGCCAGCTGCCCACTCGCTGTTGAAGGGGAACAACAGTGACCGCAGTGGGGGATTGCTGCCCCACGATTGATATGCAACCGCAGGCAGGGAGTCCGGATTTCCGGTGCAGCCAGATGTTTTGTCTAGTTCAGGCTCCTCCCAGGAAGACAAGCTCCACTGGGTAGGGGTTCTGGTTCATCAAAACTGTGCCTCCCTCCCACCCCTCGGTAATCCTACTGCTTGGTGACCAACAGCCAAGAATGGAGTTTCCAGGTCACCCTTTGCATTAATCATTAAAAAGCATCCCTACAGTTAAAAATCAACAAACTATCCTCATTAGCCAAATACGAGCATTAAGAGCAGAAACTGAAGCTTCCAGAACAACATTTCCACCCTCCATGGGCCCCAGATCTCTTTAGGGAAAGCACACTTGGAGAAGACTGTCTCTTCTCCCTTCCCCCCTTTCCCCTCCATGTAGCCCCTCACATATAGCTTGTAAGCCTAGCCAGATTTGTACTCAGAAACAAGGTGCAGTTCTCCTGAATATAGCAAGGGCCTCTCAAACAGTTATCTTAGACTCCTCCCTGGTTTCCCAGCCAATTTCTCCTTGGCATTGCCACCAGTGACCTTCTTTTAGGAATGGAGATACCATCATGTCACATCAGACAATGGGTTCCTCCAGAAGCAGTTCTGTACGTTCACCCCTTCCTCCCTTTCATGTTACCTCCACCCTGCATGGCGAACTACTACTACGCTTTCAAATGCACCTAGAATAGCTCCTCTTCTAACACCCTGCCCCCAACTGCTACCTGGGATTAGGAACTATCCTTGCAAATGCTTTTCAGTTGTGCTTTGTACAAACTTCTACCACAGCATTTATCGCATTATATTAGAATCTGTAGCAGACCCTGTAGGACGGTCTGTCTGCACTCCATTTCCAAAAACTCGTCTATCTCTACTAGTGAAACTGTAACAGCGAAACAAAATTGATTTCCTGCTTTCCCAGCCGGGCATCCATGGCGAGTTCTGATGAATAAAGTGTAGGAAGACGTCTGTAAGGATGGTGATTCTTCCTGAAGAAATACACAAACCATCCCAAGGAGAAAGATCTGTGCCCTGTCCTCTCCCCTCTTCTTTTAGACTGCGACACAGACACAAGGTGTGGAGCCGCAGCAGCTAACCAGGCGAGCATGAGGGTACAGCCGAGGGCAGTGCAGCAATCCTGAGCGGCCGCCCTGGGTCTAGACGGGAACCTTCAGATCCTCGTTCCAAGAGAAAAGTGAACCTCCATCTGTTGAAGCCAGCTTTAGTCAGTTTTTCTACTTCCATTCCTAACTGATGAAATTTCTACCCATACGACTGAGACTTTCAAGGGAAAAGACTGTTTCTTATTTATATTTATACCCTCAGTACCTGGCAGAACGCCTGGCACTGAGTAAATGCTCCAAGTATTTTAATTGAACTGAATGTCGTTACTGTCTTCAAAATATTCCAATGGCTTCTCATTATACTGAAAAATCCATTTAGAGTCCTCATCTTAGCCTGCAGGGTCCTGCGGAGAGCCCTCTTTACCCGAGCAACCTCATCTCCCCCATGCGGTCCCCAGCCACGTCAAGGGAGCACTCTTTTGTGGATAGACGCTACCTTTTGCCCTGTGTTCGTGCCTTCGCTCTCTTTCCCCTCAGTTGGAATGCTCGCCTCTACACCTCCAGGCAGGCCTTCTCTCTCTCTCTTTTCCATTGCTGAACTTGGCTTGCACCTGCTTACAGTCTCTGCTGTGTCTTGGAGGGACCTGTTCGTTTGACTATTTCTTCCCACGGAATGTGAGCCCTTGGAAGACAAAGACTGGCCTTAGTGTAATTGTTGTGTTTCCCACTGCACAGTGTCTGGCGCAGAGAAAGTGTTCAATGTGTGTTTTGTTCAGTGGAACTAAACCAGGGTCAGAACGACAGACTGGGGAGAGAAGAGTTTGGAGCTAGACAGAAAGGGTCTGAAACCCACATCACTGGGTAATTGTGAGATATTCACCCTTTCTGGGCCTCGACAGTCTCATCTCTAAAATGGGGACAGTAATAACTGATCAAGAATGTGGTACGAGGTACTGTTTGATAAATGTTAGGTAGAGGGCAGGACCAAGAGCAGATGGCTTTGCTTCCTCTCTTCAATTTTTCTCTGAGCTGGTCCACTGATTATAACAGGGAAAACTCTAACCCAACACTGGAAACTGAGAAGGCGTCTCATCCATAGGGGATGAAATTCCACGTTCTACATACTGACCACACGAGGAAGAGGGACATGGAGGGTGCAGCACAGTCTGCTCTCCTGCTGGTGGTTGTCAGGCCTGGATGGAGTTCACTGGTCAGCCTGTCCGATTCTTGGTACTCAGGGGAAAACACACCTACCAAATGCTGGAGACGCCCCAGGGTTCCAGGGCAGAATCTGACTGCCAGCCTATGCTTGTCCTGCACACCCAAGAAGGGCCCATTTTCCTGCTGGGACCCCACCCAGGACTGAAGGCAATACCTGCAGCTACCCACTGTCCTTCCTTGCCCGGCTTGCTGGGGTGAGGTTGACCACAGATCCCTCTGATCATCTCCAGTGCTCGGCTGGGGCCGAGGGCAGGCTGAGGAGAGGTGTCTGCAGGCCTTCTGCTGTCTGTGCCCCGGGGGATGGTCCCTTGGATTGGCCTGTGGGCTCTCCCACATCGTGTCCCATCTGGGACACCAAGGGGAAGCCCGCCTGACACCTGTTCCCACCATCAGCATGGCACCCACCACCTGGGACTCTCAGGGGTGAACTACAACCTACTTTGCCGAGGGGCCCCATCTGAGTAAAATGAACCGCCTTCCCAGTTCCAGGAGGGGTTTCTCGTCACTTGGGAATTACATGCCAGGCACTGTTCCAAGTGCTTAGATATGTTAACTCACTTAATCTCATCGTAACCTTAGGTGATGGGTACTGTCTTAAATCACCATTTTACAGCTTAGAGAACAGAGGCCCAGAGTGCCTGCTTAAAGACCTTCCCAAGCTACACGGCTCATCAGAGTGGCGGGCAGTCTGGTGCCAGAGTCCAGCTCTGAGCTGCAACTCGATGTTGAATGAACAACAAAACCCCTGGGGATGTAAAGAGAATTGGCTCCTCAGAGGAATCCAGCTGATTAATCAGATTAAATGGTCCAACTGAAAGATGCAGTTAATGCAGGAAAAAATAGGAGGCATTGTAAAACAGAACATAAACAGTATTTTCAGGGAGGTGCAAGACGGTAATACATAGAAATAACAAAAGTAAGCTGTCAAGGGCAATGTGAAAACAAAAAAGAATAGCTTCCTTAAAATAAAAATGAAAACAACAAGATTCCCAAAATAAAGGAGAGCAAGATGAATAGTGTTGAAAACAGAATTAATGAAAACACAAGATCGCTGGCAGAATAAAAAAAAATAGGATACAGAACTTTCAAATCACTAGAGGAAAAACAAAGCCAATTAAATCAAATCAGCTGACAATGGGAAGAGTTAAAAATGAAAGAAAACAATAAGGATGCATCATCTGTTTTGTTTGAAAAAGAGCATAATACGTTTGATGGAAAAGAGATATATATATATACGTATATATGTATATATAGGCACCTGGGTGGCTCAGTCGGTTAAGCGTACGACTCTTGGTTTCGGCACAGGTCATGATCTCCCAGTTTGTGAGTTCGAGCCCCACAGCCGGCTCTGTGCTGGCAGTGTGGAGCCTGCTTGGGATTCTCTCTCCCTCTCTCTGCCCCTTCCCTGCTCGCACTGTCTCTGTCTCTCTCCAAATAAATAAATTAATTAAAAAAAAAAAGAAATATACAAAAACCCTGTGCTCTTTTCACTTTCTTCGAGTATACATGGAACATAAATAACACAAAAGTTCAAAAAGTAAAAAGGGTGCAATGCAGTAAAAATAACAAGTAAATCACATGAAACACATAACCACTAAGTTAAAAAAACTTTTTAAATGTTTATTTATTTTTGAAGGAAAGAGAGAGCGTGAGTGGGGGAGGGGCAGAGAGGGAGAGGGAGACCCAGAACTCGAAGCAGGCTCCAGGCTCTGAGCTGTCAGCACAGAGCCCGACATGGGGCTCTAACTCACGGACTCACAGACTGTGAGATCATGACCTGAGCCCAAGTCGGACACTTAACCGACTGAGCCACCCAGGCACCCCACCACTTAGTAAGTTTTAAGAACATTTTAAATAGGGATTAAAAAGAATTCTACACTGAAATTATACACTATTTAAAAATCAACCCAGTTGAGTCCTCTGTAGGAAAAGAAAAAAACCTCCCCCAAGGAAAAATATACTGAGAACGGGGAGCAGCCAACACAGTTAGATATCATTTTGTCTGTCAAACTGAGAAACACAGACAGGATTGACAGCAGCTAGTGATGCTATGCAGGGAGGCAGACTTTTGGTGGATGCGTAAATTGCCACAGTGACCAGAGGGAAATGTGAGATCATGTATTAAAATTTGCCTTCTAAGAATATATCCTAAGGAAATAATTGGACAACTGTTCAAAGATTCATGTGTAAGGATATTCACTGGGGTGAAAAACTGAAAATATTTACTTTATTAATAGGGGAGTAGAAAAATAAATTATAGTTGTGCCTCCAACAGAATTCTCTGTGGCCATCAAATGGGATGAGGCTGATCTCTATATATTGACATAATAATATGATGATACAGGATTAAACAGTAAATCAAAAGCGAGTCACTGAGCCATGCATGGAGATTACCTTGTTTTAGAAACCACGTTTGCTGCATTTGCCTTATGCATCTATCGGCATACAAACTAAAAGAATTACCAGAATAAACTGATCTCAATGGTTCTCTTCTGTGGGCCGTGTGGAGGAGAACAGAGTCAGATTCAGGGGACTTTTGCTCTCTACAAATTTCTTTATTGTCTGCATTTTGAATTTTTCAAAACAAGTGTCTATTTTTTATATAGAAAAATCCTATACAGATATTCCCACTTTAAAAATAACAACTAGGGGTGCCTGGGTGGCTCAGTTGGTTAAGCATCAGGATCTCACGGTTTGTGGGTTTGAGCCCCGTGTCGGGCTCCGTGCTGACAGCTGAGAGCCTGGAGCCTGCTTCGAGTTCTGTGTCTCCCTCTCTCTCTGCCCTTCCCCCACTTGCATGCTGCCTCTCTCAAAAATAAATAAACATTAAAAAAATAAAAGTAGTAGCTAGATCTTATTCTGAATAAGGACTCAAACACAAACAGGGCTTTTTGTGTTTGTCTTCATTAGGGTCTAATCATGAATTCCCTTCACTTTGCTGCTGGTTAGTCAGGTGAAGGGCTTGTGTGGGGCACTGAGGGAGAGGAGGTGAGAGGGGGACAAAGAGAGAGAAAGAGGGAAGAGGGGGAGGGAGACAGAAGAGGAGAGAAAACAGGCACGAGCACAGATGTGTGTGTGGACATCACATGCACTGTCAGGAAAAGACAAGCTGGGTGGGGGACTGAACGAGAAAGGGAAAGGCGTCCTGTCTCTCATCTCCATCTGTTGGCTGCTCTCAGTGCAGCCGGGAGCCCTCCTCTGCTCCTTGGGCATCAGCTCCCTTGAGGCTGTGGGATGCCCAGAAGCTCTCTAGAGGGTGGACCAAAGCTACCTTCACCTTCTCCCTGCTGTTCCCCATCGTAGGGGCCTCACACACACATTTAGCACATCCCTATGACTTTATAGTCCTTGCTATGTCACCCTGCAGAGGACATTCCGTGTCCTTGTCTTGATCTTCTCTTCCTGAGGGTCAGGAAGGGGTCCTCCTGTCTCCCCTCCAGCCCACCCCGTGCCCACTATTCCTGTAGGTGACAATGGTCCTCACCCTTGCCCAGAATTCCATCATTGATTTCTTGTGCTCGCCTGTCAGCTGCTCCTAGGGCCCTCTGTTCTCCTCTGGCCCTTGTTCTAAACCTTCCTTCCTGGGGATCATGCTGCCTGTCTTGGGTCTGCTAATGCCGCCGCGCCATGGAGACATACACCCTCCGCTTTAGGAGATGCGTGCCCAAGTATTTAGGAATGAAGTACCGTGATGTCCACAATGTACTCTCGAGTGATTCAGCAAAACGGGGATAAAGGCAAAAACAAAGAGAACGCCAATATGGGAGAGTCTCCACAGTGGCTGAGCCTGGGTGGCAGGCATGCGGGTGCTCACGGGCTGGTCTTTCCACTTCTCTGTGTATTTTACGTATTGTATGTTATGCAACAAAACACAGGGCAACAGAAGAAACCACACTTTCCATATTTCCTGACGAGAGTGAGACCAGCTGGTGTGAACACTTCAACGTTTCCTGAATGCGTCCCTTCTTCTCCACCCCCCACTGCCACTGCCAGGGTTCAGGCTTCTCATCCCGACCACGATCCGGGACAGCCTCCTCACTGGGCTCCCAGCCCCAGGTCACTCCATTCTCCATAAGGATGCCAGGACAAGTCCAAACACAGCCTCATGGCCTCCAAGGTCCTCCAAGCTTGGGCGGCAGCCTGCTCCACCAGCTTTATTGCCCACCATTGCCTCCTGCCACAAAATCGAAGCTGATGCTCCAGCCCTTGCACCTGACCACGCCATGTCACTTCCTCTGTCTAGAAGGCCCTTCCCCTACCACCAGCTTTCCTCCCTGGCTACCTGGCAACTTCCTCTCCATCCTTCAGCTTTTTCACCTTTTCCAGGATAGCATCTCTGGTCTGTACTGTCTTTCACTCCCTATCCCTCCCTATCTCTCCATCTCACTGTGCATACACATGTCTCCTCTTTGCCAACAGTGTCTGGGTCTCATTCACATATGCAATGCCAGCACCCTGCCCAGACAATGCCATGTGATAAACAGACAGACAGCTGTTACATGAATAAATGAATAAATGAATGAATGATGTTCCGGGGTAGGAAAGCCTTCTGATTTGCACACATGTACACTAAAGTAAAAGTCATTACACTCCTCATTCACTCATTGTGCACTTAACATTTACTGAGGGACTCTTGTGGATCTACTAGTCATATAAGTCCCTTTGTGCTTGACTCCTGCTTCATTCATTCATTCATTCATTCACTCATTCATCACTTGACACATATGGATCCAGGTGCTGGGGGCACCGTGCTGAGAACTGGGAGACTTGTAGAAATGAATGAGGTGGAGACCACAGCTCTGGCTGGGAAGGTAAGGCAGGAGCACAAATATAGCACAAAGTGGTCAGTGTCAAGGAAAACGCGGGCTGTAGGCAAAGAGAGTTCAAAAGAGGGAGACATGACTCCCAGGAGTCCAAGAGAGGGGATCGGGAAGACTTCCTGGGTGAGCAAACACATGTACTTGACTTTGAGGGATGGGGAATTTCAGACATAAGCCTTTGGAGCAAGGGGGGCATTCCAGGGAGGCCAGAGTGGAAACAGATGCACAGAGCGAGGCCATGAGCATAGATATGCACAGGAGCCACCAGTTGTTTGGCTTTGCCGGGATGTCACTGAAGGGAAAGGGAGGGAAATAAGGTTGGGGAGGTAGGTTGAGGTCATGAAGACCTTGAAAACCAGGATAAGATGTTTAGCTTCTGTGAACGTGGGTGCCATGGAAGGTTTCTGGTTAGCAGGCGAACTGACCAGGTGTGCTTCCAGAAGCTTCTCCTAGCAGAAATGTGCAAGATGAATTTGTACATTTAACTTGTGCCCCTAATAGTGCAAAACCCTTAAGAGCTCTTCTGACCTTGTTTTGCACAGGGCTTAGCTCAAAAACTTGCACATAGCAAACAATGCACTTCTTTAATTTTAATTGAATGGAGTCTAAGGACCTATGTACATCAGCAAATACACAAGTATCTGTATGTACCTCTTGCAGCAACATATCTGTTCAGCCAGTTCCCCTTGACTGAAGACTCTCTAAGGCAGGATCGTCTCTAGCTATGCTTCTCCTTGCCTTGATTCCCCACTATTGCACAGTCTTCAACCCTTCATTCCTGGGTCACTACAATAGACTCCTGTTTTCCTTTCTTCTTCTTTTTTTAAAAAAAATTTAATGTTTATTTATTTTTGAGAGAGAAGAGACCGAGCATGAGCAGGGGAGGGGCAGAGAGAGAGAGACACACACATACACACACGCACAGAATCCAAAGCAGGCTCCAGGCTCTGAGCTGTCAGCACAGAGCCCGACGCTGGGCTTGAACTCACGAACCGTGAGATCATGGCCTGAGCTGAAGTCGGATGCTTAACTGAGTGAGCCACCCAGGTGCCCCTCTCCTGACTGGTTTTCTTCGCGTGAGTTCTCTCCACTGGAAAAGGCCCCGGTGGGACAAGCCTGCTTAAGAACCTACCATAGCTCCCTCTTGTCTTCTGGCATTTAAGATCTTCCATGACCAGGCCATGCTCCAGCCCTCTCCACGCTCTAGTCCTTGTCCACGTGCTTCCCCCTCTCCAGCCAGCTGTCTTGTCAGTCCTCCTTCCAGACCTCTGCTCATCCTGCACCCCTAACCGGCTCCTCTCCGCACAGCTCATCTGAACCATAGCTTAAGGCCCAGCTGGGCCAGCAGTGTGAATAGTGTAAAGATTCGGAAAAACCCAGGTTCACATCCCAGCTTTCTGAGTCACTGTGCATTCTCTTGGGATCTCAGTGTTCTTGTTTATAAAATGTGAATGAGAACTATGTCCATTCATTATTAGGACTTACCATCAGTACTAACAGGGCTATTGTGGAGAATTGATAAGACAATATACGTGCCAGGTCCCGTGCTGGGTAAATGGTGACGTTCCTTTCTTCTCTGATTCTTTGGAACTCCCAGGAGTAACTCCTGCTGGTCAGATGCTTGTATGGAAAGGAAGTTCTATTCTGAGGGCGTACATATGAACTACCAGACACTGTGCTGGGCTTTTGTAATGACTCCCTCTACAACCCTAAAACACCAGCATTTTTGTCCTCATTTTACAGATGAGGAAACGCAGACCGAGAACAGCAAGCAATCTGGGATCACACAGCTCTGCGCCGACACTACTGTCTGAGAAGTAACCACAGAAGCGTTATTAAATATTTAGTATGTTCCAAAGACTATGCTGGGTGCACTGCATGTGCTGTCTCCTTTAAGTGCCTTATCCTGATGCTCTGCTACTGTAAGCGATACAGCACAGGAGATAGCGGGACCCAGAGGGAATAAAGGCTGTGCCCAAAGTCCTGCAAACAGCAAGTGGCAGGGCTGGGATTCACGCTGGGGTTTGTATGATCTCCAGCTCTGCCCTCAGCTACTCTGCTGGAACTGTGCCATCGAGGCCAGAGAGTTGTCTGAACTTGAACTGCAGTCCTGGGACACTGAGACTGGCCTTTCCAGGTTTTCCATAGGCCTCAGCCTAAGCCTGGGGGCACGGCAACCGCCACTGATCGCAGGCCCAGCTACCAGCTGAGTGGCCTGGTGATGATGCTGGTGAGGACCGTCCTGAGCCATAGGCAGGGGTTAGTTCACCAGCCTAGACACTTACCCGATGGTGCAACCAGCATCAGCCTCGATGGTCCAGATGCAGTTGAGATTGTGTTCGTAGGGAGCCGGATACCCGGGTGACAGCACCTGGCCCGACACCTCTCCTTTCACTGTCCCTCCACACTCAGCTGAAAGAAATCCCAAAAAAGTGAGCTTTATAGGGTGGCCTGCACTGCCAGCAGTGACTCAGTGGCTCCTCTTGTCAGTGTGCCCAAGTCCCTTTTGTGCCCTGCAGGTGACTGAGCACAGCATACAGAAAGGTCCCTGGATGCGATTTATATCCACAATCTACAAAGAACCCTTACAACTTAGCGATGAGAAGAAAAACAGCCCAAACAATGGGCAAAACGTCTGAACAGACATTTCTTTGAAGAAGGTGTGCACACTGCCAGGAAGCCCAGGAAGAGATGGTCAACATCACTAGTCATCAGGGAAATGCAGATGAAAACCACAATGAGCTATAGCATCTCACATCCACAAGGATGGCTGTAATCGAAAGGCCAGACATGAAAAAGTGTCGGTGAGGATGTGGAGGAATTGGAACCCTCGTGCATTGCTGGTGCAGCTGCAACATGGCGCAGCTGCTTTGGGAAGCGGTTTCCTAGTTTCTCAAAATGTTGAGTGTAGTCACCATATGACCCTGCAATCCCACTACCAAGCAGAGACGCAAGAGAAATGAAAATATACGTTCACACAAAAATGCGCACAGCAGCATTATTCATAATAGCTAAAAGACGGAAACAGCCCAAATGTCCATCAGCTGATGGACAGATACACAAATACGGTGTCATCCATATGGTGGAATATTATTTGATCATAAAAAAAGAATGAAGGATCGATACCTGCTACAACATGGATGGACTTTGAAAACAGTGTGCTACGTGACAGAAGTCAGGCTCAAAAGGTCACATGTTATGTGATTCTGATTATATAAAATGTCTAGAACAGAAAAATCTATAGAGACAGAAAGTATGCTGGTGGTTGCCTGGGCCTGGGGGGCATGTGCAGGGGGCAGTGACTGCTGATGGGTACAGGGCTTCTCCCGGGTGGACAAAGTGTTCAAAAATCAGATGGTGGTGATGGGTGCAGCACCCTGTGAACAGATAAAAAGCATTGGGCTTCAAGTATATGGTATGTGAATTACATCTCAATAGAGCCATTTAGAAAAAGGTCCTTGGGTGGAGGGCTGACAGCTTACTCTGCGGCCAAACTCCTTAAAGCCTCCTCAAGATGCATACACTTGAACCTGTGCCTTGCCAGCAATGGGGCTGCGTGGGGTGCCAGGAGCACAGAGGAAAACAAGCGTCCCAAGGGCCAATGGTCTAGAGGAGGAGACAGCCACAGTGTGCCCCAACAGAGGTGCATTTGTGGCAGATGACAGCTCAGAGGAGAGGGGGCTACTTCCCCTAGCTTGGGGCAGGAGGAGTCGTGAGGAGGAGCAGGGGTGGAGTGGGCGGGGGGAGGAACATCAGGGAGAGGATGCTGCAGATGGAAAAGAGAAAGGGCAAACGTCGTGGAGGTGGGCCATGGTGTGGCAGGCTGAGGGGACAGGGGACAACAGGGGAGACAAGGCCGCAGAGCTGGTCAAGCGTCAGACATCCAAGGATGCCGTGCATGAGGCTGGGGACTCTCCGGGGGAAGAACCAGTCACCTTACACGCCAGTGAACTTTACACACTAGGAAGTATACTCTGGTGGCAGTCTTTGGGGCACGAAGGGTGGAGCTGAACTCAGGGGATCAGGTCTACACTCCCCGTCGGAGCACCTAGTCCCCCAGGTCAGAAGCTGGTGGTCCTGTGGCCTTCTTCCTCCCCACATCTGATCTGCCTCCGAGACCCAGCCCCTGAACCCCTGGGGTGTTTGTCACATGGACCTCCCTCGGCCTTGTTGCTAGAGTCCTGGCCGAGGCTCTGGCCATTTCTGGGTGGCACAGTTGCCCATCCCCAGCAGTGCCACCTGAGGGACCTTTCTAGAATGCAAACTGGGTCACTGCTTGCTTCAAACCTTCCTTCCCAGAATGAAGTCCAAGCCCCAGAGGGGCTCTTTTTGGCTTCTTGGGCCCCTCCCAACACCCCTTGGTCTAGCCAAGCCTCATGAACACTAGGAGCCAGGACAATGAGGCTTCTTCACGCCTTCATGTGGACTGACAATGTGAAAACATCTTTCTCGGGGGACCTTTGTGACCCGTCCCCTCCCAGGTACAGTTGCCACTGTCCTCCTTTGTGTCTCCATTTTAACAGGAGCAGATTTTTTAAAATCACAACCATGTTACAGTCACATCTGTCTCCTTCACAAGACCAAACGCCTTGGCAGCAAGGACCTTGTCTTACTTGTATTTGTGCATCCAGTGCCGCTATAGTGCCTGGCATGTTACAGATGTTTTAGTAAGTGTTTACTGAATGGAGAGATCCATGGATGATCAAATGAATGAGGACGCTTACTGCTTTCCAGGAAAATTACTACAAGGGTCGGAGTCAAGGGAGCATGAGTGACAATGAAGAGGAGAATTATTGCAAGAGTGTTTTAGGAAAGGGAATGAGTGACTATGCAAAATCCTAGAAGAAACAGGAGAAGATGGGACCCAATTTGCAGATAGAAGACTGGCCTTCATCTTCATTAAGTATTTCATGGGCCCCTTGGCTTCACTCGGGGCCACTATGGCATGGTCAGGGAGGAGGCGCTCTGCCAGTAAGCCTGCTCACGAGACTGGATCCTTTGCACGCGCCTTGCTGTGAGTACCCCCCCCCCCCCCCCCCCCCCATGTGCTGTTGGGATGGGAAGTGCTTGAAGGACGCAGGGCTGAATGGGCCCTATTGGGGAGTGGGTGTGGGCAAGAGGACAGACAGTGAGCTGTGGGGAGGAAGACTGTCTGGCCCCACAAACGGGGGAGGTAGTGGAGAGGTGGCAGGACCGTATCCATGCCCTTGGCTAGAGCTTCCTTCCATATTCCAGATGGAGAAGCCCTTCCTGTGTTTGGAGGCAGCAGCAGTGGGGGCTCTTCCTCACGGACGCAACATCTGGGAGGAGCCAAGAGGCCGGCATGCTGCAGATTCATTGACAAGACCATGAGACTCTACTCTTTCTGGTTGTCACCCTTCTTCCCATCCTTAGAGCCTTGGCTGCCTCATGTGGGCTGTAGCACCCACTCATCGACAAAGAAAACCTCTGTGATGTCTTAAACTACAGTGGTCATTTCTGCTAGACCGTGATAAAGTCCACCACAACATGACATATGTAAACATATACACCCACAACCCCAAATACATAGCCTCACTCCTTTGTGTGGGGCCTGAGGGAGTCTCCATGGGGAAAACCTCCGAGATTCAAAGTTTAAGTACTCTTCCCAGCACTGCTTGAGTGGATCCACTAAGTTCAGCCCAACCAGCACATCTGATATTCAAAAGAACCTTACAGTGAATCCTTTCTGCAAAGCAACTGTCTTGTAACGTGAATCATCTCCTTTCGCATTTTGCCTGCTCTAGCTTGCCTGTGGCATCATACTGTCATCCATTTATGCATATGTCCTCCCCTCGCTGGCCAGGGATCTGCCCTCCTCAGAGTTCCTAGTGCCCAGCATAGGACCTGGCACATGAAGGAAAGAAGGGGACAAAAACAGGATGCAGGGAAAAGGGATGGGGCATGACTACAGACTGGGTCAACCTTAGAGGGCAAAGGGAGAGGCTATTTAGAGGTCGCCATGCTGGTCTGTCCACTGTCAGGCTTAACATCTTCTCTTTTAGACCCTCTGTTGTACAACAGTGCTGAAATCCTGTTAAAATGAAGCTCTCTAGGGGAAAAATATTGGCCATTACCGTTGTCCACAACGCTGGTTGAAACCCTCAGCACTCACACATGCTAGGCCAGAAGCCCAACCCTCACCCCACCCTCCTCCTGCTGGTGAATTCTTACCCATCCTTTTGAGTCTGTGCAAAACTTCCTTGTATCTCCTCAACACTTTGCCCTAACTCTTTGCACAGCGCTTATCTTGTATTATAATTATCTGTTTATGTGTCTATTTGCCTTGCTAGGCTATGGGCTTCCCAAGGGTAGGGAAAAGTACTTTATTCTTTCTTCGTTTACTTCTCTGCCTCTGCACATACCTAAACATATAGCTGCACCAATCTGTGCAGAGTCTGGTGTGTGGCTCTTGGTACGGACTTAAGTGTTTTCCCAGTGGATGTCTTGTTCTTATAGGATTGACCAGCACTGCACAGACATGCCGAGGTTGTGGCACAAGGGGAAGGGGGTGGGGAAGTGGGACAAAGCAGTGGGGTGGGAATCTTGTTCAGCAGGGAGGGGAACAGGTGCAGTGAGGTAGGTGGTGAGAAATGAAAAGGCCAGATGGACCGAACGATAGGTTCTGCCTACTTCATACTTCTGCCCTGGACCAGACTGCTCTCATCCTATGACACATGGAGAAACCTTAGAGGGAGCCTCTGCTGACATTCTGGAAGCACCAGAGGCTTAAGAAAATGCTGGTTCATTATTATATTCTTCCTCAAGAATGAGGTAGGTGCTAGCTCATTTTCTTACTCTTTCTTCCAACTTTCTCCAGGAAAGGGAGCATAAACCCCATTTTGCCTATGGGGAAACTGAGGCCCAGAGTGAGTCAGAGACTCGTTTGAGTCTGAGTGTTGCAAGAACCCTGGGAGCCCAGGCAAAAGCTCCACCTCTTCTTAACTGACTCTCCCAACTTTCCTCTGTAGCCAGCATTACAATTCCGAGGGCATGGCTTGGCTGTGGTCCCACTTGGCTAAATGTGTGACGATGGTGGCTTGCCACCCGCCTGACTGAGCTGCTGCAACACGGGTGTAATGAGGTGTGAAAGTGAGGGAACAGAGACGTGGGGGCAGGGTAAGCGAGGACTCCGTGAACAGGAGGATTCAGTCCAGTTAGGCAGTCCCAAAGTGCTGGAGTGTGGGGTCCGACGGGACAGCTTTCATGAGACCAGAGCTGGGAGCATGGGGTTGGGAGGGGACCCGAGGGGTCACTCAAAGAGCAAGAGGCCTCCTACCGACACAGGTGGGGAGAGGTCGGTCCCAGGTCCTGCGCTCCCCACTCAGACACAGCAGCTCCTCACTGCCCCGCAGGCTGTATCCAGGGTCACAGCTGAAGGACACAGAGCTTCCCGCAAAATGGCCTCCATCATGAACCTTGTAGCCAAATTGCGGGGTTCCTGGATCCTCACACTTGATGAGTTCAAAACCTGCCGACGAGAGGAGAGATGGGGTAAGCAAGACCCGGCGTGGCAGAAACCACATTCCCTTCCTTCCCTCAATTTGAAGCCTGCGTCCTCAAGGAAGCCACCAGGCACGTGCCTCTGGCCTCTGGCAGTCTCACTGCTCTGGGGCCACCACACTGCTGTGCTCAGCAGAGGTGATGCTACACCTGCCCCCGCACGTGAATGGTTTCAGTTATTTCTCCCAGGACAGCCTTTATAATAGTTTTCAGACATAAGGTCTGGGTTTCCTATTTCCTTTGTTTGACCCCCAGAGCATTTTGTTAGCAAGGCTGCTCTTTCCATCTTGCTCACTGAGACATTCTGATGGGATAGTGTAATATGGAAACGTCCCTTCAAATGCATATTTCAAAGTTCAATTATGTCCTGCTTAAATACGCTTTATTGAGAGAGGCTAGAGAAGGCTTACGCAGAGCGTTTCTACAAAGCGCCTACTATTTGGCAATTTACTTGTGTTAGCTCTCATTTGTTACCCACAGGAGTCTTACAGGGAGGTATAAATATCTGCATTTTACAACTGAGAACATGACCTGGTTCAATAAGTGGTGCCAAAGTCACACATTCTCAGATGACAGAGATGGAATTCACATGTGACTCTATTTAATTCTCTTCCACTGATGTGCCTGCTGTAACAGGCATAGACCCCTATGCCAGATGGCCTAAAGCCCAGGCGAGAGGAATCTTGAGTGGACTCACTGAGTTTTTTTTTTTTTTTCCTAGCAGCTTTATTGAGATATAATTCACATACTGAACATTCGCCCATCTGAAGTGTTCGGTCTTTTAGTATATTCTCAGGGCTGTGTAACTCTCATCACAATCCACTTGCGGAGTTTTCATCGCTTCTGGAGGAGCCCTGTCCACATTTCTGCCCCCCAACTTTCTTAGTCCTCGGCAACCATCAATTTCCTTTCCATCTCTATGGATTTGCCTGTTCTGGACAGTTCATATAAACAGTCCATATAACATGCAGCCTTCTGTGACTGGCTGCTTTCACTTGGTTTTCAAGGCTCATCCATGGTGTAGCATGGACCAGTGCTTTATTCCTTTGTAACAGTTAAATAACATTCCATTGTATGGACAGATCTATCACATTGTGTTCATCCATTATCAGCTAATGGATAATCATTGGATTTTAAAATAATCCCTAAAAGCACATTTCTTTGTATCTACTGGGAAGGTCCAGGAGCTCAAATAAATTAATACGATGGCTGTGAAGCCAAAGTGTGGGGATGTAATCCCAAGTACTACGGGCCTGCATACAAACCTGGGGGCTTTCTGTCTTTGACACTCTGGGAGTAAAAGACAAAGCAAAAATCATGCAAAAGGGAAAGAAGCAAGATTCAACTCTTTAGGGAGTAGTGAAAAATAACATAATTGTACATTAACGTTCACACTTTTTACATCTGGCTGCAGCTGAACCTTATTTTATAAATGCCACGATTAGGAAAGGCTTGGTTTGGCTGCTTTAGTTAAAAGCCTTGGCGTTCATATTTTTCAAGTATTAGTCAGTAACAGGTAGGCTGTGACCCTCAGTTAACCACAGAGTTAAACCTTAGAGCTGTATGCCAAGGGGCAGCTTACTCAAAGCACAGGCACAATGTCTTAGAGGAAAGAGTCCGCTTAGCGTGCGCCAGAGAAAACCAAACCTGCAAAATGATGGTGATGCCCCAGAGACAGACCTCCCCATCTGCGGAACTAGGGAAAGCCTGATTTCATCATCTACTCTGATGCAACAGAGACTTACTGGAGAATTGCAGCTCAAAGCCCTTGCTGGTGTTCTCGGCATCGGTGATGAAGTCAAGCCACAGACTACTAGACGTGCTGTTCAAAGTCACCCCCATCATCTCAGAACGGCTGAACACCCCCAGCAAACGGGCGGACTTGTTGTTGCCGTCATAGACCTGGATGTAGGAGAGACCCCGACCTGATGTCAGCATGGCCTTATTTTGAACAACAGTTTCTCATCCCACAGCCTATATTCCCAGAGTTTAGCACCAACGATGTCTGTTAGAGGGGCAGTGAGGCATCAGATGCAAGGTAGACGGCACAGTGAGCCAGTAACAGGGTGAGTGATCAGCCCCTCTTGTCTCTCCTAGGTGCCAGTTCTGTGCCCAGCCCATCTCAGTGCGAATCTGGTCTGTAGGAACCGGTAGCTGTTCTAACCTTTCCAGTGGAGCTCTGCTTTGTCCCTCCAAACCCCATATGGCACCAGCTTACTCTTCAGCAGCCTGGGGAGGCAAGGAGGGGGCTGCCTGAAGGCCCAAGCCATCTGTTTCTGCACACAGGCACACTGGAAGCACCCGACGTCTCTGCATTGCTAAATAATCCTGCCCTTCCAGATGAGGTAGCAGTCCTCCCGCCTGACCCCACCCCACCGTGGCGTGGCCTGTCTTGACTACTCTTCTAGACATGGCCCCTGGGATGCAGCAGCATGGAATTAAAATGACCAGTGTGTCACGGTGCCTTTCCTTTCCCCAAGCTCAGCCTCTGCCCCTTCCCTCCTAAAATGAGGGCTCCAGCGAGGGCCTGCTGGGCTTGCCATGGGTGGAATTGCGCAGGCATCTGGCTTCCCTCACTCCCATCTGTCCCCTGAACTTCTGAGCACCAGCAAAGACAACAGTCATCAGAATAATGAACTGGCTCCCCAGGTTCTGAGGTTGCTGCTCCTTTCCAGATAATTGTACAAATAACAACAGAAGTTGTGATTGAGTGAAGGACCCCCCTAGTGCTTTGGTAAATATCAAAGATGGGATCTATGGGTGGGTGATGAATATTTGCGCCTGGCACCGGATGTGGTGCCAGCTGCCAGCAAATTGGAACAATATTTCCATTCTACTATTTATGAAGCAAAGCTTTCTAAAAGAAGCCATCCTTTAAGCGAACAGTGCTGTATATTACAGAGATTTGTTTAGGCCCCTGGGAGCCTCAAGTCTGTTTCCAGATTCCTTGTACAGCACCACTGATAGATTGAGAGAATTCTGGAGTTCCAACAGACATAGAGATGACACCAGTTCACCAGTGCTCACTGCAGCACCCAAGTTGTTAAAAAAAAAAGCACTAAAACATACTGGAATTAATTGATCAAGGCATTGATCGTCAATACTTGCTAACATCACAGTAACAGAAACAAACAGATATCATGAACACCACTACTTACTTATGGAGTCATTTTGCTAAAAAAAAGAAAAAAATCAAACCTGAGTCACATCAAGTCACTGGATCCAATTTCTAACTTATAGGAAGTACAGAGGACGCAGGAATATATGAAATGATACTCTAGGAATATGTTCAGCAAACCTAGAATATGAAAAGTCCCACTGGAAAAATTACCTGACCTCCTCAACAAATAAACTACAAGGGATGGAGGAAAAAAAAAAAAAGATGGAGGCAGAAACCCATTGATTAAAAACCATATGAGACAACCAATCCAATGTCTGGGCCTTATTTGGGTCCTGATTCAAATAAACTGTAAATTAAGAAAAAATATTAGGACATTTATGAGATAATTGGAAACTTGAATATTCACTGGATATATGATGATATTAAGAAATTGTTGTTAATTAATAAAAGTGTAATGGGAACAGGATTATTTCCTTAATTTCTAAGCATAATTCATTCTAACTCATTAAGGACAAAAATGTTCATAATGTGTCATTATGATAAAATATTCATTGCAGAAAACTTATAAAACAGAAGAACACACAGAAGATAACTCTCAACACTCACAACATTTTGGAGATGATCTTTCTATGCTTTGTTCTATGCATGCCTTTCCTTATATATACTTATTTCCTTAATTTTCAATAAAAACAAGATCAAACTATAGATACTATATGGTAACCTACTCTTCCATTTAATATAATGTGCATATCTTTTGAATCATTACATATTTTTCCCCAACAGCATTTAAATAACTGTAGGACTTTCCATCATACAATTAAACCAACCCATACTATCCTTATTCACACATCATTGTCTGGAATGTGTGGCCTGGCATGGAAGAGGCATTCAATAAATGTATGATAAATAAATAAACCAATGTTTTCTTCTAGTACTCTTGTCCTCAAATCCACCTGGAATTTATGTTGGCATAAAATAGGAGATAAGATTCTACTTTTTCTCCTTGGTTGATAAGCCATTTAACCCAACACTATAAATATTACATCCACCACCAATTTTAAATCTACCTTTGTCACATAGACTGTTGTATAAATTTGGCTTTGTCTGTCAACTTTCTATTCTCTTCCATTTCTACTACGCTACCTATTTGTCTTTTCCTGTTCATGACCCATACTGTTTCAGTTACCATAGTTTTATAAGATACTCAAATATTTAGTAGGGCAAGTCCTCTCTTGTCTTTTTTTAACTTAAAAAATTATTCTCCCATGTTTATTCTTCTCGATAAACTCAAGATGAGCTTTCTTAAATTAAAAAAAAAAAAAAAAAGACCTCCGGCTCCATCCTCCAAAACTCCCCAACGTGTGTAATTCTGACTGATTAAAATAAAATGTATGAATTAATAAGAGAAAAAGTCCATCTATATGATATTGAAACTTCCTATCCATATACATGGCATCTGGCTTCATTTAATCAAGTTGTTTTGTATGTCTCTCAGTAAAATTCTGTACTTATTTTTGGGTGTTTTTATACTTTTTATTACAAATGGGATACATCTGGGCCTTTGTATACATTTATTCTCTAACAGAATATTGTTTGTTTATAAGAATGCTTTGATGGTCCAGTTCATCATAATATACAGGTGATGGATTTGTCTCCGAGTAATCAGAGAGAACCATACACATCCACTATACCTAACCTTTCCCTTTTCTTTCTCCAGTAGATGTTTTTATTTTCTTCACCTTTGTTGTGGTATAATTGACAAATAAAAATTGCAGATAATTAAAATGTACCACTTAATATTTTCAGGGACCCATACCATTACATCTAATACGACAAGTCAGCAAGATGGCTGGCTTAAACATAACCACACTACGTGGGCAGCTTTGTACATACAGTTACAAACAATGTGGACACTCCTAGGGACACTACTGTATGTCTGCCTGCACACGTGCTCAAGTTTCTCTAGGGCATACGCCTAGAATGGAGATGCTGGTTGCTGGGAAGGCACATTTTCAGCTTTGTTAGATATTGCCAGATTGCTCTCCAAAGAGTGATACAAATTTAATCCCTCTGACATCGTATGACAGCTTTCATTGCTTTGTATCTTCGCCAACACTTGGTATTTTCAGGCATTCTAATTTTTTCCAATTTGATGGGTGTGAAACGCTATCTTATTTCAATTTGTATGTCTTTGATTATCCCTGAGGGTGAGGATCTTTTCATGTGTTTACCCATAATTCCACTTTCCTCTTATGTGAATTGCTTGTCCGTATCCTTTGTTCATCCATGAGTGTGAAACCTCCTTGCATTTATTTCAACTGTATGTCCTTCCAAATAAAGTTTTGTAATTTTCTCAGTAAAGATGATGCACATCTTTTAGACTTATTCCTAGGTGTTTTATAGTTTTTGCTTCCATTAGGAATGAGCTCTTTTTTTTTCTGATTATATTTTAGTTTATGTTTAGTTTAGTTTAGTTTATGTTTTCAGCCACTTTGCTCAATTGTCTTATTGGTTCTGATGTTTTATCCATTGAGTCTTTCATATTTTCTAAATAGAAGAGAGATAATTTTATATATTCTTTTCTAATTTTTATAGTTTCTTTGTTCTTTCTCTGATCTGATTGTAGTGGTTTCGATCTGCAGCAAAATGTTGAATACTAGTGGTGATAACAGAGCTCATGTCTTGCTCCTGACTTCACTGGAAATCCTTAGGAAGCTTTGTCATTAAGAAAAATGTTTGCCATAGGTGTCGGTAGGAAATTTTTATCAGATTAATAAAGTTTTCTTCATGGTTTTGAGGTATTTTTTAAGAATCATGAATGAATACTGAATTTCATCATGTGATGTTTTGAGGTGACTGGCAGGATCACATACTTTTGCCTTCTAATCTGTTTAGGATATCAGGTTGAATCACATGAAGTTGCCAATATGTGACTGGTTTTGACCTACAAAGACAGCAATTTCATAGGGTTTGTCTAGTACATAATATCATGAGCTTTTCTAATATTGACACATCCTCACATTCCTGGAATCAATCCCACTTGGTCATTTTTGCTTTCAGACACAGCTAGATTCAATATGACATTGTATGTATGTAGGGTGTTTAGATCTATGATAAGTGACTAGTCCAATAGTTTGTTCTTCTATGGCCCTCACTCAGTTTGCTATCAATATTTCTACTTGGCTTATTTAAATAAAATGAATTAGGATATGGATGCTAATTTTTCTCTTTTCTGAGTCAGTCTGATTATTGCAGGATTAGTTATTCCTCGAACTTTTGTCGGTTTACCTGCAAAATAGTCTACGCCTGGAGCCTGTGAGACAGGATATGGGCAGGATCCAGTTTTATTCTTTTTAATGTTTTATTTATATTTGAGAGAGAGGGAGAGAGAGAGAGAGGCAGACAGACAGTGCATGGGGGCAGGGAGGGACAGAGAGAGATAGAGATAGAATCCGAAGCAGGCTCCAGGCTCTGAACTGTCAGCACAGAGCCCAATGCGGGGCTCGAACCCATGAACTGTGAGATCATGACCTTAGCCGAAGTCGGACACTTAACTGATTGAGCCACCCAGGTGCCCGAGGATCCAGTTTTTTAAGTAATTATTGGTTTATTCAGGTTTTTATTTTTTCTTTTTTAAGTTTATTTATTTATTTTGAGAGTGTGACAGCAGGGGAGGGGCAGATGGGGAGACGGAGAGAGAGAATCCCAAGCAACCTCCACACAAGTGCAGAGGCTGAGGTGGGGCTCGAACTCATGAAGAACTCACAAACCGTGAGATCATAACCTGAGCCGAAATCAAGAGTCAGAGGCTTAACCAGCTGAGACACCCAGGCACCCTTATTTTTTCTTGATATTAGTACTTTTTATCTGTCAATATTTCCCATTTTACCTGAGCTTTCAGATTTCGTAGCTTAGGGTTGTTCCTAAATATTTTCTGATTGTTTCATAATCTCTACCTCATCTGTGACTGTGTTCCTTTTTCTGTTCCTAAAATTCTGTACCTGTGGCTTCTTTATTCTTTGATCAGTCCTGCAAGGTTTGTGTCTCTTATTAGTTATTTTTCAAGGAACCAGTTGGTTTTGCTGACAATTGCTCCTGTATGTTTAGCTGTATTTATTCTGTCATTTTTGACTTTAAGAAGTCTCTCTCTCCTACTTTCTTTGGACTTATTGTTATATTATCCAAGCTACCTAGATCCTTATTTATTTTTAATCTAGGTGATGTGTCAGAGACTAACAGAGATATATTAAAATCTTCCACCCTGACTTTAACTTTATTTTTGTTTTTTACCTTTCTAGCAGTTTTTATTTGATTTATTCGTGCTATGTTATTTGGCACATAAAGTTTTACTGTGGATTGATTGTACATTTTATTAACATAAAAGAATCCTCTTTTAAATTTCCTTATGAGACTGGAGAGAAATTCTTAAATTTATAACAAACTGATTTCATTTTTCTGTGCTTTACCATTTTTGTTCCTGGCCTCCATTCCATTTTTTAATTGGGTGATCCTGTTTTTCATCTCCATTTAATCTTTCCTCATCTTGGATTGCTCAGTTTTCATTATTGCCTATTTTTGTGTCATAAATATGATATTCTCTCAAATCCTGTTAAGAATACAAATTAGGAGCTTTTAAAGTTTTACTTCTTTGTTGCTTACAGAGGGGCAATTAGCTCACACTCTTCAGACCGGTCCCCTTCTTCTGATCTCTGGAATATTTATACATATCCCGTTAATTTTCTTGTTAGCACACCATCACAGAGGGAGAATAAAATAGGAGAATGGAAATGCCCAGTGGTGTCTAGAGGGGAACGGAGGAATTAGCGAGAAAAGGGCATAGCAGGAGTTCTCCCGCTCCTGGTGCTAAAGTATGCATGTGTGATTGTGGCAGCCTCTTTTCTGATGAGCCTGACCACTTTTGTTAGGCATTGCCCTACTTTATCTGACTTGCTGACAGAAGCCAAGTCAAGCCCAGCGCGTCCTGCTGAGAGGGAATCGTGGCTCTGTGTGGTCTCTCACACCTAGCACACTTCTGGAAGAGCTAATGGTATTGAGATCTGGTCCAGGCCAACAGTACATGGCATGTCCTTGGCTCCAGGCTCTGCTGCTCTGACTTAGGTGGCCTTAGATGTGATTTCCTTAAGGGTTTTGGCACTGAGTCCATGGGCAGGATTCACTTCAGGTACATGAATCATACTTTGATTAGGCCCTTTCTCAACGTGGGTTCTTTTTTGGATATTCCATTTGGCGAAAATTCTTTTAAGCTATATGTGAAATGTGCCCTTGCCTAATTTCCATGGGTGAGGGCACTTTCCCCTGCATTTGTATCCTTTTAGTCATTTCAGTGGGGACCTGTGCAGGATGGTTTCATATACATATATACACATGTGTTTCATTTGCCATCTTCAGCTGGAGGGTATCTTTCCATACCATTGCAATTTAGAGGCCCTTCCTATCTTACTGAGGTCAGATCAAAATTTTGGTGGGGGCCAAAATAAAAGGAATTGGGTAATTAGGGGAGATAAGCTGAAGTATGTATAGGGGCGTGGTTTAAGGGATTTTCGGTAATTAAAGGTAAGACACAGATCAGGGGTCACAAATGCAAGTCAAGAGTCACTCCATGGGTCAGGATTACAAGACTATATGGAAAGATTGGAAGGTTGATCAGATGTATGATATATTGTATCTTGGGCAATAAATAAGGAGTTCCTTGGTGTGCACCGGGATTTCTTTGCAGGGAAAGGCAAGGCCTCAGGGTGAGGAATTTGCCAGTGTTCCCGCAGATGGGTGAGTTCCAGCACAGCAAGGACAAGGTGTTCTTGGAGCTGACTGGTGTGCTGGGCTCCTCCTGCACACGTTCCTGTCGAGGATGACCAGAGTCACAGGCTGGCACAGCAGTGCCACTACGGCTGACACGGGTGCACGGCCATTCTGGAGACTATTTGGGAAACCAAACTGTGGGTTTCTTTTAGTTCTGAAACAGTTTTGTACCTGTTCATGTCCCAGGTTCTCCCTCAGGAGGACCAGGATCTGAGGAAAAGAGTTAGAGCAGGAAGGGATGACATGAAGCCATCCCATCTCCCTTGGTGCCTTGCCCTCCCTTCCCCAGGTTCCATTCTATAGGAGTTACGGGGGGCACAGGGTCCCATGAGTGGCCTTTGTGCCATGTCAGAGCCATAGCCCAGCCTTCTGAGGGGGACACTCAGGAGGCCTGGGCACAGCAGGAAGAAGGTCATCGGCAAGAAGGCGGAGCCCACTATTAGAAGGCTGGGTGGCAGGACCAGCTGGGCAGATGGCTCTAAGACAAAGTCTGAAGACTGGGAACATCCCCCAATAAAACAGGAATTCATCCTTCTCTCTCCACAACCCTGCAGGACTACCTGGGGTCCTGCATCCTATACAAGTCCTCCCTGACCTCTGACCTGGGTTTTATGGCCTGTGTCTCTCCCTTCTTACCCTGAGTGCCTCAAAAAGTCTCTCTCCTCTCATTTGAGCTGCTCACCTGATCCTAAGACACCACATGGACAGGGTAATTGGGTGTGCACACCTGTTGACCATGTCTTAGGTGCTTCTTTGAATTTAGACCACCCTGGTGAAGAGGCTCAGGTAGCCGCCACACTCCATGTGACCTCTGGCAGCCAAGGAGTCCTTCTGCTGATCCTATCAGGCCACACGCACAGAACTGCTGCTATATTCCCTTTAAAACCTGAAAATTATGTCTCCAGAATTCTTTTCACTGCAGGGTTGGCAATGACCTTCATGCAAGAAGGGCTCTGCATTTCACCAATTCCATCTGCAGCTCTGAAGAGAAGAAATCACCTTGGCCTTGCTGACCCCGGTTATATCCTCTGAAGATCTGGTGTTGATGATGAACAAATGGATGGAGAGAGGTGAGGTCTGGGGGATGCCTGAAGACATGGCCCTTGGAAATTATAAAGTCTTGTATATTGCTCACTTAAAAGGAGATGCACTGTTTTTCTGTCTGGGGAGCTCAGAGGTTGCAAAGTAGAGCTTAAGAAGCCAGTGATTGGGGCGCCTGGGTGGCGCAGTCGGTTAAGTGTCCGACTTCAGCCAGGTCACGATCTCGCGGTCTGTGGGTTCGAGCCCCGCGTCAGGCTCTGGGCTGATGGCTCGGAGCCTGGAGCCTGTTTCCAATGCTGTGTCTCCCTCTCTCTCTGCCCCTCCCCCGTTCATGCTCTGTCTCTCTCTGTCCCAAAAATAAATAAAAAACGTTGGAAAAAAAAAATTTAAAAAAAGAAGCCAGTGACTGGGGTGGGGGCGCCTGGGTGGCTTGGTCAGTTAAGCATCCGACTTCAGCTCAGGTCATGATCTCATAGTTTGTGGGTTCAAGCCCTGCGTTGGGCTCTGTGCTGATAGCTCGGAGCCTTGGAGCCTGCTTCAGATTCTGTGTCTCCCTCTCCCTCTGCCCCTCCCTTGCTCATGCTGTCTCTCAAAAATAAATAAATGTTAAAAAAAATTTAAATTTTTTTTTCAACGTTTATTTATTTTTGGGACAGAGAGGGACAGAGCATGAACGGGCGAGGGGCAGAGAGAGAGGGAGACACAGAATCAGAAACAGGCTCCAGGCTCTGAGCCATCAGCCCAGAGCCCGACGTGGGGCTCGAACTCATGGACCGTGAGATCGTGACCTGGTTGAAGTCGGATGCTTAACCGACTGCGCCACCCAGGCGCGCCAAAAAAAATTAAAAAAAAAAAAAAAAAAAAAGAAGCCAGTGACTGGGCCCTGATCCCCCTGGGCTGCTTCACATGTTTTATTTCAGGCATACCCGGTCCCAACTGGTCACCTCATGGGTTCAAGGATAATCAGTTTAGAGTGAGAAACACCCTCCAAATGCATGTGCACACCCACACCCACACCCACTCACGTACCCCAGCAAACGCATGCCCTAGAGAATGAGTCAAGAATATCATCTCTGCTTAAAAAGCACAGTACATTCATCATATCCAGAGAGAATCCTAAGGGATGGGGATCACTTAATGGTTGCTCTTTGGATTTTTCAGAGTAGTGACCTCTGATTGTTTCTAATGTCAAGACTTCTCTGGCTATGGGGAATAAAACTGTATTAGGATAAGCTAAAAAAGTTTCTTGGCATTGGATGAAAATGGACAACTCTGTGTGAGGTTTTCCTTATAATCCATTTTAATAAGGCAGCTCGTTGACAAATTCTCCAGAGTCCATGCTTTGATTACACACATACTCACACACCATACATTACTGGAGATACACATTAATCACATACACACAAAGAAATACAAATTGTACGTGTGCTCAGTGTCATAACAATCCATAATCAAGCACCGTCACTTCTTTAAATCCACTTTCTTTAACCCTGCTGCCACACATGGGCCAGCACCATGGCATACTGAGCTGCTGAAACAGCCCTGCTAGTCTACAGAAACATATCCTCAAGACATACCCAGATGCACATGGACAAAATACACTGAGACAAGTCTGCACAAATACTGGTCCCTTGAACCAAGCAAACACATAGACTCAGATTCATACACACGTGGAAATGTATATATGAAGGATCTACATCCACAAACACATATCTACACAAATGCACATGCACATACACACGCACACATGCACAATCTATGAGCTCTTCACTATCCAGCATGATGGTCAGAGTCACGATGAAAAACCTGACCCAATGGCCACTCCAACTGAATTTATTATTATTATTATTTATCATGCAGTCAACCCGTACTCTACCACCTATGTATTTGAGAACAGTCAAGTCCTAAGCAAAGTCTAAAGTCACATTCTTAGACCTTCATGGACCGTTCTGTTTGGGTTCTCACTTTCTCCCAGACAAGTGAGGACAATATCCTGGAACTCAGGAGGGAAGAAGAAAGCTTGGGTCATTCACACAGAGAGAAACAAGTAGGTGCTGAGCACACTTTTGTATACCGTAACTCACATCCTCTATGAAATCTATCAGTTTTACCTTGAGCACATCTCCTTCAGACAGTTCAAATGTCCTGGCTTTCAGCTGAATGCCCTTCCCCGGCTGGGTCTGGATGGAGTAGATGCATTCATGGTTGTTATTGTAGTTCACAGGAAAGTTGGGGGACAGCAATGTACCCTGAGTGCCCGTGACTGAATTCCCACACTCAGCTGGAAAGAGAATCACAATAATCACAAATTAACCCCCATCAGCCACATGTGGAAAACAACTTACAGCGCTGGAGAACCTCACAAAGATGGCACGTTGTTTGCCTGTCTATCTGCCCGAATGCCTGTTTCTATGTCCATTTGTCTGCCGGCCTATAGGACTGCATATCAAAGTTTTTTTAAAGTATCTGCCCATCTGTAGGCATTTTAAAGAAATTCTGCCCAATTTCTTTCTCTGTCTTATTCTGTGTGTCTGTTTCTCATCGGCAAGAATAGAGATTACCCCACCAGGCATCCTGTACTTTCTTAGTGGCATGAGGCAGCCCTTCTCCACACCTGTTCATACAGCATCACAGCAGCAGAATGATTGAGGGGGATGGCAGGGAGGATGGGGGTGGTCAAGTGAGGAGAGACGGCAGGATAGAAACTCAGAGGGGTGAAAACTGAGTAAGTATTGCTAGCATCCTCCAAACTTTACAAGGATTATTTCAATCATTAGTCACAACAACCAACCCCATAAGGTGGGCATAATTATCATCCCTGTTTTAAAAATAAAGGATCTGGTACTTAACCATTTAGATCAATTCTCTCCATTCACCGAGAGGAGGGGGCTGAGAGCCCAACCCTCCTGGTCCTGGAATTTAAGGCCGCTGAGGCTTTGGAAAAGGTTTTAGCATAGACCCACTGAAACCCTGTTTCATTTGACAGCTAATGAATTCACACCTTCCTCTTGAAGTCTTTTCCTCCTCCTCCAGAATGAGTCATTCTTTCCCCATTACTCCCATATCTTTATTTATAGCAGTCACCACATTTTACTTCACCTATTTGTTAACATTTCCGTCTCCTCCACTGTCGATCCTCTGGGATGTGGTCACATTTCTCTATGCCCAACACCCACTCAGTGCCAGGGTAGGGCGGGCATGAGCAGATGAAAGGGGAGGTAGCTCGGTGGCAGGACAGGGCTGCAGAACCCTGCAATTATCTCTCTCGGGTGTTTAATAGTTGTAGATTCTCTCCCTGTGCTTCCCTATATCAGAGTGCCTACCATATTGCACCCTGATTGCTTCTTACTTGCTGGCATCTTCCACCTAAACTGTGAGTTACTTGAGGGCTCGGGTCATGCTTAATGAATCTATGAACTTCCAAGGCTCAGCCCAGATTGTCTGTAAAATAAATATTTGCCAAATGAATGAATGAATGAATATGGAGGACACTGACCTCAGAAGATGTACCATCCTAAAAATAATTAGGTTCCAGAAGGATGTAAATACAAGTCCAGATGGCAGGCACATTATTTGTCTGGACATATGGAGAATTTGGAGCATGTCTTGAATCTCTGGGGTTGACAGTAGAAAGTCTGCTTTCTCCAAACTATCCCTCAGTATCTCTATTCTAGGCACAGTATTTGCTGGAAGGGCTCTGAGGTCAATCAATGGGCCACCGACCAATGCACCACCTAGTTAACCCTAATTGTCCTAAGCCTGAAGTGTACTGGGCTAAGGCAGTGTAGATGGAACTTGTGATAACAGAGTTGAGCCTCTTGTGGTCTTGGTTTATATTCTTGTGTCCCTCAGGCTGCTCCTTAGACCTTTGAAGACCATGTCTGTGTTCTACAACAGGCCCTTAGTTTTTCAATGGACCCTACTCCCTGGGCTCTGTCCAGTTCAGGACAGCTTCAGTTTCCTAGTCTACATAAGCCATTACTATGAATTAAATGTTCATGATCCTGTGCCAAATCCGTATGTTGAAGCTTTAATCTATAATGTGATGGTATTTGGAGGTGCGGCCCTTGGCATGTGATTGGGATTAGTGACCGTATAAGCTGAAGAACTGACCAGAGCCCTGTCTCTGCCTTGTAAGGATACAGCAAAAAGGTTGCCTCCCACAAGCTAGGAGAGGACCTTCACTAGACATTGAATCTCCTGGCACCTTCCATCTTGGGTGGCTTGGGCTCCAGAACCATGAGAAATAAATATTTAGTGTTTAAGCCACCCATGGCATTTTCCTTATAGCAGCCTGAACTGACCAAGACAGCCACCATTTGTCTTAGAGCCTATTTGCAAAGTGTCCAAATATGCACAATGAATGTGCTGAGCTGGGGCAAAAAACTAAAGCAATAGCAGTGGACAGGCACCCCATGTACATTTTCTGGGTGCCCTGAGATGAGGGCAGGGATTTGGGGAGGGGGTGCTGAAGGTTTTTAGCCATGTTATTATTACTCAGTCATATCACATGGGCAGCACTCTTAAGCAGCTCTCCATTGTTTCTGGGGTGAAGCATTATTCCCCTCCATCTAGGGAGAGGCCTGTGGAGCAGTGAGATGAGCATGAACAGCCAAGTTATATCAACACTCTGAACCTCGCTCTCTTCATCTGCCTTCATCTGGGCAATAATAGCATCTGTATAAGACTATAGAGAATAAATACATGAGATTTTATGATAAAATAAGTGACCATATGAGGATTGGTCAGCATATAGTAGGCCCTCAACAAGCGTTATTCCTCCTCTCTTTCCCCATCTATCCCAGGTGAATCTACGTGGCTTACCTGATTCCATCTGGAGCCTTAACTGCCTGTGCTCTGGGACTGGCAGACAGCCCAAGAAGCTTCTTGGGAAGTGTGCATTAGCTGCCCAGTGTTCACGGCACCCTCGCTATTCCTGATGCCTCTTGCCCTCTGCCTAGTTCCTAAATTTGGCTTCCCTTAAGCATGGGCTTTGGCATGTTATGGGACACCTTTCCTGGTCTTGGCTTCCAGCACAACTGCTCTGTGCTCATCTCTGCCTCAGCATGCCCCTCTCCTCTTGCCCACCACCCAACACCTTTATGAGGAGGGACACAGAGCTGGTAGCTTCAGATGGGGCCAGTCCTTGGCTGACCACCAGAGCCTGACTCCCTGCCAGGGCTTTTGTCTTGGGCACCGGGGAGGGTACAGGAAGGTAAAGGGACAAGACATTTGCTTCTGGGAGAATTTCCAAAGTAACAGGGGAGGTGAGCAGATGCACTGAAAAGCCAAACACAAGTATAAATGGAAACAAACTGTGCCGGAGAAACAAACAGTCATATGCACAGGAAAGTCCTGCCACTGACTGTGGCATCTGCGACTTCTGTCGTCCCCATCAGGAGAGGTCTCATTAAGGGCAGGGGCTGTGTCTTATCCATCAGTCTGGGGCTCTGGAGGCAGAGGGTTTGCTCTTCTCCATCACACCAGGGCTCCCAAGGACAGAGACATGTCTCCTGCTGCAGATTGGGTCCCCTGGAGTCAGGGCTGTCTCTTCCACATCAAGTTCAAGGGTCCCTGAGGTCAGGGGCTGTGTCACCCTATCACACCATGAATTAGAGCCCAGAGCTGTTCATCTCCTTCACAGTTGGGAATGTCTCCTGGTAACACTGTGTGGGTTAAGTTATCCAATTTACACCCACAGTGCATGTAGCAACTGGGAGGATCCCCAGGGTGGGCTTTCCCATGATACCTCCAGCCTGAGGCTCTGTTGCAGGGCTGGTGGTAATTAGAGGTGATTATAATTGCCGTGCATTATTAATAACACACGAAACAGAAGACAAATGTAATAATGAAAATATTGTGAGGTGTCATGAACAAACAGTAATTGGAATAATAAGTTAAAGAATGAGTTTATGTAATGAGATCAATGAGGCAAGAGCTTAAGGAGTGTGTGCATCTGTGGTCCTGAATAATCCCATTCAAGAAAGATTTTCCCCAGAATTACTTAGCTGAGGATGTTTTCCTGGAGAAGGAATGAGTTTCTGGTAGCTGGAGAAAAATTGAATGCACATGGGGGAATGTGTAGGTCTGAATGTGTGTGCTTCAATGTGTTCCCCGGGTCAGGGTGCGTGGATGCTGTTGGGGGGGGTAGTTACAGGAGAAAGGATAAACTCTGGGATTATTTAATGGATCCAAATGGAATTTTGCATCCATGTGTCTTCAGGTTTGCTCTCTGAGATTGTGAGAGGTTATTGGTTATTGATAGATAACAATAAAAAGGTTATTGGCAGAATGATGATAATTATACAGCACCCCATTGGGTTTATGTAAATTATGTCATCTAAACTGGAATAAAGCCTGTGAGTTGAACATTGTTATCTCTGTTTTAGAAATGAGGAAGCTGAGGCTGAGGGGGTTTGGTGGCCTGCCTAAGATCTAACAGCTGGGAAGTGGCTGAGCAGAGACCCGACCTTGAACCTGTGTGACCATACAGGCCCAGCCAGGCCCATCTTGCCAGCCTGTTTACAATTGTCCTCCGCAGAGCCCCAGGCTCCACGGGGATGTCTCAGGCAAGGCTGACCTCAGGGCTCCTGTTTCAGTCAGTCACTGCTGCTTCCAGCTACGGGGTATACTGGGGTTTCATGCGAGATTTCACGGGACGCATGGGTTCTATGCTAACAGCTAGCATGGTAAGCACTCCACTATCTAGCCTGTGTTCCATCCAGCCCTGTGTGGCAAGCGCTGAGCAAGCAGAGCCATCAACTTTATAAACGAGGGCCAGCCAGCAATTGTCCCTGCTCCCTGGGCTATCGTCCTACTTCTCTCCACCCCTGGAGCCTGGAGCTCTGAACAGCCTCCAGAGCCTGGCAAGGAGGTCAGGCCTCCCACCCAACGCCCCAGTGCAGGCAAGAGTGTGTGCTCAGGCAGTCCTCAAACCCAGGCCTATTGGCCTTTTGGCCCATATGTGTTTCGCTACCTCATACCAATCGACTAAAGTTTGGCCCACCCCATTAGTGAAGCAAAATGAAAGCACGTGACCACCTACCAACACACCTTGGCAGAGGCGAACTCCACAGGCGCCGTCTGCCCCCCAGGCACGTGATGCGGGCTGTGCCCTCCAGACGGTACCCGGGGAAGCAGGAGAAGGTCAAGGTGTCGCCTACGCCAAACTGTAAGCCCTTCCGGATGCTGTAGGCTGGGACCTCAGGCTCTTCGCAGGGCTCCAAGTCATATTCTGGAAAAGCAGCAGGAGAGCTGGGGTCAGACACAGAATATGGAAACATATAGACACAAACAGTGGGGAGTAAGGAGCCAGAGATAAAGACAGAGGTACAGAATATATGCACACTGACCCACAAAAGGTAAAGAGAAAAGAAGAGAGACCCCAAGATGAACAGGGATGAGAGAGACATACAGTGAGGTGAGGAACACAGTGCTTTGGGCTGTGGGGATGCCTCATACTGCAAGCAGAGAGAGGACACAGTGTTTCTGGAAACATGCTTCCTGGGAGTATTTATGAGGTTCCTCATGACTTGACCCTTCCCTCCTCTGTCCCTTCATCTCCATATTAACGCCAGTCCTCAGGGCTTGAAGACTTTCCAGCCTCTCTCTCCCTAGGCACTGACCCAGATAAATTCAATCTGCTTGGTTCTAGAGGGTCAGTATGTATGACCCAGCCGAAGGCAACTTACACCCGGAGAAAGAATCCAAATGCTTCACTCAAAGCTATGTCGGTAACACTGACACTTGAGGCAGATGGCAAGCATGATGGGGTGGCATTTATCAGCCAGGGATCTGCCCAATACTTCTAGTGGTGGCACAGAAGTGACAATTTCAATTGTTCCCCAAGGGTATCTCCCTCTGGGACAGTCCCTGGGGCTCTATTTGGTAAAGAGAAGGAGGGTCTCTTAGATGGGAGGAGACACAGTGGCTGGATATGTCCCACTGGCCAGACTGGCCCAGGCACATGGCAGGTGGCTTCTGCTGGAGGGACAGCATGGGATTAAGCTGGCCATGTCCCAGTTCCTAGAGACCATATATCTCTTTCCTGTCCTGGGGAAATCCATGTGATGAGAAGGGGGTTCTGGGAGGCAATGGCACAAGAGTGGTGGGAGTAATTGGGACAAGAAGAATGAAGGGTCCTCTTTTCTCCCTGAATACTAAATTAAAGAGCTTTCTTTTCAGGGTTCCTAAACACAGAGATAAATATCTATTGCTACTAAATTAGCATTGGTGAAGAAGTCCCCAAACGATACTCAAATACTCCAATATGTTAATTTCAAATCCCCTTACTTTTTTTTTTTTAATTGCTGGGATTGTGAAACAGTGGAAGTGAAATCAGGAGAAGAATCAGGAGTTACTAGGGTAGGAAGGGACCTCTTAGCCCAACCAGTTGGGTATGTGATTTTCAGAGTGAATCTTAAACACCTTCAGGGAAGGAGAGTTCCCCAAAAACCCGCTTCCCAGCCCATTACAGGGAGGTCTGTCCTTGTGTCTAACCCAGCTATCTTTTGCTGCAGCAGTGAGGTCATTCTCCCAGAGATTGGAAAGTGGATCGATATCCATGGGCTGGGAAGACCAGAGGCTGGCAGCAGAGGGAGAGGCAGAATGTTCTGCCATCATTTCCCCCAGGAGACCTGACATGCTTTACCTGCAAAGGTGATGTTGAATCCTTCATAGGACATGGAGAAATCGGAGATGAAGCGGACCTGGGCAGTGAAGTTGCCATAGAGTCCAGCGCTGATGGGGGCTGGCAACCTTGAGCCGGTCAGCTGCCTCAGAGGCTGGGAGAAGCTGCCATTCTCAGTGATGAGGAGGTAGTCATGGCCACTCTCCAGGTGGAAGGTGTGGAATGTGAAGAACACACCTGCCAAGAGACCGGAAGGGTCCGGGTGACAAAGTGAGATGGCTGAAGCAGCCCAGATGCAAGACAGGATCTGCACAAACATTTGTGAACCTGTATCAGTGAGTAGGACTGCGAGCATGTACTGATCGATACATACAGGTGAACAGGAATGATTGCACCCAAATGAACCAGAACATGCTGCTGTCCATAAGTCAGGGAGAAGGACAACTGCTTTATGGCCGTCAAATTTGAAAGGGAGACTTATGGCTAGATCCATGAGAATGCCTCATAGCCTTTTTTCATTCACTGATTCACTCACTAATTTTCAACAAGTATTTGTATATTTGATGGGTGCTTCCTATGGGCTAGGATCCAGGGTCAGGTAGGTGCAAGGGGATATGATATACGAGACATTAAACAAGTAGCTAAGGGTTAAGCTACTTGTAGCTACTTCTAAACTACTAAGCTACGAAGTAGCTCAGTTGGTTAAGTGTCTGACTTTGGCTCAGGTCATGATCTCACAGTTCGTGAGTTCTAGCCATGTGTCAGGATCTGTGCTGACAACTCAGAGCCTGGAGCCTGCTTCGGATTCTGTGTCTCCCTCTCTCTGCCCCTCCCCTTCTTGTGCTCTGTCTCTCTATCAAAAATAAATAAACATTAAAAAAAATAAGCTACAGTTCAGAGTGACATGCTATATTGAACATAGTTCAGAATGTGCTAGGGGCAGACTGGAAAGCACTAAAGAAAAACAATAATATTCACTAACGTTTCAGCACTAAGTTTCTGTGTGTCACCAAGCCGTGTGTTTTAGTTGCCCTGTAGCTGGTCCCTATCAATTGGAAGAGAAGATATGAAACCCAGTTAATCCCACCAATGACATAAGTATGATTATTTTCGTCTCCATTTGACACCCAAGGAAACTGAAGCACAAAGAGATAAAGTCACTTGCCCAGGGTCAGCCAGCTGGCAGGTGGCAGAGCTGGGATCTGAAGTGCAGTTTGGCTGTAGGGGTTGACCGAGAAGGTTTTAGCTTCTCAAGCTATAGAGAGAGAGCAGGCAGTAACAGTGGCCAGGTGGTGAGGCAGGTCAGGTGGTGAGAAAGATGGGGTGGCAGGATCTTAACACCCAAAGCAACTCTTGAACTCATCCAGATGGCAGTTGTGTGTGGGTGGGCGTGTGTGTACATGCATGCCCACCCACACATCAGCATGCCTATGGGAATACATGCCTTGGATGTGCTAAGGGCAGGTGCTTGGGTAGACTAGGGGGGCTGGGTCCACCTGCTATTAAAAGTCCATGGACCAGTAGCATGGGCATTGCCCAAAAGCTTGTTAGAAATGCAGAATCTCAGTCTCTACCACAGACCTTCCGAATCAGAATGTGCATGCTAACAAGATGCCCAAGAGATTTGTAGGCACATAAAAGTTTGAGGAATACTTCTCTAGATAATTACTGACAGGCTTTTGATAAATGATGGTTGGATCCAAGCTCTTCATTCTAAAACAGTTTAGATGTTTTCATATTTTTGCTTCTCTGTTGACAGGAGCTGGTGACCCCAGAGTATTTGGGATTCTATGGGGGTGGGTGGGCAGGGGAAACAGAGCCCCACAGAGGTGGTAGAGCCAGGCATGCAGCTTGTAATGCCCTGTGCCCAGACAACTGAGATGCATCTATTTATTTCCTCAAAGAAGCAGATCCTAAGCACATACTAAGTGCCAGGCCTGAGCGAAGCCCTGAGAAAAATCTCCCAGTTTAGTGGAGGAGACAGACACATCAATAGTGAGAGTCCAGAATGGGGGCATAGAAGAAGAGTGGCAATTACGCCTGGAGGGTTGGGAAGAGTTCTTTGGCATGAGGGATGTGAGCGTTTTGGAGACACACAGGTATGTGTGCCCACGTGTATCCTATACTCTCAATACATTAACATGTGTGCACATGAGAAACCATTCTCAGTCTACAGAGTTTGGGAAAAGGCTTGGTGGAATATATGTCCTTTCCTCTGGGCTAGAGCACGGGTTGGGCGGAGAGTGGGTCAGACACAGTAGAAGGAGTCAAGAGTTGATTAAGCCCTAAGCCCCACACTCTGTTCTTTAGCGTGCACACACAGCCCCTCCATAGGAATAA
This sequence comes from Herpailurus yagouaroundi, assembly GCF_014898765.1. NCBI lineage: Eukaryota > Metazoa > Chordata > Mammalia > Carnivora > Felidae > Herpailurus > Herpailurus yagouaroundi. Next base: position 25,724,408 of record NW_024412388.1, read on the forward strand.
ACATTTGGCTGGCATTCTAAGGATGAGTAAACAACTGAGACAGAGCCCCTAGGTCTCCCAGCTGTGCTGATTGCTTGGGGCTCTTTTGGCCATTGTGAGGAAATGAAGACATTGTCACAGGGACAGAGAGGCCCCATGTTGGGGTTTGAATCCAGATTTGGTGTGATGGATGCACACACAAACCAACACTTGACCGGAGTCACCATGCAGGAGCCTACGACAGACGTGGATACCATGCCGAAGCACACATTCAGAGCTGTGGAAAAGGCATGGGCTTTGGGGGGGGGTGGTGGTGACAGACCTATATCTACAGCCCGTCCACCAGCTAGAGGGTCTGGGCCAGTTGTTCAGCACGTCCTGAGTTCTAGTCTCCTCCACTCTAACATGCGGGTGATAGCATCTCCTCATAGATGACATTTAATTCTCGGAGCGAGGCATGACTGGGCTAGCAGATGCAAAGCCCACAGCATGGTGCCTGGCACATAGTAGGTGCTCTCTTTGCTCAACTCATCTCTCAGGCAGCTTTAATGGTTAAAAAAATGTCAGTTCCAGGGTCTCAGCAAGGGCACGTTTTTTGGACTCCTGAATTGGCCGTTCCCTTTGGCTGGGAAATCGAATAATTCTGAATTTCACACAGGTTAGAGTTTCCCCAGCTGTTCCTCTGTCTGCTGAAGATTAATCAGAGTCAGTGACCTAATGGATCTGTTAACCTGAGACACTCTTACAGGCACTGCCCTCTGGAGAAGGGTCTTGGTTCAGTTTAATTCAATTCATATAAATATTTGTTGAGTTCCTGATGTGCCAGGCATAGAGCCAGAACCTGGGGAAGCTGCAGGAAACAAGGAAGGCAGACATGTCTCTCAAAGATCTGAGAGTCTTCAGGGGGAGACAGAAAATGGAGCTGCAAGTTGTGTACTGTGTGGCAAAGTATGAGAGCTGGGAAGTATAGCATCATGTGGGAGCCCATGGAGGGGAACCCAACTCACACTCAGGGCTGGAGAAAGGGGGTCAGGAAGGCTCATTAAAGGAAGTGAGTTCAGAAGATGAAGAGCTGGCCACACAAGAGGGTTGGTGGAGACGGTGCAGGGGGAGAAAGTGTTCCAGAGAGAAGAAAATCATTTCAATGCACAAAGCTCTAGAGGACAACGAAAGCCTGGGAAGCTTCAGGAACTGAAAGAGTTTCAGTGTAGCTAGAATGCAGTGTCTACAGGGCTCTGAAGGAGGCTGAGAGAGGTGAGCAAGGGCTATAGGATCATGCCAGCTATTTTACAATTTAGAGCTCCATGCTAAGGCTTTGGTGAAGCCTTTAAATGCTTCTAAGGAAGAAGTGACCTTGCCATACATCAGTGACCCCTTGTTGATTCTCTGCCTGGAACGCCTTTCATCCTGGCTGATTTTTGCTCATCCTTGAAGACTGGCCTAAGTCTCAACCCCAGGACGCCTACCTAACCAAGCTCTAGGCTGGCCTCTGGATGTTTCCCACCCCTATCTGCTCTTGGCCGTGGTACATTAGACTGTCTGTCTCTACCACTAGACTATAACCTTCGTGAAGGCAGCAAAGCCAGAGTGGCTTGTTCTTCTGGGTTTTCCTAGCACCCAGTGTAAGTTCAAGTATAAAATAAGCATTTATTAAATATTTGTTTAATTGCATTGACTTCTAGGCAAAGACACACATAGAAAGCCAAGGGGAAACACACAGCCCTATAAATTACAGGGGGTTGTTCCTCTAGGGATCACGAGGGGCTGCCTTTCTTTCCCTCTTGATACCATGGAGGAGCTCCTGGCTCCTGCAGTGGCCAATGCTGGCCCAGACCTGGTGGAAACAGCTCTGCAGGGTGAACAAGGACTCTGTTCCTCTCCTCAGGAACAATACTGTGGGGAGAAGGGGACAACGGGCCCTCTGACTGCCCTGACTGCCTGGAGGTTCCTGTCTTCCCAAGAAGCCCCATGTCATCCTAACCCCAGCTAGGTCAGGCCTATTAAAGGCAAGAGTGAAAGAAAGCACTTAAGTACACATGGTGGGACTTTATTTTTCTTTTAAATTTTCTTTCTTTATACAAATAGTATAGTTTACATGTAATACATGTTTATTGCTCAAAACTAGAAAAAAAAACGAGAAGATAAAAATAAGAGAGTAATAGCACTAACATCTTGGGATAGATCTTTTCAGACAGTTTTCTATGCACATATCCTTGTTTATTTTTTATGAACTGAATATATTCTTTTGGGAAACATCTCTTTCGACTTAACAACATATTGCAACTACCTCTGTGGGTCTTTAAATATTCTTTCACATTATGCCTTTTAGAGGCTGCACATATAATGCAATAATTATATACAGGTACCCTATGTTTATTTAACATTTCCTTATTGATGGACATTTGAGTAGCTAACTAATCTTCCAAGTAACAAAGTGTTTTAGGAGGTGTCCTTGTAGCTGAATCTTGATGTACTGTTGTACTTATTTTTTTTCCATATAAATTCCAAAAGAGGAATTGCTGGGTCCAAAGGCATGTATATTTTGAAGGCTTTCGATTCACATCACGGAACCATTATCCAGAAAGTGTCAACCATTTCACACAATGTCAGCATTGAAGAAGAGCAGTTGTGTCTCTACAATGTCTCCCACACTGTTACGATTTTCTCTGCTGACTTGAAAAAAGACATGGTGTTTAATTACTCATTCAGTTTTCTTTTCTTTAATTATGAGTGGGGTCAATGTCCTTTCATTTGTCTTTCTTCTATCATGAAGCACTTATCACTTTGCTTATTTTACAGGTGTAGGGACCAGGTATATTCTCCTTAAATATTTTTAGGAGCTCTTTGATGCATCAGGTTGGTAATCTTTATTTGATTATACACGTTGAAACTAATTCTGTCCACTTACTATCTGAATTTTCTATGGCTTATTTTTACATAAATCCATTTAAAGTTTTATTTAATCAAATATAACATAGTTTTTGCATTTATGGATTCTGCTTTCAGTGTTACTCTTTATAGTACGTCTCTACCTGAGGTTAGATTTTCATGTTCTTCTAGTACTGGAATTCATGTGGTTAAATGTATGAGGTCTGTTTGCTTCTTTTCTTTTTTTCCCCAAGTGTTTAAGCCTACTGTTTTAAAACCATTTATTAAATAATCCATCCTCTCTTCAATGGATTGGAAATGACACTTTAATTATATACTACAAACTGTCTCTTTCTCACTCACACACACACAGGACTATGCGTGTGTGTGTGTGCACAAACTCTCTCACACACACACTCACTCACACACATACACAAAGGAATCTACTTCTGGACCTTTATACTCCCCCATTGATATGTGTGTCCACGCCAATACTCATACCACATCATTAAAATTATTTTAGCCGATAACAACACTTTAATATCTGGAAGAGTTACTCTTCTTTTAAAAATTTTTCTTGGCTTTTCTACATGTTAACTCTTCCGGACAGAGGTTCTTATTCAACAGCATGCATCAGAATTACTAGTGAAGTGTTCTAAAATCAAAGATGCTTATTTTCCACCTCCAATGTAGAGAATCAAAATCTCCAGGGTGCAGTCTAAGCATTAATGTATTTGCTGAAGTGCAGAGGGGTTAAGAACCATGACTCTGGATGAACTTCAGAATAAGCTCTGAGGGTAGAAGCCATGTCTGCCTGGTTACTGCTTATTCCCAGCCCCAGTGTCTGCAACATGGGTGGCATTCCATCAATATTTCTTGAATCAAAGACTATATTATTTACTGTTTATTTTTAACCAGAACCCCTAATTTGAACATGGGTTTCCAAAGATCATTCATGGTAGGGAAGTTGAGGTAACACTCCAGCCTGGTGAGGAATATGAAAACATGGCACCTGAGGAACAGGTGAGCTATGTAAGAAAAGGATCACTGGGTCCAGTTTCTGAAGGGTGGACATGGGGAAAGGGAGCAGGTGTATCCTATGTTCCTCTAGGACACAGAACAAGGAAAAATTTTCAGGAATACCTAAAAAGCTATTAGGAGGGGTCAGACCCATCAAAAAATGACAGCAGGTGCCCATCTGCTAAATGGGTTGGCCACCTTCCCACCACTGGGGGTGTTCAGGCAGACGGTGTGGTGCCATCTTGTAGAAGGCAACTCAAGAAGATTCCTGCATTAGGTAGGGTGATCTCTATGATCTCTTCTGGCATGGGGATTTCAGATTCTTAAAAATATTTATGGAATGAATTCTGTTGATTCAAAGAGATATGAAGCTTCTGGGAGTTTCCTTGCTGATGAGAAAAATTCAGTCTAAGCCCTGTGGTCACTACATAGGGAGATCCCCATGGAAGTCACATCGACCTGGGGAACATGGGGCCCTGACCAGGTCACATCCCAATACTTGCTATAGGCCTAACCACTCACCCTTGCCATGTGATGTTTCGATAATCCAGGTGCAGTTCAAGTTGTTGGGGTAGAAGTCGGGAAACCCTGGTGACAAGATGGTCCCACTGGAGCCTTGAATGAAGCCACCACAGAGTGCTACGAGAGTGAAGAAGGTGGTCAAAGACTGGAGTGGCTTGGGGAGCTCCCCCACCCCAACCAATCTTCCTGGGAACTTGGGAGCCATCTCCTCTCCACCCCCAGCCCTCACTGATGGAGTGGGAGAGTCAGTGCCCCTGCCAGCTCCTTTTTTTCATGGCAGGAAAGGAATCCACTACCTAAGCACCCCCATACAGTGTATCTCACCTTCACAGCTGGGCAGGGCCCGGCTCCACTGGAAGTTAGGCTCACACTCCAGGGGCTCCCCATCACTTAATGTGTAGCCTGAGTCACAGCTGAAGGTCACCAGAGCACCCACATAGAAGTCATTTCCATGGCGCTGCCCATTTACAGGGATCCCTGGATCCAGACAATGGTCTGACTGCAGTGTTATAGCTGGAAAAGAGAGCCCACAGCTGGAACAGACAGCTCACCATCACCATAGAGAGACCCCAGCTGGCTCACAAAGGGAAGGAGGAGAGAGCCCTGATTTACAGAAAGTTGAAGCTGCTATTTACCCATGCATCAAGCGTGGCTGTCAATATCTGCTGAGAGGGTATTTAAAGACCTGTCTGTCGGGGCGCCTGGGTGGCGCAGTCGGTTAAGCGTCCGACTTCAGCCAGGTCACGATCTCACGGTCCGTGAGTTCGAGCCCCGCGTCAGGCTCTGGGCTGATGGCTCGGAGCCTGGAGCCTGTTTCCAATTCTGTGTCTCCCTCTCTCTCTGCCCCTCCCCCGTTCATGCTCTGTCTCTGTCTGTCCCATAAATAAATAAAAACGTTGAAAAAAAAATTAAAAATAAAGACCTGTCTGTCAGAGAAAACAAGTTGGTTCTATTATTTGTTCATTCATTCATTCATTCATTCATTCATTTAATTAACAGAAGTTGAGTGTCCACTACGGTTTAGACACCACACTAAGTCTTAGGGATACAAACATGAGTAAGAAAATGAGGCTTTCCTCATGGCGCTCTCAATCCTGAGTTTCTATGTTGGTCTACAAAGAATGGAAGGGACATCCATCTTCTTCAACTGAGGCACCAGAGATGGATGCAGAAGGTGATGAGGGAGGGTGAGGGTGAGCAGGAGATGCCATCACCTTTTAACCTCACGATCCTCAAACACTCTGTCCCCAGAGAGCCCGGCACAGTGGCACCCAACCACCTGCTCGCAGAGGAAGCCTTGTGGTGTGTAGATCATCAGCTTTCATTGTTTCCAAAGGCTCCCCTCTAAGCTCCCATGGGCTCTGACAGAGGCTGAGAGCAAGGGAGTGCCCCCTCCCTTAGGAGCACAGCCTAACTGAGAAAGCCATGGAGATGGGGCTATGCTGGAGGCCCGCTGCTGGAACAGTCCTGGGTCCTTTCACCCACTGGAGCCCACTTTGTCATCGGCTTCCCTGCCAAGACTCACTTTCATAGCGGAGCTGGAAGCCGATGTCTGAGTGACTCTTGTCGGTAGAGAAGAGGAGGTAGAGGTAGTTGCTGGTGCTGATGAGGAACTGGGGAACCTGGGTCCCATGGTAAACCCCGATCAAGGGCGCTGAGTATGTCCGTCCATCTCGAACTTCCAGAGTATCATAGTTGACCTCGGTTTTAAATCTGCCAAAGATGGAAATGTAGACTTCTTGAGAAACTCATGGTTTATTAATTTGCAAATGACAAAAGGCCCTGCCTGACCCAGGGCTTCAGAACAACCAGATTTTGGCTGGCTGGGACATTTAAATACAATAGTGATACAGAAGGGCCTTCTCTACTGCATTTAGCCCCTCCCCCTCCTCCCGCGGCTAGGCAGCTCTCTTAGTCCTCCTTGTGGCCTGGACCAAGACTACTTATCTTAAGACCTAGAGGTCTTAAGGCCTAGAGGTGCAATGACTAGACTCATGGGGGTCAGAAGGATCTAGGCCAGAATTCAGTAAACTATAGCCCAGGGCCAAATCTGTTCTCTAGCCTATTTTTGGACAGCCTAAGAGCTAAGAATGGTTTTTAACATTTATATAGAGGTATGTTTTTAAAAAGCAAAAAATATGCAACAGATAACCACAAATGGCCTACAAAACCTAAAATATTTACTATCGGGCCCTCACGGAAAAGTCTGAGCACTGCCCTTCTAGGCTGGGGATGCTCTGTACAGAAGAAGTTTGTCTTCAAACCTGGGTGACTACTTTCTCTACCCAAGGGAAGCACCTGGGGTGGGAGGGGGAAGTGGGGGCATCTGAGCAGGCTTTGGGTCAGAGGTCAGGAAGGCTGCCCTCCCACATTGCAAATTTCAGAGCTCTGCTCTTCAGATGCCAATGACTGCTTCAGTGACTGGTGGGTCTATCTCCCATTCTCCCTCCTTGGGGGTAAGGGAGCCAGAGAGGCTCTGACATCCCAAGTGATACCCCCACCTTCTGCTCACCCCTCTGGTCATAAACAGCACAAACCCCACTACTGAGGTGGGACCAAGGCCAAGGGCAAAACCAGTGTGGTCTGTCCCCACTCCCCAGGGCAATTTGCTCCAGTGTTCTCTGGCTTGGCTGACATTTCAGCATCGGTGCTGGTCCTTGTCCCTCAGCCCCAGGTGCCCTCCCACACCACTCCTTAGAAGACCCCCTTGCTGCTGCCTCCAAGGTTGTGGGTGCAGGTACCTGTCGAAGGTGATTTTGATGGGGTAGCCTGGCTGGGCTTCGATCACCCAGGCACAGCTCAGAGCATCCTTGTAGAAGCCAGGCCAGCCTGGAGATAGGATGGTACCACTGGGTGAAGTCAGATGACCACCGCAGGGGGCTGGGGAACAGAAGGGAGAGAAGGAGTTTTCTTGAGGGGACAAGTGAACAAACAGATAAAAACTCTCTCTATAAAACATATCTGCCAACAAGTATTGTTTTTGTCTTTATGGAGACTTACGTAAACTATATAAGCTGTGAGTTCTGTCTATTGGGATCTTTATAGATACGGCCCACTTACATCATTCGGACTTTTATTAAAGGCCGGAGGGGAGAAATAAAAATAATCCTTTAAACAAAGTCCTCTGCCATTCTGGAGAGGCTGAAGTACAGCTGATATTTGGGTCACACTATTTTTCACTTTGTTCCTCGCTCAATCAGCAGGCTTGTGGCAAAGGCAGAGACCAGGCAATCTCCTCATGCCTGGCGTGGTCTGGCACTGGGCAATGGGCAGACCCCGATGCTAGGCTTGGAGCACCAGCACAACCTGTTCTACTATAAGCTCCATGAGGGCAGGGACCTTATTAATGGTCTAATACAAGTTGGGATCCCCAGCATTTAGCCTAGAGCTTGGCACACAGTTATCAGTGATTGCTGCTTGAGTGAATAAATGAATGGATGGAAGGTTCATGGCAGGTGGCTCCACAAGACACTGCCTGGTCCAGACACACCTCTGATCCTGCCACGCCTGGTATCTCAGTCCTTTGGTCTCTCTCTGCCCATCCCTCAGCGTCCCGTCCCCATCCACCTCACCACTGCCTCTCCTGCCTCCATCTCTTGGTCCTTGTGGTGCTCCTTAGAGCTACTCCAGTCCTCCTCCTTCAGGCACGTGGTCAGCTTTCGTCACCCACCCCTTTTCAAGCTATGCTAGGCCACGCGACTGCTTTGCCCAATAAAGTGAGGACAGAAGCAGCACGTGTCATGCCCACGGGGAACCTTTAGGAACCGGTGCACGGTTTGCAGTTTCCTGCCTCAGTGACTGTGAGAGTGTGTCAAGATGGAAGTCCCTCCAAGCTGGGCCTTTAAGTGACTCTGAGGAGTAGAGCCACTGATGACCAATGTCAAACATGCAGCTCAGGTAGTCTGTGTGAGATATAAACTCCTGTTTTCAAGCCACTGAGATTTAGAGGTTGTATGTCAGTGCAGTCTAACCTAGCCCACCCAGACTAATACACATGCCTTCCCAGGACTACAACTGACACCCACGCTGTGGGCCACTGTCACCACCACTGCCACTCATGGGCTCACACAGACAGTCACGTTCATTCCTCATAAAACACAAACCCTGTAAGGGTGGCGCTATTATCCTCTGCATTTTACAGCTAAGAGAGGGTTATGGATGTTAAGCAACCAGCCCTGTGTTAGTAAGTACTAGGGCCTGGATTCAGACCTAGGAAGACAGCATAAATCCAGAGACCTTAAACTAAGCAGGCTCCCAGTTTTAAAAGAACCTCTGCTTCCCTTGGAATCCCTTGCTATGAAGCTATCAGATGCCAAAAATGCCCTGAACAGGACCAGGAAGGAAATAAAAAGCTATCCACACTTGTATCTCTGCAATGTTGTATATGTTTATCTCTAGGTAATCGGTCTCATAAAACATGGTCAAATATACACCTTTCCTTCTCTCAATTCTATAAACTTCTTGGAAACATCTAAAAATAATTGTCAAGAACTCTTCATAGAATGTTCCATTAGGAAGTTTAATTAACATGAGATATAATAACAATAATAATCGCACTAGAAGCAGAAACCCATGCCAATGACTTACGATGCTACTTTATGTGTATTATCTCATTGAAAGGCACACGATATTTACACAGTTATTATGCCTATTTTACAGAGGAGAAAACTAAGGCTAAGCAGGCTAAAAGATGAGATCAAGAACTAATGGAGTCAGAGCTGGGATTTCACTTCAAGACCTCTGCCTCTAAATCCCCCTGCGGCACGTAATGGTAGACAGCTGTTAAGTGGCAGGAATGAGCTCACAGGGATTGAGAGTTTATTGTGTCAGGGCTTAACGTGGATTATTCTTGTGACAACTGCAACACTAAAAGACAGATACTACTGTTATCCTCATTTTATAGGTGGGGATTATCACCCCATTTTCAGTTAAGTTGAGGCTTGGAGGAACTTAAGTAGGAATATAGCATTTATACCAAATACCAAGAGAGTAAAGTGCAACGTGAGGATTGTCACTTCTTGGGTAATCCCAGTTTTCCGGATCCATCCTTGCACCTCCCTGAACCTGCGAGTGTGTTCCCCTGTTTCTCCGATGGACACATGAGACCTCGGAGGTGGAGGGGAGTGGGCCTACTGTTCCGTCCCTGGGGTCTCCATGCAGGTATTAGCCTCAGCAGAAGCTGGGGCTCTCTCTTGGCTTCAATTCAGCAAGGGCCCTGCCTCTTGGGTTGTGGATTGCAATATCCTCACTTACTCTCCAGAAAGCTGTAGCTCACACAGCCGCTTCGGGGCACAAATCTCAACAAAACCCCATCTGAAACAGGGAAACCCAGATCCTGCCTTTGCTAGTCACCACTTTGTGTTTCTCCGCTGTGTTGTTTCAGTGCTTTGGCCGGTTCACCTCTTCTTCTGCCCATGTGATGCTCAGATGACCTCTCTATGCATTCAGTCCTTCACACCCGCTGGTTCATTTTCACATGCCAGGGTGACAGGTGCCAGGCACAGAGGAGGCGGGGGAGGGCTCCTGAATGCAATGTGTCTTTAACATTTGAAAAGACGCTCAGTCTCACTCTAACAAAATAGATACTAAAACTACAATGAGAAATGACTTCTCATCCATACGATAGGCAAAACCCAAATTTAATGACATGTGAGGCTAAGGGAAACCTGGTACTCTAGCACCTTGCTGGTGGAAATGCAAAATAGCCCAACCCCTGCGAAGTGAAATTTGGGAATGTCTAGCAAAACTCTTATGTGTTCACTCTCTGACCCAGCAGTTCTCCTAGAACTCTATCCCAAAGATACACTTGCAAAACTATGACGTGTATACATACAAGGGCTATACAAGGGCAGCACTATCTGTGATAGCAAAGGAGTGGAAAGGTCCCAAATGTTCAGCAACGGGGAGCAGGCTGAATGAACTGGGGTATCAACAAGATGTACGATGCAGCTGTGAGCAAGCATGAGGAATATTCTATATAATGCCAGGGAGTGGTCCCCAGAATACATTAGCAAGTGAATAAAAAGCAAGGTAAAGAGGTAAAAAGTAATTGTATGATTCCATTTAGCTAAGAGAGGGGAGGGACACACACACACACACACACACACACACACACACACACAGTCACTCATGTTAACAATCGATAAAGAGTAAGCCAAAAACTCACGATTATCTATGGAGAGGAGGAGGAAAGGGGGTAGAGAAGAAAGGGGTAAAAGCTAGATTTTCTCAGAACATACCTTCTTTTAGGGGTTTAACTTTGGAACTGTGTAACTGTTTTTTCACCACTAAAAAGAAAGACTTAAAGTTGATAAGTGGTTTCTCAAAACTCAACAAGAGAGTAAACGAAATGAATACGGTATGGGGTCACTTGCTAGCACCATCACACATGGAGAAACAGCGAAAGAGATTTTAGAGCGCTGTCCATCCCTAGTAGGATCCCGGAATGAGAGGAATTGCAAGTAAAGCAACTTAAACCATCTGCAGTGATCACATTGCTGTTGCCAGTGGTGGTAGTTCAATTCCGAGACTCTTGAGTATGTGTTAGGGAATGAGAAATGACGCTGGTGTTGTAGGGAGCCGGAATTTTCAGCAGGAATGAGAGCAGGTCCTGATATGACATCAAGAAAGTGAAAAAGTAAGTGTTCTTACATCTGAAATGAAATGAGCCCATTATGCATTTTATGTTTAAAAAATGATTCTTTAGCTCTGTTCATTGAAAAGCCTTAGAGACAAGGGCCTACTCAATAGTAATAATTATGCCTGGTGCCCAGACTCTTAAGTATCATTTTCCACTAAAAAAGGGACCAGGGCTCCTTGGAGAAATGGCTGATTCCAGGTCAGGGACAGAAAATGTTCAAGATGAGGTTGGGCCACTTTCAAAAGGCTCCCACTGGCCGATGGGACAATTTGAGCATTGGTTAGAATAATAATTGCAGTGGATTTAAATGCATAAAATATGTTCAAATCCACTGGACTGTAATGATATTTAAAAATGTTCAACCTTAGAAGATGTCAGGGAATCAGCTCATTGATACAAAAACTGCTAAAAAAAGGAAAATAATTAAGTTTTCTCCTGCCTTTCCTTTATGAACTGTACCTCAGGGTAACCAAATAGTTGATGAGGGTGAGTTTTCTTTAAGTATTCCAGCTTCTAAAAGATGAAATGATAGCATGTAGGCATTCTGCACTCCCCAGGCAAGGGCCACTGATGGCTCCTAACATCCTCAAATGAGAGACAACCAGACATTTGCACCTCTGATGGTGGCACAGAGCCCTGCTCGTAAAATATTCTGGTCAAAAAATGGAACCTAAATCTGATTAGGTTTGTAAGTCCTACTGCCAACTAAAGGAAATATAAGAGAGACAGGACCATGTTAAAGAACCTCCCAGGGACATAATTGTCAAAATTCAGAGTGCAGGAGACACCTCAGGATAAATGACCTGGCTTCTTCAACAAAAAAAATCGCAAGGGGTGTGGGTAGACATCCACAGATTAAGACAGGTAAAACACACATGCTAACTATAATGTATGAACCTAAGGAGGATTCTGATTTTTTAAAAATATTTTAAAAATAAAGTGTTAGAGGGCCGCCGGGGTGGCTCAGTTCGTTAAGAGGGCCGCCGGGGTGGCTCAGGTCACACGATCTCACGGTTTGTGGGTTTGAGCCCTGCATTGGGCTCTGTGCTGACAGCTCGGAGCCTGGAGCCTGCTTCTGATTCTGTGTCTCCATCTCTGTCTCTGCTCCTCCTCTGCTCATGCTCTGTCTCTGTCTCTGTCTCTCTCTCAAAAATAAATAAACATTAAAAAATTAAAAATAAAGTGTTAAATAATCATGGAAGTTTGATTGCATTAATTGATTAATAGGGGGCCTTAAACAGGTAGTCGTTCAGGCTAAATAAAATCGTCAGGGTGGGGCCCTGATCCAAGAGGACTGGTGTCCTTATAAGAGGAGGAAGAGACACCAGGGATGTGCACACAGAGAAAAGGCCACATGAGGACACAGTGAGAGGGTGGCCATGTGCAAGCCAAGGAAGAAGAGGCTTCAGGGGGAACTAAACCTGCCAGCACCTTGATCTTGGGCTTACGGCTTCAGAACGGAGAGAAAACAAATTTCTGTTGTTTAAGCTGCCCAGGTTGTGGTGTTTTGTTACAATGACATGAGATGACTAATACACTGGGCTTCTGGTGAGGGGCTGGTGGTCCCCACTGAGGGACGGCCCACCTCTCCTGACCTCTGAGGTTAAAGCTGTGCCAGGCAAGGAGCAATCGGGAACAGTGACAGAGCACAAGAGTATGACGAACTAGTCCTCAGGGAGCCTCACAAGGTGCTGGACACTGATCTACATGTGCTGTTTCTTTTCCTGTATGTTTTACCTTCATAGCAACCCATAAGGAGGGTACTGGTATTAGCCTCATTTCAAGGTTGAGGAAACAGTTACAGGGAGGGTAGGTAACTGAAGCACACAGCCAGGAAGGGGCAGAGACAGGATTCAAACCTGGGTGGTCTGGTTCCAGAAATTTTAAGTGGTTGCTAACCACGTGGGGATGCCCACCCTCATACTGCCCTCAGAGGGGTTTTAGGTGACTAGGTGTTGAGCGTGAATGACAAGAAGTAGTGTAAGCCTTGCCCTGGGGTCTGCTAACTCCACCATTTTATGGCAGAATAAAAGGAGAATGAACTCTGGGGTCAGACAGACCTCATTTGGTGATTAAGAGTGGTGGTTCTGGAATCAAGAGTCCTTGGGTTGGAATCTTGACTCTGCCATTCATTTAGCTGTGTGATCTTGAGCAAGTTACTTAGCTACTCTGTGCTTCAGTTTTTCTCATCTGTGAAATGAGGACACTAACAGGACTTACCTCCTAGGATTGTCATGAGGATTCGATAGGACAATGCATGCAAAGCACTTGGCCTAGTATCTAACACTCAGTAAATGCTCAAATGTTACTGGCCAGGGGGATCTCAGGCAAGTCAATTCACCTCACTGATTTGCAGCTTTCTCGTGCTTACAGCATGATCGCATCTTTTTCACAAGAGTGACCAGAAGATTAAGTGAGATCACGTTAGAGACCCAATAACTCCTCTTACTTCTTCCTCGGAGGCCTAAATGAGCTACAGCTACCACTTTGATTCCTCTGGTGGGAATGGGGAGGACTGGCCTTCTTTTTTATAGGACTTTTTAATTTTCTGATTATAAAAGTAACACATCTGGCAGACATACAGAGAAAAACAATGTGGACGTGTTTACACCGAGCTGTCAAACCATTTTCCTCTAGGGAGTGGGACTGGGAAATGAGAATTTTCACTTTGAACTTTATCTCATGTATTGTTTAAGTTTTTTACAACCACCAAGTATTACTGTAAAAATGAGAATCAGTTTATCTCCTTCCCCCCACCCAGTGTATTTCTTATAAGTAGCATATTTTTTTAAGCCCAGTTTGAGCTTCTTTGTCTTTTAATAAGGAGTTTAATTACCTTTACTGCCATAACTGATATGTTTGTCTTACAGCTGTCATTTTGTTTTATGCTGTCAATTTCTGATGCTTCCATGTGGTGTCCTGCCTTTTGCAACAGGCAATATGTTTCCTTTTGTTTTATTTTTCTACTGGGATAGGAGTAGAAAAGTTGCTTTTCATCCTATTTGTGGCTACTTTGAAGTCTTTCATAAACAGGGTGGAAATTATATTCTCTGTAGTGAAATAATTCAAGACAAATACAGAAACAGTGGAGCCAAGAGTCTGGGTTTGAACTCTGGCTCCACTACTTACAAGCTGGGAGGACCCCGGGCAAGTGACTTAACCTCTCTGCACCCCAGTGGGGACAACAATTATACCTACTTCCTGCCTGATGCAAGGCTGAGATGAGGTGACACCTGTAAAATACTTATCCCCATGGGGTATGGTTACTTGGTTCTTCCGGAAAAAAGACGAGGAAGAGGTGAATGTGGGGGACAGATAACCGGGCAAGCCTGTGTAGACGCCTTTACTGCCTGGAAGGCTTTTTTAGTACATTTCTGGCTTTAAACATACGGATCCCCTATGTCCTCAGTTCTCTAGATAAGGGGTCAGCAAACTGCAGCCTGGGGGCCAAATCTGGCCCATCCACTTAAGCACTGTCTAAGGCTGTGCCTGTGTAATGATGCCAGAGTTGAGTAGAGACCCATATGGCCCACAAAACCAAAGATACCTCCTCGCTGGCCCTTTAAGAAAGTTTGCCGACTTGCGTTTTAGAGCAACCAGATGATCATCCTTCTTTCTAAATTTAGGAGAAGACGCCATTTTCTCCCTTGTCCCATTATAGCCTCTCAAAAGCTAAGTGGCTCTTAGCATATATTAAAAGATTTTTTAAAAGACCATTAGCTTCTGCATTTAATTGTCCACAAGGTGGGGATACTTAATCAAAAACAAAACTAGAAAAAATGGAAAAGACAAAAGATGCTGATTACAAAGCGGGGTTCTCCTGAGGCTGGGATGTTGAGGGAAAGGAGCCACGGAGAGGCCAGGTCCCAGGGGCTCCTCCACCCCATCTGCTCCACTGGTTTAAGTCTGGGATTGGCCACCTGAGTTGGGGTCCCTCACGTGCCCCTCTGCTATGTCGCTCCCTAGGTCCCCAAAAACCAGTTTGGCAGCAAATGCCCACCACCCTGAGCAAACTGGGCAGGCTCTCCCCTGGGCCAAGTTCAGAGTCTCTCCAACGGGCTGCCCCCTATTTCTGGCTGCTTGCTGACCACGAACGCCCGGGTCCCCCATCCTCCCAAGGGAATGGATGAGATAGTTTTAATTTCAGAATTAGGACTGTGCCTATGAAACAGTGAGTCCAATTCTCCCATGCATTCATACGTGGTCTCGAGTATTCCACTGCACTGGTGGAGCTAGGGTCTAGAAGCACCCGATTCAGGAGGGTGGGCAAGGAAGTGGATTCTGCCTCCTCAGAGGGGGCCAGCTCCACTGAGACCAAGTTGCCACAGGCTTTTGGGACTCTGAGAGACTGGGCTTCTGCCCGGAAGAGAATCTAGGTGGGGAGACAGGACCAAAGGCCACGGAACTGGTAAAGAAAAATGATATGGTGTTCAGACCAAGTGTCCAATAGAGTGGTCCAGCAGTGGCCCAAGGCAAACAAAAGGAATTAGGAAAAGGGAGGGAGACAGCGGGGAAGATGCCTCAGATGAGATGGGCCAAGACGAGGACAACCAAAGAAGTCAGAGGACAGAATGAGGGAGAATAAGGGGCAATCTCATGGAGCTTACAAACCAGTGACAGCACAGCTAACAGTTTGGGGTACTTACTTTATGCCAGGAACTACCCTTTATATATGTATCTTATATTATCCCCTCCCTTTTGTTTTTGCTGGAAGAAGCAGAGGCTAAGAAGGAAAAGGTGATTTGCCAGGATTCCAGCCTACACCCCAAGGACTCGAAAGCCCACTGTAAACCCAGACCCTGTGCCACAAGCACTGAGCGGTCAGCGGTCTCTCCTGTCCTCTCCCCTCCCCCACCCGTCACCTCTGGGGCAGTGCTTTCTCTAAGGCCCCCTTTTGTTCTCCTGTTCTTCCCACCTGCTGGCCAGGGTGCTCAGATTTGGGCCTGGGGACTGGGTACGTAAAGAGGTCAGTTAGGTCTCCAACTCTGTCCACCACGTGAAATGACAGGAAGAAGCTTTCTGCTCCCGAAAGGAGAGGACTACAGCCCCTACCACCACGGCCCCCGTCAAGGGGGGCCTCCAAGGAGCCCATGGATACTTACCTTTCATCCATCAATATCAGGGGCCTGTTCTGTGCCAGGCACTGTGCTTGGTATGCACATCCGATATGATTCCTGCCCTCGAGAAGCTTAATCTGTGTTTTATTTTTTATTTTTTAAAAATTTTTTTTTCTTTTTAATTTTTTCCCAACGTTTTTATTTATTTTTGGGACAGAGAGAGAGACAGAGCATGAACGGGGGAGGGGCAGAGAGAGAGGGAGACACAGAATCAGAAACAGGCTCCAGGCTCTGAGCCATCAGCCCAGAGCCTGACGCAGGGCTCGAACTCATGGACCGCGAGATCGTGACCTGGCTGAAGTCGGATGCTTAACCGACTGCGCCACCCAGGCGCCCCATCTTAATCTGTGTTTTAAATGCCTGCAGCTTCGTAGAACGGACGGCTGGTCTCTGCAACTAAGTCAAAACCTGTTCTGTGCGGCGAGGCAGGATCGAGGGGATGCCATAGTAACCCCGTGCTTGCTTCCAGCTGTGTTCCTTCTGGCTGGTCTGCCCGTAGCCTTCTGAAGGCTGACCCCAAGGGTACGAAGGCAGCATTTAACAGGAGCACAAAGGCCAGCGCTGAGAGATGTCCCGGGGAAGATGAGCACGTGGAGGAGAGAGAGGCAAGCAGCCGGAAAGACCCAAAGTTCCATGGCATTGCCAATGCTTTGGGCTCATGGAGCTCCCCTGGGCAGGAGCTGGAAGCAGGGCTCCTAAGAGCTGTGGTACTGAGAGAGCTCCCAGTTGACAGAAGAAGTGTTTTTGATGTCTGAACATCTGAACCCAGAATTTCTCCAGTTTAATCTCTGGTTACAATTCAAATTTCTACACGAAGTAGATCTGTAAAGCCCCTGCCATCCCAGTGTGAGGGTGAGAGGGTGGCCTGGGTCCTGAAAGAAGAGGAAGGACCCTCTCTGGCTGACAGCCACAGTCCCCAGCCCTGGCAGGCATGTACCTTCACATCGCAGCACGGCGCTGTTCCAGACCACGCTGCCCTCCTTCAGGATGCAGGTGATGGTCTCTGAGCCCTGAGTCCCGAGGAAGCCTTCGTCACAGAGGAAGGAGATGGAGCTTCCCAGCTGGAGGCTGTCACCAAACCGTTTGCCATTTACCGGAACGCCAGGATCTGGGCACTCGTTGTGTCGGAAGGCTGTGGGGACGGGGGTCAAGGACGTGATTAGGTAGCGCTGGTGTGCAGAGGGACCCCCAAAGAAAACAAGCTCCATTATGATAGTCAACCCTAGACCTCCACCACTTCCACGAGAACCTGCCACGCTGGAGAGAGAGCCAGACGCTCTAGAGGCAGGTACCCCAGAACCAATGAGCCACACTGGGCATGAAGTGGGTGGTTGTTAGACTTGATCTCCTGCCTTCCTGAGCACTGAATCCAATTTCGTCCTAAGAAACATGTATCGATCAGGCAGTGGATTAAGTATTTCTCATGTAGTTCATTTACATCATATGATTCCGGGAAGTAGACACGATCACCCCAGTTTACAAATGAGGAAACTGAGGTTCAATGTGGCTTAGGAGCAGGGCTGCTTCCTCCTGTCACATCCATTCGATGCGTCCCTAACTTCAGACAGTATGAGATCATTTATGTTGCAGATGAGCTGGACTCCAAGTCCTATGACACTCAGAGACACTAAGTATTATAAAGTAGGTGCCCTGGACTCAACCCTGTCTGAAGCCATTTCCTTCATTTCCTTGTGTGTTGTCAGGCTGCCTCTCACTCTGTCTGGGTAACTGATACCGCAGCGGGGATGGGGCAGAGGAAAGAGAGCACTTGCCGGTTTGATTGAGCTTTGCTTCTTGTTAGTTACATGGGTCTGGGCAACTTATATAATCTAGCTGAACCTTCATTTCCTGACCTATAAAATGGAGACAGTACTACACTGGCAGGGTCATTCTGGGATAGAAATAATAGGGAAGTTGGTATGAATTTGAAAGTGGAGAATGTTCGGGACTGCACCTGACAGATGGTAAGTACTCCCTGAGTATGAGTCCCCTTCCTTCTTCCCCACTGGGTCTCCACTGAGCTCATTCCCAGCCTGCCTTGATTAGGGGTGCCGTGGTTCTCATATTCAGGTCTCTGAGCCACACCCCATCTGCATCCCTGCTGTTGTGAGCGTGGCGCTTTCCAGGCGAGACCAGGCTCCATGGCTGCGCAGGCACATGCCCCCTTAAATTAAGAACTCAATCTGCAAGCCTCTGAAATTCCCTAGTGATTCAAACATTTGCACAGCCAGAAACAGAAGGGCCCCGGGGGCTGCGGGATCTTGCTGGAGGCAAGAGACCTGAAAAGCGAGGGATCCTTCCTACTGATGGGGAGCTGCGGGACCATGCGATGTGGAGACGACTGTGATGATCCCTTGCAGCCTCTCGGATGCCCCAGCACTCTTCCCACTGAATTGCTAAGCCCAGCTCAGCCCAGACTTAGTCTCCCCACCTTCCTTCATTAGCAACGGTGACCGTGAGGTTGCTTTGACGTTTAGAAAGATGGTGTGGGAAGAAGAGTGGTGCTCGGGGCCCAGAAGTCTGGACACACATGTCTCTTCAAAACCCAATCAGTCACACGTGCGCACGCTCACATGTGCACGCACACAGGGACGCACACATGCAGGGATATGAAGCTACTTCCAACATCTGGGTGCAAAGGTTCTAAATCAAGGATTTACATACTGCTCAGTTCCACCTGTGCACTTTTTCAAGCCTCAGTTTCCTGGCATGTAGAAGGGGTAGAAAGAGCTTAGCTACTGAAGTTTCTGCTGAGCAGCTGGTGGTGATGGCCACGGAGGCACTCACACAGCAGGTGCTCAGGAGACGGCAGTTACCATCTTCATTGTTCAAAATGCCCCACAGAAGGATTAGCTCTGAGGAGCGCTGGGGATGAAGATGGGATCACTGATCCTTGTTACCGGATCCAGCTTCAAGTCAGCACAAGGGGAACCTCCCAGGGTTCTCTTGCTATGGGGAAGCTACCTGGGAGGTGAGCTCCCTGACACTGGGCAGATTAAAGCTCAGCCTAGATGATCATCATCTGCATGTGACCAAGGAGCTTGATGTCCGAGTCCCCAAACGCTTGTCCATGGACTATTGTTGCACCAGCTACAGCAGAATCACATCAGAAGCCTGTAAAAATGTAGATTATAGGGCTTCGTCCCCTTAGGGATTCTGATTCAGCAATGGGGCCTGGATTTAAAACAATTACTTCTATTTATCCATCCAACTATCTGTATAAATGCACAGAAAAATATCTGATGTCTGCAATAATGTTTACTGGCAAGAATCATTTCTGGGTGAGGGGATTTTAGGGTCGTAGTTAGTACTTTCTCTTTGATCTGCCCCATTTGTTGAGTATTTATGTGTTAGATGCATGTCATTTTTCTAGTGGTAGAGAAGCCTTGGAGAGGAATGCTAGGTAATAGCTCGATCCTCACTTAGGTCAGATCCGCTGCCTTTTGCCTCTCCCCCCACCCCTGGGGACTTAGCATGTGCTGCTTCCTGGAAAGAGGGCACTTCCTAGGTTTAGCTAGGAGACTCAGTAGCCAGTTTGTCCCAGGCTCCCCATTGACGTCTGCACCTGCTGAACCTGTGGAGTTTCCAGCCCTCCCCATGCTGCAGAGTGGGCTCCCTGGCATACCTCTTACCCTTCTTCCTACTCCTACCAGGGAGAGAAAAAGGGCATTACTCACTCATGGATCTCTCCATTTAGTAAATAGTTACTGATCCTTACCAGGTGCAGACCCTGTGCTGGGCAGAGAGGATAGGAAGATATGCATACCCGTACCTTTCCAGAGCTCACTATCTCATGGTAAAGCAAGGATGAGGGTAGATGAGCTAGAAGCTAGAGTGGCAGCGCTAGACTGGGAAGACTGAGGAAGACAGACTGGGTTCTGCTTCCTCCTGCCTGTGGATGGTGGGAAGATCTCCAGATCCCTGGAGGAGGCATGCCCTGAGAAGACTGATGGTTTCTAGCAAGTTTACTATCCTGAAGAAGGTGCTGAAGGGAACATCGAAAGGGCTTTAGCTTGGGTAGTTCCTTAGAATCTGAGGTCCCCAATGGTCCACCATTTGGCACCGGCTGTCTTCAGCTCAACTAGACCCCAGGGACAGGCGGGACAAGGAAGCAAGACCTCTATGCCAAGGAGTGGGGTGGGGGCTAGGAGATCAGTTCTGTCAAAAAGTACCAGACTGGGGCGCCTGGGTGGCTCGGTCAGTTCAGCGTCTGACTCGATTTTGGCTCAGCTCATGATCTCACAGTGATGAGCTCAAGCCCCTTATCGGGTTGTGAGCTGAGCATGGAGCCTGCTTAAGATTCTCTCTCTCTTCCTCTGCCCCTACCCCACTCTCTCTTAAAAAAAAAAAAGTACCAGACTATGTGAACGTTTGTGGGCATAGAGTGAAGTGTGAATTGGGGGCTTGCATTTCACAAGAAGCCTCTGGAAGAGGTTAATTGCTCAGGCAGACCCAGCTTCAGCCCCACTTGACTGTTTGCCCTTAGCTAAGTTCACTGGGTCCACAGGAAACTCATTATGACCTGATAAGCACTTGCTGCTATCACTGGCAGCTTGCTATTTCCATCCCACCCTGGCTATCGCCCCAGGAGGCACAGACATGGAAAGAATTACCCCTTAGCTTCAAGCTGCTTCTAGAGACGGGGCCCAGTATGAAAACTGGAGGTGGTAACTTTTGGACTGTGGGCCTGAGAGGGGCAATGAGGAAATGCCCCCAAAACAAGACTAAGAAAGCTCAGTTCCGGGGCGCCTGGGTGGCGCAGTCGGTTAAGCGTCCGACTTCAGCCAGGTCACGATCTCGCGGTCCGGGAGTTCCAGCCCCGCGTCGGGCTCTGGGCTGATGGCTCGGAGCCTGGAGCCTGTTTCCGATTCTGTGTCTCCCTCGCTCTCTGCCCCTCCCCCGTTCATGCTCTGTCTCTCTCTGTCCCAAAAAAAAAAAAAAAAAAAAAAAAGAAAGCTCAGTTCCAAGCAGAAACACTGCTTGGGACCATTGTTTCTGATTTGACTATGGGGGTGGGAACTGGGCAAAGTGTGGTGCAAGAGCCCCACTGGGGCTCCCTGAAGTCAACAGTAAGCAGGTGTTCAAGGACAGGGAGGGGCACAATGGAGTGGGATGGGCAACGATGTGTGGCTGACACAGGCTTCAGGCTTCATCTCCCTTGGGCTCTTCCTGGTTCTAATTGGGCCTTCTAGGAGGGGGAGGTGGACAGGGAAAAATGAGGTTCCAGCCTTGTTATACATTACATATGGCGCCTATAGGAAATAGATGCTCAAAAGAGAGCCACGTGGTAGGAAAGAGCACCCTGGCCAGCAGCCTGCACTTTCTGCTTTTTCCTGGCCTTGCCGGAGCACCATGCCGGGGCACTGCAGCCCTGCAAAGCCCTTGGAGCTGGCCCACCCATGTCAATCCTCCTCCATGGGGGCACCCTGGACCAGGCCCAGAGGCTGATGTGCAGAAGGACCAAGTGGGGACTCACTGGTGAAAGTGATGTTGAAACCCCTCTTCCCTGTGGAGTGGTCAGTCTGGAACTCGAGACGGGCCACGTGGCCGCTGCTTGTGATGGAAGAGGGGAGCTGGTTTCCTGAGAAGGTGCCCAGGACTGGGGCCTCGGCCGTGGCCCCATCCTTGATGACCAGGAAGTCGAACTGAGGTTCTACATCGATGTCGTTGAAAGCCAGGTGGATGCGGCTCTCAGGCCGGGCCAGGATGAGCCAGACACAGTGGAGGTGGTTGCCGTAGTCCTCTGGGTAGTTGGGCGACAGGACGACCCCAGAAGGGCTGGTGAAGTTGAAGAAGCAAGAAACTGTAAGAGAAGAGCGGTGGAGGTCAGTGAGCAGCCCTGCACTCTGCCTGGGCTACCGAGGGTTGGCACAGGGAACATTTCTTTAGCCTAAAGAGCAGCAGAAAGAAATGATGACACAGGGTTGGGCCAGACTGGCTGGGCTCTGAGCTCTAGGAGGGAGACACGTTGGCTCCATGCTCGGTATGGTGCTAGGAAGGGCCCCTCTGGCAAACCACAGACATGGTGGAGTTGGTCTACTCTTGGCCCCTCTCCCCCTTACAGCGTGCTCATCCCAGGAAGTGTCTGTACGCTCCTGGTCCCTTGTATCGGGGAAAAACCATCCTTCAAGCTTAAGTAGGGTCACAGAGCCCAGCTTCTCCTAGCTGGTGGTGATCCGTTGGCTGGTAACCAAGGTCCGGGTATGCCAAGTCCATTTCTCCTCTTTAAACACTTTTGGTGGGAAAATAATAGGTATGCCCTGGGGATTCTGGCAGCCTCGAAGTTACATACGTATGCTAAGGAGGTGCTGGGTAAACATTGTCTCTCAGAGACCAGAGCTTTGGAAGAAACCTGGGGCAGCGGTCATGGTGCCTCATCTGGATGCCTTGCCCTCTTCCTGTCCTCTCTCCTACTTTACCCTAAGGACACACTCTTCTGAAAATCCTTATTTTCAACCCTTTTCAGGCCAGCGACTAACAGACCCTGGAACAAGGCTGAGGCAAGGGAAATGCTATAAATGGAAAAACAAACAAGCGAACATTAAACCAAAATGAAAAAGGAAAAGAATACAATGAAAAAAATTGCAACAGATATGCCAAAGGGTAAATATCAGTATTAAATTCGAGTCTTCGTAATTGTATAAGAACATCACAAAGATGAGCAAAGAATATGCTCACAGGATTCATGGGAGAAAAAATAGAATTAATATGAAAACAGTCCATTTCACAAGTAAGAAAATAAAGAAAAAATATACAGCCCAATATTGTTAAGGCTTTGTGGAAACTCATGTGTATTTATTGCCAGTTGCAGAGTAAAGTTGATATAATCCTTTCGGAAGGGAGTATATGAATTCTTATCAACAGCCACAAAACTATTCAAATATTCTGACTCAGTAATCTCTAGGAATTAATTTAAAAGAAAAAGAGCCACATGGACAAAGATGTTTATAGTGACATAATTTTATTACAGAGAAAAAATGTGAGCAACCTATATACGAGCCTAATAATAGGTGGTAAATTATAGCCTTTAATGTGATGCTGTTTGAGCGAAATCATTAAAGTGATAAATATGACCCTGTAGAAAGAAGAACGTTAAGCATCAATTTAAGTAAAACAGTAGATCATAAAATTATATGTATACTTCTGATTATAGCTATTACATATTTATTTACATGTGGATAAAGACTGGACATGAGCCCCCGAATAAAAATTGTTTCCGAGTAATAGGTTTTGGGGTAATACTTTTTCAAAATGAAAACAATATTTAATTTTCCTGACTGCAAAAAATTAGATAGGCTTATACTAAAACTTTTTTAATGTAAAAGTATAAAGAGGGTAGGAAATAATATGGACAAACATCTGAATCTCTTTATAACATTTATGTTGATGTTTGGTGTTCATAATACAGAAACTTCGGTAAGCCTAGTATTTGGCTTATTAATTATAATGAAGCTCAGGTGAAAAATAATAATGAAGTCATGCTTGCAAAACAAACACACAAAACAAAGGAACCGGTCACTCTTTATGTTGAGTTTCTCCTTCCTTCCCCTGACTCTACCAGTCTTCCCCTTTTCTATGTTAGGTATTTCTTTTCCAACCTGCTACTCAAAGCCCTTCCATCCAGTTCTGCAGAGTGAACTTGGTCCCTAAGACACATTCAAGTCTCACCCTTGTAATCTCTGTGTTTTAGAGGTATAGAAAGAGTCTGAGCCAAGGGGAGAGCTGGACATGAAAATTCTTTTAGGCAACACAATATATAATAGTGATTATTATAATATATTTGTGGCGGTTACTAAGTGCAGGCATTGTTCTGAGCACTGTCATCAATTACTCAATTTAGCTGTCACAATAACACTATTTGGTAGGTAGCCCATTTTAAAGATGAAGACACTGAGGCACATAGACGTTAAGTAATTTGCCAGGGTTGCTCGGCCGGTAAGTCGTAACAAACATCAAGTTCAAAGCCATCTGACTCCAGGAGCCAAGCTCATAGCCACCCCTCAACATCTTCTTCCAGTTTGAGAATAGTACTGCCCACTGGGCCTAATGGAGTCCTTGGGAGTGTTCTCAAAATTTGCTGAATATCAGTCTATCAGTCCTAACGACTACATTAGCATTGAAGTGGGGGGCCTCTAGGCTGGCCATGGATGCCCACCCCCCCCAACCCATGCCATCGTCAGCTGCAAGCATAATGCCAATTGTGAGGAATCTTAACCCAACAAGGCCAACGATCTTGAAGACAAGGGGAAAAATCATGAGCCCTGCCTACCAGGAGAACCACACCAGAGTGGACTGGAGGCAAAGAGAAGTGCTATGGTTTCAGAGGGAAGACCATCACGGAAGCATGTGCACAAATGGGTTTGTTGCACAGGAGAATTTAATGAACATCATCTGAGTCCCCCACCCCCACTCCATCACTCTGTCACATTATTTTTTTTTTTCTTTATACCCTTTTTTCTGGGTTGCCATCTTGCAAAGCTCCAGGGGCACCATTTTGGCCAGATATATATGGTAGCTTTACCTATCACTCTCTAAAATTATCTTGTTTACTCGTTTGTTTATGGTCCATCCCTCCCTCTCCCCAACACATGCACATATGCTCCATGACAGTAGAAATCTTGTCTGTTTGATGCCTCTGGGTCCCTAATGCCTCCCACTGTGCATGGTGCACTCATGGTGGGTGCTCAGTCAATACTTGCTGAATGAATCAATGAGTATAGTTGACCCCTGAACAGCACAGGTTTGAACTACACACATCCACTTACATGTCAAAGATTTTTTTTGGATAAATACAGCACAGTACTGTAAATGTATTTTCTATTCCTTATGACTTTCTTAATAACATTTGCTTTTCTCTAGCTTACTGTATTGTAAGGATACAATATATAGTACACATACCATACAAAATATGTGTTAATCAACTGTTTATGTTATCGGTAAGGCTTTTGGTCAGCAGTTGGCTATTAGTAGTTCAGTTTTTAAGGAGTTAAAAGTTATATGTGGATTTTTTTGACTGTACAGGGTTTGGGGGGCAGGTTGGTGCCCCTACCCCCATGTCATTCAAGGGTTAACTGTATTTAACGTTTGATACCATCTGAAAAGATGGGACATGAATACGTGTGCCTCACTTCCTCATTCCGTTCCAACCCCAAAGCAACAGAATTGACCAAAGTCTGAAAAACAGGTAGATACCTGAGTCAGCTCTGGAAAAAATACTGTGCCATCACCCTTAATGCATTTCTCATAGACACAGTACAGATTTGTTCCTAAATAACTTAGAGTAGAAAAGAGAGTGACCCAGCCAAGTTGCTAAACAGCAAAGCCAGTAGAAACTGCTCCCAATGTCAAAGGCCATAAAAAATATATTATGCACATAACCTTCATTAAAAAAAAACACTCAAAGATGTTTTCTACACAACTGAGAGATGAATCAAAATGAAGAACTCAAATGGGGGGAAGTTATGGTTAATATAAAATGAAAAAGATTAGTAAGAAGCAAATAAAACATATAGTAAAGAATCTAAATAATTTCTATAAACACAGTTCTAAATTTTTTTTTTCAACGTTTATTTATTTTTGGGACAGAAAGAGACAGAGCATGAACGGGGGAGGGGCAGAGAGAGAGGGAGACACAGAATCGGAAACAGGCTCCAGGCTCTGAGCCATCAGCCCAGAGCCCGACGCGGGGCTCGAACTCACGGACCGCGAGATCGTGACCTGGCTGAAGTCGGACGCTTAACCGACTGCGCCACCCAGGCGCCCCCTATAAACACAGTTCTAAAACAGAATGCAAGCTAACAAATATTCCTTTGAAGAGAAGATAAAAGATATCACTCCTGCCTAAACCCCAGGGTAAACACTGCAGATGACACTGATATAAAGCGTAAAGTTGGAGCAAGGAGATATGTTAATTTCCTCATCTTGCAAGAAACTCTGTTATATAGTTTCTGTGGTTAATTAGAGAAATATAGGTTAGAGCATGTTTTTAAAGATGTTAAGAGTAATTAGTAATAGACTATAAAGTATCTTATCTTGAAAATTACCAAAGGGGAAAACGGGAAGCAGTCAATTTAGCAAAAAATGGAATTCAAAGGAAAGCAACAAGGAAGCATAAAGAGGGGAAATGTAAAGTAAATGCTAAAAAACAAAAGACAAGAGACAAACATTATTTATGACAGTACATGTATACAGGTTAATCTATCCCAGTAAATTATAATCCTCATTTTGGAATAACATATGTAGCTTCCACAAAGGGACTCAGAGGTTAAAAAGAAAGGGGCCAAGACAGCTCAGACTTCACATTAGAAGAATATTAGAATTTACAAATGCCGAGGCTCCAGAAATTCCTATGTATTTGGTGGAGTGGGTCCAGAGCATCACAGGTTTAAAAAGCTCTCCAGGTGACCCTATATGTGCAACCAAACTTTCGGAAGGACTGGTGGAGGCAAATGCAAACCACATGAATAAGGAGTTTCAATATTAAGATCAACCCCTTGGATGTTATAATATCACACCGGACTTGTGGATGATCCTTATTCTGGTCAACAGTCCTATGGCAGCTACCAAGACATATTTCTTCTTGTACCTGGAAGGAGATGAGCTTGTAAACAGACACTAATAGAACAAGGATGTGGTCTTGCAAAGCTCGGTCTTAACACCCTAAGAGACAACTCAGATTTGTTGCCAGGACAGGAAAAGGGAGCATGTATCATTCCAGAAAGGTCTAATCTCTCTCACTCTGGAAAATTATGTTTGCATGTTACATTGAAGTTTTTCCATTAAGAGAACAGAGTTTGCTTCTCAGTGTCCAAAATGAGGAAAACATGAAATGTTGTCATTGGATCTTATCACCATCAATTGTCCAGGTTAAAAGAGGCAGATAAAGTGCCTACCCAATTCGGATGTAGTTATGTTCATGGATCTTGACCTTGGATAAACCTTTAAGTCAGAGGGCTCTTACCTGGCTCAGACTTTTGAAAAATAATAAAGGTGGCAAACTCATTAACAGGTGCATGCCTAATTACTGTGTGTAATATCAGATTGTTATTTGACAGGATCTTGAGTGAAAAATGCAAGGGGCGTGTTGAAAAACCCCTTCTTGTTATCTTGTCTTTTGGTGTTGTCACTGCTGGCTTCACTGCTTTCAAAATGATAATTTAATTACTGGGGGCCTGACAAAGTAAAACAAAATCCAAAGATGATATTGAGAAGATGGATGGTGCACACATTCCAAAATGAAAATATGATAGTTATGATATGTTATGGCCCAAAGCACTGACGCAGACCAGATCAACTATTTTTAAAAAATACAAGAGTTGGAGAAAAATATACTTGTCTGAAATCAAAAGTAAATAAAGATAAAGAGGACCTGTAAAATACTCTGAGAGTGTATGTGCTACATGAAACTGTGTAGCAATGAGGAGCATAACCCTCTTTATAAGCGCCCATGGAATATTACAGAAATAGACTTTATTTTAGGCTACAAGGAAATCTACACAAACTTCCCCACAAAACAAAAGCTGTGGGGGCCACATTTTATGTTCACAGCGCAAATGAACTAGGAGTCAGTAATAAAAGAACACAGAAACATCTGTAAATCACTTGAGAATGCATAGAACCCTTTCTTAACTAAGTTTGTTTGTTTACTTGTATTTAATTAGTTTGTATAAAGTGCAATATTCATTTCAGATGTAGAATTCAGTGATTTGTCACCTACATACATCACCCAGTTCTCATCACAAGGGCCCTCCTTAATACCTTGAGTTCAAAAAGGAACAGACTCTGTCAACACAGACTAGTTATATTAATGATGATGATATTAGGTCAAAGCTGTATTTCACAGAAAATTCATAGCCTTATTCATTATTAAATAATAGACAAATGAGTGAAATGAATGTAAGCTTAAAAGCTACAGAGAGAATAACTGAACAGGATCAAAGAAAGGAGAATAAAGTTAAGATAAAAACAGAAAAAAATAACTGGAGGGAACAATAAATAGGAAACTTCTCACTGATCTACTTAAATAAAAATAGAGAGGGTATGTATACATAGAGACAGCACAGTAAAATTAAGGAGCTAAGCCAATTATAAAAGAATAGTATTATAACATACTAATAAATTTGAATTCTTGACAAAACAAAAGGTTCTAGGATTCTGAATTACCAAAATTGTGTGAAGGGAAAAACCTGAGGAAACTGGAACATACTTAAGGAGTAGGTGGTTTCATGGCTAGAACTTTAAAATTTTAAACACACCATCATAGCTATGCTATTTAAATTAATTTTGATACAAATACTCCCACAAAATTGTATGATACACATATTCACACCCACCTACTCAAACACCAACATACACACTGTGTAAAAAGAAATCCTATATGCAAATTGCTAGCAAATTAAATTCAGTCCTAAAACAACGAAAAACACAACCTATGTAATGAGAACAACAAAACTTTACTGATGGGTAAAAAAGAAAATTAAAAAATGGAGGGGAGCCTGGGTGGCTCAGTTGGTTAAGTGTCCGACTTCGGCTCAGGTCATGATCTCAAGGTTCATGAGTTCGAGCCCCATGTTGGGCTCTGTGCTGACAGCTCAGAGCCTAGAGCCTGCTTCGGATTCTGTGTCTCCCTCGCTCTCTGCCCCTCCTCTGCTTGCTCGCTCTCTCTCTCTCTCTCTCTCTCTCCCCCTCAAAAATAAATAAACATTAAAAAAATTAAAAAACAATGGGAGACAAACTATTGACCTGTTATTTTGGATGAAGAGTTCATATAATTAAAATGACAATTATCCTCAAATCATTGTATAAACTGAACATAATTCCAGGTGTGACTCACACCAATTTTTTTTCTTCCAGAACTTAGAACAATTGTAATACACAAGTGAAAAGAGCCAACCTCCTCTTAAAGTATGAGGTGTTAGTGGGCATTCCAAAATCGTCATATGTCTTAACTCACTAACCTTCATAACAACCCTCTGAGGTGGATACTACTTTCAAGTTTTACAGATGTAGAAGCTGAGTGCAGGTGTTCAGGTCACACAGCATGTGGGTAATGGGCTGGGATGCGAACCCAGTCAAACCAGTTCCAGAGCCCAAGCTCTCAGCCATGACACCTGCTTTCTCCCAGTGTAAGGAGGCTTTGCCAACTCAGACATAAAGCTTCAATAGTAAAATCTGTATTGTATTAGCTTCAGATGAGAGATCAATGGAGCCGGAAAAGAAAAGTTCAGAAACAGACACAGACACCTAAAAATTTAGTATATGACAAAGGGGGCTTTTCAAACTGGGAGGACAAAGGCGGACTGACCAATTAAGGAGGCTTGGACAAATGGCTAACCAGTTGTGGAAAAATTAGATTCGTGCCTCGCTCTATGTACTACAGAAGTACTAGACAAAAAAAAATAAGGAATATTTGTGTCATCTCAGAGGTGGGGAAGGATTTTCTTAGCATTACACCAAAGTTAGAAATCATAAGGGAAATGACATTTTTAATGACAGAAATGAAACACTTTGGGACTTTAAAAATCACCATAAACAAAGCTAAATACTGAGGAGCAAATGGAGAGGAAATAGTTGGAGGTTATTACAGTTAAATATTTACTATGTTTACCATATAAAGTACAACTCAATAAAAAGATAAACACTCAAAATAGAAATATGGGCCAAGGAAATTAAGAGGCCACTAACGGAAGAATAAAGCTGGTCAACAGAGATGCTGCAAATGTACAATATGACTAGAAAACAGAAACGTCAAATGACAGAGCTATCAAATTGGCAGAGGAAAGACAGACAGCATGGAACTTTGCAAGAGAATGGAGAGAAGCTGGCAGGGCAGATGGAGACCAAGCAGCCAAGGTAGGAGGAAAAACAGGAGAGTGGTTTCCAGAAGGAGGGAGGGGCTATCCATTCTGAAATACAGCTGAGCATCTGTGTATGATGAGTGCTGAAAGCGACCCCTGTGTTTTAGCCACACAAGGCTCATCATCGACCTTGGTGAGAGCTGTCCCCAGGTGTGGGGTGCACAGAGGTCAGAATGGGCAGGTGACAAGGGAGCAGGAGGTGAGGAATGGACACAGCAGGGAAGACATGCTGTCAGAGAAGTCTGGGTGTAAAGGACAGCATTAGAGAACCAGCAAGGTGATCTCTACTTTTAAGTTAAGAGAGACACGGGGCAGTTTAACTGGTGACGGGAGGACTTGGCAGACAGGGAGAGCTGGAGAGACAGAACAAGGGGGACAGATTATATATAAGGCAAAGGTTCCCGAGAAGGTGCGAGGTGAAGAAGACTCTATAGCAAGATTTTTGGAACAGTCCATTAAGCACTGGTTGTAAAAGTGATGTCGTCGTGAAAGGGATATTGAGTTTGATTCCAAAAAAAAAAAAAAAAAAAAAAGAAAAAGGAAAAAAGAAAAAAAAGGAAGAGAATGGAAAGTATCTGAGTGCCCTGTAAATGTTAAAAGAACGAACTGTGGTGAATCGTCTGTTTCAATTATGTGTAAGTGTGTGTGTGAGTGTGCACCAAATTGCATTTCTTACTGTGAGCTCAAAGGTGTTCAAAGTTCCCTGATTCAAAGCCTAAATGGGATGTATAATCTATAGGGGGCCTGGTTTTGGATGGGAGAGAGGAGCTAACATTTCCGTTATAAAAGGTGGGAGGGTAGGGCGCCTGGGTGGCACAGTCGGTTAAGCGTCCGACCGACTTCAACCAGGTCACGATCTCGCGGTCTGGGAGTTCGAGCCCCGCATCGGGCTCTGGGCTGATGGCTGATGGCTCAGAGCCTGGAGCCTGTTTCTGATTCTGTGTCTCCCTCTCTCTCTCTGCCCCTCCCCCGTTCATGCTCTGTCTCTGTCCCAAAAATAAATAAACGTTGAAAAAAAAAATTTAAAAGGTGGGAGGGTGAGAAGGATGAGAAGGAGTATAATCTACAGGCTCGGTGTCTTTGCTATTTGCAAGTTGAGGAACATTGCCTGCCCATGAGGGGGGTGTCAAGGTCATTCTCCAGGGCAAGGTGAGGGCAGGAGCTGCTCAGGGGCTTGAGGGGAGTGGCAAGTGTTTGGGACAGCTTCCACGGAGAAGAGAACCGCAGGCTGACTGGAGAAGCACAAATGGATGTTGGCTGAGCACTGCTGTAGGTCTGA
Organism: Herpailurus yagouaroundi; assembly: GCF_014898765.1. Lineage (NCBI taxonomy): Eukaryota > Metazoa > Chordata > Mammalia > Carnivora > Felidae > Herpailurus > Herpailurus yagouaroundi. The sequence continues at coordinate 25,755,689 of NW_024412388.1, forward strand.
GACTGGCGCCCATGAACCCGCAGCAGCGTCAGTTTGCCTGGTCGGGCGATTTTCTCCATCAGTGCTCGCCCAAGCAGGAGACGCCCAATCAGGTTGCTCTTGTTTCACTGTGTGTCTTTGGACCAGTAAATTGAGGCAGCTCTGCTGATTGATGCCATAGCTGAGCTGGAGGCAGAGGCTTCACAAAACCACCCTTGAATTTCTTGTGCCTCCTGCTCCGAAGCTCAGCATAATGTTAATATTCATCGGAGTTACCCTAACATCATCTCTGGTGCTGGAGCCTGTAGAAAGTTATTTAACTTTGTTGGGCCTGAGGAACTTGTTCTCAAGGTCTTGTGCAGGAGGAGTGAGGCAGGGCTCACCCTTATCATAAACAAGATTAAGTTAAGGTGTGGGTTCTCTGTGCGGACAATACTGAGGATGCCTTATAGAAACTCACACCTTCCAAGAGGAGCAACGGAGATAAGCAGGCAATGTTGGCCACATACTTCCTGAGCACACAGTGTGCCCTCTTAAATTCATACTGGATGTAATCCAATCCAGAGGCCATGGATTGTGCTCATGCTTTTGTGTTCCTTTTTTCTTTCTTTTTTTTTTTTTTTGGGCCCAATCCCCACCTCCCAGGCAGGCAAGATTGGGGCGCTGGTGCCCTGAGTTAGATGAGCAGGGCCTTCCACAGAGCTGATCCCACCCTAATTCCTGAAGAATGTCCATTCTGTCCTCCATCTCACACACTTGGGTTTCCCACCTCTGGCTATGACCACCCCTTTGCCAACACTGGAAAGCTCTCCCCCTCTACTTGACGTTCGTAATTTGCAACATGAAGGGATGGATTTCAGAGTTGTCTTCTCCTATCTTGCATTCTCTCTAGGGCACCCCAGCCCACACTCTTAGATGTGACTCTTAGATGTATGCCCCCAGGACAGACCACTCTTCCGATCCCCAGACCTCTATATCCTGTGGTCTTTGCAATGTTTCCACCCAGCCTGAGTATCCACGGAGCACCTGCTGTGTATCAAACATTGCTCTGGGTTTGGGTTGGCAACCAACAAGGCAGGTAAGCAAGCCCGCAGTGTTCATGAAATCTACATTGTAATGGAACGTAAGCCCGGGCAAAGGGAAAAAAATGAATGCAGTGAGGGGGGAGGTCTACTTTCAATGAGGAGGTCTGAGACAGCCTGTCTGAGGAGGCAGTCTCGGAGATGTGGCCTGATGACAAGAAGACAGCCATCCTAGGGGAAGATCACTGCAGATGGAGGGGGTACATATGGGGGGGGGGGGAGCACCGTGGCAGAAGCAAAGTGAACCACAGAGCTACCAGGAACGTGAGATGAGATGAAGAGGATGGCCAAGGTCTTTCAGACCATGAGAAGGAGTTAGGCTTTTGTCACAGCAGATTAAACTAAATACGTCCAATACTGAACTCCAAAGCCTTTTTTCCCAAACCTGGTTCCCCTAGATTCTAGGGTCTGGAATGTTCGCTGGTGTCAGCAAATGTTTCAGCCCTGCCAGCACTCAGTTATAGGTTTTCCTCTTCTCATTGCCCAGCCACTCAGCTTTATGCCATTGCCTCCCAAGTAAACTCCAGAAGCCCAGGCCCTCCTGCATGCGGCAGACTGGGTAGGGAACTGTCTGACGAATGTGTCTGCTGGGGATCCCAATGGCGTCTCAAATGCATATCCAAAATTGAACTCTTTATCTGTTTTCCTAAGCCTCCCTCATTCCTTATCTCCATGAATGACAACACCCAGTTACCTAAGCAAAATATAGCAACTTCTTCTTCCACACTCCCATATTCCATCAGCAACTAACTTCAGTTGATTCTATCTCTTCAATATCTCTTGTACTTGTCACATCCCCATCATGCCACTATTAAAGTCAAGGCGCTCTTCCTGCTGCACTGGCCTACCTGGTTTCCTAGCTTTAAAGCTCACTCCCCTTGAGTCCATCCTCTGTATTGGCTCCTGAGTGAATTTCATAAATCATAAATTCTCATGATGTTACATCCTTTCCTGGACCTCTTTAAATACTCCCTATTACACAGAGGATAAAACCCAAACTCCTCAAAAGGAAACAAAAGACCTCCAAAGACCCAAGGCCCTCCCACTCCCCCACTGCACCCGACATTCCAGCCGTATTAGACTACTCACAGCCCTGCAGTATGCAAGGCTAACTTCATGTCTTTCCCAGCTATTTTCCCTTTCTAAAATGTTCTTTCCTCCTGTCCACTTGGAAGACTCTGTTAAGCATCACTTCTACTGAGTGCTGTGGGTCCCTCCTACCTTTCACCCATCCTTCCTAGCTATAGTCAGAGAGTCCTGTACACCAGGACTGTACATAGAGTTCTGTACATAGAACCTGTACACCACCTGTACACCACCACCTGTACACCAGGTTCATCTCACTCAGTGCCTGCTCTGGCTTCACCCTATCTTCTTGAGCTTCTCCCTTCTGCCATGAGAACAGATGCCCTCTGTACAGACTGGTCCTTCCGCCTGCGTCTCAGGATGAGAGGCTCTGTAGAGCCCAGCCAAGCCCCACAGAGCCATGACTGACCTACAGCCCTCATGGGACGTGAACGAGAAACGAATGTCTGTTGTTTCAGTTCCACTGAGATTTTTGCACTCTTGATACCATAGCAAAAATCGACTAATACACCATGAAAAGGGATATGAAGAACTCAGAAAGTGAAGGGCTGCCTTTTGGATAAGGTGGTTAGAGAGGGCTTCTCTGGGGAGGGGACAGTTAACAGGTGATAAGAAGGACGCAGCCATCTGAGGAACATTCCAATATGGGAGAGCTGAACTTGCAGCTTACCCCTTCCACTGGGGTAGAAGGAATTTAGAGTACCTGAGGATATGAAAGGGGGGCAGTGAGTCTGGGCAGAGGAAGTGAGAGGGTGAGTGGCATGGGATGAGGGGAGAGGTAAGAAGGGGTCAATCCCATCGTGCTTCATAGACCTTTGGCTCAGAGATCACCCTCAGCATCCAAAACGTCCAGCTGAGAACCAATCCTTTTCTTGGCATAAAGTTTGTTGGGTCGTGGTTAGAGTAGCCACAAATACTTTGCCCAAATTGGACCACTTTTGAGAATGAAAGATGGTACTACTAATAATTACTTTAGGACACAGATATAAACTGGGATTGTCCCAAGCAGATATGAACGTGTGGTCACCCCACTCATGGTACTTTTATTTCCTTCCACAAAAGTACTCTTTATCTTGAGGGGGTAGCTTTTGCCTTAGGCTCCTCATTCACAATCCAATCCCCTCTTGGAGCTGGAGTCTTAAAGTGAAGCTCGCTGGTGAGGTTCTGACCATTGCTAAATTCTTGCCTCCCCTTACTAGACTTGCTCCCCCATCCCCTGCCTAGAGGTTGGCTAGGTTCTTGGCACAAACTGACAATGCCGCTCCTGGCCGCTCTTGTTCAACTCTTGGAATAACCCATTGCCAGGGTTTTTACCTTGCAGCCATGACTGCTTTTTGCCACACCTCAGGAACAATGCCTACCCAAACCATTCCTGGTGCTAAGCATAGCTTTTAGACCCTATTAAAAGCCAAGCTCTGAACTAGGGTCCTATGTACTCCTTAGCTGCTGGCTGAGGACTCCTGTCACAGGCTCCCAGGATAGGTCTAGAACCTTATGGAACAAAGCATGAAGAAAATCTCTGCTCTGCACTCCTGGGAAGAAGCTGAGTCTATATTCTTGGGGCTCAGCTTTTATCTTGAAAACAGATCATACATTATTTGGAAAATATACATAGCCAAGCTAAGCCACCACCCCCAAATTGGAACAAATGTGAATCCTGAAAAATTTCAGTTTGCCTGTTATTTTTCACTTACTAGTTGTATACCTTTTTTGGGAGGTGGCATTGGAGGACTACTGTACTTCACTGACATTGTTTCCACACGTATAAAAATTGGACTAGTAACTTTTACATCACACCCGTGTTGTGAAGTAGAAGTTACGCTTCTGAAGGCACTGAGTGCGGCACCATGCCTGGGCACGTGGGAGGTATAAAATCAATTTTTGTTGAATTTGAAATACGAGGCACTTCCTACTTCTGCTGCTGATGGGTATGTCTCCACACATGCTCCTGTTCAGCACATCTCCAAGTCTCAACCAGCCTACTGAGGCAGCAGGAGAGATGCCTCCCCACCCCTCCCCTTGCATAGCCCATTGCTCAACAAAGCAAGACTCCAGACCAAGGTTTGCTCTCTGGTCCTCAGTCCCTCTTCTCCTCAGTGAGGGAGTGAGCTTCAAGCCCTGGCTCTTGAGCCAGCATCTGTGAAAACAGCCCCTCCTCAGGGAAACTCTGTGTTTCCTCCATAGTTCTCTTAGTCAAACATGGGCAAGCACAGTGGAGAAGGCATGGTCTGCAACGAGGCCACAGGAACACACTTAGCATAGACGTCACTTGGGAAATTTTACAGAGAAAAGAGCCTGTTAGCTATGCTCCCACAGGTGAAAGCTGAAGTGAGGGTGGCATAGAGACCCCATTCCACTGTAAGCAGGGGTCACGGTCCAGGATTAGACCTCTAAAGCTTGATCAGTTTTCCCAGCCTCGTTTTACCCAAGTAGCTATAGGTATGGTCCCAGGATACCTTGAAGTAGGACTCTTAGCTGTCGGAATCTAGCACTCAGACTGGGCCCTATACTAAACTGTGTTTGCGGTTTGGTTCTGGACAGATTCTTGAGTTGGACAGGGCTGAAGTGTCGCCTGTGCTATGATCCTCCAAGGAATCTTCTGAGAATCTTTCAATTGGGATATGTTTTTCTTCCTATACATTCTGGGGGCACTTTGTGGCCATGTCTATTATTGTAATGATTCAAACGCTGCTTTATAATACAAGTATGTACTTATCACATTCGCTAGACTGTGAGCTCTTCGAGAGCAAGAGCCATGCTAGAATCATGCCTGTTACTCTCCCAGTGTGAGCACAATGCCCAGTGTGCAGCAGGCACGCCCATTCACGTTTTGCTGCCTTCCAACGAAACGAGAGGCAGGCAGTGGCAGCATCAAGTTGGAATGTCAGAGTACTGGACTCTGCATCCCATTCCTCACTGGGTATCAACATGGAGGCCAACATTTCTTGGATCCCAGGAGGTTACCACCGTCACAATGACCGAGTTATGGCAGACTCGGCCTGGTGAGACTCACAGCAATGACATATGACCACATATAGCTCATAGCTCCAGGCCTCAAGGGGCTGCCATCTAGACAGGGGACCACACCCCTCAGCAAGAATGCAAAACTCCCCTGCAAACAACTGGCACACAGTGCATGTTCCATGTTAGTGGCTCACAAATCTGACCTAGCAGCTGGATCTCCTAGGAAGGTTTTAGAACTACAATGCCTGGGCCCCATCCCAGTCCTACTGAATCAGAATTTCTGGGAATGAAGATTCTGTATTTTAAAAAGCCTATGAGTGATTCTAATGATTGGCTACATTTGGGCCCATTTTAGACTGCGCAGGGCCACCAAAGACACCTCCTTCACCCATAAAATATCTGCCTATTTAAAAATAAAGCGATAGTAAGTAATGTTTGTGACCCACACTGGCCTGTTCGGGAGTGTTGACTTTACTTCCTTGAACATGTTGGCGGCTCCTTTGCAAGCCATCCCTTTATCCAGTCTTTGCCTGATCACACCCTGCTCAGTCAGGTCTGCTGATGACCTTCATTCCATGGGCTCAGTTCTTACAGCCAGGTCCTGAGCCCAGGCCCAGACCTGCCTCACGGTCAAGGGAAGTCTTATGCCCTCAAGCCAGTGGGGTGAAGTCTGAGTGGGCCTGTGAGGAATCCAACCCAGCCATATGCCCAGTAGTTTGAGGATCCTCCTCTCTGTCACATCCATTCCATGTGTGCCCCAGCCTCGGGACTGGGATTCTGCTCTGGTTCTTGGTTTCCTCTCCAGGCCTTTTCTAATCCTGCAGCTTCTGGTTGGGGCAGGGATGCCCTGAAGGGGTAGAGCTTCTTCTCCTGGGTGAAGACTTGATTCAACCTAGAAGCTGCCTTCCTCCACTAGTATCTGCCTATTTAGAAGTAAAGGCAAAAAGCAATGTATGACCCACACTGGGCTGTAGGGCAAGTGTTGACTTTACTTCCTAGAACATTCTGATAGGAAACGCTGGCAGCCACTTTTATGAGCCATCCCTTCATCCAGGGTCAGTTTTCCCAGCCCTGGCTTCCCTCCACCCTGGCTTACCCTCCCCATGCTGCCCCTGTGGTGCTGAAATGCTTCACAGCCATGACTGTAGTGTCCCTTCCCCAGTGCAGGAGCAGACACAGATCCTCCCTGCCTCCTACCCCACCAGGACATTGTCCAAGGAAATGACTCTTCTGGGTTACTGGAGGCCCTCTACAGAGCAGGTGCCCTACCTCCCACCCCAACTCTGCAGAGCACTAACACAGTGAGACCACAAGTCTTCAGTGTCCAGGTTCTTGAGGACTGGGTAACAGAAGAAGGTGGCCCCAGAAGCTTACATGCTGGTTTTGAATTTCTAGGAACTGGCCTGAAATACAAATTTGGGCCAAAGCAATCCCCAGGTTCCCTGCTCCTCTCCTGGGGCCTCCTGTGGGTTATCGAGGCCTTTAAGGCAGCCTAGAGAACTGAGCAGAACATTACATCAGCAGAGGATGTTCACACAGCTCTTGTTACAGCCCCATGCCCCTGATCACAAGCAGTGCCCAGGAATATTATCCCCCGCACGGAGGCTGATGCTTTCAAACCTCAGCTGATCCCGATTCCGGCTCCAAACATTTGAGAAAGGCAATTTCCGAAGACCCTAGCTACTGCAATCATATTTTCTGGGCCAAAGGAAAGGATATTTGAAATTGTTCTTGTCCTGGAAAAATCTGGGAGTATATATTTACAGGAAAAGCCAGGATTCAGTCACAGAGAGGAGGGGGAAAAGGGACAGGCTTCACCTGTGCACAGGGCATTGAGGTCGGAGTGGGAGGAGAGTGAATAAAGTACCTGCCTATTTAAAAATAAGGGTAGCAAGTGATGTATGTGACCTATATGAAGAAAACCCACAAAGCTGTTATATTTAGAGAAATGTAAGTAGATGAACAAAGAGAGTGACATGCCAGGTTTCCGGATGGGGAGGCTGTGTATTATAAAAATGTCTATTTTCCTCCAGTTAATTTATGGTTTAATAGGAGTGCACATACAAAATCCCAATAGGATTTTTTTTTTACTCTGACAAAATGATTCTAAAATTAATCTTGAACAACAAACAGATGAGAATAACAATGAATACTTCTGAAAGAAAAAAATAATTAAGGGAGGAAGGAGGAGTTTTCGGCACTGCCAGATATTAGAACATATTATAAAACAACAATTAAAATTATTCAATGCCGGGGCCGAGATAGAAATAGAGCAGCAGGACAAAGCGTGTCTCAAGAAACAGACTTAACTACATGTGAGGATTCAGCGTGCGATAAAACAATTCATTTCCCTCAAATCAAAAGGGAAACGAATTGCTTAATGCATCGTGTTGGAAAACTGCTTAATAGTTTGGACCATACGTTATACATTCCTCTAAATAAACTCCAGATGGATTAACAAATTATATTTTTAAAAAAATCAAATTACTGACAAATAACCAAAAATAGGACAGACCGCTTCTCAGATCCGTGGCAGAATGATAACTCTGTCAGCTTTGAAAAGAGATCACAAATATTGAGGGTTTGTCTATATAAAACAAATGCACAATGCAAAATAGGAAAAAAAATAAAATGAAATGAAATAAAATAAAGGACTGGGGGAAACAAGAGATTGGGAAAACACATGTATCAAATACCGCAAAGAGTTTCTACCCACAGTATAGGAAGAGTACCTTCAAATTGGGAAGGAAAACACCAACACAACACCGTTGTGGCCACATGTCAGTACAGACAGTTGCTACACAGGGACTACAAACACCAAGTGCTCCTGTCCCCTCGAGACAGGAATGGACCCAGGCTGGCTGGAGGGAAGCCAGGACTGGCATCACTGTCGAGGTTCCTGTGACAGAAATCCTGATGCCACTTTCATATCCCTTGGCCCAGCAGGGACATGCCTCTGGCCCATGGGTACCCAGCGGTCTCTCTCCAGATGCTACTCCCATGGACCCACACCTTCCTTCTTCCACTCACATCCGTTTGGCAGCGGTCAACCCCTTTAGGAAGCACCCAAAGCAAGGACCCAGATGGGGGGTGCATGCATGTAGGCACATGTGTGCATCAATGAATCCACTGAACACCCCCTGCTGCATAGGCCCGACCCCCACGGCTTCTCTCAGAACCCAGTGCTGCCCCCCTGGATGTTCCTGTTCCAACAGGAGAACCACTCTGCCCTCCCATCCTTTAGACCCCACTGTTCTAACAGCGATGACTTCTCTACGCTCCATGAGAAGGCGGGCTGTTGCTCCCCCGTTCAGCACCCGCTACGATATCTGCCGCATCACAGGCACTCAGCCAATAGGTGTTAAATAAAAGAATGAATCTTTGTGGGGCAGATCCTAAATGTGTCTGTATCACCAATGCTTTCTAAATGAAAAATTAAATTTTGAACCACAAGAGCCCACTTTAATTTACATAATTATGTCTATCTCTACATCAGAGCGAGCTCTGTGATTCATCAGAGCGAGCTGTGTCCGATTCATCTCTGGATTTGTAGCACTTATCATGACATTTGGCACTTTAGAGAAGTCTACCAGGGATATATTCAACTTATACTTATTAAATTAGCAATTTTTTAAAAGGTCATGCAAATAACTTGAGGTCTGGTGATGTAGATAAAGGTTGCAAGCAATACGTCATATGACCTACATGAAGAAGACCACCAAGTTGTTGTATCTAGAAAAGTGAAAGCACATGAACATGAAAGACAGAGATGTCATGTTTCTGGGTGGGAAGGCAGCATATTATATGAATCTTATTCTTCATCACATAACTTTTGTTACTGGCATTAGGAACTGGAACAACAATTTGGGGGAGCAATGTAAGAGTGTACGTCAAGAGTCATAAAAGTGTTCATGCTCTGGCCTGATAACCTCACTCCTGGAAATCTAACCTAAGGAAACAGTTCAAGAGAAAAAAGAAGAAAGCCATGTGCATGAAGATGTTCATCACAGCTTTATGTAAAGTAACTGAATGTAACTGTTTGACTAAGTCATGGCCCCCTTCACTAAACAGAATATTCCACAGATGCTCTAAGAACGAAAAGTATGAAAGACACGCAACAACGTGATAAGACCCACAACACGATGTGAACTTTAAAGCACAGAATGTGAGATATGTTCACTTCGACGAAAACCACACAAAATATGTGTGTGTTTAGCAGCAAGGATGGAACAAAAATGGCCAAGTCTGAAATTAGTTTTGGTTTAAGGAAGTAACATTAAGAGTGTTTTACTTGTTTAAATCTTTAAATTTATTTAAGCTTTTTAAATACTAGAATATACCACGAGCCTGTGCTGAGTATTGATCCTTGAGCTCCAGATACTTCCTGGACGAGTTCTGGCACAGTATACAGGGCACGGCACTAAGAGATTATCCCTTCAACCCCATCCCCAGATGAGCCAGATCATTCCCAGAGGCCCCCCAGGTTCCAATTTGACCAGGAACAGCCATATCCTCTTATGCAGCTTACTCTGTATACAGTCGGTGCTCAATATATCAAAGATGGATGGATAAATGGATGGGTAGAAGGAATGAGAAAAAGTGAAGATTAGGGAAAGGCTTGGGCGCCAGTATATTGCATATTGGTATGCAACATTCATACAGTTCCAACAAGGGCCGTGGGTCCAGCCTTCACGAATTTTTTTTTTTAATGCTTGTCAATCTCTGAAACTGCATGGGAGGGATTCAGCCAACAGTTTGCCTGTGTGCTCTGGGCCTAGTATTTTTGTCCTAAGGCTTCTTTGTCCTTCCTGCTGCAGGTGAGCCCTTGGATTCTGCAAATGCAGAGCAGTGGAGAGAGGATGGGGTTTGGAGTAGGAACCCTGCTCTGTCAATTAACACTTCAAATTCCAGCCCAATGCTCAGTGGTTCTATGACTTCTGAGCTAGTCACCTCATCTCCTTGAACTTTGTTTTCATCGGTAAAATGAGAGAGTAAATATTCCAAAGCTGTAGGGAAGATTTTCTATCTTCCCAATGACATAAAACATTTGATATTGCCATCCTCCTTTACCCCCCAGGTTTCTCACCATGATAATCCTATAGACTTTAGTCATAGCCTCATTTAAAATGCTAAAACACAGATTTCCTCATATTTAGAATTCAATAAGTCCAGGGTATCTTAGACTTGGGGTTCTCAATCTTGGGTGGTTTTTGCCTCAGGGGATATTTGGCCATGTCCAAGAGGGAGACATTTTGGTTGTCACAACTGGCAGCGGGAGGGCTGTGTGTGCCATCATCTTCTCGTGGGTACAGGACGTGGATGTTGCTAAAACAATGCACAAGACTGCCCCTCCACCGCCAAAAGAATGATCTGGTCCAAAATGTCAATAGTGCTGAGGTTGCGAATTCAGATGACCCTATGACCCCGTCCACTCCTTTGTCCAGATGTGTGTGTATGTGTGTGTGTCCAGCGTGGGGGAGGGTGGGGGGCTTAGTGGGACAAACTCAGGGGAATAGGGACAGGAGGGTCGTACTAACAGACCATTTCCTGAAGCGTACCTGTGTGGAACACCCTCCTTTACCTGTCAACTCTTCAAGGCCCAGCTTAAGCCCTGGTTCCTCTGTGACATTTTCTTTGGGTGCCCAAGGACCCATTTCTCCTCCCCTTGGTCTCTCAGGGTTTGGCTGCTGATTCACAACTTACACCGTATCCATCCCAGTAGGCCCTGCCTTCCCATTTCACACATACGCTACATACATTAGGAACTGAGCAATTAGGATTCACACCTTCCTTGAGTGGTTTACAAAATGGCGTAAGAAAGCCTGCATTTGTGCAGCCTTGGCATATCTCTGGTGAAGCCTGTTTTGAAACTTCTTCTGCAAGTGGCTGCTAATGGACTGATAATTGGTTTCCTGCCTTCCTTATGAAGTGTGAAGCATTCTGCTAGCCTGTCAACAAAGCATCAAATATTGTGCACCACCATCAGAGTTATTTGTCTCTTCCTTCCCATTGTATCTCTTATGGTGGAAGAATAACCGGGTGCAGTTGTGTGGAGAAGGTTCCCGATTCTTTTGCAAGGAACGGGGTGAGATGGGCAGGGCTCTGGGAGAGTGAAGACACTGTGCAGCCTGGCCAGAGTGTTCTCACCAGGACACCAGCTTGAGCACATTTTCTAGGCAGGGGCCGAACAGCTCCGAATTCACTATGCGGTGCTGAGACAGGATGGGCGCTCAGTAAATATTTTCAGATGGGTGGAAAATGGTACTACCTCCAACTGATTCTGAGCGGCAATCCCTGGAGATGGGAATTAACCAAGGAGGAAGAGAGTAACAGGAGAGAAGCTGGTTCCATCTTTTCTTTCAAAATGGTTTTCATTGTGAGAAACATCATCTTCTTTAAAACCTAGATGAAAAAGACCATCTATTGAGCACCTACTACCGCGAGGGCAGCTCAAACGCCAATGGAATGATTTTGAAATCTCTGCTTGCTACAGAAAATGTTTCGAAACATGAAGGAAAGAGTGTGTATGGTCTCAGCAGGGCAATTCCCTAGTAAAGAGCTGTTTTGAAGAAAATGTTTCAAGAGAAGAACAAGGCACCACTTTGCATTTCTTTGGACAATTGTTCACAGAAATCTGAACCATCAAACTCTTTCTCCAATCTCCTTCTAAATGCTAAGAAGGAAAGGAGGGTTTGTCTGCTAAATATTGTACTAATATTTATTGTGACAACGCATGGTGAAATTTAGGGTGTTTACGCTGACTTTTGCTAGAGGTGCTTTCGTACGTACATTTCATCACTACATTATACGATTCAGAGACTGTATGATTTGATATTTTTAGAGATGCTTCTAGATCACACACTATGACACGTTTGATCTAAGGTCAGGAGTGGAGCCCCAGTTTAACATGTCCCTCAATCAAAGTACATGACCCGCTCTGTCAGTGACCCACTTTTCGGAAGTGGTTTCCAAGCACTCATTGTGGGCAGTGAGGACTGACTGTTTGTGCCATAGTCATCTTGTTTCAGAGATACGATCAGAGAGAGGTATGGAATTTGGGGAGCCAGAACAGAGTGCTACCACACTGGGTGGATTAGTAAACCAAAACCAGAGAGAAGATGCCCTGGCTATAGTCATGATGCTGAGCCAGGACTGAGAAACAAGTCTCCAGAGTTTGAATCCAAAGCCATCTCTGTGCACTGGGGCTTCTTAGTGCCGTCTCTCACTACCAGTTAGACTGTGAGCAACCTGAGGGCAAAGCCCGCCACCTGTGGAAGTGTCAGTTTAGGGGCTGGGGACTCAGTGGAGAGCTGACAGACGGCGCTCCTTTGACTTCATGGAATAGGAACGCGACCTTGCTGTGTGGTGCAAAAAGGCATGGGGGCCAGCTGGCTCTCTCCAACCTCCTTCATGAAGCCAGCATCCCTGAGACTCAAGCTGTGTTCTGTTACACCCAAATGACCAGAAAAACCTGAGCAATGGGAGTGCCTTGGGGATGCCAACCCCCTACATCCCAGAACCATCCAGAGGAAGAAATACCATGCTTGCCCCCCAGAGTGTCTCCTTCACAGTTCTCATCAATAAGCCTCAGGCTCCTCTTCCTTACTTGAAACCACAGAATGTACGGCTCCACATGTGCCAGGTTGGCTCTGCCCTTGTTCCTTCTCAGCTGTTTGTAAGCAATGCCCAGCTCACTGGAGGCTGCCTGCCTCATTCCTGGAAATGAAGGGCCTGCTGACAAGCACTTCATGACCCTTTGCTCTTACTGAAGGTTCTAGAAAGATTTCCTAAAGCTCCTCCTAAGGGCCAAAGAGTCCAGTAAATTCTTGGAGGACTTGAGTGACAGCCTTCAGGTAGTGGTCTGCTACCCGCATCTCTCAGCTTGCGAGGCAGGAAATTTTATCCTGTCCTAAGACGCCAGCTGGCTCTGCTACCCACTTCATTCTACTGGCTCTCTGCTCCAGAGGCCTGACCCTCTTCCACTTGTCCTTGCCTTGTTTCATCTAATGGATTTTAGAGATAAAGCCCCCACAACGCCTGGGGCTCCCACAGTCTGTACCTTTGCCGTCTGCCTCTAGAGGCAGGTTGCTTGCCTCCAACCTGCTGGGTAGAGCCCTGCTCCGTCCACCCACTCTGGCCTCATTCCCGCTGGTCCTGGGCTGTTCTGTCGCAGGCTCCCCTGCCTCTCCTGGCCCCAGTCCCTCTGGTTCCCAGTGTGCTATGAGGCCAACACCATTGGGCACTATATTCTAACCACATCCAGCCACAGAGATGGGCAGATTTCATGCAATTTTATTTTTTTGCAACAAGGGTGTATCCAAGGGTGATTTGATGTATATCTAAGAGCAATTTGTTCTTTAAACCTCTTCAAGAATTTCCACACAAACTCACAAGTCATCACAAATGCTCTGTCAAAACAAAGTGATTTTTCTGTTTGAAAAGGTATGACCCAAACTCACCGACTCATACACCAAAGTCTCAGTCCTAACTGACGTTCCCTCATAACCCCCAGGTTATTCTCTCCCCCAGCCCCGGGCGGGGTGGAGGGCGGTACAGTCTAGTATGTGTAGCACCTGGAGACCCAGAGCAGCCCACTGCAGTGGGAGAAATGATCAGAGGGTCAGGCTTCCACCCTCCCCTGCAAGAAGCAGATGGAAAGAGACGGAGGAGGTGGGGTGGCGAAGCTTGGGAGAAGAAGACGTGGTAGCCCAGAGAAGAGTGAGCCTTTGATTTCTCAACAGAGACCAAGCGGGCTCCGCTCTTTGCTGTATACATCCCCTCACACTTGCCAATCCCACCAGGCCCAGGACCTAAAGTACAATTTGTGCCAGAAGGTAAGGTCATACCTTCCCAGAGGAAGAAAAAAGGGCCTCTTTGTTATCTCCATTGGATGGGCACTCCAAAGGATCAACAATCTAAAGACAGCTTGATTACCCATCCCTCCCTAAATCCAATCCAAGAGGAAGCAATTTGAGGAAAGCTTCTCATATCCTGGCAAGGCTGTGGTTTCCCACGGTACGCAGAGGCCGGTACAGAGTTGACAGTCTTACAAACTTGCCCGCCCCTTCCACCCTGGTTTGATTGTATGGTGTCACTGGCGGCAACAAGAGTGAGGAGCAAATGTCTGGCTCAGAGCCTGGTGGGCCAAGCCCCAGTGGCCTCTACCTTGCTCTCAAGGATCACCACGGAAGGGAAGACGATGTTGAAGAAGGCCCCCAAATGTCAAGATCGATCATTCTCGGTGCCACAGTCTACGTTACTGCCAGAAAGGAGGACCCAACCAGCAACGCTGGGAGGAAAAGAAACCAACCAGAAGCTGTTGTTATGACCCGCAAGGTTCCCAAGGATGGGGCCCTGGAATTAGCTGGGAAATGGGGCCCCCTGCCTCTTGATGAAGACCCCAAAGCGGCCTCCTCCCCGCTCACTTACACACGCAGCCTGGCTTCTTAGCCGACCACTGGTTATTCTTTTGGCACGTGATTGCCTTCTGCCCCACCAGCTCAAAGGCAGGCTGGCACTCAAACTTGAGTGTGTCACCGTGGCGGAACCGGGAGCCTTCCCTTCGGCCGTAGGCAGGGATGCCAGGATCGCCACAGCTGCCCTGCTCGATCTCTGAAAGACAGGAAGAAGAGAAAACAGACACGAAAGGTGACTTCCGACCTCTCTTGGAGCCAGAGGCCCACGTTACATGCTCTGCTGTACCTCTGCCAGGAGTCAGTGCTCAGAGTGGCACAGGCAGGACCTTTCATGAGAAATCTTGCCTTGCCCTGTTTAAAACTGCATCCTGGGCCTGTTGGCCATCTGGATGTCTTCTTTAGAGAAGTGTCTATTCATGTTTTCTGCCCATTTCTTCACTGGGTTATTTGTTTTTTGGGTGTGGAGTTTGGTGAGCTCTTTATAGATTTTGGATACTAGCCCTTTGTCCGATATGTCATTTGCAAATATCTTTTCCCATTCCGTTGGTTGCCTTTTAGTTTTGTTGATTGTTTCCTTTGCAGTGCAGAAGCTTTTTATCTTCATAAGGTCCCAGTAGTTCATTTTTGCTTTTAATTCCCTTGCCTTTGGGGATGTATCAAGTAAGAAATTGCTACAGCTGAGGTCAGAGAGGTCTTTTCCTGCTTTCCCCTCTAGGGTTTTGATGGTTTCCTGTCTCAACGTTGCTCCTCATCAGGGAAATACAAATCAAAACCACACTCAGGTATCACCTCACGCCAGTCAGAGTGGCCAAAATAAACAAATCAGGAGACTATAGATGCTGGAGAGGATGTGGAGAAATGGGAACCCTCTTGCACTGTTGGTGGGAATGCAAATTGGTGCAGCCACTCTGGAAAACAGTGTGGAGGTTCCTCAGAAAATTAAAAATAGACCTACCTTATGACCCAGCAATAGCACTGTTAGGAATTTACCCAAGGGATACAGGAGTACTGATGCATAGGGGCACTTATACCCCAATGTTTATAGCAGCACTCTCAACAATAGCCAAATTATGGAAAGAGCCTAAATGTCCATCAACTGATGAATGGATAAAGAAATTGTGGTTTATATACACAATGGAGTACTACGTGGCAATGAGAAAGAATGAAATATGGCCCTTTGTAGCAACGTGGATGGAACTGGAGAGTGTTATGCTAAGTGAAATAAGCCATACAGAGAAAGACAGATACCATATGTTTTCACTCTTATGTGGATCCTGAGAAACTTAACAGAAACCCATGGGGGAGGGGAAGGAAAAAAAAAAAAGAGGTTAGAGTGGGAGAGAGCCAAAGCATAAGAGACTCTTAAAAACTGAGAACAAACTGAGGGTTGATGGGGGGTGGGAGGGAGGGGAGGGTGGGTGATGGGTATTGAGGAGGGCACCTTTTGGGATGAGCACTGGGTGTTGTATGGAAACCAATTTCACAATAAATTTCATATATTGAAAAAATAATAATAAAATGCCAGCAAAATTTTAGAACAACAACAAAAAAAAAACAAAAAAAAAAAACTGCATCCCAGGAGCGCCCAGGGGGCTCAGTCAGGTAAGTGTCTGACTCTTGATTTCACAGTTTGTGGGTTCAAGCTCCACATTGGGCTCCACGCTGACACCGTGGAGCCCGCTTAGGATTCTTTCTCTCCCCCTCTCTTCACCCCTCCCCCACTAAAACTCCCACTCTCTGAAAATAAATAAACAAACTTAAAAAAAATAAATAAATAAAACTGCATCTTGGGATGAATGTGCCTTCCAGCTGACAAATGCCAGAGACTCTGTGTCCACACAGAGAACACTAGGTGCTTGGATATTTTCATTCGGTGAAGGTGGGTCTACATTCTTTATGAGATACCTGTCTCAGAGCTAACAGATCTCAGTCTGGAGCTTACTGAACTTGACTCCGCACTCAGATGACTAGATAGACCTTCAGCTCAGCCCATTCCTGAGCAGCAAAGACAAGCATGAAATGAGAAGGCTTTACTGGCTGCCATTCCCCAAACCAGAGATTAAGTGAGAATCAATATTCGCTGCCTTCTGACATGGAAGCACTTTCCCGAATTTTTTTTTTAATTCAATTGGAGATGGTGCAGGTAAAATGGAACAAATGACTAAGAATGCCTTTAAAGTTCATTGGATTCCACGGTGGTGAGTCACACACCAAGTGGGTTCCCTGAGACAGCTCGGTGGGGCGGGAGGATGTGCGGGCACGGTGGGGCATGATGGGCTGGCCACCTTACAGGACAGTTAGACCCTGGAGACTTCAGGAAAGGAGTATGTCCTGGCCAAGTCCCTGGAGCTTCCTCCGGAACCCTGTGCTTGGTGCTGTGAGAGATGGAGTGGAAAGGAGGGGTGAAGGGGATGGAGGGGAGGAAGGAGAAGAGGAGGAGGAGCTGTTCCCAGGGAGGAAGGCATCTTGCAGGAAAGACAGGGAGTTATGGACAAAGGGACAGATAGCGAGGTGAGGGTGGTAGGGGCCTGTGATTTGGAAGAGAGGCCACTGGAGTAACCAGGGAAGTTTGTTGGACACCTTCCCAGGATCGTCAGGCCAAAGGAACCCTGCCTTTGCCGTAGACACCATTATGAGCCATGGAGCCAGAGTCCCTGAAGTTGCTGTGCGTGACCCTATCAGGGATGACTCTCCAAAAATTTTCTTAGCACAACTGGTGGGTTTCTGTGGGCTGATCAGGCTAGCCCCATGCACTGCCTTATATGGACAGGCTCTTGACTGTCACATTCATATTACCCCGAAAACTAGGGCTTCCAGATCTCTGCTGAGAGTTGGCAGAACAAAGCATTCTTTGGCTAGAATCGTGTGTGTGTGTGTGTGTGTGTGTGTGTGTGTGTGTGTGTGTAGGCATCCGGAAGGAGCACTTAACTCAAATTTAGAGGGTGAGGCTGGAAACGCAGTGTGGGGAGTGAGACACTAAACTTTAGCACAAAATTTTAGGGGGCAACAAAAAAACCCCTCAGCAATCAAGATAAATAACATCTTCATGTTATTTTTTAACATTTTTAGAAAATCAAAATTAATGCATATAAATCAAGCCCACAAAGAAAAAAAAAATCAGAACTTAAAGATCAGATCTGACCCAGCACTTGTGTGACTCACTTCACTGGCCTCCCCCTAGTCCTGGCCATCTGAGTTTCTTATTATTTAAAACGTTGACATTTTTATCATAGATATTTTGCATTAATCTTGGTTTTAAAAAAATACTGTATTAAATTATTAAACTTAATTACTGAGTATTTTGGTGGCTTCTTTTCAATTTATGCCCAAGGTGGATGACTGCTTATCTCAGCTCAGTCCCATCAGGGAAGGCTTCTTGGAGAAGGTGATGTCTAAGATGAGGTCTGAAGGCTGTGCAAGAGCCAGCAGGTGAAAGGAATGGGTGGGATTCATTGCAGCATTATTCACACTAGCCAAGACATGGAAACACCTAACTACCCATGAATGAATGGGTAAACAAAATGTAGTAAATGTACACACACACACACACACACACATACACACACACACACACACACACCCCACTGGAATATTATTCAGCCATAAAAAAGAAAAAAGAAGAAAATCCTGATATTTTCAACAACATGGATGAAACTTGAGGGCATTATGCTAAGTGAAATGAGTCAGAAAAAGACAAATACTGGGTGATCGCACTTATACGTGGAATCTAAAAACCCAAACTCATAAAACCAGAGAGTGGATTGCTGGTTGCCATGAGTGGGATAGGGTATAGTGGAGTAGGGAGGGGAAACCAATGAAGTGGGTCGAAGGGTACAAAGTTCCAGTTAGAAGGTGAAGAGGTTCCGGGATGTAATGTACAGCATAGTGGCTACAGTCAACAATATGGTATCAGATATCTGGAAGTTGTTAAGAGAGTAGATCCTAAAAGTTCTCAACACACACACACACACACACACACACACACACACACACACACACATTGTGAGGTGTTGTGGTAGATGTGTTAACTAACCTGATTATGGTAATCATTTTGCCACACATACACATATCAAATCATCATGCTCTACACCTTAAACTTACACAATGTTATATGTCAATTATTAACTCAATAAAGCTAGAAAAAAAAGAAAGGAATGAGTGGGAGAAAGGGGGAGGAAGGACCGTTCAGATGGGGAAGAGGCCATGCAAAGTCACAGGGGTGACACTGTAGGATTGCAATGAAAGCAGAGATAATAACTCACTAATCGTTATTATAACTAAGTTAGTTGTATGACTGATAATTCTAGTGCCGAATATGTGCTGGAAGCCACTCTGATCATTCTAATATTTCATCCTTATAGTAACCCTATGAGCTAGGTACTGTTATTCTCATTTTAAAGGTGAGGAAACTGAGGCCCAGAGAGATCATGCAATTATCCAAGGTCATCTGAGTTATCTCAGATCCAAACATATGGTTCCAGGGTTCTTACTGTTGTACCACATTGCCTTTCTACAAGTACAAGTGTAGATATTTTCTACAAGCTGGTGGGAGATGAGGCTGGAAAAGGTGTGCGGGGCCAACCCATGAAAGACACTGTATAATCTGCTAACAAGACTAGGTTGCAGATAGGAGGCAGTGGGGAGTTAACAAAGGCTTTCATTTTACTTAGCATTTCATACTGTGCATTTTATTTTATTTTTAAAAATTTTTAATATTTATTTTGAGAGAGAGAGAGAGAAGGAGGGGTAGAGAAAGAAGGAGACACAGGATCTGAAGCAGGCTACAGGCTCTGAGCTGACAGCACAGAGCCCAATGTGGGGCTTGAACTCACGGACTACGAGATCATGACCTGAGCCGAAGTCAGACGCTTGGCCAACTGAGCCACCCAGGTGCCCGTCATATCGTGTATTTTAAAAGATCACCCTGACTGTTATCTGCAGAATGGTCTGGGGGCAGCAATTCTGGAGGCAAGGGGATCATTCATTCATTCGGCAAACACACAAATGTCTACTTAGTGTAAGTCACTGTGCTGGGCACTGGGGGTGCAACAGAGAACAAGGCAGACACAAGCCCTGCCTCCATGAAGTTGCCATTCTGGTGGGAGACTCACAATAAGGTGGGGGATGTTTTGGTGACATCCTGGACTGGGCAAAGACAGAGCGGATGGGGAGAGGTAGACAGATTTGGGAGGTGGGACAGCAGGAAGCCACAGGCTATCCTGAGAGTGAGCACGCCAGGGATAAAGGAGAGGCCAGGGTCTACAATGCCTGAGGGTTTGGCCTGGGCACCTGGGTGCACACTCACTGAGACAAGAATGCAGGGAGAAGAGCAGGTGTGTATGGTCATCAGTAAGGAATGCGGAGTTTTGGGGATGCCTGTGATACCTCCAAGTGGATACATCTAGCAGAAAGTGGCTACATGGGTCTTAAGTTGAGGAGAAAAGTCTAGTGTAGGGATGCATAATTTGGGATTCAGCTCACATATGGTAAAAGGAGCCATGAGAAGGATGTGACCACCCACAGAGAGTGAGATGTCAGTCCTGGACAGAATATAGTTAGGAATACTGGATGGCCCAGTGGAATGCTGGACTGAAATCCTGGCTGAGCAGGGTCACAGAGGCTTGGAGAAGAATGGTTTTCGAGGAGCAGATCTCTAGCCTCGAAGGTTCAGGGAAGCTTAGGTGGGGCTGACAAGCAGGTTAGAAGAAGGAGGTCACTGCTGATACTGGCAGGAGTGGTTGCATACAGTGATGGGGCCATATGCAATGGGAGAAGAGAAAGATGATACAGGAGGAACAGATGACTTTTAAAGGAGCCATTTCTTGGAAGTGAAGGAATAGAGAGAGCTTAGGTGGTAACTTGTGAGGAA
This sequence comes from Herpailurus yagouaroundi, assembly GCF_014898765.1. Classification (NCBI taxonomy): domain Eukaryota; kingdom Metazoa; phylum Chordata; class Mammalia; order Carnivora; family Felidae; genus Herpailurus; species Herpailurus yagouaroundi. The sequence continues at coordinate 25,776,085 of NW_024412388.1, forward strand.
CATGGCCTTGAAGTAGGCAGCTTAAACATATTTTTAAGATCAGAGAAATGTAACCACATTTAAATGCTAGGGAGGGAGACAGACAGGCAAACAGACAGACACACAGAGTAAATGGCTAACTGAAGATTTGGAGGACAGATGGGGATGACAGCCGGAGGCTCTGGGGCAGGTAGGGCAGGGGACCCAGAGCACACTGCAGGATAGCCTAAGCCAGCAGGAAGCTCCTTCCTGCATGACAGGAAGGAGGAGGTGATCACTAAGATTTCAGGTATGGTGTGGGAGGATGAAGGAAGTCCTGCGATGGCACAGGCTCTACTTCCCAATGGAGGAAGGGTTCATGGTCATTGCTGAAGGACAGGGCCTGCTTGTGGGGAAAGGGATTTAACATTGACGAGAATGTCTGAGGCACTCACGCTGGATAAGATCATGGTTGGATGGACTGCCACCTAGCGCCTAAGGAGGGTGGAGATGATGCATGTACGGGGCGCCCCCGAGCAGCTCAGTAGCTTGGTGCATGCAGAAGTGGAGAAAGGGGGCTCCAGGACTGATGGAGGGGTGGGGTTTGGAGAAAGGGAAGGCCACTGGGGCAAGGAGCTGAGGATACCATTACAAGAATGGCAGAGGTGTTACCCTCGGGGCTCAGGCTAATGGGGGTGGGGGGTTGGGGGGGAGAAGCAGGAGGGGCTGGGGGATCGGGAGGCCAAGGGAGGATGATGATCAGGAGCAGAGTGGGTAGGGAGAGCTGAGGGGACAAATGGCCCGGCGCAGGCTAGGTGCAGCTCAGATTTGAGAGGTGCTGGAGAGCAAGGTCCAGCTGCAGCCAGAGGGCAGCGCTATGAAGTGAGAAGGTCAAGTGGCTGGAAGGCAAGGTGACGGCAAGACTTGGGGTAGAGAGGAAGAGGCTGGTGGCACTGATGGGAGGGGACAAGAGCCAGATGTGGTGACAGCATGAGATCCAGGGAGATGGGGGACACGTGGCCAGAATGGCACTGGAGGATGAACTGTAAACCTGCCTCTCAAACGTGAAGTTCGTGGGGACTGGCACAGGAGAGGGCTACCGGGTAATGGTAGCCCTCAAGGGGAAGTCAGATTTAAGAGAGCACTTGGTGAAGAGGTCCAGAATAGGAAAGGGATATGTGTAGGGCCGGGACTGGGTGTAGGGGAGAAGAGGAGGGCAGGGTGGCTGGAGAGTTTGACAGAGGGGCTGGTGGCTGGCTTGTGTTCCTCAGACGCTCCTTGTCTTTGTCTGGGCCTTCCCTCCAAGCCCAGGGCCAACCTCTGCTGGGGGCACAGGGACCCAGGCCCCTCGCCCTCCCAGAGAAGGCTCCCTGTGCTCCTCTGCCTGCCTGAAAGGCACTTGACCTTGACCCTCCCAGTCTGACCCAGTCTGATGTCAGGGCCCAGAAAAGCAAATTGATAAACCAAATTTTGACTTGGAGAAAATCATGCATGCAATTTCTGTTATCTGGTTAATATAATTCCATTTTATAAGACTTGCTCCCTCTCTCTCTTTCTCTCTCTCCCTCCCTCCCTCTCTCCTTTTGCCTACAAAAAGCAAGCTGGCAAACATGAGGTGAGTGCTTCAGAATTCCACTGTGATGGGCTCGCCGCTCGAAGTATTTGCTCTCCATTTGCTTGGCGGCTTTATCCCCATCATCTGTGATCAACCTTACAGTCTTCTCCTGGGTTTTTCCATTTCTAATACCAAATTGGAATTCTCTTTCATGACAACGTCTGTCCAGGAGCGATTGCATCATGTCTCTCTAAATCCACCATCTGATTGCTCCGAGAAGGACAGCGCCACTTGGAGGAGGAGAAGGGGGGTCCAAGCTTGGGCTGTGACTTGCTGCCTTTCCAAAGGGGTAGTACTTCATTTGTCCCTTCATCTAGTCACTGTGCCCTCAGCCTGGGCTACCCCCTCCTCTCCTCCCCTTTTTACGTGGCCGACTCGTCACTCTGTGGATTAGTTTAAGAGGCCACCTCAGAGATACTTTCCCTGACCATGCACCTTATGTGGTTCCCGTTTTCTTGCCTCTCCTGGTTCCCCATCTTTTCCTTCATGGCACTGCCTTGATTCATGTGATTAGTTACTGCTCTAGACACTTGGGGGTATAGCAGTGGGGAAAAAAGAACAAGAATCTCTGCCCCCAAGATGCTTACTGTCTGATGGGTGTGAAGGACAGAATGATTCACCCACTCTGCCCCCCTGCTCCCGCTGGCTGCCAGGTTGGCTCCTCTGTTTCCTGTCCAATGGAATGTCAGTCCTACAGAGGCAGGCATTGGTTATGCGTTATTGACTCAGTTCAGCACTTGGAACACAGAGAACGCTGTTTAACGTTCGAATCCAGCTAATAGGTGCTGCATGGAAACTGTGCCAAATGCCATGCTCAGCACTACAGACAGACAGTGGCGTGACCCATGGTCCCTGCCCTTAGAGAGTCACAGTCAAATGGCTGCAGAAGTTAAGTACAAGGGAAATGATGAGGGCAAGGGAGGAGGTGTGCACCTGACCACACAACCTTTGGGAGAGCAGAGGAGGAAACTCAGAGGGAGTGGGAGAGGCAAAGAGGCTTCACTGAGGCTGCCAAGCTGGAAACCTGGGAATCAGCCTGGATTCTGCCTTCCCCTCCCCACCTGCAGCCTCACTAACTGCCTCATCCTGGCCCCCCTCCGAAACATCCCAGCACCCTCTGCTCTCCAGCCCCTCTCTCACTGTTCTAGTCTACCCTCTACCTGGATGGTGGCATCAGGCGAGAGTCGGTCCCCTGCCTCTTGCCTCTATTCTGTACTCAGCAAAGCAGGCTGAGATGGCTCCGAAAGAAAAATCCCATCATTACTCTGCCCTGTTCATTGATTCTTTCATGGCTGCCTAAAATCCACAGATTAAACCCCTAACAGCTTGACGTGGCAGGATCTTGCCTACCCCCTCCCACTCCAGACTCATCTTTGGCCATCACCGACCCTGAGATTTATGCATCCCCAAACTGAGCGGTCTGTGGAGAGACAAAACAGTGCAGTGGTGATGAGCAGAGATCTAAATCCTGGCCCTGACATAAGTAGGAGATCTTGCACATTTCCTATTCTCCCCGAGCCCTATTTTTGTCATCTGTAAAATGGAAATGGTAATAACGCCCACCTTTCAGGGTTGTTCTGAGGATTTAATGAACTTACGTGTAGAAGACAATTGTCAAAATGCCTGGCACATGGCATGTAACCAGTAACCAGTAGGTGTTTCCCCATAGTCATTATCACCCGGTGCCTGGTGGAGCCCAGCCGGCTCTCACATGGCTCTCACATGGCACCTGTGTCCTCTCTTCCTGAATGAACACCCCCTGCTCCTCTGTCAGATGAGGAATTGCCTTTAAGCGTCAGCTCAAGTGCTTCTTAATCTGGGATCTTCCCTCAAATCACCTAGGCAGACTTAGGGGATCTTTCTCTCTCACTCCCAGCCCTTTGGACAGTTTTCTGCCATGGGTCCATTGCTGTCATTTTTGGCATGCATTTCTCTATGTTAAATGAAAAATTTCTTGAGGACCAAGACTGTTTTTGAAAAGTCTATACTACCAGCTTCTAGCAGAGTGGGAGGCACGGATGGAGCACCCAGTACATATTTGCAGGGTGATGAGTGGCGGACAGAGAGAAGGATGGAAGGAAAGAAGCAGGAAGGAGGAATGAAGAGAGTATAGTATCTGGAGAATAGTTAGAAATTCACTGTGGCTGGAGGTGACAGTGAAGAGAGATGAGACCACAGAGAGGGTCTGAGGGGCACCGTGAAGAGCCTGGTTCCATGACTGAGGAGTCATCTATGTGTTGTCTTGGAGGCTATCAGTTCCTCAAAGCCAGGGGTCCCATCCCTTCTGCCCTCTGTATCTCCAGAACCAAGGACAGTATCTCACACATACTGAGTGGCCCAGACCCATTGGTCAATTAGCACAAACCCCTTTCGAGTGACGGAGACACTGTGGTGCTTAAGACAACCCCTGGGCATGCCTAGATCTCATGGATTTCCTTAGAACCACATCCCACTCCACTTCTCTGCTTCTGATGGGAAGGGTACAAGGAGGCTTGGGGCATAGTGCATCCGTCTGTATGTGCATCTGGGTTTTCACGCATCTCTTTGCAAAGGCTGTCACAAATTGGGTGGAAGTGTGGGTAGATGAAGTGGGTGACGTTCTTCCTTCCCCATCTCCTTCCTCCACAACACTATCATGGGGATGTCACAGCTGAAGGAGGTTAGGGACAGGGGGTAAATGTGGACATACAGAGCACTGGGGTTGCCTCCAAGCTGTTTGCATCAGCCCCAAGCTAGAGCTTGCTATTTGCAAAAGCCCGTGTATTTGGAGAGCATATCTCATGGACAAATTACTTCCTGCCAATTTTCTCTTCAGTATCATAATGCCAGTTATTGCAGACCGCTTGCAGCCTGCCAAATTTTAATGGTGCAGCATTCTCTGTTGTTTGCCAACCCCCCGCCCCCAGGGGCCAGGACAGACTTGGGTACAGCGTGGATCCCACTGGGCTTTCCTGACAGCGGGCAACTGCTGCCTGCATCTAGCTAAACCCTAGCTCTCTGTGCCTGAGAAAGCTTTAAGGGTCTCATGGAAACTCAGGGAGTGTCTTAGGAACATGCTTAGTGTTATTCCTGGCAAGTTGGGGAGTTTGGGCCTCTCAGCTCATGGGGATAACGTACAAAGCAGAGGTATCCTGAATAGAGCTGACTGGAGGCGAAAAATGGCCTTGTGCTTGAAGTGAGGCAGGGTCCAAAAAGGAGTGGCACCAATGATACCGGTCTGTTGTCTTTGGCCTTCTTTCCAGCCCAGCTCTGAGGCTGTCACTTTTAGGAAGTTCACCTATGTGTCCCAGCAACATTAAGTTCTTGGGAAGGGGGTGGAGGTGCGGGGGGCAGAGGTCTAGTCTTGCCTGTGTTCTCCCTACTCGCTCTCAGACTTCATGTTCTCTCTCTCTCAGGGACCTCTGACCAACTTGTTCTCATCCTTTACACAACTCTCCATTCCAGACACCTGTTCCTCCACAGAGCCTTCCCTGATGCCCTCAAGCAACGTTATCTGCCCCTCCTTGATATTTCCTCATCTTCTCGGACTTCCTTGACTCTACTGAACATAGGCTATGACTTAGGTGAAGGCAGAGATTTTCTTCTTGTCCTCAGGGCCCCAATGTCCTGAATAGTGTCTGCAACACACAATAGGAGCTTAAATAATATTGAATACACAGCTGACCTCATTTCCAACACGGGTCCCCGCTCTTGGGCATCCTTTCTGTATAATCTCGACTGCCCTGCTCCTTCATTGTCTCCAGGGTCAAGGTCTCAGCTCCTTCCTTGCCTGTGCCAGCCAAATCCCCAGATTTAGCATTAGGCTGCCAGATTCCAGGCTCTGAGTCAGGAAGCAAGGAGACTCCCAGATTGATGCTAAAACTTGTTAGCAAGTTGTATGTAATTTTATAATGTTTCTGGTAAGTGCTAATTGCCTGTTCCTTAAATATTTCTTGTTCTACTGGGAAGCAAAGCAATTGCAACTCTGAATGCATTTCCTACAGCTGGCTGCCCCCATGGAGGGGGACTGAGTTCCAGGCTCCAAGTACTCAGATACTGATGGAGCCTGAGTCCCCTCCCCCACCCTGACCTGTGATTGTGACAAGCAGAACTGGAAGAATTTCTAGAAAGTAAATCCCCCAATTTTCCCACCCAGGGCTCACACTTTTAATGAGGGGAGGGAGGTTATATTGCAGTGCCACCTGCCGGCCCCAAGGAAGCTTCTCTTTACCTGAGCTGGGGCAGAGGGCATATTGATGATGATGGGGCCAGGAGTGCCTGGAGGGTGGTCTCTGCCCACGAATGCCTCATGCCACTTGTGGAACATCTACATCCTCCTATCACCGAGCCAAGGGGCCTGTCATGTATGGAATTCCCCAGAAGCAGATAAAAGGAGGGCTAGGATGGGGACGGAGGTCATTCTGAAGCTCTGGGCCAAGGGTGCAGGTTGGGAGAGGAGCTGCGGACCTGGGGAAGCAGGCAAGGGGGCAGACTTTTAACTGTTTACTCTGGCTGGCCCTGAGGGGCAGGCTTTTAACTGTTTACAGGCTGGCCCTGTGTTGGGAGCCTCACTACACGGAGCCCTTGGAAGAACCCCCATGAGATCATTGTTTATCAGTCCACCTTCGCAGGTGAGAAAACTAAGAATCAAAGATATGGAAGGACTGGCTAAGACCACAGACAGAACCAATGGCAGAACTCAGTTACAAACAGAGTTTGTCTGACTCCAAAGCCAGGGGGACAACGGAGAATGTCTGACTCTTGCATCTGAGCTCTGAGAGGCGATAAAGTGGGCCGTGAGGGGATGGAGAGGGTGTGGAGGAAGGGTGTTTGGTTGTGCTTGTGTAGAAAGTCATTAAACCTTAATCTGAGAGCTTTTCTGAACGCATGCTGTATGCCAGGCACTGGGCACTCTGTGGGTTCACAGGAGCCAGAATGTGGCTTGGAGTTACCGTAAATGGAGAGTCTTGGATACCATGTGAATGATAACCCTAAGAGCGAAGAGAAGTCATCATGAGGAATTTTTAAGTAGGAGAGAATTCTGCCAGATGTGGATCCTGGAAAGATCGCTGAGATGTGTGTGGCCGATGGTGGGTGGGGGAGGACTAGAGTCAGGGAGGCGAAGAAGAAGGACTGGGCCATCATTCAAGTGAGAGGTGATGACGGCCTCAGCCACGGGAGTGACAGAGGGGCTGGGACACTGCAGCAGGAGAACTGACAACCTGGGAACTGAGTCAGAGATGAGAGAGGGAGAAGAAGGAGGAGGAGGTGAGGCCCAGTGATGGTATGGATGGTGGCACAATTCATCAACACGGGGACACTGGAGCAGGGGGTGTGGCATGGGGGTGGAGATGGTGAGCTCAGTTTGGGTGATGTTAATGGACTGAACCTGTGTGTCTTCCCCAAATTCATATGGTGAAGTGTTAACCTCAAATGTGCCTGTATTTGGAGATGGGGCCTCTAAGGAAGTAACAAAGGCTAAATGAGGCCCTAGGGGTGGGGCCCAAAGCCGACAGGATTAGTGTCCTTATAAGAAGAGACACTACAGAGCTTGTGTCCCCCACCCCCCGCCTCCAAGGAAAGACCATGTGAGAACACAGTCATAGGCTGCAGTCTGAAGACAGCCCAGACCAGAAACTGAATCAGCCAGAACCTTGATCTTGGACTTTTAGCCTTCAGAATTGTGAGAAAATAAATTTCTGTTTCAGCCCCCAGTGTATGGTGTCTTGTTATATCTGCCCGAGAAGCCTAATGTGCGTGCCTTGGGTTTGAGATGTCTGAGGGAGAAGCGTATCAACTGTGTCACAGGAAGATTACAAATGGGGAACAGATTTGGAAGTCACCAGTGTTTAGGTTGAGATGGAAGCCACGGGAATGGATGCAATTAACTGTGGAGGGTTCTAGAAGAAAGAGGACAGGAAGCTGAGGAGAGACCCCAAGAAGGGCCTGCTCTGCAGGGGCAGCGAGGGGCCAGCCAGAGAGATGGTGGACACCCAGGAGGCTGCAGGCGGCAGAAGCTCCCAGGACGGGAAGTCACATCAGGAGGCCAGGGGATGCAATAGACCCAGCTTTATTCACAGTAGAGGATGACTCCTTCACTGATGGCTCCTACCCTCAAATAAAAGGTCGAAGCTGGAAGGGACAAGAAGGGAAAGGCCGGCCCATCCCTACATTTAAGAATTCATGGGTTCTTCTTCCTTAAGGACAAAGTGCAGACTCTTTATGAGGCCTCCAGGCTCTCAGTGACCTCCCGCCACTTCTGCCTCTGTTTCCTACAACACTGTGGCCACAGGAACCATCTCAATTCTCGGCCAGTGTGGGGAGTGAGGGTCCCAGGTGCGGAGTGCAGGCGGGATGCGGGGACCCGGCGCCAGGCCTAGCAGCGCAAGCCCAGGCCACCTGCAGGACAGGCAAGGAGCCATGTGCTCCCCGGCAGAAGAGGACACGCCCCGGAGTGGGGAACACTGGCGATCATGGAAGGCATGGGTGCAGGGGAACGTTAGCAGCCCAGGGGAAGGCGCCTCTCTGCGCCAGGCACTGTGCAAGGAGCTCTCTGTGACCCCATTTCACTCTCATCACAAGGCTCTATGGTCACCATTATCATCTCCATTTCCTGAGTGCGAAACTGAGGCTCAGACAGATCCTATGACTCGGCCAGTCCCACAGCGGAGACCAGCCAGGATTCACCAGGTCTGGCCCACTTCCGAGCCTGTTCCCTCTTCACAGAACCGGCTGCCTCTGTGAGCAGAGCCCATGTGGCCCCGGTGGGTTGGCCATGTACATAAACGCCCAGACTATCTTCCTGATTTGCCAGGGGTCAAGGAGAGGTCCTGCTGATCCCTAGTCTGTGACTAGCAGGCAGGACAGTTTTGAGAAGGCTTTGGTTTTCTGTTCTGGCCCAGGCGGCTTGCTGCTGCAGTCTCAGCACCCAGCTGCGTGCTGCTCACGTGACAGGATCACCAGTCCAGGCTGGGCGGGAGGACACATGACCTCACAAACAAAACCCTGACCATCAGTAATGAGGAGCCCAGCTCATGCTCTATGGCCCATGTGACCAGGGCAAAGCTTTGGCTTCCATAAAGATTTTATAAGGGATTGAAATTCTGTCCCTTTGGAGACCGCTGGTAGAGGGGGAAATCGTGGGCTTTGAAGCCAGAGACATAGAATCGAATCTCGGCTCTTCCAGGTCCCAGACTTGGTGTGACCCCGGGCAGGTCACTCCACCCTTCTGAGTTTCAGGTTCCTCGTGCACAAAAGAGCAGCCGTCCACTAGCTGTCACAATGAGCGAGATGAAGCAGAGTTTCTCAAACTGGTGTTTAGCCACAAATCCCCTCGTAAAAGATGGCTTAGAAGGAACAGAAGGATGGAGAAGACGTGGAGGCAGCGGCAGAACCCTCCCTGCTAGGCACCCCCTCCCCGACCCTGGTGGTCCCTGAGGGTACCCTAAGTCTTTGCACACCGCTGCTTGAAAACCTTGAGAAAATTAGCACAAACCTCCTGACACATAACAGGGCATTCAATGTTCTGTCCCTTTCTTTTCTGGTTGAAACCACACCAAACAAAGCTAATTCCTCTTTCCCACGTGGCAACCCTTCAAATATTTAGATGCAGCTCTCAGTTCTCCTGAGTCCACTCTTCTCCCAAATATACTTTCAGGGGGCCGTTAACCTTTGTCACTGGGCTTGACTTCAGCCCTCTCCCTACCTGTCCCCACAATTAAGCCCAATTCTCGGTGCCTGGGCAGAACAGAATAAAGCACAACTAACTCCCTGAGGTAAATTCCAGGCACTAAGTTTCCGAACCTTAACAGAGGACATGGTATTTATTCCCACTGCATCTGATCCTGGTAACTTGGGCAACTGCTCCGACCCATCGAGGTCTTCCTGCACCTTGTTTGCTGATTCCTATACTGTCGTCCCTTTCCGGCTCATGCTATTCATGTCTTATCCATGCCATTGATAAAATATGGACAGATTAAGGGCTCGTGGGTGGCACAGGATCACTTCTCCCCACTTCTGGAAACATTCAGTGCTGAACATGCACAGAATTTCAGAAATGGGGGAAAACTATGAGTCCAAATCCATTCCCATTTTCCAAGGGGTTGAGTGTCAGAGAGGCCTGAATTAGCGTCTCCTGACTTCCCTCCGCTGCCCCCCCAGAGCTGCATGTAACTCTGGTACCCAAAGAGACACTGGTTTAACTACCTGTGTCCTCACTCACTAGTCACTCATAATTGCTGTGCAATTCTTATTTTCACATCCTTTATCAAACTTACTGTTTGCAGAAGCCCTGTGTCCTAGGGCATATTATTACATCCATGTCACAGGTGAAGAAACAGAGTGCCAGAGAGGCCCCCTGACCTGCCATGGAGCTAGAAAGTGGGAGAACCAGGATGTGGACCCACCAGCACCCGTCACCCTGTAGGTGTTCTCTGTCTGCTGTTCTGTGTCACCTCGACATGTGCTTCCCATTCTTACAACAGTACCTTCACTGTCCTGGCCTCCAGAACAGGGAGAGAAAACATTTCTGTTCTTTTAAGCCCCCCAGTTCGTGGGCCTTCTCCAGAGTGGTTGTAGGAAACTAACACACCTCCTGTGTACCCAATCTGGAGACAGAGCACAGGTCCTGGTACAGGAAGAAGTCCTGGTCCCTGGTCCCTGGGACACACTGAGCAGAAGAAGAGTCTCCAGGAGTTTCTCCCCCAACTCATCTCATGTAGATTGATCAGGTCTCTGGATGGGGGTGGGTAAATACCTTCTCTCCCTTATCCCTTGCCCTGTCTCTCTGATAGCCACCGAGTCATTTTCAAGACTCAAGGCTCACTTTCTTGATAGAGCCTTTCCTGATGCCACACAAAGGATGAATGCCTCTTTCTCTGTGCTCCCACTGGCTGTTTGCCACAGGTATCTTGCTTCAGTGACAGCTCGTGAGTTTTTTCCTCTCACTACTAGAGTGTGGACTCCTTGCAGGGGCTCGGATCCCCTAGTGCTGGGCTAGGCTCTGCCACCAAAGAAATGTGACCAAATGCCCAGGGGGCTGGCCTCTGCCCCCCTTTCTGTGAGGATCGGCATTGGCAGTCATCATCAATAGGAAGTCTGGAGGCGCACATAAGGCTGATGGTGGTGGTCTCTCCTGGGCCCAGGGTTTGCTGTTCCCTTAATGCTGATTCTCAGTAGATTCAGTTGATCTGCATTTGTACCCTCCTCAGGCCACCAATGGTGTGTGTGTCCCCAGTCCTGTGCGCAGTTACTCATCACTGTGACCCATATATGGGAGCTTGGGAAGCTACTTCATCCAGTCTAAAGATAAAAAAATAAGCAAGGCTCCAAAAATTTATGGGGTCTTTTAAAGGTCTACACAAGCCAGGTATGAATTGTGGATGAAACTAACGTATGCGTCTGGTGCTGTGTGGTCTGTGCTTCACGTGCTTTATCCCAGATAATCCTCAAAACAGTCCGGGGACCCACTGCATGAAGGAGGTGAGGCTCAGAGAAGTCGGATAACGTGCCTAAGGAGACAGGAAGCTAGAGCGGGGCAGAACCAGGATGCGAACCCAGGGCTTGCTGATTCCACATCCAGACCCCAAGTCTGATCCTACAGTGAGTGTACTGGTTCCTCAAGAGCAGTTACCTTCGTAAGAAGCCTTGAATCCCAGGGAGCTGCCACTGCCATCGGTCTGGAAGAGGAGCCACATTTGATGGTTGGTGCTGACAATGAGATCTGGGACCGACGTACCTGTCAGGCTGTCAGGAGAGAGAGATTTAGAGGCATGCACCCCACCATGGCACCCCACTGAATGACTAGAAGCCCTGGCCACTCAGGCAAATCCCTGGCCCCACACTATTTGACTCTGGAGCCCAGAGCATGTGCTCCAGGGGCGGGAAGACTCACCACCTCTCCCCTTCAGCCACAGGTGGGGCTTGGATTTAGCCCCTGGGCTCAGGAGGGTGATCTGTGTCCTTGCTTTCTCAGGGGACAGAATAGCTGTAGTCAGATCTAATGAAGGGGTGTCTACAATCCTGCCACCTTCGATCTCTCATGTGAACTGTACTGCAGAAAAGACACAGACAGAAACCCATTGCTACAGTCAGAACCCAGCCATTCCTTTGAATGAGACATCTCTTTCCATTCTATATATGAAGCAAGTCTTAAAGTGCAACTGTCACTCGGGGGCCACATTCTTTCTGAAGAACAGAGTTTAAGCATGGGGAAGATTCTGATTCAACTCACATTTACCAAAACCTATCCAAACAAGACAATTTTCCATCTATTATCTTATTAAATGACCCCAGTAGGCCAGGGAGGGAGGGGTTGCATTATCCCCATTGTACAGATGAGACCAGGGTGTAGAATGGACAGTGGCTTTACCAAGGTCAGCCTGATGGAGAGCGGTAGAGCCAGAGTCCCGTGCATAGGCTGGGGTTTCCATAAGGAACCATCCTCTTGCTGCTGAGACCAGACAGATCACCAGCACAGATTGGGAGTTGGTTGTAGATGGTGTGATTGGATCAATGGGTCTTAATCTCTGCTCCATTCTGGGGTCTCAAAGCTTGGAGGGCCATTGAGTTGGCTGCAGGGATGATGATTGCAGCATGAGTGCCATAGGGGTGGAGCTATACCTGGGGTACACCAGCCTGGCCCATGTGACATCACTGGGTTAGGGTGCTGGCATTCTGTAGTAAGGACTGAGGCCAAGCCAGGGCTGGCTCCTGACTCTAGGGTGGCAGAGTCTGTTTGACCCAACTATGACAACAAAGGAGTCCAACCATTTTGTGTGTTTCCCTGAGGTTTGAGATTGACATTGGCCTAAAGAGACAGGAGTGTGAGGGCAGAGCCCCTGGGCTGTTACAGAACTTATTGGGAACTCACCCAAACTACATAGGTCCAGAGACCTGCATGTAAACCCTGGATCTGCCATTCATTTGCTGTGGGGCCCTGGGCAAGTGGTTGAGCCACTCTGGGCTTTTTTATTTCATGTTAAATAAGGGGTTTGGGTTGTATGATCATTAAGAATCTTTTCAGCTCTGCTGTTTGGAAGGTTCTCTCTATGACAAAGTACACTGGGATTTTGTCTTTGGAGGAGACAGAACTGGTTTCCTGGCCTTCTGGGCACACTGAACTGATGTAACATACAGGGCAGATGAGTGATGAGGATCCACCAACAGAAGGAAGGGGGTATGATGGCTAGTTTTGTGGTTCAATTTTACTGGGCCAAAGAGTACCCAGATAGCTGGCCGAACATTGTTCTGACTGTTTCTGTGAAGGTGCCTTTGGATGACATTAACATTTAAATTGGTAGACTGAATAGAGCAGATTCCCCCTCTCAGTATGCGTGGGTCTCATCCAGTCAGTTGAAGTCCTACATTGAACAAAAAGAACCCTTTTTGCCTGCCAGACTTCCAGCTGGGACAATGCTTGCTTGCTTATCTGTCTGTCTGTCTGTCCGTCCGTCCGTCCATCCATCCATCCATCCATCCATCCATCCATCCTGCCTTGGACCTGAATAAAAACATTAGCTCTTCCTGGGTCTAGAGCCGCTGGCCTTTGCACTAAAACTACATCAACAGCTCTCCTGGGTCTCCAGCTTGCCGACTCACCCTGCAGATCTTGGGGCTTGTCAGTCTCCATTATCATGTGAGCCGATTCCTTAAAATAAATCCCTTGCTCTCTGTGTACATCCTATTGGTTCTGTTTCTCTGGAGAACCCTGATGAATACAGTGGAGTAGGCAGGGGGGAGGGGATGTCCTTCAGGCTCACATTCCATTTCTTTCTCCTAAGAGATTCCAAGTCCCAGCCATGTCACCTGATTCAGAGGGTAATGTCATGAGTCATTTAACTGTCCTGACAGGATCTTCTCTGGCAGGTGTGGGAAGGGCCCAGAACAGAACAGCTCCTGGACAGGGAAGCTATTACTGAATAGCCATTTCTCCTTCAGCATTAAAAGCAGAGGGTGTTAGCCTGGTCGGGAAGGGGTATGGCATGGGATGCTCTCCTCAGCTAAAATCAAACAAAAGGCATGAACTCAAGTGCTGGTTCTGCCTCCAACTAGCTTTGTAACCTTTGGGTCTCAGTTTCCCTACCTGTTAAATGGGGATAATAACACAAATTAAATGAGATATTGGATGTGAAGTTTCCCTTCCCAGTACCTGGGCACACGGCGGATGTTTGGTGTACATGAAACCCTCCTCCCTCCTCTCCCTGCCATCTGGGCAGGGGAGAGGAGCAAGATCAGGCTGTCTGTGCTGGGCCACATGCACCAACAGGAGTGTTTTCCTATGTTTATGTCAGGCTAGTGGTGGTGGGCAAAAGAGGAGTTAATGCTCCTCACCAGATGCAAGACCCAACACAATGGAATCCCAGGACAGTGAGATATTACCCTCTCCCTTGACTAGACCACATGACACTAGCCTTTCGTTGCTCAGGAAATGTGGTCATCATGTGTATGTGGTCCCAGATCCCTGAAACCATCCATTTCCCAGATAGTTCTTAGCATGCGGGAGGTTAGCAAAACACTTCCCCTGTCTCTGTCTGAAGTCAGACTGCCATAAATGGACATGGCCTTGAGAAGAAGCTGGAGGATGGCAGAAGCAGGGTCTACACAGAAGCAGACCATCATGTGGAATGCTCCAGGCGTGCACACAAAGCCCTGACTCTCCCTGCTCCCTGAGAAATGGTTCATTCTATACTCTCTTCCTGTGAGAATTTGGCCAGTGCTCTGGAACAGAGGGGCTGAAACCAGCAGCACAGCAGGACCCCTGTCCTTGACACGGTGTGGCCCGGGGACCAGAAAGGACATGATGCATCATTCCACCACCCCCATGCCAGGGGCATGTGCTCCCACCCTCCCGACCACAGCCCCACTTCACTCACACGTAGAGGACAGTTTTCTGATCCCCGTCCTGCCCGCCGTCCCCCACCGTCAGGGTGTCGTAGCCCCTTTCCAAGTCGAAGTCCTCAAAGGCCAGCTTGATCACCTGGGGAGGGAGCATGGGGTTAGGGGGCAGGTAGGGGCTGCCAAGAGACACGCGTACAGCTGTGAGGACAGTGAGAAGTTCCCTCCTTGGGTCCCGATGCCCAGAGTCCCTGCGACACCTCCCCACATAACCCTTGATCCAAACTGAGCATTTCCATGCCACCTCTTGGAGCATGAGCTATTTTTTTCCAGGCTATAGTCTCTAGAGTCCCCTGATGTTTCCCAAAGATGTTCACAGCACATCTGGCCAATTCTGGGGACTGTTATGGGAACATCAGGCACATCTGGCTGCCTGTGAGAAGATTAGATTCTTTCTTCATGCTTTAAGGCACAGAAATCCCCTGGACTTGGTGTCAATTTTTCAGGCCACATGTGGCATCTCAGCTATCTAGCCCCCAGGGATCTGGGGGGCAGAACTTTCTCTTAGCCTCTCTTCTTCCTGCTTTGCTCCACCCTCTTTTATTTGTTGAATAAATGAATGTTCCAGGAAGGAGGTTTCAACAATGTTCTCTCCTGTTCCAGTCCTGCCTTCGACAATATTTACTAAACACACAGCATATGCCAGGTCTAGGAGGTGGGGTTTCAGCAGTGAGCATGGTCCCTGCCATGGTGAGCAGGGGAGACAGAAAGTACACTGAGAATTGCCATGCTGGTTGATAGGTGTCCTGGTGAGGGGCCTGTGGCTCACAGAGCCTGCACCGGGGGTAGGAGGAAGATGGTCCGTAGTAGTGCTGAGGGTTTTGAAGCCTAAAGACAACGGTCAGGCTGCAGGAGGATGCTGGGAGAGGGAAGGACCATTCCGAGGAGCCAGAGGCACAGGGCCTGAGCTGTGGCAGAGATGGGACATTCTAGAACAAGTGTTCACTGTCTGTTGATGGAAGGTCCACACACTAAGCACACCTGCTAGCTGTTTCACTATGGGGGACGATGTGGTTGGAGGTTCAGTGCAAGGAGGTGACTCAAGAAGGTCCAGAACTTGAGAATTTTGCCTGGAGCTAAGTCCAAAGGGTCTTATAATCTCCCCTGATCCAAAGAGTTGGAGTTTATCCTGAGGGAGAGGTGGTAGAAAAGTTTTAAACAGTGGGTGGCAGGGGCACATGGGCGTTTGAGAAAAACATCCATCTGGCTGCTCATGTGGAAACAGATGTGGTGGGAGTGAGGCCAGAGTGGTGAGGATGGTTCTAGGCATTTGTACTCAACTAGGTGAGTGATGGAAGTGGCGTGGGGGGGGGGGCGCGGCTGGAAACGAGAGACAGGGCCTGGCAATATTTAGGGCTTTGTGACTGGATGGGTGGGGACCAAGGGAGGGGACGGGATTCTGGATGACTTGTGGGTCTCCGAACAGGTGGCTGGTGGTGCCATTCATGAAGACAGGACACAGAGAGGCACCACTCCTAATGGCTAATCTGGGCCTCTTTTTATGGGTTTCATTTTTTTAAAGGTTTTATTTAAATTGCAGCTAGTTAGCCTACAGTGTAATATTACTTGCAGGTGTACAATATAGTGATTCAACATTTCCACACAACACCTGGTGCTCATCACGACAAGTGCGCTCCCTAACCTCCATCACCCTCCCCCATCTCCTCCTCCCCTCTGGTAACCATCAGTTTGCTCTCTATACTTGAGTCCATTTCTTGGTTTGTCTCTCTTTTTTCCCTGCTTATGATCATTTGTTTTGTTTCTTAAATTCCACGTATGGGTGAAATCATATGGTATTTGTCTTTCTCTGACAGACTTATTTCACTTAGTATTATATTCTCTTGCCCCATCCATGTTGTAGAAAATGGTAAGATTTCATTCTTTTTTATGGCTGAGTAATATTCCATTGTGTGTGTGTGTGTGTGTGTGTGTGTGTGTGTGTGTGTGTGTACACTCCACATCTTCTTTATCCATTCATCTGTGGTTCCAATCTGATGAAGACTTTCCCCTCCCAGTGGGGAGGCTGGAGGTGTTCTTTGTGTTCTATTCTATGACCCAAGGAGTAGAGAATTCTCATGGATGGTTTTTCCTTGTTGTGCAGGTGTCCTCTGTGCAAACCCACAAACTGCTAGGGGACTTGCACAGCCTCACCCCCGGGTGCCTTCAGGGATCTCAGAGGCCAGCTGCTGCTGCACTGATTCATCAGCCTGGCCACCATTTCTGAGGGCCCCTCTGCATGGGGCATGGTGTTCACAGTGGGGAGCATCTCTGTTATAAGTACACCCTCGAGCACAGAACAAGATGGCAGAGGAGATGAGTGCCACTGGCTGGAAGGAAGGCTTCCCAAAGGAAATGAAGCCCAGGCTGAGTTCAGGAGATGAACCCGAGTTACCTAAATGGATGAGGAAGGGGAAGCCATCCAGGCGGAGGGAGGAGCAGGTGAACGGGCAAAGGTCTAGAGACTCCTGACAGTGGTTTAATGCAGATGGAAGTGGAGGCTGGTGATGGGAGGAAGTGGGAGGACCAGATTAGGAAAGGCTGTCTGTCATGCTAAGGATTTGGGCTTTGTCCTAAAGGCAAGGGGAAATGATGGACGATTTTTGAGGAAAGGTATGACGTGTCATTTTTGTTTTAGCAGCAACAGCACTGAGGGCTGGTGGGAAACCCAGGAGAGTCTGAGCTGTGGCAGTGTGTGTGTGAGGAGGGTATATGTGCCTGCAGCAGGCAGCGGCTGGGGTGCGTTAGGAAAGAGGGGACAGCAGGTAACTGTCAACAGTTGAGTGGGGATGCCTTAGCCTCTCTGGTTTTCCCACTGACAGGCAAGATCGCCCCCCCCGCCATGCTCCCTGATGGCCAATGGCATCATTGGGGGACCATCCGCTCAGGCTGGAAACTCCTTCCTTTCTCACCCTCCCTGGTCCTGTCCTATAAGAATGTCACCATTTCCCAGCCAGACACACATGAAGGAGACCTGGGAATCTGCTGGGATCTGGGCATTGGCGACTCTGGTTTGTACAGACACCTCCTTCCCCATGGGCTCCCCTAGCAATGTCTCTTCCCTGAGACCCGTCTTCTCCAAGTGCTCGGATACCCTTCCTCACCTCTGTGTCAGCACTTACCTGCTGTACTGGCACTGATCTGTTTACCTGCTCCTCCACTACATGTGCCAGGCACGTGCCAGGGGCTCAGACAGTGCTAAATCAGAGAACATTTTCCAAACCCTTCCCAGTTCTCCAGCAAGGACAGATTGCTAGGCTCCCAGTCCCCCATACAAGTTACCATGTGGAATAAAAGCTGGCAAACTGTTTCTGTAAAGGGCCAGAGAGTAAATATTTAAGCATATGATGTCTGTTGCAACTACCCACCTCTGCTGTTGTAGCACGAATGCAGCCATAGATAATATATACGTGAATGGGTATGACTGTGCTCCAGTAAAACCTGATTTACAAAAAAAAGCAATGCTAGCTTGCTGACCCCTGGTCTAGGAGATTCTTTGAGACACCTAATCACAGTTTTTGATCATCTTTTCGTAACGAGAGTTCTTCACTACAAGCACTGACCCTACAGCATGCTCAACTCTGCTCTGAGCAGTTTAGATGCATCAATTCACATCGACTCACAACAGTAGCTGCTATGAATACCTCCAGTTTACAAATGGCACAGAGATGTTAGGCGACTTGCCTAAGATCACACGGCCAAGTGGTAGAACTGGGACTCACCAGGCCACCAGAGGCCAGGCTCTTTGCCGCTTGCTGCCTCACAGCAGCCCCAGTGAGGCCTTAGGTCCACTGGGTAGGGACCATGACTTACCCTTTCAAACCCTCCCTAAGCTCTTTTGCTGAATCCCAGCAGCATGGCAAACGCTTGGGCACACAAAATCCTGCTAAGGCTGGCAGTGCCTTTTGCAGGAGGAGGGGCCTGGCCTCTGCAGGGAATAATGGCCCTGGATGCACATTCTTGCCACCATCACCCCCTTGCAGCCAGCCCTGGGGCAGAGGACACTGGCTCACCAAGCCACCTCCAAAAAAGCCAGGGTATGATTATTATGTCTATAATGGGAAACTACTGCTTGGAAGGCCAGAACCCAGAGCCATAAAATGATTCCCATCACTGGTTAGAGCAGCCATGGATGTGAACTGCATTTTAGAGCATCTGACCCTAACGCAGGAGATAATTACACCGAGTAGACCGTACAACAGACATAACATTGCAGTTTTGGGACAGGCCCCCAGTGCACAACGTACTGATGCTTTCATTTTTTTCCCTCCTCTCTTTGGCCTTTGTTTAAAGATGAGATCCTATAATGACTCATTAACTGACACGCACATCAATCACATTCGCAAAGTGTCTTCCCGAGACAGGAGAGTGGCAGCACGTGAAACAGGCGTGATCAAAGAGGCATATTTGTATACAGCTCAGACACCCAATTTGCGCCCATTATGAGTAGATGAACCCATCATCTAGCACAGAGTGACTGAGCACCTGCCATGTGCCAAGCACCGAGCTAGCTGCTTCCCAAGTGTTACCTCGCCTGCCTGGCAGGTTAGAAGCAGAACCCCAAATGCTGAGAGCACGGTGAGGATGGTGATGGCTGGGGATGGCAGTGAAGGGGAAAATGACAGGGGGCTGCCCGAGGAGGGAGGTGTGCTGGGCCCCACAGGGTGGAGAAGGGTGTGCTCTCTGTCCAGTAGAAACTGTGAATAGTGAACTAAGAAGGAAGAGCAGGGAAGGCAGTCAAGGCAGGGCAGGGGTGAGGGGTGAGAGCAGCCTGGTGGGGTCTGCAGTTGGCTTTTGCCTGGCAGGCCAGAGCGGGTGGTCTGGACTTGATGGTGAACATGAGGGGAAGCTGTAACTCAGCATGAAGGGAGGGCTGGAGGCAGGGAGACCTGCCAGGAGGCTGGTACGGGGCCCTGGAGTGGTGGGAAGGGGGAGGAGTCTGGAGACTATCACCTCAGCACACAGCTGCCTTCCGGGGGAACAGTGGGGGATGGGAGTAAGGCCATGTGCAATGTGCAACCTGGGTTCTGGAGGATAATCCTTGCTTCCCTTTTTTTAAACATTACTTTTATTTTTTATTTTATTTATTAATTTTTTGAGAGAGAGAGAGAGAGAGAGAGAGAGAGAGAGAGATTGGGAATCCCAAGAGAGACAGAAGGAGGGAGAGAGAAGCAGGGCTTACCCGAAGCGGGGCTCAAACTCACCCAGTGCGGGACTCAAACTCACAAACCCTGATCACCTGATGCGGGACTCAAACAAACCCTGAAATCATGACTTGAGCCGAAGTCAGATGCTTAACCTACTGAGCCACCCAGGAGCCCCAGTCTTTGCTTCCTGAATACTGCCCAGGGCCTCCCAAAGGGCAGGGATCCCCAGGCCTGCCAGCCTGTGCCCAGTGCCTCAGTAAGGCTGCAGGGATCTGACAGCTCACAGGCATTTTTTTTTTTTTTTTTTTTTTTGAAAGCTGGAATCCAAGAGACCCAGCCTGAGACAGTTTTGTCCAAGGAGTGAATTTTTGTAACAGCCTCCCTGCTGGACTCCCTGCCTCTGCTGCCTTCCTTCACTCTGTACCCAAAGCTCTGTGCCCCAGGATCCCTTAGAGTAGGGGCTGGATGACTATGGTCCTTGGGCCAAATCGGCCTGTGGACTGTTTTCGTATGGTCCCTTGAGCTAAGAAGTGCTCTTACATTTTAAAATATTTAACAAATAAATAAGCCATTACAAAGAAGAATGTGCAACAGAAACTTCACGTGGTCCTCGAAGCCTAAAATATTTATCATCTGGCTCTTTATAGAAAAAGTGTGCTGGGCCTAGAGCAAGGTTTTTCAAGTTGACTTCCCAGGCACTGTAAGGTTCCATGAAGGTACTTCCCTGGCCACCAACACAGGTGGAGAGGGAGCCACAGTGGGCAGAGCCCTCCTCCAACCAAAGCAGTTCCTTTTGATCTAGTTCATGTTTGGGGATTCTGTGATAGACATCGACTGTGGCTTACTCAATGTCTCTCCCTCCGTTTACCCGTACCTAACAGAACTCTGAGTGTGGAGTGCAGCAACGAACCTAGCTAACCTCAGAGCTAAGGATGGCTAAGCAACAGGATTCTGGGCAATGAGACAGGAGCTGAAGAGCCCTCAGGGCATTTCCCCACCTTTCTCCTTGCTTTCCCAGAATACAGATGTGAGGACCCAGGTGGAACAGCCTTCTTTGATCATGAGGACAAGAGCCCGCACACAGAGAACGGCAGAGGGAAAAACAGAAGGTGCTTGAGACCTGAATGAAATATGAAACCAGCCCTGGACTCTTCACTTCTGGGCCTCTGGTCTATATGAGGGAATAAACTGTTTTGCTGAAGCTTCTGTGGAGGCATTTTCTCCAGTTCAGAGCCAATCACAACCTACTGGCTACAGGTTCTGAAGAAAGGCTTCATCACCATGGAAAAGTGTGCCAACTCTTGATCCCCAGGATTAAGCTCAGCATCTTGGCAAGGAAATCCGAGGCTTAAATGGCATTGTCTGCCCCTTCCCAGCTCATTAGAGCTCCCTTCCACCATGGTCTGCTCCAGTCCTACTTCCCCAATTCTGCCTCAGAGCACTTCTCTGAGCCCCTGAGGGCTGACCGCGCCCCCCCCCCCAACCCCCTGCAGCCTCGGTTTACTAATGCTGCTGTCAGTTTGACCACTAGTTCCATGAAAGGGAGGGAATCCCTTTTCCTGGGCACAGCCTGCATGGTGATTCCTGGCCGGGTCTTGCTGAGGGCCCAGATCAGGGCTGGACAGGTGGCTCTTGGGGTTGGGGAGGAAGGCAGGCCAGTGGGAAGGCTGACCGTAACCCTGGGAGTTGAAGGGGAGCGGCCGCCAGTACCCTTGAGGCTTTGGCGGAGGCTGGGAAAGAAAGCCCAGGGGCAGAAACTAAGAACTTTCAGAAGTTCCGGAACTTTGGTCACTAACTCAGGTTGAATTCTCGAGGCTCTGAGAGTAGCAAAGCCTTTCATCCATTCATGGGCTCATCCACTCACTGACTGATGAATTCATTTATTCACTTATTCATTCAACCGTTAAAATGCATTTGCCAAGTGCTCTGCTTTGGAGAGGCAGCTGCAGGCAAGCGAAACGTGGCCACTGTCCTGAGAGACCTCAGTCTCGAAGAGGAGACACGGGAGCATGTGGAAAACACCACGCGGTGTGACGGGTGCTGGCACTGCGGACGCATGGGGATGGGGCACATATAAGGGCCACAGAAAGTCCTGGACAGTGGAAGAGCAGGGCCTGCCTTGAAGAACAGAGGAGGGGGTGGGGGGACACCAAGGCCACAGTCAGGTCAAGGAAGAAAGGAACACCAAGAGGTGACGTACAGTGAGGACAAGGGTAAGAGGCACAGAATCAGGTTTAGCAGGTTTTGCAGGAAGTCATTAAAGGGTCCCACTCCAGGAATGGGCTTGGGGGACTTGGGGGAGACCCTTCTGGTAGCCAGCCAGCCTCTCACACGGGGCCCATCACGGACAGGGCATGAGTACATGTTTGCTGAATGTTCACAAGTGAGTGAACAAATGGGCCAACAAATGTGCTCCTGACATCTGCACCAGCAAGTGATCATTTGCCTGGGGCGTGATTTCTCAGTTCTGCAGGTCTACAAAGGGGGAGTGATACTGGTAATCCCCAAGGAACAATCATCAAAAGGCTGGTATCTTTGGCTTTGAGGTTCATAACAGGAGCTTTCCTTTCCCTCTCCTTTCCTTGGCCCACCGCCCTCCTCCTTCCACCTTTCTCTGTCTCCCCTGCCTTGCTTTTACTTCCTCTCTAGCGAACGTGGCTTGACTCTCGGGCTCACATCCAGCGAGGTTCACGTGCAAATCAGATCATGTCTTGAGTTCACACCGAGGAGCTTCAGAAGAAAGGTAGATGTGTGCAGGTAGGGGGCACCGACACGGGTCTGGGCTTCAGTTTTGACTGAAAAAATGGCATCGGTATGTCTTCTGGGAGGCCCAACTGAGAGGTCCTGACAGGAGGCCCCCAGGCTTCACGTGGCAGGGCTGTACCTGAGAGATACCTGACCCAGAGACAGGTCTTCTCCGTCAGTTCTTTGCGCATTCAAACATCTGCTGAGCTCCTCCTTTGTGCCAAGCACCCACGCTGACTGAAGAGGGACTCAACAAAATGCCATCCCTGCTTTCAGGGCACTCATGGGCTATGGGAGAAGGAGATTCTAAACATAGCACGACATGATACCCACACAGACGACAGGTGCTGATAAAATGCTATAGGAACCGAAGTAGAACAAAGATTTGGTTGGAGCGAGGAGGGCTTCTCAGAAGAGGGGGTATTTGGGCCGTGTCTCAAAGGGGGACAGAAATTTGGAGGGGAAAGGAAGGCACACTGAGATAGGATGTGCCCGGACAGAGGTCTTAAAGGGCCAGGTATGTCTACAAACTAGGAGTTCAGTGCGGCTGAAGCCAGGGTTGCCTGAGTGGAAGGACGGAGGGACGGGTGGGCCCTGTGCGCTTTGCTGCAAGGCAAGGGGGTGGTTGTTTATCCATAAGGTTGGCTGGTCAGAGCCTCAGGGGCACCCTTTAAAGGTACAGGTTCCAGGCATCCATCCCAGATCCACTGAATCATATCTTCAAAGAGCTCTGGAATTTGTGCCTCAAAATACTTCTCTGGGTATTTTTGATGATTAACCAAAGTTTGGGAATATTATTATGGGCAGAATGACTCTAAGGACCAAGATAGCCCACGTGGCCAAGGTGGGGCTGACATTTCTCAAGGATATCTCAATCAAAGGGAGAATGTGGAGCCATTTGGAATAGGCCAGCATCACTTGCTCTGAGCCTTGTCTCTTCTCCTTGAATATGCTAAGCTTCCAGGAAGATGGACTGGGTATTTGTAATTGTTTTATTCTTAGTTTACTGAGTACAGACCTACCATTCACCCACCGTCCCAATAAGACTGTAAGCTCTTGTCCCCACGGTGCAGAGCTCGTGTTCTGCCCATAGGTGCTCCATCAATGCTGGTGTCTTGACATAGGTTCTTGGCAATTTCCACACCAGAGCATTTTATTTCTCTTTGGACCTTTTTATGGCTCCTGAGGGCAGTGGGGGGAGGGGAGTCCTAGTTACTGGAACATTCCTCCCTCTTAAGCTCAGCCAGCAAAGGTTCTAGAAGGGGAATGGAATTCCAGGAAGAGTCCTCACATCCACGGATACCCAGGTGCCTGGGATGAATAATCATCTCATGACCATAAGGAGAGGCAGGGACATGTGTCCCGCTCTGCTCACTTGCAGGCAAACCTCAGCCTCTCCTAACACCATCCTTCTTCACCTGCTCCTTGCAAGGGAGACCCTGTCGTCTCAGTCCTATGTGCCTCTCACTTACTTCAGATACTTGTACATCTTCACTCTCTTCCTCTTTGCCTGCTCTGCGCTCAGCCTACAAACATACTCTAGTTTCTAACGTCCTAAACAAACCAACACTCTGAGCAGCCCCAAACTTTCTGTCCACGCTCCTTCCCTCTCATGCTCTTTCTCCTTCCTTTATGTCACCTTGAAACTTATCAAAGAGCTATCTAGGCTCCTTGTCCCTAGAGCCTCCCCTCCCACCCATTCACTCCCTGCCCCACAGCTGTTCCTGTCCCCAAAGCTTCACTGAAAGGTCCTCTTCCAAGTCCAAAGGCAACAGTCTCTTTCCAGCGCTTTCCCCAACAAGACTTGTTCATCACCACCACTGTCAGACATATTCTGGTTGGAAACCCTTCCTCCCTCTGTGGTGTGATTCTCCTACCTTACACTGCTCTTCCTGTGTCTTGCACTGTATTTCTTTCATCTATAAGGATGGTGTTCCCAGATCCATTCAGAATCTTCCTATTCTCTTCACTCTCTCCAGGAAGTGTTGTCTATTCCTTAGGCTTCTATTCTCACCCATGTGCTGATGAAGTAACACCCAAATCTCACCCAGACTGACCCAGTGTCCAACCAGTGTATCCAAATGTCACTAGATGAAGCACAGGCACTTCAAATGCACCGTTTCCATCCTGACCACTGAAAACACTTCTTCCTGTTTCATTTTCTTTTAAAGACTCCCATTGGGCCAAGTCGGAAAGTATCAAGTCATTATTCATCTGTCCATTGAGTCAATGTTTGCTGGGTGATCATTATGTGCCAGGCACTGTGCTGGTCACTTGGGATACATTGTTGAGTAAGACCCTCTTTCTCTCCTGATCCTCACAGCCAGTCAGCCACCAGGTCCCATTCCATTCCCTACATTTCTCTTAAACCTGTCTCCCTCTCCATGTTTCCAAAGCCTTTGGTTGGTGTCCCCATTTCTCTTACTTGGGTAATTGCTTCTGCCTCCTAACTGGTCTCTCTCCCTCCAGTATCCCTCTTGAATCCTCTCCACTGCTGCCAGAGTGATCTTTCAAAAACTCAGACCTTCCTGCTATTGCTTTTGTTCAGAAGAAAGCAGGACTCCCATCCTTACCAAGGCTGATCCCAGGGCTGTCAGTCCTACACCCTCCCATTTACTCTGGGACCTTGTTCCATCCAGCAGCATAGCCCAGCCACTGAAATGTATGGGCAGTGGAGTCACAAAGACCAGGTTTAAATCCTGGTGATGCCACTCCCTGGCTATGCACTATGGCTAAGTTTCCTACCCTTTCAACCTATCCACAATTCACGCTCTTTATCCATCAAGTGGGTCTCTTAAAACCTAATTAATTGTGAAGAGGATGAAATAAAATCATTTATACAGAAGGCTTAGCTCAGTGCTCAGCATATAAACTGTTACCGTTATTTTCAAGGGTCTAACACCTGTACCCTTAAAAATCTGTTTCAGGACAAAACCCAAGCCTCTCTGCCAAGCATCTAGGCTGACCATAATCTGGATCCTATGACCTTCCATTCCTCATCTTGATCCAGACATGCTGAATTACTTTCAGTTCTGAGAGGTGTTCTACATCTCAGTGCCTTTACACCTGCATCTACTCTCATATAATGATTTCCAAGCCAACACATCCTTTAAGATCCTGCTCAAATGTCTCCTCCTCTGTGAAAACTTCCTGACCTTCCAGTTAGTGGCTCCTTCCAACATTTTCCAAGATAGCGAACTGAATACCCCTCCGTCTGCACTTACCCAAACTCTAGCTTTTTATTTATAGGCCTGTCTTCTCTCCTATGTATTGTTCCTCAAAGGCAGAGATCATATCTATAGTCAATGAATGAAAAAGTCCTCATCTCATGACATATTGTGAACTTGAAGAGACTGTGCTTTTTGCTGTGGGAAATGCTCCAAAGGGGATTGGACAGGCAGTCCTTGGACACACCTGTATCTCTCCTGTGGGTCAGTGGACAAAGTCAGAAACACACTGTGCATTTCCCCTGATGTTTGCAGGAAGGCAGTTCTGATTCTTTAGTCTTGGATTTTGAGTTGCCCCACTTATACCCCCGTCTTTCTGCCCTCAATGCTCCCTGACTCTCCTCCCGTGTGGTGTCAGTAAGGGACTTCCTTCAGCCTTTCTGGGATGCTCAGCACTGCCTGAAGTTCATAAAGAACCCATGGAGATGACAGGAACATCCTTTTTTACAGCTTCATTCTGAGGGAATACCCTTTGGAGAGGCTGTTTTCAGGAACCCAGGTTGGTGTGACCTCCTCCTGCAGGACATGTGAGGGAGAGACTGATATGGGGCCACTGACCTCACACACCAGCCAAGACTAGCTCTTCTGGGCAGGGGAGGGGAGGGTGAATCAAATTGTTTCTCAGAAACTTCTCAGGCCTTACCTACATTTTCTCTTGCACGTCACCTTCAGGTGCAAAAGAAGACTGAGCTAAGTATCTTTAACAATACCCAAGAAAGAGTCTTCTCATCAACAACTTAATAACTTTGTGGTAGTAAGTCCTTCTTCTGGGCCAGCCTCCATCCCCGTGTGGCTGAAGCATCCTTCCCCTTTGACTAGGTTCATCATCAAAAGGTTTGATGAAATAAAATCTTTCTTTATAAAATGCCTCATAGAGGAAATCTGTTTCCATTGTCCCCAGCACTGTGGTCCTAAGCACCTTGACCGAACAACTTAAAAACACGGAGTAAAATTTAAAAAGGAAAAAAAAAACTTTTTATAAATTAGTAAGTGCTATAAACATTAGAATCATATATCCCTAAAATTCATATGTTGAAACCCTAACCCCCCAATGTGATGGAATCTGGATGTGGAGCCTTTATGGGGGTAATTAAGGTTAAATGAGGTCATAAGGGTAGGACTGTAATCCAATGGGATTGGTGTCCTTATAAGAGGAGCAGAAGACAACAGAAAGTCTCTCTCTGGATTCACACAGAAGAAAGGCCATATGAGAAGGAGGCCATCTACAAATGAGGAAGAGGCCTTGCCAGAAACTGAGTTTGCTGGCACCTTGATTGTGAACTTCTAGCATCCAGAACTGTGAGAAAAAAAAGATGTTCCTTGTTAAGTCTGCTATATTTTGTTATGGCAGCCTGGGCAGACTAATAAAGTAAGAATATTCAGAGTCCAAACCCAGTGATTGTAGGGACTCTAAATGTGATTTAGAGCATGAAGTTGGCATTGGCTTTGAGTGCATTTTTAAAGACTGGTAAAGTAGAGCTCTGGTTTTCAGGGCCTTGTGGAGAAGAGGGAACAGGAGATAAAGATCAGGACCCACCAAGGTGGGGACTCTCGTGTGACACCCCTGAATAAAGCTGCACCCTTAGTGTGAGGGTGAGTGAGCAACAAGCATGCCTGCCTTCTCATCTGCCACGACTGCCCTCTGGGCTGGTCTGGAGGCTGATTATTTATCTGAGATCTTGACACTGAGTGGAAAGCACACAGAAAACTTCCCTTGAGACTCCTTCACAGTAAGTCTGCCTTCACATGGGTGTGCAGATTACTTGGGTGGTTTGAAACCTTCACACTAAGAATTTACTATCAAAAGGTTTCTGGTTTGGTAATGCCACTAGGCACTGGGCAGAAGTGAATGTAAGCTGTCTCCGGAAGAAACCACCTTCTCCCCAGGTCTCAGAGAAGTCCCACAAAGTTTATGACTCTAACCACACAGTCAAGAGTTATAGACAGAAAAAATAAGGAAACGTGGTTCTATGGGCAAGAAGTAAGAAACGACAGATAACGGAACCAAACTTAAAAAGATTTCAGATTTGGGATTAACAGATACAGAATATAAAATAAGTATGTGTAACATACTTAAAGAATTAAAGAGGGGTCTAAACATATGAGTAGGGGGCAAAATACTATAAAATATGATCAAGAACACTTAAAAAAAACAAATAGGACCTCATAAAATAAAAAAATGGTGCTATTTGAAACTAAAGCAAATCTTCAGGGAATGAATTCAACAGAGATTAGATGCAGCTTAACAGAGAATTAGTGAAAAGAATGAGAGAAAATGGTAGAAGTTGGGGTGCCTGGGTGGCTCAGTTGATTAGCTATCTGACTTCAGCTTGGGTCATGATCTTGCAGTTCAAGCCCTGTGTCGGGCTCTGTGCTGACAGCTCAGAGCCTGGAGCCTGCTTCATATTCTGTGTCTTCCTCTCTCTCTGCCCCTCCCCTGCTTGTACTCTATCTACTTCTCTCACTCAAAAATACTAAAAAAAATTTTTTTTTAAATTTTTAAAAAATGGTAAAAGTTATAAAACATAGAAGATGGGGTGAGAAAGATTAATATGCTTTGCCAGATTTCAGGAGCAGGATAGAGAGAGCATAAAGGAGAGAAAACAGTTGAAAAGACAATGGCTAAAAATTTTCCCAAATCAATGAAAGATAACAATCCATAGATTCAAGAGCTTAATGAAGTCAAGCAGGATAAATACCAAGATATCCACAACTAGACACTTGATTATGAAACTGCAGAACAATAAAGACAAGGAACAGACCATAAAAGCAGTGAGAAGAATATCATACAAAGGGATGACAATAAGCTTACAGCCACAATGGGAGCTAGAAGATATTGAAATACTTCCATGTGCAGAGAGAATATGATTATCAACCAAGAATCAAATACTTAGTGAATACCAATGTTCTTTCAAGAACAAGGGGAGAGCAGACATTTTAAGACAAACAAGAACTATGAAATTTTGTCATCAACAGGAAAATAAATTCTAAAGCATGGACGTTGGACAGAAAGAAATTCCAAAGAGAAGGACTAGATACACAAGAAGGAATAGTGAACAAAGTGGTAAATGTGCAAGTAAATCTAAATGGACATTAGTTTTATTAAACAAGAATAATCATGACTTGTGAGGAAAAGAAAGGCAACATGAGAATACACACCATAGAGTATGAATTGGGAGGGAGTAATTAAAATCCTCTAAGACCTCTCACTTTACAAGAGGAACATAAAATTACTATTTACATTAGCTTTTATTAAGTGTGCAAATTAATATGTCTTGGGTAACTCTAAAAAATAGAAGTGACAGTATAATTTAAATGGTCTAACTTTTCTAGCTGAAAGATGAATTGTTAGAGTGGATTTTTAAAAATCCAGCTATACAGAAGACACACATAAAGCATAAGGAAGTAAAAAAGTTGAAAACAAGAGAACAGAAAAGATTTGTTAAACGACCCTCCCCCTGACCAAAAACAACAACAGCAGCAACAACAACAACAACAACAACAACAACAACAACAACAACAAAAAGCTTGATGGATAGCGTGGGGGGAAAGTTTTAAAGTAAAAAACATTACTATAGGTAAAGAGAGTAATTATATAACTATTTTTGAAAAAGTTCAATTCATCAGCAAGATATATAATTCTCAACTTGCATGTCCAATAACACAGTCTCAAAATATATAAAGCAGAAACTGACAGAACTTCAAGGAAAAATAGGCAAACTACTATCATAGTGGGAGATTTTAATATGCCTTCTTCTGCAGTTGACTGATCAAGAAGACAAAACCAATGAAGATATAAAAGATATAAGCACAATTAACAGGGTTATGTAACGAAGATATTAGAACACAAAAACTACAAAATACAGTTTATTTTTTAAGCACGCCAAGAATATATGTGAAAAATGACATTTCTGATCCAAAAGCATGTCTCAATAGACTTCAAATGATTCAATTACAATGGTCTCTGACCATGAGCTTTAGAATCACTAACAAAAGGACAGTTAGAAAAATCCTTTACTTGAAAATTAAGAAATATTTCTAAAAAATTCATGGTTAAAAGATAAAAGAATAATAGAGTTGGAAAATATTCTTAACTAAAGTATAATAGAAATACAACATATAAAACCCTGTGGGAATGTAGCCAAAATAGTTCTCAGGGGGAAATGTATAGTCTTAGATGCTTAAATAAGTTTGAAAAATAATGAATTAAGCATCAAAATTAACATGCTAAATACAGGAATAACAGAATAAACCCAAATATAACAGGAGGAAAGAAATTGGTGAAGTAAAAAATAAATACATCAAAAGAAATATTAACGGAACCAAAACTGGTTATTTGCAAAGAATAAAAAATGTGAAACCTCTGGCAATATTGATTTAAAAAGATACAAAATTAGAAATAAAAGAGGGAATAAAATATATATAGTAAGAGATAGTATGCACAACTTTATGACCAATAAGTTTGAAAACTTACTAAAAGGGACTGAAGAAAAAAAATCCCAATAGTCCTTTGGTCATTAAAAGTATTAAATCTATAGTTTGAAATCTTCCAACAAAGGAACACCAAACCCAGATAGTTCTGCTGAAAAGCTCCACAGAACTTCCAGGGCAGAAGTTATTCCAATCTTTGCTAATAACTTCACAGGACAGAAAGAGAGGATACACTTGCCAAATCATTTTATAAGGCTAACAGTATCTTGATGAAAAAAACCTGGCAAGGTTAATATGAAAAACAAAGGCCAATCTCACTAACAAAACAGAAGCAAATTACCAAACAAAATATTAGCAAATCAGGCATTTTTAACAATAATACTAAAAGACCAACTTGAGTTTATCCCAGGAATGCAAGGTTGGTTTAATATTAGACAAATCAACCAATGTCATTCACCACCCTAAGAAAATTAAGGAGCAAATCATGATTGTATCAATAGATATAGAAAGGTGCTTGATAAAACTCTACACTCATTCACAATAAAAGTGCTTAGAAAGCTAGGGTAAGAAAGAAACTAAAAATTAAAAAAAACTTCAGCAAACGTCATACTTAATGATAAAATAAAAACATTCTATTTAACATCAAACAATGACAAGTGTGCCCATCAATCACAATGACTGATATTATACTGCAGGATTGATATTATACATTAGGGCAAGAAAAAGAAAAATAGAAGGTATAAACATTAGAAAGGAAGAAATGAAACCATCATTCTTTGTCCTTTGTAGATATCCCAAATAATTCCCAGATAAATTATTATAAAAGTTGCTATGTTAAAAAAAAAATCAAAGAATAAAAATTAATAGTATTTCTAAACACTAGAAACAACTAGGGATAAAATGAAATTTTAAAAGATATGATTTACAATAGTAACAATAAATAAAGCTACCTAGAGGTAAACAGATTAAAAATTTTTTTGTGTAAAAAAAATTACACAAGTTTATTGACAGCCATTAAAGAAGCCCTACGGAAACAGATGTACCATACTCATGGACTGGAAGACTCAGTATCATAAAGATATCAGTTCTTCTCGAGTTCATCTGTAGTTTTGTCATAATTAAAATACAGATTCAAACAGGTTATTTTGTGGATTTTGGCCAGATACTTGTAAAATTTATGAGGACAAAGGGCATTGCACAGGAAAAAACTAAATG
The DNA here is from genome assembly GCF_014898765.1 of Herpailurus yagouaroundi. NCBI lineage: Eukaryota > Metazoa > Chordata > Mammalia > Carnivora > Felidae > Herpailurus > Herpailurus yagouaroundi. Next base: position 25,807,293 of record NW_024412388.1, read on the forward strand.
TGAAATAAACATATGAAGAGATGTATACAGCGGTTCAGAAGTACACACACCAACATAGATAAATCTTAGAGACACAATTTTGAGCCAAGTTGATTAAGAATACATACAACATGATTATGTTTATACAAAGTCCAAATGCTTGCTCACTAAACAATGTTTTTTAAGGATACACACTGACATGCAAACTATAAAGAAAAGCAGAGGAATAACAAGTACACAGTCAAGGTACCTGAGGGATAGGGAATGGAATGAGATTGGTAAGGGACATGAATCACTAAGGTAACTCTGGTTTTTGTTAAGTTGGGAGATGACTATGCAGTTGTTGGTTGTATTGATGCTCTTTATATTTTACTCATATTTTACAATTATGCATTTTACTCCTTGATATTTAATAAAAACAGTTTTTAGGAACTGCCTGCAGAGAATCTACCACAAGCAAGTTCTAGGCTTGAAACCCCTTGTAGACCAACTGTTCCCAGCCCGGCCCTGCCCATGGGACACTTCCCATCCTCCCCCGGCAGCCTTACCTTGGCAGGGTTGAGTGCTGTGATGATCCACACACAGTGTGCATTGTTGTCATACTGAATAGGGAAATTGGGGGAGGTGATGATGCCTGAGGGGCCTCGAAGGTGGGCATCACACATGCGGGCTGCAGAGAGGAGATGAAAGGCAAGCATCTTAGTTTAGACTAGATCTAGTTCCCGTCCCCACCTCCTACTTGGAGCCAGAAGAGCCTGAAGTCTATACAGCCCCTCCCCAAATATAACCTGCTTCCTATTTCCTTCCCCAGTTTTCAGCAGGCTCAAAGGAAAGTCACAGTTCCAGGAACATGGGGGTAGGGGCAGGCCCCACGTGTCCTCACCTGCTGCTCTGGAGACAATGATGAGCTTCCATGGTCAGGCTAGGCAAGCCTCCCTAGCCTGACCCTACTGTGATTGCGCAGTTCGTCTCTCCCAAGAGGGTATGGACTAGTACTCCCCATGTTGACTTAAAGCCAGGTAGGCCCCAGGCACCTATGGGCCTGCTAAGCGGCTCACCCCTTGCGCTGCTGACCTGTCTGTGTGTCCCCATTTGCTCTCAGCCTCTTTGAAGTAGAATCTCAGGATGTCCCTGTCAAGGCCACCCCATGAGGTCTCAGAATGTCTGCACCCAAGGACTCTGCCAAGGCCCCCAGTTCAGCCTGGCGCTGGGCACCCAGAGTGATTTCAGTGCTAATCAAGTACTTCCCAACTCCTTCCCCACACTCAGCACATGTCTGAAACAGGCTTTTGACTGGAAGCATAAAGATTCAAGGTGAATTAGAAGAAGTGCTCTACTCAAGTAGATATAAAGTGTTATCAATCACAGCTTAATCTAATTAAGCTCTTTAAAATAGCTTCTAAACTAATTAGATTAAGTAGTGATTGATAACAGTTAAGGTACTACATTGTACCTAGGTGTTTGCCTCCTTTAAAAACGTGTTCTTTGGTTCTGGCCACATCATTCTTCAATGTTAGCGCTCAGCTATTTTAATAAAGAGTTCTATGAGTCTGTTCTGTTGCTGCCCACATGGCAATTTATCCTAATTGTAGGCAAAGTGCCTAACAGTAAAGAAATAGTGGGCAAATTCAACAAGCTTAAGTATATAAAATGAAAGTGGTGTCAAACCTGGTTTCCTCTGATGGGGCAAAATATCCTAGGGCTCCTCTCTGCATGTGGATAACGGCCATGATAAACCTTTCCCAGGAAAGCCTTCCTTCCAGGGCCTGGGACGCAGGTTCCACAGCCCCTGGACATATTTAATCTGCTCATTTCATGCACTCATTCCTGCACTCACTCATTCCAACACTTATTGAGTGCCTATTATAGGCCAGGCAGAGTGTGGGGAGAGAAAAATATCTAGGACACAACTCCTTCTCTCGGAAGGGCCACTGGCAAGTGGAGGAAATAGGTATGAAAACAGCTACAATCAAGTGGAGCGAATGCTGCCAGAGGGTGATCTGTAAGTGGCCATGGTTCAGAATTGCTCCTTCTCTATGAGTTCAGTGCCTTCAGCAAGGATGTTCCTTCTGGTGGCTCACCCTGGTCTTGCACCTGAAGGATCTTCTCTCTCATGAGCTCCGATGGCGGTTGAGTCAAGTTTGAACAAAGCCCTAGGGGAACCCTTTACTCCATTCCCTTCATGTACATCTGACTGTGCCTGTAACTCTGTGCTGGGAAACTCTTAGATTCGCAGACTGTACTCGATACAACTGGGCCTGAAGGCAGCCCACCATGAGGAGGAGAGCACAGGCTGTGGAGTTTACCAGCTTAGCCTTCTGGATTTTAAATCCATTTGCCGGTTGGTTAAGCCTGGTTAGGTTGGAAAGCCTCTCTGATCCTACTTCATCTGTAAAATGGGGCTAGTGATACCACCTCATCAAGGCATGGTGAGGATGAAATTAGATGAGATACTGGATGTGAAGACTCATTCAGATCCTGGGACATCATCAAAATTCAACAAAGGGGACTGTCGGACTCCTGATGCCATGTTCATTCCTTTCTCAAGGCCAAAGATCTTTTTCCTACTTTCCTCGGTTTCTTTACATAGGATTCATTACTATCCAAATTAGAAGAAGACCATCAAAACCAAAACCATGATCCCACCCACCCTTGCAAAGAGGACCTGGGGCTTTAGAACCCTAGCCCTACAGGAAATCCCTACAGATCCACTAGCAAGCACCATTTATACCTCCTCTGGAAAGTCAGTTTTTGTTGCCTCAAAAGCCCTCAGCTTCAGACTCAATTTATCCTGTACTTGTTTCTGAAAATTAGATGTGTTTGCATTCTGTTGAAACATGCTGAAGATCATTAGAGAGAACAGGTCAAAAAGGCATTTACCACTTTAAGGGGCTTGAAGGGCTTAAATATTACAATGTGCAGACAGTTAACACGGGGCACCTGAAGATAGGTTCAGAATAGAGCACTTTTCCCCTCTGCTGTCTGGATAGGGTCAGGGGGTCTGTGGACAGACAGACATCCCCCTGAGCAGCCAGACCCTGGGATCCCACTGACAAATGGGACAGCTCATCGATGCCACCCACACAGGCTGGCAAAATGGTAGGTGTTTGGACAAGGTCTGAATAAATGAATAAACACATGTTTGTGTTTCTCTATCTGCCTTTTCCTATCAAATGTTCTTCTGGATAACTTCTATGAGAGACTTCTCCAGGACGTTTCATGCCTAAGCTATACAGATAGCAACCCAGGGGAGCTTAGGGGAGCTTAGGGAGATACCACCAGGATCCAGAGCCAATTCTGGCACTGAAACAACTAGGCACCAGAAAGGGAGCTACTCCAGATGCTAGTGCCTCTGATCTTCGGTCTTCTCCCCAAATCTTATTCCCACCCTATTCCATGCTGCCTTGCCCCACCTCTCCTGCTACTGACCTTCCTTTCTGCCCTTTCCCCAGGCCTCTCAAACCAGGTTCCCAGCACCAATTCCAAGGCAAACAAACCCTGACTGGTAGCTGCAACATCATTCGAAACCTCCCATCTACCTCCTGCCTTGACTGAAGCCTGTCTCCTTCTCCCCAGGCTGGTGTTTCCCCTGCAGCCCTCTGCAGTGGAGAGCTTTCTCCCACCCCCCAGTATTTCCTTTCGCAAATGTTTGCTGGACCCCCTAAGAAACTCTCCTCTGATCTTCACTGAGATCTCACCCCACAGACACCAACATTTTCTCTTTAGCCATAAGTTCCCCATCCTCTCTTCTGTCCTTATCTAACTTTGATTCCACGGTCCACCATTATGATCATTTTCTTACAGACCCACCAAAGTCTCTTGCTCCTTTTTCCTTTTATCAGCCTGGATGACAGCAATCATGGATGAACTCTCAACCTACATTCTCCAGGCCCTGTCCCCATACAACAGATCTTTGCTAAAGGAAAGGCACATGAATAGGAAGATTGATACCACTATTAATTCATGATTACCCACCCCAAAAATCCTAGATATTGCCCGGTGACTCTGCCATTAGCTCTACACTCTTCTCAAAGACTTAAGCCTTCTACATGCCCCCATACCTCTCACCCTTCCCCTAGCCTCCCCACACTATCAGTTGATGACCTTGCTTTAGCCTCTGTGGATGAAACAGAGGACATCTGGTGGGCATAGCCTCTCTCTCAGCCCCCAAATCTGCACTCTTGTCTGCTTATGTGCTCATCTACTTCTTCCCTTCAGATTTCAACAGAGAGATGGCTCCTTCACCTTTCAGAGGCCAGCCCCTCCTCATGAGATCTGGTGTCCCTGCCCAAGGTCAACCATGTCCATTAGCGTAGCCAGGGCCTGCTGTTCTGGGACTTAGGAGAGTCCACCTGTGAGATCTTAAACTCCATCATTCCATTCTTTCCCCTGTCGCCTCTATATGCAGCAGAGTTACTAGGTTTCAGTGCTCCTGTTGTCCTAACATAGGCCCCTCCAGCCCTCTGGCTCCCTCATTTCTCCCTGCCTACTGATCCGTACCTGGCCCTTCCTTCACTACCCAGTCTGGACCTCAATACTCTTACACCCTCAATAGTCTTATATCTGCCATTGATGAATTCTACCATGTAGATTCATGGTTTCCATGGTAATTGAAACTTCAGTGCAAGTTAGCCCTCTCCCTTATCTGTGTTCTTCTTTGACAATGTCTCACGGAGGCAACTTCAAACATTTGCCACTCAGTTGAGCCACTTAACCCTATGCGTTGGTTTCTGGTCTTTGCTACATTTGACCTCTCTGGAGAATCTGACCCTACAGCTCCTTCTCTCTTTGTGAAACTCACATTTGTTGGCTTCTGTGTTGCCTCTTTGCTCTTCTCTTACCTCTCTGACTGATCCTTCTCAGCCTCCTTCTTGTTCATCAACTCCTCAAAATTAGTTGTCTAAATCTGGGTAAAGAATGTACATTTGCACATTTCCGGAAAATTGTCTGTGAGTTTACAATTAAATCATAATAAAAGTTACTAAAAAGTGGGGGAAGAGGGTGTTCTTCTATGTGGTTCCATCCAGTATACTGACTCCAAAGGATGTCCAGGTGCCATTTTCAAGTAGGATAGAGACTTTGGTGTCAGGATTTGAATCACAGCTCAACCCATTAGCTTTATTACCTTGGGCAAGAAGGTTGACCATTCTAAGCTTGAGCTAAACATAAAATATGGATATTTCCACTTTCTTCACAAATAAATTATGAAAAATGCATACTGCAATGCTTTATACAAGTATAAATGGTGTAATAAATGGGAGCTTTATCATTAATATATATATATATACACACATATGTACGAATATATATATATACACACATATGTACGAATATATATATACATACATATATATATATATATATATATATATATGTATATATACATATATTCTGGCACAGTCAGTACATCACCTAGGGGTAATAACTACAAAGGAGAGGAGAGGAAGGTAGGGGTAGGAGTGGTAGAGGAGAGAGAGGGGAGGGGACAAGAGAAGAGGGGATGAAAACAGAATTCTGAACAACATTAGTGTTTAAGGAGTGGGCCTGAGAAGCTGGTCCAGTGAAGGCCACCAAGAAGGAAGACAGCCACCTGTTAATTTTCATGGCATTTAATTCTGCCGATTTGTGCCATTTTTCCCACATTTCACTCCCATCTTCCACTCCCATCTTCTGAGAATGAGGGAGATGATTCAGAGCATTTTGGTCATTTTCCCTGTGCCATATGGTATGTTAACAGCAAGGCTGCAACTTGTACTTAGGTCTCTGAGTCTTGAGTCAGGTGTTCTGTCCACCAAAAAGGCTTTTTTTTTCTAAACAGATACGCAAGTATGTGTAAATATATATGTATGTACATACATATATATTTGTACAGCAAATAATTGACTTTCCCACACAGGAAAAAAAATAATGTATGGTTTTCTGTCAAGTGTCTACTCTATGGCTCACTAACTGTGTCTCATCTGGGGCTGGTACTCAGTTCCTATTCTCTGTCAACACCGATTTGTAGTCACAAGAAACCAGGCCTCCAGGTCTCCTGGTTGTCAATTTGGTCCTCTTCACTCTATTAGTGGCTTACAAACAGTGTTCCCTAGAGCCTCAGGGTCCCTCTGAGGTAGCCTAGAGGCTGCTCAGAGGGAAGGGGAAGCCCCAAATCCCCTTCCCCTACTTCAATGGAAGAAGCTCCATTTGTATCTGTTTTATTTATTAGGCTTCTGCAAAAGCTTATTTTTAAATATTGGGCTCTGTATGTAAAATAAGTCCTACGAGCTCTATATTTTATGACCCCGCCTCTATCTGGGGCTGAAGAGAATGAGTAGGTTTCACGTTGACCTCGGTGTACTTTGGATGATCAAACTTGTCTAGGAGTCAAATTAGAAACTTCTTCTTCTTTTTTTTTTTTTTTTGGGAACTTATTTCTTTGGTGGGACTGAAAGAAAAGAAAAAGCTGTGAATACCTAATTTCAGATTTCAAAATGAGGGCACAGTCCTATATTGCTCATTCATTTCAATCACCGGTTCATTCAGGTCATCCTTCAACATTTGTTGAGAACCTATTATTTGCCAGGCCCCATGTTTTAGTAGAATTAATTGTGTGGAAAATGAATATTTAAAATCAAATCATATTTTAAATGCATTAGAGGAAAAATAATACCACTGTTATTAGTGGTGAATCCTCTTTAGAATATGATCTTTTTGATAACCTGCTTATTAGTGGAGCTATCCTGGAATTCAAAGAGTTTTGTCCCTTTTTATTCTTAAAGTGGGGTTCACTTAAACTTCAACAAAATATTACAATTATGATAGTAATTCTAACTAATTAAAAACAAGAAATTTTTTTTAAAGGAAAAACTTTCAAAACGGCCAAAATAAGAGGAACCCTTGAATCTGATATCTGTCTCAGCCCTTGGCCTTCAGGAAAGCCGGAGGGGAGGCCATCCAAGTCCAAACCCAGGAGGGTCTGCCTATCTCTTCCTGCTTTCCAATGACCCTGGAGAGAGAAAACAGGAGGGGGTAGTGGCATTCTAACCTGGGCTGAGAATCCCCTCTCCACCACAGTGGGTGCTGGTCACCTTCCATAAAATGGCTTGTTTAAATTTCGCCATCACTAGGGAGAGGAGGTTTTGTTTTCTTAATTCACAAGTGAGGGCCCTGTGGCTAAAAATGATGCAGGAACCTGCCCAGGGCCAGCAAGCTAATGCAGCAGAGTTGTGATCTACATCAAAGTCTGTGTGCCTCCCGAGCTGTGTGATTGCAGGAAGATTGGCCAAGACCGTGAGGGAAGAGGCTTCTAAAAATCTGTGAACCGTAGAGGCTGCGGGTGTGCTCCCAGGCCGGGGGAAGCTGTGTGCAGACAGAACTCAGCCGCTGAAACTAAACTGAAACTAAACACTAGTGTGCACAAGCCTCGCAGGCACACCAGGATCATCTCCCAGGGAGTGCTTTCAAAGCCACCACCTCCTCTAGTCCTCACGGTAATGCCATGGAGTCATGGTCTATAATCCTTGCCTTTTAGCAGAAAGAGAGCGGGGTGGGGGGGGGGCGGGGTGGCAGGGGATTCAGAGAGGAGAGGAAACTAGTTCAAGGACACCCAGCTAAAAAGTGGTGATGGCTGGATTTGAATGCAGTTCTGACTGGCTTTGTTTTCCATGATTTTCCTCCGCTTCCCAGGGGCAGAGTAGGAAATGAGAACGGATGTGTAAAGTTTAGGCAAAAGCTCAGTTAACAGTGTGGTGGAAAATTTAGAGTCCAGTGTGTCAAAATCACTGGAGATGACCTGAGTGGGCCACACAACATGTCTGGAGAAAAAGATAAGTGGACCACTCGACTGTGAACTTCCTTCTGAAACACCAGCCCTTCCCTACCCCGGGCAAAGTCATGTAAACTACCACTGTTACTAAGAGAATAGTCGTTCACCAATGAAAAGGTCTTGGGAGAGATCAGATTCCACTACTGCCTAAAGGCATTGTTATTCTGGCTCCTCAAAAGGAGTTTTGAAAGAACAGATTGGCCAAGGTTCCCTTGGTCCTCAGACTTGATAACTCTATGCCTCTCTATACAGCTGGTTTCTTGGCTCCCTGGAAATGGAGTGTTTGCTATCTGATTATTCATTAATTCAATCATCCATTCAGCATATGTTATGGAACACCTACTATGTGCCAAGCCCTGTTCAAGGCAAGTGAACAAAACAAAAGTCCTTGCCCTATAGAGCTGGTGTTCCAGAGTGAGGATGTTCATTTCCTTGTCAAGCTCTTCTCGATTCATTCGATGTTTCCATATCCACAACTCCATCTGACCACATTAACACAAGATGGGCAGGGTAGGTACCATCATCTACAGTTACAGGTAAGAAAATAAGCTCAGGGAAAATAGATGATTTGCCAAATTGCCCATGGCTAGCTGGTGGCAAAGCTGAGAGTTATACCTAACGATTCTTCTTTGGTTTGCTTTTAAAAATATCTTAGCTAAGTGGAATCGTTGAGATAATATAGCCAAGATCAGTACATTATTAATTGTGGCTCATGGCTGCCTCAAACTTGAGTGAGAATTAATACATTTAAGGCTTATTTCAAGGGGGTTTTCATGACCCTCTTCCAAGATTACTCATCAACACGTGAAAAAAAGGAAGTGGGTCTCAGCTCTACCCCAAGCCCTTTCTCCTGGATCCCTTTCTGTGCATAAATTTCATCCTGGTATATAAGCCTGGAGAGAGGCAAAGCATCTCCTTCTCAAACTAGGAAGGATCCAAAATATAACTTTATGGTGGGCGGTGCACCTCCTTTTCCAAAGGGGCACTCAAAAGTGCAACTGTTGGGGCACCTGGGTGGCTCAGTCGGTTAAGCAGATGACTTTGGCTCAGGTCATGATCTCACCGTGTGTGAGTTTGAGCCCCACATCAGGTGAGCATAAGCCTCACTTCGGGTGAGCTCAAGCCCCATTCTGGGCCCTGTGTTCTCTCTCCCTGTCTCCCTCTCTCTCTCTCTCTGTCCCTCACTCACTTGTGCTCTCTTTCTCTCTTAAAACAAATAAATAAATAAATAATAATAAAAAAAGAGCAACTGTTGGCTTTGTTCACAAACTCCAGAGAGGCTGCTTACTCTTGCGCCAGGAACCCATCTCCAGTCATGTGCACAAACAAAAGAGAGATGCACACAGAGAGTAAAAATTAAAAGCCAGCTAATGTTGTCCTGGGGGATGAGGCCAGGGGCTTCTCTACCACACAGGCAGCTGCTGTCCTGTCCCAGTGAAGGAAAACGTTCAGGATACTATTTTAAGATTTGGGGGATGGGGGCTAGGCCAGGCCAGCCTCAGTCCATGTGATAGCTGAGGATGTGGGTGGCAGGGCGTTTGAGAACACGACGACCATGTGTGTGGGGTTAGAAGATTCCCACGGAGAAGTGTTCTGATATCATGGTCCACATTGCTCCTTCCTCGCTAAGAGCATTCTTCTAGAGTTGATAGGTCTGTTTATTGCTGAGTATGTAGAAAGAAACAAAGGCATTGAGAAGGAGGGTTTGGGGTGTGTATGTGTTATAATGAAGAGATTCGGGGTGGCATCATACAAGGTGACCTCCCTTCCCATCTAGGTATAGCTGTGATGTCTTTGTGCAACGAGTTAGCAACCTGCGACAATGGGTCTTCCCCATTAGACTGTAAGGTCCATGCAGGGCAGGGGCCATGTCTCTCGTCCCCACCTCTGTATCTCCCGATCCTAGTACAGGCCGTGATATGAGAAGATGCTAACTAAATGTAGTAAGTTAATTAGCCAATGAACCCAGAGCCCAAGGCCTGGGGAGCACTGAGTGTGAGGCGGGCCCGTCTGGATGAGAGCCTGGACCTCAGGGACCAGGAGCTGGGCTCCATCCTGCACACGCAGCCCAGCTCCTGGCCAGCCTCCCTTTCCCAGGGTGCCCTCACCTCGGCAAACTGGCCTGTGGTCGCTCCAGGCCGCAAACATGTCGCTCACTTTCATACAGGTGATCCGCTTGGACCCTTGCAGGTCATAGCCCTCGCTGCAGGTGAACTGGACGCTGGATCCTAACCTGGGAGACAAGGCGTGTCTGTGAGCTCAGCCCTGGGCCTGCCGGGCCCACCCAAGTGCTTCCCGTTTCCACAGAGAAGTACCACACCGAACGTGATTTCTCCTCTGGCCTTTAATCTCTACTCCGCTGTTTCATCACTTAAAGTCTCCATTGAAAGGAACATCTGCTCCTTATCGTCTTTTTTTTTTTTTTTTGGACCATTTAATGGTTTTAGGATTGAGTTAAAAGGTGACTTTTGAGCAAAACAGTCATGCTCTAAGATAAGTACCAATTAGGACAGCTAAGAGTGGGTGGATGATACCCATACACGTTAATGAAAATGGAGGATTATGGGAAGATGCCTTGATTATTAGAAACTCTGCAAGATGCACCATCTTGGGCCCCTGGATCTCCAGATTATGGGAGACATAAGCTGCCTGCTATCACATCATTACTGATGAGGGCAGTTCTTGTACCCCAGGGATAGGTGTGCTGGCTAACGCTGGCAGGCTGTGGCCCTTCCCTTCTCCTTAAGGCTACAGGCAGTCTTCCCAGGACTGGCCCAGGAAAGAATGCCAGAGGCCACGGTTCTTCCTCAGAAAGTGTCTGTTCCTGAATCCACACTGTCCTCTGCTTTGTACCTCTAAGAAGATCAGCCCCTGTCTCCCCCACCCCCAAACCAGGCCACCCACCCTTCTTGCAGTCAGAAAGTTCCAGAACAGGTCTTACCTGAAATCCGAGCCTAGTCTTTTGCCCCTTTCAGGTATGCCAGGGTCTGGACACATATTATGCCCTTGGGACACACCAACCTGAGTTACTACAAGGCAAAAAACAGCACAAACAGAGATGGGTAATCACAGGAAGGCACAGCTAGGGCAGTGGCTCAGGGTGGGGGGTGGACACAGAGACAGAATGAGGCCCTGCTCCGTGCGGCTGTGTGGGGCTGTGGGGTCTCCTGGGCTCAGGTTTTACGAGCATGTAAGGTGGGGAGGTGCTTTTGACAAATTCCTTTGCGAGCCAAGTCCAAGTGAAATTCATCAAGAGCATTTGGGATCAGAGGCAGGCACCCCAGACCGGCAACCACCCCGTTCCCTCATCCCACCCCAGCGACCAGAGGTGGACGGCCCTCAGCCCCCGGTGACCTCCTCACCCTGTGCTTCGGATCCAGGGGTGGTGACTCTAGATGGGATGATCACCCCCAACCTCAGCCCCCAATGGAGAAATGACTCAAAGAAAGTTAAATAAAAGGTGGATGTGTGATCAGGAACGGTAAAGAATGTACGAGAAAGCTGCAGTCTGAGGTTTAAAGCAGGGACTTTAGCTCAAAAGTGGATATTTCTGCCAAGAAAGCTCTTCCCATCAGACGCCTTCTCAAGCTGAGTAAGCAATAACCAGAGCACCCCCTGTCCGACGCCACCGGCCAAGGGCACCAGCGGAGATGGCCCCGGCGGTGGCTCTGGCAGATGGTGCGATGCTCTCACACTTGCCAGCACCCGAGTTCTGTTTACACAACCATGTGCAAAGTCATCTCTGCCAAAGGAGAAGCCTGGTCAGGGGCGGCGGATACACACAGTTTTCTCCTGTCTCCAGTGGACAGGGTAGAAACCCTTCAGCCCCTGCTGGCTTACTGTTCTCGAGATGCTCATACTCATGAGGCTGGAACTCTCTCACACCCCTGGATTCCTGGCTTTCGGGATGACCAGGAGCTGGGGCCAGGCACACAGCTTGGCCAGAGGACTTCCGTTCAAGGCCTCGCCAATCCCATGATCCCAACAGCACCCTCAAGACAGAGATGACGGGGGGTCTGCAGCGACATTCTCTGAGTTGGCTCGTGTGCCTCCTACCCACTCAATGCCCCACAATATGAGCAACGGCTCCAGTCCTCACCCACTCACCCACTCACTCATTCCCGCACATGAGTGCACAGCAAGCATTAATTGAGCACCTAGTGTGTACAAGACCCTAATTTAGATACCACAGGAGATGCAACGGTCAGATGTCAGAGATGACCACTGTCCTCAAGGAGCTCCCAGCCAAGTGAAGATGTGAAATAGAAACAAACTGCAGAACCACGATGGGGAAGTGATGAAAGTGGCAGCCACAGGGAGATTGAAAGGGAAGACCCATCTTCTGTTGCTGAAAAGAATGGAAAGCTGCCTAGTAGAGGTGCCATTTAACATGGATCCTCTGAGACAGCAGGATTTGAACACATGGCGACAGAGGAATGGCAGTTCAGACAAACAGAGGAGCATGAAGGGTGAAGCGAGGACATGGAAACAAACGTGAGGGTTGCCCAGTGTGGCCAGAATAGGAGAGAGGGCGTTGAGTGACGTGGAAGGGTGGGGGGTGACGCTTCAGAGGTCAGACTTTTCAGGGGTTAGAGTCTGATCCTAAAAGTGATGGGGAGCCACTGAAGAGTCCTGAGGGGGAAGGGCACAGTAGGATGCTCAGGGGGATGCCGGTTCCTGTGGGACAAGCGGGGGAGTGTTGTGCCTGGCGGTGGGGACTGACGTGAAGGGATGGGAGTGGACGTGGTGAAGAAAGAATAACCAGGGGTCATGGAAGACTAACTCGTGGGGGGAGGGAGCAAGGGATTTCTTCACCTGGGGACCTGTGAAGCCCCATCTTAGACTCACTGAGTTCGGAGCTCATTTCTACAGTTAGAAGGCTGGTGTAGACCCCGTTCAAACCTCCAGGTACCGCAGGGTGTGGCTGGCCAAGGGGACCTGGGGATCTGGACAGACTGTACACAAGCCAGACTCCCGGTGTCTTCCTGGCCGTTTGACATTGAGCTCAGGGCCTCTCGGGCAGCCTCCCCTTCTCCAACATTCCATAGGGCCAGGGTAAAGCCAGCCACTCCCAGCGGGCACTAGCCCTATACCATCCCCTTCCTTGCTAAGCCTCTCCTTCCAAAACTTTCCTGTCCAGGACCCTCCAGGCTGGGATAATAAGATGGAAGTGCGGTCTCCAAACCCAGAGCAAGCTCCTGCTACCCGGAGCCTCGGTGTTCTGCAAACAATAGGAAGGAAGGAGACAACGGGTCCTCTGGGATCCCCAGGGAGGCAGAAAGGCTCTGTTTTAAGAAGATGAGGATGTCAGTCCTGAGCTGCGCGTGTGCTTTATCTAAGCCAGCCTCACCGAGATCCACCCGGTACTGAGGACTTGTCAGCTAAGCATTTGCCTTCCTCAGGCTTGGCCCACTCACCCCTGCCCACAGACCACACCCATCCCAAAGTCCCCGGCGCCCACCACATGGGAACCGTGCCCAGCCGGTAGCACATTAACACGGTACAGCAGTTTCCTGCCCTATCACTCGGTACTCAAACCACCCAGGGAGCAGACAGAGCAAAGGCTTTGGGATGGGGATGCAGCTGGACCAGAGAGGAGAGGCCACAGCAGTACGCACGTACCCAACCACAGCCCTGCACATGCGCAGCCAACACTGCCCCCCCACTCCTTAAACCGCCCCCTGGAAGTAAGGCTCGGGCACTATCCTGGAAGGAACCAGCCCAGGGGTAAGTGCTCACACCCCCCGCCCCTGAGGCCCTGTCTTCCTGGGAGGACTGAGAGCAAGAACTTCCAGGCTCCCCAGGAAACAGGCAAAGGTAAATCTCAATGAACACTTTACTGAGTTATGGCATCAAGAGGGCTTTCTCCTCTCTTCCCTTAATCCCAGCCTCCCCCGCCTATTCAAAACCAGCTGCTTATTGATTCACTGTTGGCTATAGAGGGATGGAAGAGAAGGGAAAGTGGACCTTACCCCCCAAACCCACAACACTCAGAACAGCCATGCCTCCCACCCAAAGGGAAGGAGACATGGACACATGGGCAGTCATGGCTGTGGCCGGGGGTCGGTGGTGCCCACGGACCGCCTCGTGAAGGCAGCAAGCGGGGTCAAGGATAGGTAAGTGGGGCCCACTCTTCGCCTGAAGTTCAGGACATCTGTCCATAGGGAATGTGGGCAGAACACAAAGGGCGGGACACCTGCAGACATTTGGTGGTGCCTCCTTGGCAGCTGAGCTGTGTGCCCATCCCTCCCCGAGGAAATCTTAGAACGGAGACCAGTGTCTTGTAGTAGAGAGAAGTGTATTTTTTTTTTTCCAGAGTTTCTGCATTATTTCGTTAGAGTAAGATTTCTTCATCTTTCTGAGAGAGCTTCCGGCACCTCTGAGTAGCTACTGAAAAGCATGCCCTGCCCCCCGCCCCCCGCAAATGCACTCACAATATCACATGTAGTTTTTAGCTAGTTCACAGACCTCTTTAAGTCCTAGGTCAAGATGGCCCATGTGAGATCCGACAGCACCCTTGGGAAGAAGGGAGGGTAAGGTTTTGCATCCCATTTCACAGATTTGGAACCTGAGACGCCAGTGCCTGGGGTACCACAGTCACCTGAAAACACACTGGGATAAAAACCTGCTCTCCAAACTCTGGGCCATTTCCCTGAAGTTTGCTTCTGGCTCTGGGGCAAAGTCTGAAATGAACTCATGCTGACCTCAGTTCGTGTGCTCTCCTGTGGCTACAGAAACAATGAGCCTGTGAGGGCCAGGGCCGTGGCTGGAGCCTGCTCTGCAGACTCCTGGCCTAACCCTTGGCTCTCCGCACCCCCTTCCCCTGCTCCTCTAGCCCACCACAGAAGCAGGGCTCCTGGCTGCCCTCTGCCATCAAGGCCAGAATGCTAGGAGCTGATGGTCCCCAGAGACAGAGAGTGGAGACTTGAAAGACCAGAGAAAATGCCACAGCCAGGCCCAGTTCGGTCGCAGCTTCTCCCCCCACCCCCGCCCCCGCCCCTGCTCCCTGCCCACATCTGCACACAGCTCTGGAGCCACCACCGGCTGCTCTCCATCCCTCTCAGGAAGTACTTCCAGCACCTCAAGGCAAGGAAGCATGTAGAGGTGAGGTGAAAGGAGGTTAAGACTAAGGGGAGAAACAGAAGGAGCGGACAGCAGAGAGGATGCAGAAGAAGGAGGGAGGGGAATGGAGGGAGAGAGACGCAGAAAGGCAAAGGAAGGGCAGAGGAGGTAGAGCAGAAGAAGGCCAGTCTTCTGGGGGGTCCCAGGCCAGGGGAAACTCTCTACACTCACCTTCGAACAAAACTGGATTCTTTGGAAAACCTCCAGTGCTTTCACGTCCGGCCTTCTGGGGTGGCCCAGAACCTTCCTGAACCCCTTCTTATGCTCTAGTCTAAGAGCCCATTAGCACAGGCTCTAATCCGTTGTTTCCAGGGTGACATTCCAGCCCATTCCCCAGCCATTGGGATTTTATCTTTCAAACACCAATAGCAGAAACATGTTCCCATAGACAAAATCTTCCCATGGCCAAGCACAGAGACCCCAGCACTGCCCCACAGGCTTGAGCACAGGAGCCTACCCTCTAGCCGGCTCTTTGCCCTGCCAGATCCAGGGACCCTGGTGCAGGGTCTTGCCCTGGGAGCTGGACTTGGGCCCCTGCAGCCTCCAAGATCCCAGCTGGGGGTGACTGACTCCCAGGCAAGGAACAGAAAGAGGACTGTCTTAGCAGGTGGAAGTGATCAAAAGGAAAAATAAAGAGAGAAATGTAGCAGTAATGACTCCCTGGACGGCAGTTACAATGGGAAGTGAGGGAGAAAGAGGAGGAAGGAGGGAAGTGGGGAGAGGAGGGGGAGGAGAAGGCAAAGGACAGACCCTGGGGCTGCTCACTGGCCCATAGGTCAGCATATCCATGTGCAGAACCCAGGACAGAAGGAGGCAGGATTGAAGGGAAATCATTCCAGCATCATCTGGCTTCCCCGCGGTCACAGCGCCAGCAGGTCTGACCCCCAAGTGAGAGGCTCGGCAGGCAGACACTTACACACAGATGTCTTCTGGCTGTTATCTTTGCTGGGCATCAGCTTCACACCTCGAGACTTCAACTCAATTTGCTTCTTGACTAGAGAGGAGGTAAGAGGAAAAACAGTTGAAGTTGTTATCTGTGACTGGGGATGGGGTCCTTCTAGAATGATCCCCTCTCTCTTGGCTTGGGCGGGTCAGAGCCAGAAGTAGCTCTGGGTGAGGACATACCAAATTGTCACCCTCCCTGTATCCACACCCTTTGCAATGTGACTTTATAGTTCTTTCCATTAAAAAGATGGAGTCTATTTCCTCATACGTTGACTTTGGGTTTGGCCATTGGGATTTTGGAGGTCCTGACGTGCCTGAAGGCTTGAAAATTGCCTGCCAGATCAGGCTTGCCCTCTCACATCCCTGCCATCACTGGGAGAAGACAGGGCTGGTCCCAGGAGGGTGAGGAACATGGGGAGCAGAGCCAATCAGCTTTGTCGAGCCCAGCCTATACTGGCCGACCTACTGTGGCCAGGGGAAGCTGAGTCCTGGAGGTCACTGGGGGATGGTGCCTGGCTCATCCAGGTGGTGGCCCCATGACCGAATGGGATTTTGATCCCATATCTAAGTCCAGTCCACAGCTCATCGGGAGTCTGCTACATAGCACAGAAAAAGCACCAGAGCCCAAAGTGCACAGTTCCCAGGCCATTCCTCTGAATCTGTCTACTTCCTTTGTGTCTGACTGCCCCCATTCCCCAAGGCATTCTGCCGGCCTCTAAGGGCTTCATCCTATCTTCAGTTATACTGCTTGGTGCATGTGCCCCAGACCCCCATGCCACCTCCCAGCTGGCCCCTGCCAGGTGACCCAGCCCCTCTCAGATGGGTACCAGCAATGGTAGTGGCAACTGTGACCAGGCACTTCCTATGTGTCGGACCCTGGGCTAAATGCCTTTCAAGTTCTCTACTTGTATGAGCATCCTTGACTTGTCTATTTCCCCCACACCCACTAACGATCTATCAGGATCCATCAAACCCTTCCAAGTATATCCCAAGTGCAATTTCCACATCGACCACCCTGCTCCAGGTCTCTGGTACATCTCCCCTGGTTGCCGTGACCTCCCATCTTCCCCGCCCTACATAGTCTATTCTCAACACAAGAGCCAGAGGGATCCTTTTAATACATAAGTCAGACCATATTACATCTCACTCAAAACTCTACAGCTGCAACTTGCCTCTCGTATAAAAAAAGCCAGAGTCTTTTGAGTGGCCTTCACAGACCAATCTGCCCTCCCAGCACCTCTCCGACCTTATCTTCAACCTCAATCACTCTTCTCCAGCCACACAGGCCTCCCTGGTGTTCCAAAAATATGTCAGGCATGTTCCTGCTTCAGCCTGCTAGTTCCCTAAAATGCTCTTCTCTGAGGGTATCTTCACGACTCTCTTCCTCTTTTTCCTGGAAGTCTTTGTGCAAACACCAGTTCCTCAGAGACCTTCTCTGACCACTGTTCACAATTACATCGCACCCCAGCTCCCCTGCACCATTCGCTACTTTATCTCCCTAACTTTCTAACACACTGGCTCATTTACTTCATGATTTTTTGTCACCCCGCATTGCAGCGTAAGTTCCGTGAAGGCAAGGATTTTTGTCTTTTGTTCACTGGTGTATCCTCAATGCCTGGAATAGAGCCTGGTACATGGTGGGCCCTCGATAATCATTTTGTGTGCTCCTTATATGTTCAACAGCCTTGACCCGTGGTTACTATACCTACTTGATGGATAATAAAATTGTGGCTTAGGGTGGCTCAAGTGATTTGCTATAGGTCACACAGCCAGGAGGCAGCTGTGTTCTTGGCTGAACCTTAGCATCTTCTCTCGTGACCTGGCCCCAGGGCAATCCCCTAAGGGGCCCCGTTAGCCTCCAGAATCTCTTCCCTGCCCCAGCTCAGGCCCAGAAAACTCAGGTACTCACTCTGCATACAAGGTAACATGCCAGTCCTGAAACTAAAGCCCACAATGATCAGGCATGCAGGAGCCCATCTCTCAGTCCCGGACAGCCTCCAGCTCTGCCTGCATCACGAAGTTTCCCCAAGGGTTTGTCCCCTGGCAAGCTGCTAAGCTGAATGCCTGATCAAATTCAGTTACCACCACAGAGTCACTGCTTCCCAACGTGCATTCAAACCCTTTTTATAAATGTGCATTACTCTCCATGTGTATCCAGCAGGAAAATTTCCAATGAACACTAACGTGGACCCATTATCAAACAGAGGGTATTAGTAGGGAAACATGCATTATTCAAGCCTAGCTAATACAGTGCAGCAGGGGGGAAATTCCTCTGATTCAGTCATCCCTAAGAGAACAGGACTGGTCCCAGTACTGTAGGGATAGTTCAAGTTCTTCTCCCAGATGTCCCAGCACTGGGGCTGGGGTGGGGAGAGGGGCCTCCATGACTCAGTGCTTCCTACTCAAGGTGAGGTCTGTGCAGATGGCTCCAGGCACCTGGCCAACAAGGAGGTGAGAGTCTTTCCAATAGCCTCGTTTCACGTTCTAGTGTTCTCTGGAGGAAGGGAGCTGAGGAGGGACCAGTGCACCAGGAATGCCATTCCCAGCACCAAATGCTACTTGAGTTTTCCTTGCAGCTGCTGAAGGGGGAGCGTGAGGTGTATGTGGACATGAAGGGGTGGCTAAGAGGGAGCCCTTCTTCCTCTCTTCTCATGGGTGCACTCAGGAAGAGGCTCCAGAAGGAATCCTTCCAATTTCTGTGCCCACCCTTTCTACTTAGTCCTCTCCAAGATGGGCTGGGTAACCAGACTGGTCAGTGCTTTATACACCTGGAGCAACAGTTAGCAGTGGATAATGTCATCATCCTCCCAAGCAGGAAGGAGCTCCTGTCCTCCCTTGTTTCCTTCCTTCTACCTACCACAGGATGGAACTTGTTACAGTGGCAAGAAAAAGTGAACAAAAAGGAAACTGGAAAGCTTCAGGGAGCTTCTTAATTTACACATAAACTTTGTGAGCACTTACTCCTCTGAGCTGGTCTCAAAGCTGTGTCGCCCATGCTGTCTGTGTGCACCACACACAAGCCTAGGGAAAGCAGGGGCCGTTCTCTCTGGACAGGATTCCTCACACCAACAATGGAGTCTCTAGAAAATGTATGTCCAGGTCCAGCTGGCCCAGGCCCAGGTTCTGGGGAGGGGAGCCCATACAGTGGGCCCACACCATCTTAGGAGCTGACGAATGGGTCAGGAAAGTGTCCTTGGTTGGGGCTCAGCCCTGGGCAAGATCCACATCACTGGAGATGTTAGCATCAAGAAATCACCTCCGTATGTTGGGGTCTCAGTTTTCGAGCAAACCCAAGGAAGTGGCCACACCCTGAATGATACATAGCCAATTTGTCTTTTAAACAGTTTGACCAAGTAGATGGTGAGTGATCAGGGAAAAAGGAACACCATGGGAAGCCGGCCACAAAATGGCTCAACAAAGAACTAGCTGGGTAGACCAGGTACGAAGCATCAGAGAACAAGAGCGGTCCTCCCTCTAGATCTCCACAGTACACTACTGACAGACATAAAAAATGAAGGATAAAGTAGCAAGGACCTACAGAATTTCTGGCATGTATTCATTCACATTGTTCGTTTGTCCATTCATTCATTCATTCATTCATTCATGGAGCGCCCACTAGTCTAGTGCCAAGGATATTACACTGGAGCTCCAGTCTCTAAAATGGATTCTGTAACCATTCTGCATCTGTTGACGCACTGCAGATAAAATGGAACCCCGGGGCTGGCTACACTTGAACGCATACCCCCGATGAACACATGCTTGCACATATATCCGTGCACACGTACACATTCGCGTCTACAAGGGCATGCCCTCAACAACACATTTGTGTACTCGTGTACACACGGCTACAAACACATACAAAATAGAATTCACACTTGTACACGCTTTTTCACTGTATGTGAACAAAGTCAGGGCTCCCAGAGAAGAGTGCTGGCTTTAACTGGTTGATGGAAATCTTACTAGGTACATTCATCTCCTCCGAATGATAATGACTACAGGAGACTGCCAGGCTGCTCCATTCATCCTTTATATTCTGGTTAATTACAAGACATTTCCCCGCTGTTGTAAAGGTTAGCGGGACACATGGTACACATTTAGCTAGAAGAATCTGGCAATACAAATGCCTCTCTAGTCTGCAGCATGAGTTATTGGGCTGAGCTAGCAGGAGACAAGGACCTGTTAGTGGAGGAGGGGAGGTGCTCAGCCTGTCTCCAAGGCTCTGGGAATCATGAAGCAAATGGAACCTGCAGCTTCTTCTCGCCCCTGTGAAGCCAGACTTCCCTTCACAAGGGGGGAGCCCCTGCACTAACCCCGATCACTCCCCTTTGCCCACCACTTGGCTGTCCTGATGGCTGGACCATCCGTTCATCTCCCCACACCTGTTCCTTCACCACACCCAGTTCAACCAACCTTAGAAAAAATTTCCAATGTATATCTTTCTTTCAGGATTCTAAACTCACTCTTTTTTGCTTGGATTTTATTCACTCTCTGTAAACCATTCCCCAAAATGTTGTAGGGCATGAGCTCCTCAAAACTGGAATCTGGTTTTTCCCTTAGAAAACTTGGTGGGTATGCATCTTGCACTCTGCCCCTCCCTCATCATTGAGGGCCTGCCTCCTGCTTGGCCACCAGCCCTGCACAAATGCTTGCATTACTCACAGTTCTCTGCTAGATGAAGTCAGTATCTAGCACACTGGATCCTCATCTCACTCAGATCTATGCCAAAGATGTAAGATTTGCTGCAGATGCCCAAGATCTAATGCTTCAAGGTACAGACTATGGAAAACAACAGTGGGAAGAGCAGTGATACGGAACAGAGCTGGGGAAGCCTCGATGTCACAAAAGTTGAGGTGTCTGTTGCGAGGTCAGTTGACCTGAAGGATAAA
Source organism: Herpailurus yagouaroundi (assembly GCF_014898765.1). Classification (NCBI taxonomy): domain Eukaryota; kingdom Metazoa; phylum Chordata; class Mammalia; order Carnivora; family Felidae; genus Herpailurus; species Herpailurus yagouaroundi. Next base: position 25,828,032 of record NW_024412388.1, read on the forward strand.
TATAAAACTACTGTGCCAGCTTTGACCAGGATGTTGCCAACACACAAAGAGTGAGGCTTGGGAGCACCATTGCTGCTACTGTACTGGCACGTCCATGGTCATGGAAGGCTTCAAGAAGATTAGCAAAGCTGTTAATCCGGTGGAAATCAGAAAAGGTGTGATGTCGCATGTTGATGCTATTACGGCTGAACTTAGGGAGAGCCGAAAGCTGTGATAATTTCTGAAGATACTGCTCAGTTTGCTACAGTTTCTGCAGATGGAGGCAGACAAATTGGCAGCATCATTTCTAATGTGATCACGAAAGTTCAAAGAGCATTCCCACAATATAGGGCAGGAAAACCCTGAATGATTAATCAGGAATCGGAGGCACAGAATTCAACTAAGATTCCATAATCTCCTTACTTGAATAATACATCCAAAGTTCAGAAGTGGAAATTCCAGGATGCTTAGGATTTCCACCATCCGGCCCATGGTACCCACTCTTGAAACTTCCACTGCCCAGTGGAAATCTTTGGTTATGACTGCCGACAATGCTCTCAGTACACTCTTTTAGAACAGGATAAAGCTGACTTTCAGGTTAAAGGAGCCCAAGCTCCAAGTTCTAGCGTCACAGAAGGAACCCACAAAGCTGCTGCTATTGATGGTGTGGTGTTTGGAAAAGAGAGCCGGACTCTGAATTTTTAAGCTATTTTGCTTCAATGACTTACGAAAGGTTGGAGAGGTTATTGTAACTGAAGATGATGCCACATTCTTACGAGGGAAAGGTGACAAGATTCAAAATGAGAAATGTTCAAGGAATCACTACTGGTGATCATGGAAAAGAAAAGTTCAAGGGACACCTGGCTTTTGCTTCAGATGGCATAGCTGTGCTGAAGGCTGCCGGGAAAAGGGACGTGGAAGGGAAGGAAGAGAAACAGTCACAGGTGCACTGGATGATACAAGACCTGCTGCTGAAAAAGGCACCGCCTGGGTGCTTTGCTTTGGTGCCTTCTAGGCCTGAATTCACTGCTCCCGCTAATGAAGAGCAAAAAATTGCTACAGGAACAATGAAAGAACACTCAAAATTCCAGCAGTGACCACTGCCAAGAATGCAGGTGTTGAAAGATATGGATAGTTAAGAGAATTATGCACAGTTCCTCAGAAGCTGGTTATGCACTATGCTGGGTAATGTTTTCATCAGTGCAGCCACAGGTTGTAAGATGTACAAAGCAACTAAAGGTTCGGAGAAGTACTTTGTTGGCTGCTGCTGGTGTGGCCTCTTGGTTAATCACAGCAAAACTCATGGCCACTAGAATTCCTGAAGAAGAAAAGGACCCCAGCATGGTAGGTGGCAGGCAGGGGCATGTTCTAATTTCTAGAATAGTGCTTTGCCATTGTTAATGGGCTGCAGGGTGGTCTTCACAAGCAACTTCTGAGAAGCCAGCTGGAGAAAACGACCAGAAGAAAGATGTTTAAAGGAATCCCTATGGCCATCGGTCGTTGGTTTCAGTGGCCTTGGCAATGCCGTTTTCTCTACCTGGCACATCTTTTCCCCTCTTCTCTGTGTGGCTACCTCTCATTGGTAAAGGCCTGAGTCAACAGCCATCTCCTCTCTGTGGTTGTGTCTACACCTTGAGGAGAAGTCACTGCCCTCACAAGACTTGGTTCAGACGTGTGTTGAAACCCGTATCACACTGCAACATCATGTCCTGTTCTCCCAGCTATTTGTCCCCCGAACTCCTATGTCTATGTCCTGTGACTGACAGAGGCCAGCACACAGTTCCCTTGAAGAGTCTGATGACTGAGTGGATGAATGACCAACTGTTAGAAGAATATGTGCTTTGAATTCATTTCCTGGCAAAGGAAGTAGTTACACTTGAAAGCAGGTGAGGTGAGGGGTGCCGTATTTTATGTTCAGGATGTTTTCAGTTCAGGCTCATTTTGACTGAATTTAGAAGCTTGGCTTCATAGACCCCAAGCTCTGGGCTCCTGAGCCTGGTAGCAACAACCCTGTGATTTGTTCAGAGGCCCTGGAGGCACAGAACCTAAAAAATGAGGCTAGCAAGGGTTTAGCAGCTTAGTTGGTGGACAGGAATAGGAAGGAAGAGTCTCAGTGTGGACCACAGGCTGCCCGAGGCACTTCTGCTCTGGTCTGAGACTACAACTCAGTCACAAGCAAGAAAAAGACAAGTTCATGTGGAAAACAGAAGCTTTCGTTTGTTACTACAAAAAGCATCTCGATAAATGCAAATTGGTTTCCAATGGACAAGTTTATTCTGCAGACAATTAAGATTTGGAGTTGGACTTCTAGAAAGCAGAGGGGCCGATTCTCTTACTGTGGAATATCTCCCAACTGCTGGTTACCAGAGTTAACTTGACAAGATAGGCAGTGGGTGGGACAGCAGAGTAGGGCTAGGATTTGGCTGAAGGGTGGGGGTGGGGGGGGGGGAGGCAGTAGACAATGACTGTCACCTCAGAGTGGCAGCAAAGAGCCCAAGTCTGAGAAGCCAGAGCCGCCAGCTCAATCTCTCACTGCACAAGGGCTTCCCCATATAACAGGGAGACTGGTGACCGGTGGAGTCTGAGGCTTGAGGGTTCCATCTCCTGTGTACCTGCCATGTGCCGGATATTGCGACAGGGTCTCCTTTTAAATTTTTTTTTTTTCAACGTTTATTTATTTTTGGGACAGAGAGAGATAGAGCATGAACGGGGGAAGGGCAGAGAGAGGGAGACACAGAATCAGAAACAGGCTCCAGGCTCTGAGCCGTCAGCCCAGAGCCCGACGCGGGGCTCGAACTCACGGACTGCGAGATCGTGACCTGGCTGAAGTCGGACGCTTAACCGACTGCGCCACCCAGGCGCCCCGACAGGGTCTCCTTTTAATCGCCAGTAGACCCATGGGGTTAATATTATTCCCTCTCTGCAGACCAGCAGGGCAACAGTGCAGTGTGCTGCCCTCTCTGCCAGGGAAGACCCTCACCAGTTGTGATCATTGACCACTGGGGGCATTTAAGAAAGGCTCTTCTCACTGCCGTTCCTTGTAGGCTTAAAGAAAAAGCAGGAAAGCAATTAACGCTCTGAGAAGGACTGAAAATAGCCCTCGCCTGGAGGCAGAAGGATTGATTACATAACCTCAGTGGTCTCCCAGAACTGGAAGCAACTGTGATTTCTGTGGTTGCCAAACACTTCTGGTGCAGGAGCCTATGATTACGCTCTTAGGTAAATGTTTACTACGCAAAACAAATCAAAGAGCAATGGCTCTGGTTAACATTGGTGGTGTGGGGGGTGAACCCGAGGCCCCACCCACACAGTCCCTATCAAAAGAGCTGCTGGGAGAACCCCTCTGGCCTCCAGGGAACTCACTTTGCAAACCACTCTTTTGGGCTTGCCTCTGTCAAGTTACAATCATTATGAGGAGGTCTCCTGCCCAGAGAGGGGATCGGTGGCCTCTGACTCCATGCTGCCTTGAGTCTTCACATCTCTCTCTCCAGCACAGACCCTTGTCTGAGCTACAGACTGACAGACCAGCCAGCTTCCTACTAGACAGCCCCCCCACCCCGCCCCTGAAATGCCAACAGTCCCAGAATCAACGTGTCCCAAGCAAATCCACTCTCTTCTGCCTCTACCCTATACCACCTTGGTTAATAGCCTCATTTTTTTACCCGCTCACTCAGGCTAGAAACCAAAGGTTCAGGCCTGAGTCCTCTGCCTCCTTCCTCCACCCCTGTCACTCCCGGATCTAACGAGTCCAGGAAAGTGACCATGGGAAGGCCTCTTTTGGTCTCCCTCTGCCTCTGCCTCTGCCTAAACCCTGGATCCTTGTAGTCTCCAAATTCCCAAAGGCTCTCAATTGTCCTCTCATTTTCATCCGAGAGCAATGAAAGATCTTCCTAAAATAAAATGTGATCACATCTCCCTCTTGCTCAAGACTTCTGATCCCCTGTCTTCAGGGCAGCTTTTCACAGTGTGACCCCTGCCTCCCTCTCTGACCCCAGAGCCCCCTGCCCTCACTGCTGACCTGTGTCCTGGACAGCAGGCTTCATGCTCAGTCGGCACATGTTTTCATTGAAAGGCCTGGGAGCAGGTGTATTAGGCTGTGGGCCATCTTGTCTCAGCTGCAGACTGCCCAACTCTGGCCTGCCGGCACTACTGTGTCTACAGACAATTCGTACATGAATGAGGCTGTGTTCCATAAACCTTTATTTACCGACGCTGAAATGTGCATTTCATACAGTTGTCATGTGTCATGAAATATTCTTCTTCTGATTTTCTGCTTCAATCTTTAAAAACAGATGGCTGCATCTGGCCTGCAGGCTGTCCTTGACCAACTCCACTCTAGACGCACACAGGTGTCTGGGGTTCCTGAGACTCAGCGCTTTCATATTCTCTTGCCTCCGTTCTACCTGGACTGCTCCTCATGGTCTGCGTGGCATCTCTCCAAGGCCCATACTGATGTCACTGCTACATTTTTTTTTGACCTCTTTAAGCGCTTCCAGCAAAACTAATTGCTCTTTTATCTCTTATCCTAGAACCCTTCACTGGGCCTCAATTACAGCTCTTATCTTGCTGCCCACAACTTCTAGATTTATGCCTGTTCCTCTCTTTAACTTGTCCTCCTTGAGAGCAGAGCGTGGCCTGGCCATGTCCACCTTTCTCTTCTTCCACGTGGTACTGGTGTCACACAAGAGTGCTTGTTAAATTCAACACGCTCACCTGCTTTCTGACAGCCGGCTTGAGGCACAGTCACACTAGAGCCCTGATGCCCTGGTTCCCTGTAGTCGTAGTCAAGATCGTGTGTGTCCAGGAATAGCCCTAAATTCTGACCGGACCGAGACAGGAATGGAATGCACCGTGTTTCAGGTTATTTGTTTATTCGTTCAACTTATGATTTGTTTTCTGAGAAAAGAACTGTCCACCGATACAGTTTGGGGGTTGTAATTATTAGCTCTGAAGTGCCATAAAGCACTTGAGACTCTAATGCCATAAAGCTGAACACCGTTAAGACTGACCCTGTGCTGCTGTTTCCCCAGGTCCAGTCCTCACGCCTCTCTGGCCTGCTCTGTGCCAGAAGCCTGACCTCTGTGGACTGCTATGGCAAGGGGTCCTGCTGGGAAGGCTCATAGTCTCCCAGGGCACACAGCAGGCCCATACAGCAGGGACTCTGTTCCGTATTCCTGGCTCCTTTTGGGTTGGCAGATGGGAGGCACAGCAGACTTGAGGGAGAGGGAGAAGAGAGAGATCAGGTTACTGATTCTGGCCCTCTCTCCCTGCTCTGGTTACTGACTCCTGCCCCCCTCCTCCAGCTCTGGTTACTGATTCTAGCCCCTCTTCCTGCTCTGCTTATTGATTCTGGCCCCTCTTCCTGCTCTGGTTACTGACTCCTGGCCCCCTCTTCCTGCAGTGGGTTGGCAGTGGTCAGGCTCCTCAGTTCTGCCAGGTAGTGCCTTTTCTACTCCCTCTGGCCTTTCCCAGTTGTGGCAAAGCCCTCCCTGCTGCGTGGTGCCCGAGGGCCTCATCATCCCTGCGTGTTCCTTAATTCCATCCTATCCTTTGTAAAGGGTCCCATCACTAAACCCTCTTCGGTGAAAGCCAGGCAGTATGCCTTCTATTTCCTGCTAGTCCCCTGACTAAAAGCTATCTCTGCCATGGTTTTGTGCTGTATTTACAAGCTGAAAAACTTTGATTATTGTAGTCATTCCAAAGTTTCCTTTCCCTCAGGGCAGTGGTTCTCAACGGGGGTGGTTTTGTATGCAAGGATCATTTGGCAACATGGGGAAACTTTCTGGTTATCATGACTACGCGTGTTGTGGGGAAATGCTACTGACATCTAGCAGCTCGTGGATGGAGGCCAGGGATGCCGCTAAACATCCCCAAATGCTCTGGATGACCCCCACAACAGAGAACTACCCACACCACTAAGTCAATAGTGCTGAGGTCAAGGAACCCTGCTTGAGTCCTCAGTTGAGTTACTAAATGATTACTGTATGCGTTTTGCACTATGTGCCCTCAGTATGGTAAACACTAGAAAAAGAAGTTCCCAGAGTAAAATCACTTACTAACACAATATCTAAGCCCCCGTATATAAGCACGCCAGCTGCAGACAAATACTGCCGGGGTGCAAGTCTGCCTCCCACACTACGTCGATGAGACCTGGAGCCGGTCAGGAGTCCTCTCTGAAACCCTGGTTCCTCATCTGTAAAATGGGGCCAAGGGTAGTTCCTCCTTCACACACTTGCTGTTAGCGCTAAATGAAGTAATAAACGCTAAGTGCTTGAAACCTAGAAAGCCCTCTGTAAACACTGACACATATGAATGTACAACCTCGTTTGGGGCTGTATTAAGGGACACAGAGAGAGGACAGGATAGGGCCTCCTCTTGAGAAGTTCGTAAGTAAAGCAGGTTTTCAGATTGTGGGTTTTTCCCTGCTATAGCCTTGTGAAATTAATTTACAGGTTGCAGTTAACATTAAAAATTGGAAGTTTTCAGGGTGCATCACGCTTAGTAAGGATAAATACCACTTGGTGACATTTTCCTTTTAGTTCTATAGATAGATGTGAGTACTGGGTTGTGATAGAAAATGTACTTCTTTACAGTGGGATGAGATTAACAAAACATAGTTGAAAAGCCACCAGTTGAATAGGAAAGATAAGGAACTCAAAACACCATTAAGAGATGGCCCTCTGGGTTTGCAGAAAACTCACACAAGCCTGTGAATGAATTCAAGCTTCCCCACTTACAGCCTGTGTGATCTGTGTGTGTTGGGCTTGTTACACAACCTCTCTGAGCCTCCGCTGCTTCAGCTGAAACGTGGGAATTAAAATGTATTTTTTTTAATGTTTATTTTCAGAGAGAGAGAGAGAAACAGAGCAAGCACACACACATGCACATGGGCAGAAAGAGAGAGAGAGAGAGAGACTGAGAGAGAATCCCAAGCAGGCTCCAAGTACAGACTCTGACTTGGGGATCGATCTCACGAACCATGATCTCATGACCTGAGCTGAAAATCAAGAGTCAGACATTTAACCGACTGAGCCACCCAGGTGTCCCGAAACGTGGGAATCAAAAACACATTTGTCACTGTGCTGTGGGGAGGCCCACATGGGGGCAGTGTGGACAGTGCCCAGTACAGGGCCTGGTGCACAGCAAGCGTGCTGATCTAGAGGCTTCTGTGTCTGGGTTCTCTTTGCCCACTGCCTGGCCTTACGCTGTGGCCTATGACCACGGCAAACAGGCCCTCGGGAACCTGAAACAGTAGAAACACTGGCACCTACTTAATCAGACGCACTGATGACACTCGTCTCTGCTTTTCTATTTTGGAAAATACAATGAAAAGATCCAGGCAGGGGCTTCACTCACAGAAGCCCAACATCAGCAGTGGAAAAATGCCTCCAGGAAAGCTCTCAGAGTGAGGCTTTGTGAGGCTCGCCAGATCAGGTTGGTTTTTGATTTCGTTTTTTTTTTTTACTTCATTTTTATTTATTTGTTTAATAAAGAGAGAGCATGTGCATGGTGCAGAGGAAGAGAAAGAGACAGAGAGAGAGAGAGAGAGAGAGAGAGAGAGAGAGAGAGAGACTTAGAGGAGACTCTGTGAGAAACTGCACAGCATGGAGCCCGACTCAGGGCTCGATCCCACGACCCCGGGATCATGACCTGAGCTGCAACCAAGAGTCGGATGCTCTACCCACGGAGCCACCCAGCCACTCTGTTTTTACGTTTATTTTGTAAATATTTCACAGGTGGCTAAGGAAAGGAGGCTGTTTATGAAAGGTCCAGATTCTAAAGGTAATGCTTCTAGTTGCAGCGTTGCTTTTATCCTAGTTTCCCGCTGAAAGCCTGGCCTCATGGCAGGGGCTCCACTCTGCCCCTGCCCCACCCAGGTGAGTGATGGGCTGGTGCTGTCCGGAACCACAGCCTGCGAGGTGGGGTGGGAGGGGGCCAGCCACCCCCTCCACCCTGAGAATCGGTGCTCCTACCCCAGCACACCCTCGTGGGAAGACACTTCTTGCTTTTTATCAGGCCTACTTTGTCCCATTCTGTGCACACTACCAATATGCCTCACTCCGCACTCACTCACTCACTCAGGACACAAACTCACCCCTCCTTTTATTCCCCAGGGCCTTATGCTTAATAGGTGTGCAATACAAGTTTGCTGTTGAATCAATCAGAACCAACATCAGCCTATAAATGGTAGTAGTTAAGGGCTTAATGAGCAAGTTAGAAAGCCCACCCTTGGTGTTTATTAATTTTGTGTGCTTCGAGTAAACTCAAGGTTGAGAGGGATGCCCTCATCCGCTCCCATACACCAAGTGGACTCTGGATCTCCTCCAGTGCCCAAGAGCTCCCTGCCTTGGGTTTGCAAATTCTTCAGGATTGGAGCACAAATCTGCTTGCCTGCGATTTCCACCTGCCATTCCTGGTCCGATCCCTTGCTGCCAGGCAGCTCTTCGCAGATTTGAACCCCTAAGCTCCAGCACTCCTGCAGCCCCTCTGCCCGTGGGTGTGCCAATACAGTCGTGTTCTACGTAACACTAACACAAAACAGAGCTGGAATATGGCTCCTCTCCCACTTTACACCAGTGTAGGCTAAACTCTCCCGGTTAAGAGCTTGGGCTCTGGAGTCAAAAGGGAGGAGTTCAGATGGCCTTGGGAAACTGGCTTATTTTCTCCAAGCCTCTACTTCCCTGCCCATAAAATGGGGACAGTGATGGCATTTACTCTGGAATGATGGGGGATAAATGAGACGACGTTTGTCAAGTGCCCAGCACATAGCCTGGCTCTTCAAAGGCACTCGGTAGTAACTACTATGAGGAGTCTGGCTCGAAGAGGGGCCTGGGGAGGGGCAGCTCAGGGCAGCATCACTGCCTCGGGCAGCCGGCCACCATGGCAGCTGCAGAGCTGCTGATGTGGAGGCCCCGGGTTGCAAATGAACAGGACAAGAGACGTATGTCCTCCCTGCAGTCAGGCTGGACCCAGTCTGGGGACAGGATGAGCTCCCCGGGACTCATGTCTGCGGCCCGCTGAGGAGGCTCGGCAGTCCCCGCCTACCTTGGTATTGGGCGCTGAAGCCACGCTGCCGGTGGTTGCCGTCAGAGGTGAAGTGCAGCCGCAGCCAGTTCTTGCTGCTGATGACGGGGGCCGGGAGGCTGGCTCCGGTGAACCTGTGGGGACACCAAGTGGGCGGGGATAGCGGTGAGGCAGGGGCCAGCATCCATTGTCCCCACTTCCCATGGTGCTAGGGCCTCTGCCCAGGCCTGGGGCAGGAGGGAAGGGCTGGGCCACCCAGGCCGCCCTCCAGAAACCTGGGGCCTGAGGGACTTCAGCAGGCTCTCCCAGGGGCCTTGAGATGCTGTGCAGACAGTGGATCCTTCAGGCCAGGAGCAGAGGCCCACCCCCTCCCCCCACCAGGGGTGTTGACAAGTGTCACTCCCTTGGGCAATAGACCACAGGCAGAAGAGAGGCCCAGCCTTCCCAGCTGATGTCCACATACCCACCTGTACCCAAGACCCTGATCCCCCAGCAAAAGTCCAGCCTACAACCCCCAGGTACAGGACCAGCTACCCCTAGTGAGCCCCACAGACCCCCCAAGGAGTCCAGAGAAAGGCACTTCAGGCAGTATGGCCCTACAGTGCTGTGAGAGCCCATTCTAAGGTCACTCACTGTGCCCCGGGTCTCCTTTGGCTCCTCCCCTATTCCTGTTGCGTCCATAAGACGCCTCCCCATCCATGCTAGGTCTGTTCCCCCTCCCTTAAATTAGCTTCTTCTGGATTCCAGCCAGTCCAGCCCAGGGGGTGGGGCACCAGGATCTCTCCTGCCATCACTGGTCACTACCCCAGCCTCTTGACCAACTGCCATCTTGAGCCAACTTCCAAGTCCACCAGACCCTTCCTCCTGGAGCACAGGAACCTTCAGCAGCTCCCTAGTGCCTATACAAGAATAGCCTTTCAAGTTTTCCACCTTTTCCCCTGCTGGAATGAGTCTCTGCTCAGTGCTGGCCCTCTCCACCACACTCAGGCTAAGCTGTGAAGCCCCCCTCCTTGTGCTTGTTCTCTGCACCCCAGGAATCCCCTCTGTCTTCCCTCCTCTACCCCACAGCCTCTGAGCTGGCCTGTGCACTGGTGTCTTCCCTCTTTTCCTCCCCACATAAGAATCAGGTATAAAGCATAGCGATGCCTGCCCCCCGCCCCCCGGCAGCCTCACACCTCCCTCCTGCCTGCTCCCACCCCTGCGGGGACACCCTATCGAGGACATCTCCTAAGCATGCATGCTTTGTCCTTTACAACATCTTTGCCTTTTCTGCCTGGAATGCACCCACCCAGAGCCCTCTCTCCTGCACCACCCATGTTGCCTGAGAGGACTTCAGGAAGCCCTCAAACATCACATCCTGGGGCAAGCCTTTCCTACTCTCCTTGGCTTGGAAGCCACACAAATTTGGGTTCAGATCTAGGCTCTACCACTTAGTACCAGTGTGACCTAGGACGAGTTACTGAACCTTTCTGAAAAATGAGAATACTAAGCCCAGCCTGAAGCGCCTGTGGGAAGAAATGTGAGACCTGCCTATGGGCAAAGAACCTAGCCCAGTATCTAACACACATTAGCTCAAGAAACGGCATTTTCCTTTTCCTCCTCTGTGATGCCATAGCACCTATGATTCATCATCTAGGTGGGTGTCTCCCTAAGGTAACTCCTCAAGGAGGGCATTGTAGTCTGATGGTGAAGAAGACCGGGCTCTGGAGGGATGAGCTGCGTTATCTTACAAAAATTACTTCAACTCTCTGTGACTTTGTAAAATGGGGACAATAATAACCATTCCCTCAAAGAGTTGCAAAGATTAAATGAGATGCTACACACAAAAAAAGGCCTTAGCATGGTCCCTGGGAAATAGAGAGCTTTTGGTAAATGGCAGCTGCTATTTTATTCTTTGTCATTTTTATTCTTCGTCCTTGTACCAAGCATCTAGCACCCTGGTTGGTACAAAGCAGGCAAATCAGGATTCCAACAGAAAGCAGATGGCACAGTCATAGGAGAATAATTCCAGCAGTTCAATGAATGGACTCTTTATCAAAAAAGTGGGGAAACCACCAGGGATGGGGCAGTAGGCTGTTGCTTGTTACCACTTAGGAGCCTGGAGAGGAAATGATTATCCCTGAAAAAGAAGGCTGCATGCAAAGGGTCACCACACAGGACCTAGATCTTGGGTGTTTAAGTCCCATTAGGAGGGGGCAAAGAATGCAGACCCAGAACTCACTCTCCTCTTTCCCCTCCTCCAACCTCCTAATGATGCTTCTGTTGATTTATCCCAATCAGAAGCCAGAAGCAAAGGAGCATATTGATACAGCCCTATAGCTAAGTCTTCCTAGATATGGAACAGAGTGGAAAAGGTTGGGGAGAGGATCTGGAGGGGGCAAATGGAAGAGATCCAGCATGGTGGGTCCCCATAAATGTGTATTAAACAAAGGAAATAACCAAGGAGCTTCATACCCTGCAAAACTGAGTTTTTACTGTAATGAAAATGCTGACACACACCAAATTCTAATAATATAACCCATATTACCATTGGTAAGAGCTATTATAGAAACCAATTACTGTATTTCACCAGATCCCATTTAAAATAGTTTATTACAGTCTGAGTCACTGAAGTTTTCTAAGGAGCCACAAACAGTATTGTGGGTCCCCCCCCCCCCCCAGGCCAAGTTCAATTCTGTATCAATGACAAAGCTTGGGGACTATTTACATAAGGGAAGTAGAAATAGGGAGAATTTACCTGAATAATTCAGAACCAAAGGATGTTTACTGCAAAATGGGATGTGGGGAGGGTGCCGGGGTCCCAGAGCAGGATGAGAAGTCATGATCACGACTATGGTAAGTGGAAGCCAGTGAGGCTTCTCCAGTCCCAGTACCTGCTTTAGCCCCAAGCGTGCAGCCTGGAGAAGCTCTGAGGGACACCCGTTGTCCATCTCTCCCACACCTTTACCCACCCTGAGGACTCCTGGTAACTCTTCACCCCCAAGGCTTAAACTCTTGGGGCCCTGTGTTGCCTACACATCTTTACTCTGTTCTGCTCCTGCCTCCTTGGACGTAAACGCATATGTGAGAGTTTTCCTGGCAACTATCCCATAATTGGGGGCTTACATGTTGGAGTCATCACATCAGACTCTGCCACTGGGATGGTGCCGTGCCCCACTGGAAACTCTCCAACATCACTGACACACACGACAACACAGGGAGCTATCAGAAGCATTATATTGGGTGATTAAAAAGTATATACTGTACGGTTCCATTTATACGAAACCCTGGAAAAGACTCATCGATAGGAAGAGAAAGCAGATTAGTAGATGCCAGAGCTGGGGGTGAGAGGTACAGGTGGGGATCCCCATGGGAACCTTCTGGGGTCATGGGAATGTTCTGTATTTTGAAGGAGATGGTGGTCATGTGGGAAGTACATGTTGGTCAAAGCTCTGAAAACATTTAAAATGGGTAATTTTAGGGATGCCTGGGTGGCTCAGTCAATTGAGTGTCTGACTTAGGCTCAGGTCATGATCTCACAGTTCATGAGTTTGAGCCCCGCATCGGGCTCTGTGCTGACAGCTCAGAGCCTGGAGCCTGCTTCGGTTCAAAGCTGGCCAGACCTCTTTTGGCCTCAGGGCCTTTGCACTTGACATTCTCTCTACCTGCTAGCTGGCTCTTCTCCCAGATGTCCATGTGGCTCACCTCCTCAGTTCCTCTAAGTTTTTGACCAAATGTCACCTTCTTGGTGAAGTCTTCCTGGTCTGACTCCTGCCTGCCTTCCTTCCCTGAGCACACGTGTAAATGTGCAAACACACACACACACACACACACACACACACACACACACACACACCATCTCCAATCAAACAGAAGACCTTACTTGTAGTGGAACACACATTGCTTTTTTGTGCTTCTCTGTCTTTGTACTTGTTGCTCTGTCTGCCCTTTCCCATTGTACCATCTGACTGCACAGAGAGGTTAAGAAGCTTGTTCAAGGTCACACAGCCATGAAATGGCAGAGGTGGCAGTCAAACTCAAACCACTCCACTCTGAGCCTATGTACTCAGCCACTGTGTTGTATACTGCCACATACATGCAAGCATGAAGGAAGGCGGTGGAACAGTTTAGGCTGAATTCCATTCTTTTTCTTTTCTTCCCCTCCCGCTTCCCCCCAGGATCCTCTTTAATTCTGCTCCCTCTTAGAATCATAATTAAAGGAGAGAAACACAAAGAGAGATTCTCCCCTCCAAACCTTTCTGTCCACATTAACTTCACTCTGGGGGGCCTTGGGAATTCCAAGTTCGCCCAGGAAATTGCTATTGCAGTACAGCATAAAATGTATTTAAGCAATTACACTCAATTTTTTTTCTTTTTGGTAAATTGACTTCCGTTAAATGGGGCTTCATTAATGGAATCTGGCTTGGGGAGAACAAAAAAACAAACGCTCCCTTTAATGCATGTAGTTGATTATGGGAAAAGTGGCTTTGAATTCCCCTCCAGAAAGCTCTAAGTTCTTCTCTTGGTAATAGGACAGCTCAGAGCAGACTTCATGGAAAGCATTTCTTCTTAAGAAGCTTCTTCTACAGTTAGGATGTTGGGGCGCAGAGATGAAAACAGTGAGTCTGCAAGGAATCACTGCCTACCTGTAATCTGAGGGGGAGTACTAGAAGATTCTGCCGTAGATTTCAGTATTCCTGAAAACTGACATCCTCGGGAGAACATTCACTCATTCATTTACTCACCAAGCACACATTGTATAAAAGGCACTGTGCTTGCCAGTGGGTGCCACTCCCACTTGTTCCCTGGATATGGGAAGTCTTTGCAAAGCCTGAAATCTACCAGATTCCACTGTAATGTCCCCTTCTCTGCCCAGCCACCACTCCTCAGGCAGTGGCATCTGGCTTCCGTGTTCCAGAGCAGCTCCTATGGGCTTTATCTCTTAGCTAAGCTATGTGCACAGCCTGGATTTGACTCAGGGTTGAAGACTCTTTGCATCCTAGGGTCGAACAACCTTCCAACCACAAAGGTGGCTGGGGAGAATGTGAAATATAGGAGGTGCTGGCCACTTTATCCCCACTCCCAAACTCTCTTCCTTCCCCACCTGCCATCTGCTTTCCTCTTTGGGGGATGGAGAGGGCACCACGATGCAACCAGGGAAACCCTCTGGATGCCTTGATGGTAGTGAGCAAAGGACACCAAGGCCTTTGTTGGAAACCCTTTCGGGCCCCCCCCCCCCCCCCCGCCAAGCCACCTCTCATTTCTGAAGTGAGACTTTATTGACTCAGCCCTGACACACCCATTCTCATCACCAATGATTTCAGTATCAGTTTTCCTTAGCCAAATACCTAGGATTCTTGCTATGTCAAAACAAATGCTTTTCCTTAGACAAACCCAGGATGTTACACACTTTCCTGGAATCGGGCAAATGCCCAGGATGAATGAAGTTCCCCTTTGGATATGGACTGCCAGAGTCTCTGAGTCTTTAGACTTGTCTTTGGAAAGACATCTCAAGGTTCTGGTTCTCAGCAGTGCCTACCCACCTCACTTGTTCAGGCAGCTCTGAGTAGCTGAGCCACGGTATGAAGATTCAAATCCCAGCTACCTACCTGGATGTTTGGGGGCTTGTCTGAACAAACCCAAGCTTCTGCCAATCAGTCTAGCTCCCCAGTGTTCTTTCTCCCCGTAATCCACACCATCCTCCTGGTCACCCAACCCAAGCATCATTCTTAACTCCTCCTGTCCCTGCCCTCCATGGCCAAGTCTTCTGGGCCTCACAACCTTGTCATCCTCACCTGGACTACTGAGTCAGCCTTCTGATCTGTCCTCTGCCCCCAGTCCATCTCTGTACTCTGTGGGGAGATCTTCCCAAGTTCCCGCCTGGCTGGAAACCCAGAAGCAGAGGCCCACCAGCTCCAATATCATAAAATCTAGACTTTTTCATGCCTTCCCTCTCCAGTGACACCCACTTCGAGCTCCAGCTTCTTCCATGTCTCCATGCCTTTGCATATGCTACTCCCTCTATCTGCAGTGTCCTTTCCTGTCACTCCACCTGACTACCTGGGAAAATATCACCCATCACATAAACATAACCAAATGCCTCATTTTTTCCACATCTCTCTTTCCCTGCCCTCATGGGAGAAGCATTTGCCTTCACTGTGACCCCTTCGCACCACGCTCAAGCCCTTACCATCATGCCGATACCCCAACTCACAACCATCTCTCAACTAGAAGCCAGGCTCTGTAAAAGCTGGGACAGGATTTCCTTTATCTTGATATGTCTAGCAACACAACACAGTGCCTGGCACAAAGAACAAATCAATTCCTTAGAACAGGGGTTGGCAAACTAGAGCTTGCTGTCTGTTTTTGTAGATAAAGTTTTATTGGATCACAACCATGATCATTCATTTACATTTGTCTGCTTTTATGCTGCAACGGCAGAGTCGAGTAGCTGTGACAGACACTGTAACCCGCAACGCCCAAATTATTTATCTCACCCTTTACAGAAACATTTACTAACACCTTGAAGCCTTGAAGATGACATAGTTGGTTGGTAAAGAGTAATTTGTGAGGAGGGCATAAGAACACATACACAGCTAAAGCATTTCATTATAGTGTGCAAATACCTAAATGCACATTTACTCGTCAATCCATTTAATGTAGGACCAAGGTCTTTCCTTTGACCACGGTTTTGTTCTCCACACTGTCTGCCTTATATAAACTACACCCACAGTTCATTGCTCACCATGTTTAATTCTTCTACGGCATGTTCACTCAACACGTATTTATTGAGCACCTACAATGTGCCAGGCTCTGTGTGGGGCACTGGGGAGGCCGCAGTGAGCAAGATGGACTTGGTCCCTGCCCCAATGGAACTGACCCAGTGGGTTGCAACTGTCTCAGTCACTCACACCTAATATTGAGGGAGTAATTCTTTTTAGAGATTCTCCTTCATGGAGTCATTCCAAAGCATTCAATTTAGTTTCCATAGATGCAACTCTATTTCCTTTCACACTCATATTTCATCAGCTTATGTGATGTTTAATTTAAATCACATAATTACAATAACAAGTATGACTGGCACCAAGAGAGTTGGCAACAGACCCATCTGATTCTCAGAAAGTGCAAGACTCAGCTGGTGGGAGCATGAGGTGCATGGGCATTGAGGGTGGGGGTGGGAGACGGCCAGCAGGCAGCTGGCACTTCACGTGCCACAAGGCATCGGTCAGGAAGATCTCGCAAGGCCGTGGGAGTGCCAGCCACCCCAGGGAGCTGCTCTGGTGGAGAGGGCGAAGTACTGAGCACTTTTATTATCCGTGCTTTGTGAAGGAAGGAAGGAAGGAAGGGCGGCCTCTTGCTTTCAATAGTGGGGCATCTGTTCTAATTACATCCCCTTGGCTATCAGGAGAGTGGGAATCAACTAATCTTAAAATCCTAATTGAGGAGGACTTCAGAGGACTCCTAGGCCTAAAGGTTCACTATGTATGGATCTCATCTACAGCATTCTCGACACAGGGTCAGCTCCTTGCCAAATTCTCCCTGTCCCCTTTGATCCACCCCCAATCCTTTTTCTAGCTACTTCCTTACCTTCAGGTGGGATCTTACAGCCACTGGCTCCAGAGAATCTGGTTGGCTGCCCCCGTGTATCTGTGACTCTTTGCACTTCCTCTACCCTGGTACTTGTCTCACCAAGCATCGTCCAGGGGTCTGCCTCACCCCCCAAACTGTGAGCTGTCTGAAGACAAGAGCCATTTCTTACTACTTAAGTTTTTTCCTCAGTACCTTGCATGGAAAACTAACACATGGAAAGGGCTCGGTCAATACCACTCACTAGAAGAAGGAACGCCTGAATGAACGAACGAATGAATGAGATCCTGCCGGTGAAAGAGGAGGGCATATGTGGGGAGAAAGGCAGGCGAGCAGGTGAGCCTGGAGACAGTAGGGAGAGCCTCTGAGGCCAGGCTGGGTTTCATCTCCGTTTCCCACGAAGACGAAGCCAGGCCGCCCCAGCCCCTTGGTCCCTCAGCCCTCACTGTGCTCCCCATTCACTTGGCAGCTGCTGGTACCTTTCTGGGGGACTCTTCCCGTCCTGACATATCCCCAGGGCAGGATCAGCGAAGTCTGGTAATCAATGTGGGCAAATGTTCCTTCTCCCCCCAGAAGCAACTCAATAAACCCCACAAATTATCAGGGCTCTTCCCTGCTCAGCTAATTGTTAGCTCCGGGGAACCCACACAAACTACATCAGGTAAACGCTTTTCCTCCAGAAGCACCGCTCCCTGGAGGACGTGTATCTGAGGCCTGGAGTGCCAGGGGCAGGGCTCCTGGGATGCGGGTGTCAACACCTGCGGGTGAGCGCCCCTGGGGCTTGTGTGTTGGGGATGGCACCTTGAGAAGGTCTGGGAGTGGCCTGGGGCGCCCGTTCCTTGCGTTCCGGACTCAGCGGCTGACCTAGGAGGGCTGCGGCGTGGGGCGTCTCCTGTCTCTGCGCAGAGGCTGTGCTCAGGATGCTGCCCGGAGCAGATTGGCGCTGGGTCTTGCAGACGGAGGTGCGGCCCGGGGCCAAGCTTTGGGCGAGGGTGCTGGTGGCAGGCCCTCAACTACCTTTCAGGGGACGCCCGCCTCCCTCATTTTCTGTCTCCGCGACTAAATCAGGCAGAGCCACAAGCCTTTAAAGATGAGGCGTCCCACCGGAACCACGTGCCCCCCAGGCCGCAGCTGATTGGATCAGGGTGGCCATGTGACCCAAGCGGGGCCAATCGGCTGATCGGACCCTGCACTGGCTTAGCCGAAGAGGGGCCCTGCAAAGGAGATACGGCAAAGGAGTGGCCCAGCGGCGTTGTCTGCACCTCTGTCGCTGCCACCCCTGCTTCATTGCTCTTACAACACGTGATGTGCCTTGTACATTCGTTGTCCTACTCCCCGTCCTGCTCCGGTCTGATTGGGACAGAATCGAAGAGCAGTCTCTGCCCTGCCTTGCTGCTGAACCCTTAGCCAGCCATCCCCTGCCCTCAGCCAGTGCCTCTGTTGCTCTAGGTTAGACCCGCGATCCGGCCTGGAGACCTGATGGTCCTATGCCCTAAGATGTTAAAGCCTGCCCCTTCAGGCCTGGCCCAGGAACGGGGTGCAGGCCGTGGGAGCCTGGCTGGGGACCAAGGCACACTCACACTCTACCTGGACCCTCTCGCCTTCCTGCCTCAGGTCTCTGCCTGGGTGGAGATGTCACCTGTCTGGGTCATCACTTGTCTTGTTCCCCTACACGGAGGCAATGGGCTTAGGGAGGTCAAAGGTTAAGGGTCGGGCCTCTGGAATCAGCACAGCCCTATATTTGAGTCTGGATTCCGCTGTTTACTAGTTGTGTAAATGTGGGTATGTGCCAAAACCTCTGGGCCCCAGTTTCCTAATCTGTGCAATGGGGGTCCTGTGAACTTGTGTATATATAAGGTGTCCAGGACTGTGCCTGACACACAGCAAGTGCCTCGCAAATGTGAACTGTTTTCTTCTCATGCTTTGGTCTGAAGGGAGAAGGGATGGGATCTTATCAGTGCCTTGAACCTTACCTTCCAGAGCACAGAGGGATTAAGCAGACCTCAGAGTAGCCTGGCCTAGGTTTCCCTGGAGAAGTCAGGCTGCCTGCATCCACTCTGGTGATAGAACAGTGCAGGGGGGGGGGGGGAGGGAAAGGGGAAGGACAAGGCACTCTGTGGCACCCAGGGTAGCCATTCCAGGTGGCAGCCACCTTCCCTCCTCCTTGGGCAGCCCCAGCTTGACCTCCACCAGCTCCTGCGCTCTCAACCTTGTCCATCTTCCACCTGTCACTGGCAGACATGAGTCAGAGAAGGGACCTGTCCCCCTCTCAGGGAGGGTAGCCATCTATACCTTGCAGAGGCCTCTGGGGATTATATTTGGATAGTACTTCTCATCCAGAGGAAACGTTTGCAGATGGCTTACCAAGGAGCCTCCCACGCCAGCCTCTGCCTGCCACTCGGCTGCCATTCTGAGCCTGAGCATCATCGATGTGCCCCTCCCCCTCCAGAAGGCAGCTAGCCAGCCCTGCTTGAGATCCTGGCAGCTCTGAAGCCCAGGCTGAGGGTATGAGCCTCCAGTCGGCTAGAGGATGTATGGCCTAAAACATTTCAGGGATGTGCAGGCCGGTGAACAAGGGGTCCTAGTCAAGACGCTGCTGGATTTGGATGCCGGCTTCATACCCATTGGCTGTGTGACCCTGGGAGACTGCATCTCTCTGAGCCTCTCTTTCCCAGTGTGTGTCTCACAGTGCATTGTGATGATTCAGGGTGATGTGGTGATGCTCGTAAACTCCTGCTCAGGCTTCAAGACACAACAGCCACATATTCTTGATCATGGCATGTCTCCATGCAGGAAGGGAGACTGATGGGCAAAGGGCCATGAAAGAAAGCAGTCTGGGGTAAGATTAGGCACATGGGCTCTAGGAAGCACCTGTCTGGGTTCAGGGCTCAGATCTAAACTTACCAGCTGTCTAACTGTGGGCAGGTAATTGACCTGCTTTGGGTCTCAGTTTCCCCATCTATTTGCTAAGGATAACAATAGCACCCACCTCATAGAGCTGATAGGAGGTTTAAGAGAGATAACAGGTATAAAAGCTCTAAGTACAGTGCTTGGCACATAGCAAGTGCTCAAAGTGCATTCACTATTATTATTAAGGGCCCACAATGTGCCAGTGTTGTATGTATACTTTCTGAATAACAAACCAGAGGTCCAGCTGTTTGTACAGCAGAGCACAAGCAAGTCGAGGGGAGAGGAAGGAGATAGGAAGGAGAGAATTGACAAACAGGGGAGAAGAGAGTTCCTGTCTTCCCGTATAGCTCATCTCCATCACATCTGGGGTAATACTTTTGGTTTCAAATGGCAGAAATCCAGATCAAATCAGCCTGGAATAGAGAAGAAATTATTGGCTTCTGTAGTCAAGCTGTAGCTGGCCCCAGGGATGACTAGACCCAGGGACCCAGATGCCACAAGGCCCCACTCTTTGTGCCCTATCTCTATTATGCTCTGTCTGCTGGCTTCATTCTCTCTATTGCGAATGGCGGATGCTTAAGTCTGGAACCATGGCCTCCCTTAGCAGCTCCGATTCACCCTCACACCTTCACTTCCAGAAACAATACAGAGATCCCTTCCCTTCCAATTAGAAAAAGCCCACTGGAAGCCTCTGATTAGTCCAGCTGGCATATGTGCCCACTCCTGGAGCCAAGGGAACGGACCCCTCCTAGACCTGTTTGGGACCGTTCTCCAAAAGAAGGAATGCGCTCAAAGGGAGGGAGGGATTGGTGCTAGGCAAACAAAATGAGAGATGTTCATTGTGATTGAAAGAGGCAGGGGGGCTGAACAAAAAGATCAGGGACCAGGGTGCCTGCTGGCTCAGTTGGTTAAGTGTCTGACTCTTGATTTCAGCTCAGGTCATGATCACATGGTTGTGACATGGAGCCCTGTGTTGGACTCCAGGCTGGGTGTGGAGCCTGTTTAAGATTCTCTCTGTCCCTCTCCCTCTGCTCCTCCCCTGCACACACACATTCTGTAAAAAAAACAAAAAAAACCCAAAAAAACCAGTGACCACTCTTCCTACTCTGTGGTATAAGAGAGTGGCTTTGTCAAGGCCTGTGAGAGGTATCCACAGCTCACTGTGGGCATTATCTCCCCAAAGCTGGTCTTGTTCTAGATCTCATCCTCTCCTCCCTTTTTGTATCCTGCCAGAGGTAAGCAGGTATGCCTGACCCCCACCACGCTGATCCCATTCCTGTGCCTGATCATCTGTCCCATTTCCTGTCTACTTGTTCACTAGTCCACTGCTTTGACCAGCCTTTGTCCTCAGTAGTGGACCCACGTTCCATGTGGACCTACCTGCACATGCTGGTGTGGTTCTATGGGCTACCCCGGTCAGTCTACCTGTTCGACTCAGGGCATTCTACGAACTGTGGATAAACTGACCAGATCCATCTGGAATGAGAGATCCTCCAACCCAAATGAGAAAAGTCTCCCTTGAATCCCTTAAGTGTTGAGATTTAGATACCTTATGTTCCTTCCACCTGCCCTCCTCCTGCAATACTTGGCCTTGTTCCTTGCTGGCTTCCTCTTCTCCTTGGCCCCAGCCAAGGAGTTCTGGGACTCCCAGTAGAGGCTAAACACATGGACTTAAGAGTCAAACCAACCAGAGCCTGAGGCCTGGCTCTGCCACTCATTGCTGTGTGGCCTTGGAAAAATTAATCTCTCTCTCTAGGCTTTTCTGGCAATGATATACCTAAAGCATTACCATCATTATTATTAAAATATTATGGTCACATGCGATTGAGCAACAGTTCTTGGCATGAGGTGAATGCCAAAGAGCCTAGGCCTAGCTGCTGACAACCCTGCCTTCCCCACCAGTCTGGCTTCCAGGAAATTTCAGATACCTCTTTCTACCACCATCTCCTTTCCTAAGACAATATCCGTCCTTCAATTACTGCTTATAAGTGGCCATCAGAGAATCAGTCACACTGCTCCAGCAACTCACAGCTATTTATTGAGATGTGTGTGTGCCTATGAGCATGTGTGCATGTACATGAGTGGCGAATGAGTGAGTGAATGAACTGAAAGAATCTAAGAGTGAATTAATTGGTAAGCAAACGAGTGAATTAGTGACTTAATGAGTCAGCAAGTGAGTGAAGAAAGTGTGTAAAATTGAGTAGATCATGCTCCTTGCTCCCACAACTAATCCAATAAGCGGTGGCATAAATTTTTCATCTTTATTAACACAAACAGAGGTTAAGAATAGCACAGGAAATGTTACAGACCATCAGCTGGATGAGAAAGATACTATATTCCTTTCTTCTCGCTGCTTTAACAAATTACTACAAACTTAGTGGCCTGAAACAACACAGATTGTCTTACAATCCTGGGGGATGGGGGTCCAAAATGGGTATCGATGGGCCAAGATCAAGGTGTCTACAGGGCTGTGCTCTCTGGAGCTCTAGGGGAGGATCTGTTTGCTAGCCTTCCCCAACTTCTGGCCACATCGTTTCCTGGCTTGTGGTCTCTTTCTCCATCTTCAAAGCCAGCAGTGCTGCATCTAATAATCTGCATCTGTTACCACATCTCCATCTCAAACTTTTGACACTCCTGCCTTCCTCTTATAGCGACCCACGTGATTACATATCCAGGTAGCCCAGGATAATCCACCCATCTCAAATCCTTAACATAATCACATCTGCAAACTTTCTTTTGCCATGGAAGGTAGATAACACAATCATGGGCTTCTGGGTTTCAGATGTGGACATCTCTGTGGAGCCGTTATCGTATCTATCCTTCCTCAAGAGGATACTTTTCTCACAAATACCTTCCTCAGAGGGCATATGCAGTCACTGATTCCTAAGAGGGGCATGAGGGGGATGAAGGAAGCATCAGAGCATTTACTAGATGCCCAAGCCTGGTACTTTTGCTCTTCGTCTTGTGGCCTGAGCACTGGGATTTTTGAAACCTCCTCAGACGGTTCCAGCATGCCCCCAAATTTGGGGAACACTGTTACAGAAGATATGCCAAGATCATACGCCACTACAATTGAGGGTCAAATCTGCCCTGAGATTTCTGGAAGAGAAGGGTCAAGGTATCTCAACTCTGGGTGCACATTACTGTCAGCTGGGGAGATTTTCGAAAGACTTTTTATTTTGAAGTGAGAAGAGAGTTGCAAAGATAGTACAGAAATTTCCTGTAGACCCATCACCCAGCTTCCTCTAACATTAGCATCTTACATAACCATGCTACATGTATCCAGACTAAGCAATCAACATTGGTACAGTACTGTTAGCCCAATGGAAGACTTCATTCGCATTTCTCCAGTCTTTTCACCAATGCCTTTTCTCTTGGTCCAGAATCCTGTCCACATCTTCCATAGCACTGAGACACTGAATCTAGTTGGTCTTTAATTTGTGTCAGTTTCTCAGGCTTTCTTTGCTTTCCCAAGACCTTGGCATGTTTGAAGAGTACCGGTCAAGTATTTTGTAGAATATCCCTTAATTTGGGCTGGTCTAACATTTTCTCATGATTAGACCATGGGTTATGGAATTGGGGAAAGATAATCGTTATTTGATTAAGGTGGTATCTGTCAGTTTTCTCCACTGGAAAGACACAATTTGAACTTTTCCACACTCTATTCATTAGAAGTGAGTCCCTACGTCCAGCCCACATGGCATGGGTACATTATTCTCATCATTCGTTAGTTGCTCCATACTGCCTTGTTACCACCTCATTGCTCTTTATTGATAAGGTTGTAACAAGCTAGACCCAGCTAGTAAGCGGCAAAACTAACATTTGAACTCATGTCTCCCTGACTCTAAGCCATGTTCTCTTTCCACTTCGTTACCATTCATTGCTAAGTCAAGAGGATCTCACAGTCTCTAAAGTAGGAGCTACCCCTCAGCTTGCCTATATAGTGTTCTTCAAATCAGTTCAAAGTAGGTCATGAGATCAGTCTGCAGGTTGCACTTTAAATAACAAAACAGGAACTATAACAGGATAGAAAAGAGTATATCACACACATAGTAAGTATAGTTTCATAAAGCTTTTGTTTCTGTATACTCTGTGTTTAGAGACCCTTATCTTTACAGTGGGGATAAAAATAGCACCTCCTCCAACACACACATACACACACACACGGTTGTTATAGATTAAATCAATTGATGTAGGTAAAGCACTTAGAAAAGAGACTGGCACACATTAAGCAGTATATAAATATAATGAACTATGCATGTGCACAAATGGGTCATGATGTAAAATGTATTTCCTATTGTAAACTGCAATTAACAAGTTAGAAAACACTGAACTCATATCTTTAGACCAGCGTCAGCAGATTTCTGACCTCCAGCCCACTACTTGTTTTTGTAAAGTTTTATCAGGGGCATAACCACACTCATTGGTGTATATATTGTCTATGGCTACTTTTGAGCTACAATGGTAGAGTTGAGTACTTCCAATAGAAGCCATATGGCCCACAAAGTTGAAAATATTTACGATCTGGTTATCCAGACCCATAAACCTTCCTAGAGGTCATCTCATAATACAAGTGTTGTTAGATGCCTCTATTGAGGCCATCTGGCCCTGTTCTGCTACTGCCCTGGCAGGCATGTTTGCCCCTGCAGACCATTCTGGGCTGTGTGACTGCTGGGTGCTTGGGCCTTGAGAAGCTCACTACCTTCGACACTGAACTGGTGCCCACGCTTGCTTTATTTATCCACCTTCATGGCTGTTCATGGTGGAAAGCCAGAAACATGGTACACCGGTCAGGGTCCCAGTAGGAAACAGATGGCCATTCAAATTAGAAGAATTTGAGGCGTGTTTAATAAAGAAGCTCTTTACAAAGGGAAGGGCAAGGTGTAGGAAAGCCACAGGCATAGCAGAGTCCTCAGAGGCTAGTAAAAGCTGAGCTCTTACCACCCTTGGCAGGAGAGGACAAGCAGAGGGAGCAATTCCTGAACCTAGAAGGAGTCAGTCACTTGGAAAAGACCCTTAGTTGGAGCCAAGACCTCAGTCCCGGGTCGGAGAACCTGTGAAGAGGGAGCCAGAATAAGTGTCCTGACTTCACCTTCCTCTCTCCCTGATCTACTGTTGGGGTCCCCATTGGCCAAACTGAAATGGAAGCCAGATGGCATGAGACTCATTGATGTGGTCTCACCTTCCCAGGGCAAAAGGGCAGGGTGGAGAAGGTTGGAAAGTCTCAGCTACCAACACACATAGCATTGATTTAGAAATCCAGGCATGTTGACCGTGCTTAAGGTCCTCCAGACAATGTCCCCATTTCATCTCTTCAAGTTGAGAGTGTGGCCCAGACACCAAAGGGTGGCCACAGCTTTTACCTTTCACCACCTTGTCTTCCTAGATCTGTTAGGCTCCAGATGATTATCATGGGGTTAATCCTTCTGGATCTTTTCATCATGAGAAGGGTAGGAGGTCATGAATGGAGGCACAGATGAGCCGCTGGGGTTTTTGTGAGACTGAGCAGAGTCTGATTAATATTTATAGATGTTAGCCAAGTCCTTCCATCTCGGAGAGGAGCTATGTCCCATTCCCCTTGGTAGCCCAGCTCAAATCCAACAAACAGGTGAGCCAACCTGCGGTGGCCCTTGGGAAAAAGGACTGCAGCACAAAAAGCTAACTAGGCTGAGAAATGTTCTCACTGGCCAGACCCCTCTGCCCCCACCGCTAACCCAGACTGCCTCAGCTGGCATCTGATATTTTACAGGCCCCTAAATGCAGCCATAAAACTAAAGCATGTCACCCGGAGGGTCTTTCTTGGCCAGTCCAAAGCACCCATTTTACAGATAGGAAATCATAGGCTTACAGGAAAGAAGGGGCTGGTCAGTAGTCCAGTCGCCTTGTCGCAGAGCTGGGGATAAAATTCAGGACTAGGGACGCTCATCAATTTTCATATTTCTTTTACAGAAGATGGATGTTGAAGTCAGTCCCGGAGCCCTGGGAATGACTGTAAGTGCGGTCGGACTAGTCTTAGGCAGCTTTCTCATCAGGCTCAGTAACCGAGGCCATACACTGGAACCATCGGCCTCGGAGGCACCAGTTCTGAGGAGGCAGCATGTGAAGCACAAGCTTGAGTCATGCAAATCAGCCCAAATTCAGACTCCCACCTGTTAGTGGCTATTTTACCCTAATTTTTGTGTTAATGAGGCTCCATTTTCCAGCCCTATCGATTCAGCACTATTATCAACCACCGAGTTGTATTAACCCCAGTGCCTTCCAAGCAAGGACCTTAAAGTGTCCAAAGGTCACTAGATGACACTTCTATTGTCTTTCTTTCTTCCTTCATCCGGAAGAAGGGTAGAATATTTGCAACTGCTTTCACAACAAATCAGAAGCCAGCTAGTTTGAGTGTAGCCATTAGGGCTCCGTTCTCTAACCCTGAGAGACAGGGATCCCTGAGATGAGAGCAGAGAGGCCTCCTGATAAGCCAAGGATTTGACCCCACTTTCATGGACTCAAGTGTAATTAGTAAAACCTCAAGGTTCTCCTCCCTCCACCTACCCCGCCCCCCAGTTCTTCAGAGCGATGAAGAATTTAGATGTATAGCCCAAATGCTCGGGTTTTAAATTAGACAACTTTGTCCTGACAGGAACCGAGTCACGGCTGTCATACCTGATTATTTTTAGAGTCACTACTAAACTCTTTGAATGGTGTGAGCTGCCACCATTCAAGGCAAACAGAAAGACTTCACATTTTATCATGACAGCTCAGAGCCATCCACCTCCTCGTGTTCGTTATTTCCATCCTGACTGTGGAAGGGATCATGCGGCATCTTGACAATCTTACGGCAAGGAAGGCAGACCCCATGGCTCTTTACTACATCTGAGGGACTGAAAGCTCCCATTGCTGAGCAAAGCCTGTGGCCTCCAGGAAGCCAAGGAGAAATATTCTAGAGGAAGGGGCTGCTCCCTAGCCTCGTCTGGATGAACCATCATTGCTCATGAGAAGCAGAAATGGACCCTCAAGTAACCAACCAATAAGAGTGGCTGTATGCAAATGCTGCAGGCTGGTGAATGATGTCACAGTCCCCTCCTCTGACTCAATAATGCCACCACCACTGAAAAGGCTGACTCCTGACCGTAGCTCTTCAGAGAGAAAAATTCACCGCAAGCAGAGCACCTTCTAGATTGTTCCTGGAGTGTGGAGACAGAAGTCTCTGCTATCCAAGTTACTGAATCCAGAAAAAAAAAAAAATGACCTTATGAACATGGGAAAAGAAATTGAGCTAAGGCCCAAGGCAAATGTCTCTTCTTACATCCACTTTTTGCTGAATTACAGGAACAAGTTCAAGGAGCAGCAGCCAAATACCTACCTCAGCTTTAAAGAGTTCTCTAGAAAGTGTTCGGAAAAATGGAGATCCATCTCAAAACATGAAAAGGCCAAATATGAAGCCCTGGCCAAGCTCGACAAAGCCCGATACCAGGAAGAGATGATGAATTATGGTGGCAAGAAGAAGAAGAGGAGAAAGAGGGACCCCTACGCACCCAGACGGCCCCCATCGTCTTTCTTGCTCTTCTGCCAAGACCACTATGCCCAATTGAAGAGGGAGAATCCGAACTGGTCTGTAGTGCAGGTGGCAAAGGCCTCAGGGAAGATGTGGTCAGCAACAACAGGTGCTGAAAGGCAGCCATATGAGCAAAGAGCAGCTCTCCTGAGAGCCAAGTACCAAGAGGACCTGGAAATCTACCGTAAACAACGTAAGGCCAACAAGGGCCACCAACGGTCAGCTAAGAACCAGTGAAGAGGGAAAATGGAGTCGGACAAGGCTGACGGATCCAATTAGAAATAAAATGTCATTCAACTGTATTGCCTGTCTCTGGTCTCCTGTGTGGCATTACAGCGGTTGTGGCTGCTGCTGCTTGGAGGAAGTGAGTGGGGTGGTAGTTGAGGTTGGGGTTTGGAAGCTGACCCTGGGGAGGGCTGGCTTTGAGACAGGTAGCAAAGGTGTCCACAGAGCAGCCCGTGAGGTCAGTACCTACAGAGCTTGGCTTGGGCAGGTCGGATGGGAGTCTCCAGGTGCAAAGTGGAAGTCATGGAGGTAAGGGCATCCTGGTTGCAAGTGGTTATCTAGGGCAGAAGACTCTCCTCAGGATCAGGTACATGAGCACCGGTCCTTCAGTCCTGCCATTCTCTTTAGCAGGAGGGCCAGAAGGCCTGGAGTTCAAGTTGCACTCCCAGTTCAGGCCCAGCAGAGGTTGAGAAACTGGAATTTAGGTGGGCCTTGGGGGGTTTGGTTTCTCCAGTAATTCTAGAACTGCTCCTCCAGCAAGCCTTACATACCATTCCAAGATGAGACTCCAGCGGTGATCCCTACTCTAGTGGGGATGAAGCTCTGGACTGATTTTACAAAAACAGACATTTGACTCTGCCCAAGTCCTACAACTTGGAGAAAACCCTGTCGTAATTTTGGTGGGCATCCACCCACTCATTTTTCTATGCTTATAAGCATAACACACATGGGCATGGACATTTGTTGCCTTTCTGACTACCCGGTATCCATCCCTTCTCCTCTTGTTCACAGCACCTGCCTCCATCCAAGGCTTGATCAGATGAAGTCCTCCAGTCACACTGATTGGTTCAGTTACAGGCATGTGACCCATGCTGGTCCAATCAGAGTGGACCACAGAACTTTTCCAAGGGATCCTATGGCCCTGTATAGTATAGCCTTGAGGCTGTTGTGAGCCATTTGCCTCATTCTCGGGCCCCAGTGTTAGTCTTTATGGCATCAGGGTATAGTCTTGAGATTTTCATTGAAGATGAACCCACATATTCCATCTTTTTGTCTAAGTTAGTTTGAATTAGGTTTTCTGCCACTTAAAGTCAAAACTGGTAATTTGACACAAATCAGATTGTTTTGTGTCTGTGCTGTAACTATTTTTCAGGCAACAATATACTATGGGCAACGTTTCATATCAATATAGATTGATACGAACTATTTTGAAATGGCTCTTGGCTTCTTGACATCAAAAAGACTGGGCCAAATTGCAAAAATGCTTTTTTGTCACCAGGTTATGCACGCAAGAGGCTTCCCTAATTCCATCTCCATTCCTATTCCATGATGCACTTACACTTCATACTGTACTGCTATTTGTACTCTCAAAACAAAAGTAAAAAGGCTTACTTTGAAAAGTCTTATAGGACTGGGTGAGCCTTTAGGGAATAGAAGGTAATAGAGTAGAGTGATTTCAAAATTCAATGTCTGGAATCAGGCTATTTGTGGGAGACTCACATGTGGCAGATCCTGTGCTGGGTACCAGGAGGCCCCGCATAGACTACTGTTAGGTTCCTGCCCTGAAAGAACTTTCCTTCTGATGAGAGAGTTGGTTGTGGGCATAAGCGACAGCATTACAAGGCACAGTTAAAGTGAAGACTGTACAAAGTGCCGGGGTGGAAGCAGGTACCCCCTACCAAGGCAACCTTTGAAGTCTTCAGGGAGGAAGCAGCTTTATCCTACTTGGCAACCTTGTACTGGTGTTGGCCAGATTCCTGTTTCCCATTCCCTGTTTCCTACAGTTGTTGTTCCAACTTGGCTCTGCTTCCCCTGCAGCCCAACCCCCACTCTCTCAGGAGATGTCCTCATTTTCTAGTTCATTGAGAAAGCAGAGATCATCAAACCTAAGTGCTCTGTTTTCTTCTTTCTCAACATGTAATCCACACCCATCCCTTCCTCCTGGTCTCAAGTCTCACAGGAAGCTGTAACGCACTTGCTACCCTGCTTCCCCTGCCTCCTTCAGGCCTTTGCTCCTCACTGCAAAGATGCAAATCCTTCAGCCTCTAAGCTTGCACAGATTGGCTTGGTGCTATGGTACAAATGGTTCTGATCTTAATGTCTGCAAGACCCTGGGCAAATTCTCTTTCCTCTGAGTTCCTCCCCCGTGCCATGGGGATGATGCCCACCTTGCAGGTTGCTTTAGTGAATAAATGATGTAATACATATAAGAGCACTTGGCACAGTCATTAACACATAATAGGTACTGTGATGGGCATCCTCTAGGGTGGCTGTCTCAAGATTCTCCCTGCTGGTATCCATACCCATGTATGATCCCTTCTGATTAAATATGGGCAGAACATGTAACTTGCTTTTAATCAATAGAATGAAGGAAAACAGATAAGATGTGACTTCTGTGATTATGTAATGATATATAAAACTCCATCTTACTACTTGATTTGCTCTAGAGATTCTCTGTGCTGGCTTGGTGAAGCAGCCAAGCTGAGGAAACCCACATGGCAAAGAATGGTGGTAAGTCTCTAGGAGCTGAGGGTGGCCTCAGACCGATAGCCCAACAAAAACTAACGCTCCCAGTCCTACAACCATGAGGAACTGAATGTTCAGCAACTACATAAGCAGGGAAGTGGGCCCCTCCCCAGTTGAGCCTCCAGATGAAAACCCAGCCCTCACTGACACCTTGATTGCAGCATTGTGAGGTCTCACAGCCAAGCTGAGCTGTTGCTGGATTCCTGACCCACAGAAACCAAGAGACAATGTGTATTGTTTTAAGCCAGTAAGTGTATGGTGATTTGTTACATGACAATAGATAACCAATACAGTATTTAATAAATGCCTGATTTCTTATAATTCTAGAAGAGGCTGTCTTTAGCCTTATGTCTCTCTCTAGCCTCTACTTTAACTGTTTAATTTCCTTTCCTTTGTAACTTCCTGAAGGTGGAAAAGACCACCTCCATCCCTGCCCTGGGCAGAGTCCATCCTGGCTTGTACTCCTCTGTAGTGGTTCCAGTTAAGTTGTTTCCAGCCTGACCTGTGGGCTCCTGATGGGTAGCAGCTGGGTGTTGTACCACACTCCTTTCTGGGAAGTGGGCTGCCACACATCCAGGCCCAGCCCTCATACTGCCCCTTTCTGGTTTCCTGTGTGATTAATTACATGAATGTGGGTGGCCAAGTCATAGTTTTGACAACAGTCTGCATCGCCCCTGCTGAAGACAAATTCCATTAACATTCCTTTATGAAAAAGGCGACAGGAGGGTGTGAATCTGTAGGCTTCTAATGACTGTAATGTAATGACAGAGGAGGGAGGGAAGGAGGAGGAAGAGGAGGAGAAGGAGGAGGGGGAGGAGGAGGAGAGGTGGGAGCCTGGACTAAGTCAGTGGGCTAGAGGAGAAGCAGGCAGGAAGTGTGGTGTGGAGCCAGCACTCCAGACCCACTCAGGTGGGCTCTGTGCCCCTGCCCTTGGGAAGAGGAAGGCAGAGTCTTTGGGCCCACTGCTGTCTCAATGGCTGAATCACTGCACTCTGATCCTTCTCTCCTAAAGCTTTTCCTATGTTCATTTATTCATTCATTTATTCATTTATTCAACAAATATTTATGTAAATCTTATGCTTGCAATATACCAGGAACTGTTCTGATGCTTGGAATACAGCAAGGTCTGTGATCTCTTACGTTCCAGGGAGGGGAAGACAGATAATAAGTCAACAAATAAACACACCGGATCATTTTTTGATAGTGCCAAGTGCTCCAAAGAAAATAAACAAGGGTAATGAGATAAACAGTGACAAGGGAGGTTGAGGGCACGTTAAATCAGTGGCCAAAGATGACATCTGAGTTTGGATTTAAAGGACAAGTAGAAACCAGGCATGCCAAGGTCTGAAGAAAGGGTTCTTCAAGCAGTGGGACAGCTAGTGCAAAGGTCCTGAGACAGAAGTGAGCTTGGCATATTAGAGGGAGGGAAGGGAGGCCAGAATGACAAGGTGTGAGCAAGTGGATGCCTTGCAGCTGGAGAGGGGCAGACCTTAGAAAGGAGTTTATTTTAACATCTAAGTACAGTGGGAAGCCACAGAGTTTTCTGCAGGGCGAGCCATGTACATCCACTTTGATTTCTGGTTATTGGGCATTCTAGAGTCTTCAGAGACTACCAAGTGCCAACAAGGAGATGCTAGCCCCTCTAAGGTATGCAAGAGCTAGAGGCAAGGTTAACAAATATCAAGCCCATGACATGTCTCTTTTTTGGAGGGGAAAAAATCAGGAGCCTCTACTTGGTACTCGTGGGAGCAACTGTAAGCTAAAAATCAAACATGAAAAGTGTGAAACTTCTACTCCTGTGATTCATAAGGGTAGGCATGGGTGGCAGAATGTTCCATAAGGACACTTCTTCCCAGGTCTCATGTTTGCATGTGGAACAGCTTTCACTCGAGTGGTGGTTGTCAACCTTGAGCCTATATTAGAATCACCTCCGGAGCACCTCGGTGGCTCAGTCGGTTGAGCATTCAACTTTGGCTCAGGTCGTCTCGTGGTTTGTGAGTTTGAGCCCCACATCAGGCTCTGTGCTGACAGGTCAGAGCCTAAACCCTGCTTCAGATTCTGTCTCCTTCTCTCTCTGCCCCTCCCCTGCTTGTTCTCTCTCTCTCTCTCTCTCTAAAAAATAAACATTAAAAAAAAAAGAATCACCTCTGAGCATGTTGGACACAGAATGCTATGTCCCCAAAAATGCCATTTTTCTGGGAGTTGGACCTAAACTTTGCATTTCCAAAAGTTCCCAGGTGACACTGATGCTGCTAGTCCCGGGCTTACAGACGAATTCTTCTCCCTCTTGCAACCCAGCCATTCACTTAGAAGAGTGAGTGAGACTTATCTGCCTACTGGGTTTGAGAGAAGGAGCTGACCATCCTTTTCTTTCTTCCCACCCCTCCTTGGCTGCAGAGTGCGCTCAGGTCTGTGTTCCAATTACTTCATTGGTAATAGAGGCGACAGGCTGACCCTCATGTTTTTCTCCTGCACCTGTCAATGGATTTCAAACCTGATGGGAATGAGCATATTTATGTATTGGGTTTACCTCAAATCCCTACAGAGGAGTTGATCCCAGTTGAAAAACAACTGATTAGCATCTGGAACACATAACTGTGTTGGGATCTTATAGCTGATTTTAGATGCCACTAAAGCACCAACTGTCTGAGGATGAAATGATCCAGTTTCTGGGCCTTTAAGTCTGAGGATCAGGTCCATGGACAGAGCAGGGTCCTTAGGGTTAAGTCACCAAGGGGATGACACTCTCTTGTCATGTACCTCTAATCACACTCCCCAAAATAATACTTGCCCTTAGGTGTGCTGGAGAGTACACAAAACATCTGGGATATCACAGTAAATGAGGGCTGGTGTGTAAGAAGGACCCTATGAATGAGGGTGCCTGCCCTGGTGTCTAGAGGATGGTTTAAAGAAGAGAAGAACAACACAGAAAAAGGCAGTTGAAGCAGAAGAAAGCTTAGCCAGGGGCCTGAAGGGGGCCATGTGATGTTCCAGGCTGGCCTTGACCTCTGGGTTGGTGGGATGCCATGAATATGCTCATGTGGCCATCCCCTTGTAAGTTTCCATGCAATAGCTCTCACTACCCATTGCTCCCTTTCCAGTCCTTCCTCTCATGCCTGATTGATGTAAGACTCTTCCCCCTCAACAGGAAAGTGTTTCAGTGGTTGCCCATCGCCTATGGCAGTCTGACACAGCATGAGCCCCTGCTGCCTCTGCACTGCCGCCCACACTCAGCTTCTGCAGTAGCTCCCAGTGATCCCCACCTCCTGGTATTCACACCCTTGTGTAATACCTCCCTTTAAGTGTGGGCTGGACCTAGCGACTTACTTCTAATGAATAGAATAGGGCAAAAGTGATAAGATGTCACTTCTGTACCAGTGACTAGGGTGTAAAAAATGGTCTCTCTCTGTCTCTGTCTCTTGCTTGCTCAAAGCAAACTGACATGTTGAAAGCTGCCCTGTGGAGGGGCTCATGTGGAAAGGAACTGAGGGTGGCTTTGGCCAACACCCAGTGAGGAACTGAGGCCCCCTTTCAAACAGCCTACAAGGAATGAATCCTGCCAACAACTATGAATAAGCTTGGAGGTGGATCATTCCTCAGCTCCAGTGGACACCTTTACTGAACAGCCTTGTGACCCAGATAAGCCACTTCTGATTCCTGACTCACAGAGACTAAGCTAATAGATGCTGTTGTTTCATGCAACCACAGTTTGGGGTAATTTGTTACAAACCAATAGGTGATACTCCAGATTGAGTTATCAAGAGAGGCATAGTATCATGGAAAATACCTAAAAATGTGCGATGGTTTTGGAAACAGTGGGCAGTCTAGGGGAATATTCTGTGAAGCTTGTTAGAAAAATCTGGACTTTGAGGATGCTGCCAGTGAAGGCTCAAAAGGAAGCAAGGACATGTTATGGAAACTGGAAGGAGGGGATCCTTGTTTTGTAGTGGCAGAAAGCTTAGCAACACTATTGTCTGCAGTTACGTGAAAGCGCAACATGGCCCACTCAACTTAGTAACCTAGCCAAGGAGAGGTCCAAGCAAAGTACCAAAGGCACTGACCACTTTCTTCTTGACATTTATGTGAGAAGAGATAAATCAAGGGAAAAATTGTTTAAAAAGGAGTCAGGACTTGACAGGTTTTGTTTTGTTTTGTTGTTTTAGAGAGAGAGAGAGAGAGCGAGCAAGCAAGAGTGGGGAGCAGAGGGGTGGAAGGAGAGAGAGAATCTTAAGCAAGATCCACACCAAGCCTGATGCGAGATTCAATCTCACAACCCTGAGATCATGACCTAAGCCAAAATCAAGAGTCAGATGCTCAACAGACTGAGCCACACAGGTACCATGGGACTTGATAGTTTTGAAAACTCTCAATCTCCCAAGACAGCAAAGGACACTAAAATCAAGAAATGGGTTTCCAGTGCTGTCAGGGAAAGGTGGTCTGGAGATAAAGCTGAGAGTAAGGCTGTGCAGCCTTTGGTTGAGACCTCAGGAAGACCAAAAGAGCAGGGCGTCATTCAGTCACACAAGGCCCTTTAGAGAGATGACGGTGGTCTCACAGGTCCTCCAGATCAAACAGCAAGGCCTCTGGGAAGCATCAGAGTATCGCTCCTTGGTCACCTTAGCAGAAACTCAAGGTAGAGAAGGGTTTTGTTCAAAGCAATCTGTGGGCATGGCTTCTGTGTAAAGAGTGAATCTGAGATTTAGCGAAGACCCACAAAGGTCTGGAGAAAACTATGATCAGAAGAAGGACTGAGAGGGATGGAGTCAGCACAAAATAAAAAGAGGTCACTGGACTCCCAAGTCTCAATATATGCTTTCTTCCATGGGAAAAAAATGACTCAGAGGGAGAAACCAAGAGTTCAGAAGGTGGAGCGAACACTCATGGAGAATTATTCCCGGATTTTGAAGGTAATCAAGAAAGTTCCAGTATTTTCCTGGGTGGATTTCAGAATTGTTATGGACCAGGGATTGCTTTATGCCTCACATTTCCCCCTGTTTTGAGTAGGAATGTCTGTAACCATTACCTTATGCCTTATGTGGGGGCCGAGAACTTTTCTCTCTGGTTTTGTAGAACTATAGCACCAGAGTAACTGTCTTCTAGAACCTGCCCTTAAGGAACCACACCCACGAGTCTCATCCATACCTGAACCAGATTTAGATGATGGTATTATATACTCTGAGCTAATACTATCATGGGGTAAGACTTTGGGGACCCGAGGACGGGGTAACTGTATTTTGTGTGTGAAAGAGGAACGAGTCATTGGGGGCCAGAGGGCAGCCTGTGGTAGGTACCTTCAGAAGTGACCGCATGATCTTCATCTCTTGGCATTTGTGCCCTTGGTCAATCCTCTCCCCTCTGTGTGGGCTGGACCCAGTGAATTGCTTCTAACAAGTAGAACACAGCAAAAATAGTAAGCTGCCACTGTTGAGATGAAGTTATAATGGACTGGGACTCCCGTCTTATCCTCTCCCTCTCTGACTCGCTCTGATGGGGTAAGCAGCCATGTTGAAGCCCGACAGAAAGGCACTGAGGTAGTCTCTGATTGACAGCACGGAGACACTCAATCCTTCAATCATGTGAGTAAGCTTGGAGCAAACCTTTCTCCCCAGTTGGGCTTTGAGATGACTTACAGTCTTGGCAGACACCTTGACTGTGGCCTGTGAGAAACCCTGAGCCAGAGGACCTAGCTAAATCACAATCAGATTTCTAACACACAGAACATGTGAGGTAATGATGTTTCAAGCCGTATGTTCTGGGGAAATTTGTTACACAGCAATAGATGCTTATTATTATCCACCCCAAGGCCCTGCTATGCAGTATTTCCCCCAGAAATGTTATACCTTGACACTCTCCTCAGGGGTTTTGCACATGCTACTCCAGGCTGGGACCATCCTCCTTACCTTTTAGGTCTGGTAAACGTCTACCTTCAGATGAGAGTCAGGTCAGGTGGCCCTTCCTCCAGGAAGCCCTCTTTGACTCTCCCACCGTCCTCTGTGCTCCCGTAACATATCATCATCCCACTGCAGATCACATTGTATCAACTGTCTCCCAAACTTGAGGAGAAGGGCAGAGGCTTTGCCTTATTCATCCCGGTACCCTTTAAAATCTTACACGATGCTTGACATGCAGTAAAATAATAATAGTAAACATTTATTGGATGCCTATGCTGTGCCTGGTACTGTTTGGGGTGAACCAGATATAATTATTTGATTTGCTAATAAACCCAATGAGGCAAGAACTTTAAACACCTCCGTTTTGCAGGCAAGGAACTGAAACTCTAGGCCAGCTTCTCAGTGCCTGCTTGTTGGAATCATGAGAGGCACACTGCTCCTCCTGTCCTGTGGCTGGCAGTAGTCGGTCCCCTCCTCATGGGAACTCTGCAAACAGCAGAGCTGGCCCAGAAGGCTTCTTGAGCACCAACACACACACTCTGTGCTTGACTGGCTACATAATGTAGTATTTCCAGAGAAATACCTGGATCTATCCCTTGGCACCTCCAAGAAAGGGCTTGGCTGGCATCCAGAGAATTTATTGGGCACCAGAAACCACACCTCCAGCTCTCTGCTCACAGCTGTGCGTCTGGTCTGCAGGCAGAGTGAGCATTTTCCTCCCCTCACACTCTGTCATTATAAACCACGTAAATTCCTAGATACTCATGTTGAAATGAACAGATGTGGCTCTGTATTTTTAATGCATTATCTGCAATTAGCAGCAGCGGGCATGAAGAACTCTGCCATCCCTGGGGCTGCCCCTCGTGGATGCAGCTGTGAGTACATTTGGGTTGAAGAATCTGGCCAGACTCCTCTGGCCTGCGCAGCTCTGGCAAGCGGGTGAGGGAACTTCCGTTTGTAGAGTGTCTACTCTGCCAGCAAGCAGAAAAGGGGACTGCTGAAGCCTGATCATCACTCCACTGCCAGCCTGGCCTCCCTTCTAGCCATCTTGCTGTCAAAACACCTTGAGGGGGTGTTCTCTAAGCAGAGCCCCAGTGGGCAGACAGCAGTCCCAAAAGTCATGGGTACTAAAGGTTTTTTACGGGCTTGAGTTCTGCGGTGTGGAGGAAAGGGTCTGTAAAGTGCAAATGGGACATGCTCAGTGCCCATGGCAAACCTGAGACGGTGTCTGCATGGACTTCTGAAAAGAAGGAAGCTGGTTAGAGTTAACGGGTGTGCACCAGCTTTGTCCAAAGAGGGACATTTTTGGCAATAAATACAGTGCTAGTAACTAGCATGTATTGGGCACTTTCCCTGGACCAGGCCCCGTTTCTAAGTGCTCTTCAAGCATCACCATATTTAATTCCAGAAGCAGTGTGGATGCCCATCCCACCCACCAAACCACAGCCAAAGACCACCAGGAATCCACCTGTAGTTGAACAAAGTTGGCATTATTGGCTTGTGGCAATGAGCAGAGTGCACACCACTGGGAACTGTGGAGGTCCCAGTAAGAGGGTATTGGAAAGGACCTACTATAGGATTCAAGCCTGTGTTAGGTGATTTGGGGAGGGCTCAAGGAAGTAGAGCTTTGCTGTGGATTAGATGCTGTCACAAAGTAGGCATATGTTTACAACTGGGTAGTTCATAAATTTTATCTAGAAGGCAGGAAGAATGAAGCAGGACTAAAGTTGTAATTGGTACAGCAGCAGCTGTCACTCATGTCAGCCAAGATGCAGAGGGAGGGGACTGTTCGGTCATCTTTGTATCTTGGTAATGTTCTTGCTTGTGCTCGAGTTCAGATGTGATTATGAAGCAGTCCTGTTTTTGTCTTAACCCATCATGGTTATAGAACGGCCTGTGTGATGCTGATGTTCACGTTCAACAGGACAACACCAAGGTCTGCTGTGGGTGCCAGGCCAGCTCCCAGTGAAGCAGTGGCCTGATTTTGCCAGGCCAGTTTCCAGCCCTCAGGGGCTGCTGCTCTCTTTCTCAGCGGGCCCTGGGATTGTGCCAATTTACAGAAATAGGGAAACTGAGGCTCAGAGAGTTGTCATGGCCCGAAAGTGGTGCTGTGATTTCAGAGTCACTGGACTTAACTTGGGTGGGTGCAAAGGGAACGGGAGGGGAGGGGGTATGATTATGGGAAGCAAGGCGGTCCATGATGGGGATTGGCCATGGCAGAGAATAGAAAGAACATAGGCCTTGGAGTCAGAGATCTCCACTTTAGAAATCTATCCCTACCATTTACTAGCTAGGTGGTCCTGGGCAATTTATCGAACATCAGAGATTCAATTTCTTCTTTTGCATATAGGAATACAAAACTCTGTTTCCTAAGGTTATTGTGAGAACAAAAGTAAAAGACACAGGGTAGAGTGCCTATGTACCACCTGACAACAAGAGAGACCACTCTGAGCATGTGCTGCATGCCAGACACTGTTTTAAGTACCTCACATGTGTTGACTCATCTAATATAGCAACCCCATGAAGCAGAGTCTATAATAATCTCTGGTTTGCAGGTGAGAAGATGGAATACAGACAGGTTAAGCAGCTTATCTGAGGTCACACAGCTATCAAGTATCAGAACTCAGGCATTCTGACTCTAACATCCTTATTCTATGGCCTCTCATGAAAATTGTTGGGTCACTGCTCCTTCCCTTCCATAGCTGCAAGGGTTTCAAGACTCTGGTCAAATTTTTATGGCAATTTAATGCCCTGGAACTCCCAGGGTCCCAGACTCTTGCTTGTGGATGGGTCTAAGCTGTTTGCTAGGCTGTGGTTCTGAGAGCATTCATTGCCTTTTAGAAGGTCAAAACAATCTTGGCATTACAGACACCGTAGATTCAGGCCACTGTGGTCAATAGATCAAATAAAACATAGTATTGCCTTTTGGTATTTCCATGCCTGTTAGTAAGTACTGGAATCAGAGAAAAACACTGGGAAATGAGTAAAAACTAAAGCGTGTTGGGGAACGGCCCAATGAGGCAGCAGAAGCCCTCTTGTGGCAAGACTGATGTGTGGGCAGAAGGCAAATGGCTGCCCTAGAGGAAATGGACCAGCTGCGGCTGGTCTCCCTCAGTCCCAGAACAGCAGAAAACCATTGCCACAGCACCATGGTCCAAGGCTGACTCCACACTGCCTGGTTCTAACCTGTTGAGTGGGTTTATAGGTTCTGTCAACAGTTCTGGGAGACTGGGGGGCAGGAACTCCTGGACCCAGTAATTCTAGTGACCAAGGTCCTTCAGGCCATTCACCTCTCCCCTCCCCCTCCCCCAAGGCAGTGTTCTGCCACCACGTGGGGGAGACAAAGTCCTGGACCTCCCTTCAATATCCTCTCTGCTGTTTCCTACAGCCCCAGATCATTGTCATCAACCTTTTTGAGGCCCATCTGTTCTTAATTACATCTCTAAATCCCTAAGCATTACAACTCTGAGAACTTGGGAAATTTAGCTTCTTAGAGGATTTGTAATCATCACAGCAATCCCTAGTATTTACAGAGCTTCCTTTTGCAGACTATGAAATCCAGACAGACAATACTGTGGTGGTGAGGACACCCTGAAATTTCTCTCAAGTTCTCTTCATGGAGTGCCAGGCCCTTTGTCTTATTTTGTTTAGTTCAAGGAGGTGGATGAAAAGAGTAAGTTTTCTTCACTTTTTTTGAGGGAGACCAAAGAGCAGGTGGAAAGCTTATACCAGTGAGGAAGCTACATCTTGGGTTTTGTGCCCAGCCCACGCCCTCTTCTTTGGGCTACCCTGCTCCTCACCTGCCTCCTGTTGCCACCGCTAGAGGGATGGGCTCCTGTGGCTATGCTTGTCCCAGCTGAGGGTGCCCCTTCTTAGTATCAGCTGATTGGATGGGAGTTGATACTTGACTAGCCAGCTGAACAAATCAGATTCTCTCTCTTGATAATTTGAATCAAGAGGTATAGAAACTGGAAGTCAGTCTGACCCAGGGTCTGGAGTGACCATTTGAGACCATGTGTACTGATTAACAAGCAAGAGATAGGGGAATAGACTATCCAGTACCCAAGAGAGATGATCTTCAGCACTTTCTGTCCTCTGTATTTGTTCAATAAACCCTTTGAATTCCTGAGCCAGGAACCAGCACATGAGGCCATTACTGCAGGAAGGTGAGGCATTGGAAATAAACTGAAAACTCCTGTTTTACTTTCTGTCACAACATGCCTTACCTTAGCTTTAGTGGAACATGAGTCCAGGCCCCATGAGTGCCATGTACATGAGATGGGAACAACTACACTTCCCATCTAATGGGGACAAACCAGATGGCACCATGGGTGAATGGAAGACCAGCATGCCATCCGTTCTGGACACCCCTGCTGACCTTTATCAGAAGCCAACATGGGCCTCCCCAGAGCTGCTGTGGTGTGGGGCATGGTTGCCCATGGCCTCCCAGCTTAAAGGAGAAGGACTGAGAAAAGTCCCTGTAAAAGGATTAGTTATGACACATCATAGCCATCTGGTCCCCCCATTGATCTGACAGCAGCAGCAGGGGTGGAAGGCAGCAGACACAGAGGCCTTGGGAGCACAATTCGATGAACAGCCCTCGTTGATTGTTTACCTGTCTGATGGCTGATGACTCTCTATGTATAAAAGACACCCATGGAAGGCCAGAGCTGGAAGGGCACCTTAAGAAGGCCCCATGACAGCTCAGGGTTGTCACAAATGGGACAAGCAAGACCCAAAGACACTACTGAGATGTGACCTTTTTGGTTACAATCAAAGGAGCCCAAAGTTCCCATTGTTTATTGAAGAGCTTTGGGGGAGGAGGGAGTATTGTTGGGCTTTGTAGCCCTATACTTCCCACAGGGAGGAAAGCAAAGAGAATACATATTTATGTGGAGTCTATAGGACTGAATCATAAGCTCTTGGACTAAAAGAAAAAGAACATTCTTATCATAGAAATAGCAATGTGTTGTCACTAATTCAGAAGCCCCATCACTCCTGCCCCACAGGGCACAGACCAGAACAATCATAGATTTTGCTCAGCTGGAGGTTCCAAATGGAGTATGTGAGACAGTGGCTTCTGTGATGCCAGCTTTTGCCCAGCCTCTAGAGCTTAGCTGTATATTTGGGTTTAACTTTCCCTGTCTAGGTGCCAGTGAGTCTCCAGCAGGCAATTCATCATGAGCCTCTTCCTCTATTATCAAATGGATTCTGGAAATAGTCTGTTGCTCACCCACCAATCCAAGGTGTCCTGTGCGATTTAGCCCCTGCAGCTTTTGTAGTTAACCACCCTATCTAAGTGTGGCCCATCTGCCAGACTGGTCTGTTCCAGTCTCTGATCCCTATTCTTGCTCCCTTGTGGGCTGGGAGCCTGGTTAAACTCTTTCTGGATGGCTGGAGTTTGGCTCTAGTCTCCTGGAGGTTGGGATTTATCCTCCTCATTTTCATCAACCAGTAAGTATCCCTAACCTAAAGTTCACCCAGGCACCTGGGTTGGGTGCCCACCCCATTCTCTGAGAATGTGCCTTTCCAAAAGTGCCAGCCAAGATGAGGGTGGAATTGGCCTTATTTCCTTGGTTTCTGAACGGACAGTTTTCAAGTCCTGCTCTAGCCAGCATCACCATAATTATGAGTGTTGGCTTTAGAGTAAAAAGTGCTGGCCCTGAATTCTGTCCACATGACTGGCCAACTGTATGAACTTGGGCAAGGAAACAAGCTCCATTCTTTTGAGCCTCACTTTCCTAACCTATGTAAAGGGGATGTTAAAACCTATCCTATGTGACTGGTGTGGAGTAAATGATAGGATAAAAGATAATGGGTATAAAGAACTCAGCACAATGTACCATGCATGATCCTAACATGTAATGTTCACTGAGAGTTTACAACATGTTAAATTCTGTGCAAAGTGCATTGTAAGCATCACCTTAGTTAATTTGCAGAGTAATCTTGTGAGATCCTATTATCCCAAAATTTTAAAGGAGAAATCTGAGATTTGAAAGGTTTAAGTAAATTGCTCAAGGTCAACAGCTGGTTAGTAGTTCAGCAAATGCTGATCTTGTTGAGACCAAAGATTATGAGTTAGCTAATTTAATGTCCTGGTATAATGTACAGTACAGTACAGTTGAATTAATGCATGGCTCCCAATTTAGTGCTCCTTTGCATAACTGCATTAAGAGCTCAGTTCTATCAAATTACTCTTCCTTTCTCTCTCTCTCTCTCTCTCTCTCTCTCTCTCTCTCTCTCTTTCTCTCTCTCTCTCTCTCTCTCTCCCTCCTGCTCCCTCTCCCTCGCCCTTGCCCTCTCCTCTCTCTGCTGCAGTGGGAGCACTAAGCTGTTCATCCACGTTTCATTTCTGCTGCCATTTGTGTTGTTATCCCTAGTAAGGCTATTACTAGATGTTTTAATTCAAACCTTCCATCCAAACGGATAGATCATTTCCATACCACCTACTCTTTAATCAGAGAGGACTCACAGATTCAGCACTTTGGACAGAGCTAGGATTTTTGAGCTAATGTGTAGTCAGTATTGGATTTGCATTTAAAAACTATTTACATTAAATGTGTGACCCACATATGAGAAAATACTGCATTCCCCACTTCTAGCTCAGTGGTTCTGGCTCTCTCTTCCTTCTCATAGTCTGTGAGATGAAAAAAGATTGCCATAAAGATTTTATGAGTCCAAGAGAAACATTACTCAAACAGGATTTATTTCCAAGGCATCATTCTGAAACTGTGGAATGTTGTTTAAAGGGGAAGCAAAGCTCATATTGGTGGAATTTTTATACTCAAATGAAGTCCAAATGTTACAGAAGATCCTCTTAATGGCTGCCAGGTGAGCAACTTCTTCAATTTGGTTCAAATCAACAGATAATTTATAGAGTGTTTTCAGCATCTTTGAGTCTTTCCTTGAAATCAGTGATAAGAGACAGTAAGAATATGATTTTTCCCCATTTGCACTAAGACAAGGAGAAAGGTAATTCCTGGATTGGTACTTTCATGCCTTCATACCCTGGTACAAAAATAGATTTATGATGCCTAGCATGTGTCAGGCACTGTGCTGCACATGGCAAGGAAAGCAAGGTACATTTTCTGGCCTGGAAGACCTATTGTCTGGTAGGGGATAGACAATTCTCCCATGCAGCACACTATGCAGTGAGATAAAGGTGATGACAGGAATAGGTACAAGAACTTGCCAGTTGAAAGCTTGTTCCAAAACTGTGTGGGATGTCTGTTGTTCTTTGGTCTACCTGACAAACTCCTATTCATTCTTTAAGAACCCAGTCAAATGTCCTCTTCGCTGTGAATATTTTCCTGACTCTCCAAAACAGAGTTATTAGTCTTTCCTCCTTGGGGCTCCCATAAAATCTTGAAGAAAGGGAAAGTGGGGGTGACAGGCACTAAATAAGTAACTATTACACATATATAAAAAGTTCTGCAGGAGTAAAAAGCAAGAAATAATTCACTGTCAAGGAAGGGGCGGAGATACTTGAGTTGGTTCTTGAAAGATGTGGAGAAGGTCATTCTGATGGAGAGTGCAGGCAGGATGCAGGCATGGCAGGATGAATGGCTATGA
The DNA here is from genome assembly GCF_014898765.1 of Herpailurus yagouaroundi. NCBI lineage: Eukaryota > Metazoa > Chordata > Mammalia > Carnivora > Felidae > Herpailurus > Herpailurus yagouaroundi. Next base: position 25,871,271 of record NW_024412388.1, read on the forward strand.
TGTATTTATAGAATGGCAAGTAGCTTGGAGTGGCTAAAGCAAGGCACATGGGCATGGTGCGGGGGGCCGATGATGACAGGAAGTGGAGGAAGATGAAGCTGCTACATTAGGGTGGGGTCACAATATGAAAATCCTCTGTTAAGAAGTTTGTTCTTCATCTGGTAGGTGGTGGGAGCTAAATGTATTTTAACTTGTGTTGATTTTTCTGCACCCAGAAAGAAATACAGGCTTGTATTAAAACTTTTAGAAAATACAAAAGAACATAAAAAATATTCACACCCCATTCACCTCTTTTTTTCTTTTCTTCTTCTTCATGACTATTATATATGTATGCATGTAAAAAATTAGTTCATATTCAGTTTTGCATGTTGGTTTGTTTCACTTAATATCAATATATTAAGCATTTTTCAGTTTCTTTGAATATTTTCCAATTTCTTTGAAATTAATTGCTATATGTCCTATCAGCCAAATGGCCACAGTTTATTGAACCATTGATGTTGGAGATACACTGTTTCCTTCCCCCACTATAATAAATAACACTGCAATGAACATCCTTTTGTATGTCATTTTATCTCCTTGGAATACATTCCTAAAAGTAGTATGCATCTTTTACATTTTAATCACTACTGTCAAACTACCTTCCAAAAAGGTTGTGCCAATTTATAATCCCAGCAAAGAGGTTCAGTGACCTGCCTGAGATTAAACATCTTGAAAGTTGAGAGGCTGAGAACTGAACATGGGCACTGGGGTTTACAGGGCGATGGTGGAGCTTTGGTGGGGAGAGGGGAATGGGATGACCAGAGGTGGCTGAGTCTGGAGGACTGAAACACACTCTTGTTAAGATAGATGCTCTAATGAAACAGCTTCAAAGGACAGGCTGTTTGGCAGACAACACATGTAATTTCATACTCTCTCTCTCTCAAGCTGCCTGGGTCATGACTTCCCACTTGAGAGTGTTCAGACTGTAGAGAAATGAAACATAGCTACTTTTCTCTTGGCTGTTACTGTCTTGTAGATCCAGGCTTTGGGCTGGAATTAGCAGGAAGGGCACATATGAAAAGTTGTCTAGTTATCTGAATTCAAGGAGGATCCCTCATGAATGCCCTGGGTTTACAGAACAAGTCAACATGAGGCATGTCTCCTCAGTTCTCTCCTCATTGAGGTATGACTCCATGAGGGATAAAGGATTCAGAGTCCATAGCTCTGAATACCCATACCTTGAACTATAAGCTAACTTCTTCCCCTCTCCCTCTCTCTCTCTCCCTTCATGGCTGCAAATGCAATAATATAAGTCTAGAGCAAACATGAGGATCAGACTCAGGGAGTCATCTCGTCAAAACATTGTATTGTAGACATCACAAGCTTGAAAGAGATTCAGTCACATTGCAACCTACTCCACAAATCCAAAACACTGCCAACGAGTGTTTGTCCAGCACCTACTTAACACTCCAGCGGTCTCCCCCCAGAAAGCTCCTCTGTTTAGATCTTGTGCTGAGTCAAGGTTTGACTCCTGCAATTACCCATTGTTTCAGTTTCTGCCAATTACCTAAACTTTCTTTCCTATGTGGACATTTAACTACCTGGAGAAATGTGCCATTTTCCTCTCAGTAGGTGATATGCTGGAGTATAAATGGAGTCAGACAGACTTGGGGTTCCAATTCTGACTCTGCTAGTAACAAGCTGTGTGGCTCCAGGCAAGTTGCTAAGTATGTCTGAGTCTCAAATTATTTCTAGACCACACATAATGATGCATTTATCTCATGGGGGAGTAGTGAGTACCAAATGAAATGCTGGCAGTATGGTAAAATGGGGGGGTGGTGATTAGATGTTGGGTCCTTTCGCATTATCTTTTTTCTGAGTCCTATTTCTCCAAGATGCCTTCCGACCTGTTGCATCATGATGGCCCAGGGTGAGTATTTGAAATGTAGATTTCTAGGTCATAGCGCTAAATCTACTAAAGCGCAGTCTTGTGAGAGTGAGATCTGGAAACTCTTATATTTGTTTAGTTCAGAGCAGTATCCATGCTGACAAGAAGTTGGAAGGCATTAACACATATGCGAACATTCCAAAGCTTCTCAGGGGTCCACAATCAAGGGCCCATCTGATCCCCGGTGGGGGGGGGCACCCCAGAGGACACATGCCTCTGAACTGGGAACAAGACACCATTTTCAGGATGTCTCACTCTCAGAGAGAGACAGTAGAGATAGGTCCCTCCATATCCTGGGATTTGGAATGTGGAAGGGGAAGGGGGCTGGGAAATGTGCTGCCAGGTAGATTAGGAATCTTCATAGAAAGGATCAGCCCTTAGGAGGGGGAGAAGCAGGGCAGGGGAGGGGCTTATTGGCCAGCCAAGCAGGCGGATACTTAGGGCACACTCCAGGCCAGGCAGGGAGCTGGAGGGCCACCATGACCACAGCAGAAACACAGTGGACAGCAGAATGCCCTGATACACCCGATGTCAGTGTCACTAAGCCCAGACCCACCTTCTGGAGGAGCTGGGGTCCTGAGTGAGTGCTCACACCTACCAGTGTATTCACCTCATCCTCTCACCCTCTCTCCTTCACATGCCACTCTCTTTCCCTGCTGTCTCTCAATGTAAGTTCTCTCCTTGCACCCAATTTTCTGCTGATGGATCCCAAATGTCTATATACAACACACACCCTGCCCAAACTCCAGATCCTTACATCCATCTACCTTAGATGCCATGGGCATCTGAAACTTAACATGCCATCACTCCCCTGGCCACCTCCAGCCATCCACCAGCTACTTAAGCCAAGAGCTGGGAGCCATCTCTCCTCCTCTTCTTCCTCTTTTGTTCCTCAGGATCACTAGATCACTAACCAAATGATTCTGTGTTTCTGTTTTTCCAGTCTCCTAAATCCACCCCTCCACTCAGCCTCCACTGTTACCGTCTGTGTTAATTCAGCCTCATCATTTCTCACCTGGGTTACAGCTACAAAAAGCAGTCTGTGTCTGTGCTCGCATCCATTCCCTCCATCCTGTTCTCCAGCAGCGGCCAAACTGCTCTTTCAAAAATGCAAAGCTGATCATGTCAGTCCCCTGCTATACACCTTTTGGTGGCTTCCTATTAACCCCAAAATTAAATGCAAATACTCTGGCCTCCATCTACCTCTTTAGGCTCATCCCATCTCCATTTTCCAAATCCTTCAGCTACTTTTTTTAGGCAGGAAACCAGAGAACTCCTCCTTCCAGGGCCCCAGGACTGAGAAATCTCCCTGAAGACCATGCTTCTGATTACCTCCCTCTACCCTTCCCTTACTGTCACTGCCCCCATTCCATGCAATTCAGCACAGACAGGAGAGACAGGAAGAGAAGAACAATTATTATAATTATTGTCAACATCCGTGAGCTCTTACTATGACTTGTGCATCTTTCTGTGCACATAAAGCTCTATAGTAAGAGCTTTATATTCAATTTTTCATTTTAATCCTTGCAATATCCTCATGGGACAGGGGCAGATGAGGAACCAGAGGCTCCAAGAGGTTAAGTAACTTGCCCAAGGTCATGTCGCAGTACAAGTGGTACAGATGATGCTTAAGCCCAGATTGTCCCACTTCCGAGGCATATCAGAGAACTGTATCAAAGAACACACACAACTCAGATATATTTCCAATGGTATATGCAGAAAAAGCCACCCTGTCTGAACAGAAACCCCTTAAGATAAACTATCCTCAAACACCTAAGTGCTTAGCCTGGCTTATGGAGGAAGCAATGTTATCTACAACAAGATGATTAGGACAACAATGAACTTAAATCCTAGCCACTGCTGGGGAATGTCTGCTTCTGGATTCAATTTGGTTCAATTGAATCCAATTTCATTCAGTGTGGTTATCGAATGGCCACTACGCACCCTTCGAGGGCTGGTTATGGAAGGTCCAGAAAGAGAGGCAGAGACACCTCTTGGGAAGTCATAACCCACCTATGCATGGGGCACTAGGAGAAGGGAGTAATTGGAGTGCTGGGAACAGGAATTCAAGGCCAGAATCTCGTGGTCTGCCCTGGAGCACTTAGGCGGTGGAGAACTTGCCAAGTTCTCGTGCTAGCCCCCGGTCAGCGGCAAGTTCTATAATTTTCCTAATTAGGATAGTGAAGTCTCTGCCCATATTTCTTACAAGGTATGTATATACAGAGGATGCCACCAGTTCAGTCTAATGGGAATTCTCAGGTATAATACCTATGAAAGAAACTGGGATGTATGAGTAGCTGAGAGCATGGGCTCCAGTGACAGAGGACTTGGTTCTGCTACTTCCCAGCAGAGCCACCTTGGACAGCTTATGTTAACTTTCTGAGCCTCGGTGTCCTCCTCTGTAAAAGGGAAATAAAAATCATACCTGCCTCATAGAGTTCCTGAAAGGGTTAGGAGAGATTACACAAGCACCAAGTGCCTGAAAGGAGCACAGAAAGCATTAGCCAATACAGTTCTTACTCTGGACTGGCTGGCTTGAAACAAATCACAGGTATAACTCCAATGCCTAGCTGATCTCTGATACTTATTTTTTTTAAGTTTATTATTTTGAGAGACAGATAGAGACAGAGAGCACACAAGCATGTGCCTGAGTGGATGAGGGGCAGAGAGAGAGGGAAGAGACCATCTCAAGCAGGTTTCATGTTGTCAGTGCAGAGCCCAATGTGGGGCTAGATGCCACGAACCATGAGATCACAACCTGAGCCGAGATCAAGAGCTGGACGCTTAACTGACCGAGTCATGCAGGCCCCCTGGTCCCTGATAATTAATGGCTCTGAATAAACAGAGGCATACATGGAATGTGCAACTTGGCAGTGATATCCAACTGGAAGGCCCCAGATGCTAAGCCAAGAGTGTGAACTATACTCTATGGATAACAGCCTTCACTGAAGGTTGTCAGCAGCGAAATGGCAAGGTGGGACATGGGCTTTTAGCAGGATCACCCTGGGCCAGAACAGAGGTTGGACAGGAGACAGAAATACCAGAGGCTGGCAGCAGGTGCTTCAGTGTCCTGGGCACGAGAGCTGAACAACGTCGGGGTTCCTAAGGTTGCAGGGAAAGAGACAAACTGGAAAGGTATCAAGGAGGTAGAACTGGTGGGAGCCGACAACCCATAAAGATGAGCAGGTGATAACTGCCCTGCTCTGTGCACTGTCCGAGAAGGCGAGAATCAGTTAGTGAGTCAGGAGAGAAGCCAGGGCCTCCCTGGAAGCCCCTGGCCGCTGTTTCCACTGGGAAGGCTGCCCTTGCTGCTCTTTCTTGTCCCCATGCTCACGGGGCTTGAGAGTGGCCCAACCACAGAGCAGGACCCCGCGGTCAGCCCACGGGAAATTCCGCCACGGAACGGGTCTTGGAGCATGCAGCCGGGGCCGGTGGACAGCAGCGGGCAAGGGCTTCCCCCAAGGCAGACCGGCCTCAGCTAAGGGACAGAAGTCACTCCTAATTGCAGCAAGCATTTTGGGGGAAGTCTCCACAGCTGGTTAGAAAAGAAAAATCTCTGAAAATAGTTCAAATACAAGGAAGACGTTTACGGTTACTTTGCACCAAGCGCCATCTCATTTGTCCTCACGCAGCCTCAAGTATGACTGCAGAATTAGCCTCACATTTTACAGGTAGGGAAATGGAGGCTCAACAGCCTTTTTCTTTCTTAAATCTGATCAGTTTGTCAGTGGAGGAATCCAAACCCAACTATCTCTGACTCCAAAGCCCATCCTCTTTCCTCTACAACATATTTCATAATCTTTAATTTTGAAAGTCCCATTTCTTCAGACATTCGCATACTGCTAGTGGCAGGGTAAAATGATCGAATGCTTTTAGAAAGCAATTTGGCAATAAGAATCAAGAGTCTTAAAAAATATTCATTCTGGGAATCGCTCCTAAAGAAATAATCATAAATTCAGAGAGAGGGGAAAAAAAAAAAAAACGGGCTTTACACACAACAATGTTCTTCACAGCAATATTTATAACATGAAGAACTGGAGATGATCTAACTGCCCACAGAGAAAGGAATGGTTAAGTAGGTTGTGATATATCCAACTAATGGAATATTTTGGGGCCACGGGTTTGTAACAACAGGGGAAATGCCAATGGTATAAGTGCGAAATAATCAGGATGTGAAATTATGCGTCACATCATCTAGTGATGGTGCCACGGAGCTGCTTGGGGTTGCCTTTCTTGGCACTTGTCCCTCCAATATCCATCAGCCCCTTCTAAATCATTCCAGATTTTTAAAAATAGTAGCATTGTTTAATAGGGACAATACATGATTTCTCAGTCTTATATGAAGTGAGAATTAAAACCTCTTTAGAAAGTGTGCAATTTGTATTGATCTGGGATACAGTATTTAGAAAAATCTGTGTTTGCCTGTAAGCCTCTCCTGTGCAGAACTCATGAGGCTGCCACAACTTTCGTCTCTCTTTTTTTTAATTTTAATTAATTAATTTAAGTACCAGATAATAATGTTTAAACTTAATGTGAGGTTAGTTGACTTCCAATTCCATGGGCACTGGTCAAAACCAACCAAACAAAAAACAAACAAACAAACAAAACCCAACCAGTAAGCCTATTGGAAAGGAAGAAACAACACTACGTAACTTGCTGCAAATATGATTGTCTAACTTACAAAATCTAAAATAATCAACTTTAGAACTACTAGATCTAAATAAAGAGAGAGTTCAAGAAGATGGTCGGTCATGAAAGAAATGTACAAAATCAATGGTTTTCTTATTCACCAGCAATCAACAATTAGAAAATGCAATGGCAACATGACGCTGTTCACAATAATAAAAACTATAAAATTACCTAGGAATAAAACCTAACAAGAAATTTACTAGGCCTAAATGATGAAAACCATAAAATTTTATTAAAGAACATAAACAAAGATCTGAAAAATGAGAGGCATACCGTGGTCCTGTATAGGAAATACACTATTGTAAAAATGTCAGTTCTCTCCAAATTAATCTACAAGTTCAGTGAGATTCTAAGCAAAATCACAGTGGAATTTCTTGAGGAAGTCCGAAAAACGTATTCTAAAATTCGTCTGGAAAAGTGAATGCGCAAGAATTGCCAATAAAATGTCTTGAAAATAATAATGAGAGAGGGCTTAAAAAAACCGTGGTAATTGAAAATATGTGATTCTGGCATAGAAAGAGAATAATGCATAAATGAAATACAAGAAAAAAATCCAGACGCAGAACAATGAATACTTGTGAACTCAGTTTATGATAAAAGGGCCATTTCAAATGAGAATGGACAGGTTTGGGGATAATTCATTATTCATGTGGGACTAAAAGTTAGAGCTATATCCCACACCTGGCACACAACATAATTCAGACAGATTAAAGACCTAACTGTACCGTATGAAATCCTGAGAGTTCTGGAAGAAATAAAAGAGACTATTTTTATAATCTCCATGTGAAGATTCCCAGCCAAGACACAAGCAAGACCCAGGAGTCACAGAGAAAAAGATCAACTGGTCTGGTCACATAAAAATAAAATGTGTGCTGCGAGGAAGAAGAAAACAAGACGAGTTGTTGATTGATAGAAAATATTTACAACATACAGGACAGATGGCTATAGACTGAATGTTTGTGTCCTCCTAACCCAAATTCATATGTTGAAACTTGTCACCCAGTGTGATGGTATTCAGAGGTGGGGTCTTCAGGAGGTAGGCAGGTCATGAGGGTGGAGCCCTTGTGATAGGATTCCTTATAAAAGAGGCCCCAGAGAGCTCCCTTCTGCCACCTGAGAACCCAGCAAAGGGCTGTCCGCTATGAACCAGGGAGCGGGCCCTCACCAGACACCGAGTCTACCGACACCTTGACCTTGGAACCCTCAGCCTCTAGAACTGTGAGGAGTAAATTTCTGTTGTTTATAAGCTACCCAGTCTGTGGTATTTTTATTAGAACAGGCTGAATGGGGTAAGCCACAGATACAGTATTAATATTCAAAATATACAAGAGCTCCCAAAAATCAATAGGAAAAACACAGACAACTCAACAGAAAAACGAGTAAAGCATATAAATAGGTGATTCAAAAAAATAAAACAAAAATGATCATAAACACATGAAGAGATTATCAACTGCTAATAACTGGGGGAATGGCAATCAAAAAAAAAGAAGGAGGTGTTATTTTTCACCCATTGAGATGGATAAAAATAGCAAAATTTTAATTTGGGAAGGATGTAGGCCTCATACATGATTGATGAAAAAGTTAAATTAGCACAGCTCTTTTGGAGTGTATTCTGGCAGAATCTGATTTAAAAAAAACAACAAAAAACCCCCCCCCCAAAAACATACACTTTGCCCCAGAAACTGCACTTTAAGGAAGCTGTCCTACAGATGTTGTAATGCATACATGAAGATAGACGCACGAAGGTGTTAACTGTACCATTGTTTGATGGGGAAAAATGCAGTACGAAGGCAATTGTTAAAAAAGTAATGAGGTAGATCTAGGAAGTAACATAGATGAATATCTAACATACACACGTAAGAGAATAAAACAAGCTGTGACATGTTTACATTTAACCCGTGTGTGTGTGCGTGCGCACGTGTGTGTAAATGCATAGGGACAGGTCTACATACCAACTCATTATTAATGTTTGTCTGAGGGGGGATGGAATTAGGGTCGGGGCTCGACAAACAGAAGACTTTTAACATTTTATTCTGTACTCTTGGGTATGTTTTGAATTTTTCACAATGAGCATGAATTGCTTTTGTAAATAATGAAAAGGATATATATACACACACACGCCACGAGAACACAGCTCTTTAAATTAAGAACAAGATAAAGCCATGCCTAGAAAAAATGGAAGGCAATACATCAAATGTTCATGCATAAGAGCTTCTTTATCCAGTTCTTCTCTATTTTCTAAATTTTCTTTAATGACGTGTGTTACAATCTACAATGGAAATAAAAAACAAATACTCTCTATTCTTTTTACATCGTTTCCTTTTTTGCTGGAAGCCAATCAGTAAAATGATTATGCTTTCTGTCTTGTCCACTGAAGCTGGTCGGATGATTCGGAAGCAAAAAGGTGGGGTCCCAGGGATGCTGGGACTAGGGGGCTTCTGCAGGAGGTGAGTGACCAAATGGAGAGGTGAGCAAGCAGATGGGCCTGGTGAGAGGCTGGTGTTCTCACCTTCAAAATGATTAATGGGAGGTTCGTCATGTAGTAGTAGGTGTGTGATAAGTTGATGATGCTTCATTATGGTTATGAGTGGATCACCACCCTATCCTCCCAGCCACGCCTCACATCAGCAGAAACATCTGGTTCTCTCTTTGCCTCCTGCAATCTGGATGGCGGAGGAAGGGAGAGGAGAACTTAGAGCACACAGAGAAGTAAAGTTATAAGGAAGGTAGAAGAGTACAACTCATTGAGTACCTATTATATCCCACTTGCCTCTGGAGTGCCACAGTTGGCACTGTTGTGCTCACTTTGCAGAGCAGAACACTGAGATTAGGCACTTGCCCAAGGCTGACCCATGGGACTCAATCTATGTGACTCCAGGCCCTGGGCTCTTCTTCCTGGCCTGCCCAGTGGAGGGTGGGAGAGGAGGAAGGGTGTGGGGGCGAAGCATGGAGGAGCTTTTCACCCACACACTTTACAAGGAGGAGTAAATGGGTCAGGAATCTGTTCCCACTCTGAGCCTTTTCCCTTCTCCCCAGGCTGAGTTCTGAAACTCCTCAAGGTGGTTGCAGAAAGTGATGAAGTGAGTACTGGGGTGTGTCTAAATAAAGCCCCCAAGTGGGCGCTGCTGCTTAACTATGCATGAGCTCTCGATGACTTCACCCTGCAGCCTGCAACTGGTGGAATGAGCCTGACTTCACTTCATGCACAGCCAGAAAAAAGCGAAACTTTCCAAAAATATTTGAATGTTGACAGCAGACTCTTACCTTCCAGTGAATAATTGGTTTTTGTAAGAGAGTGTGTGTGTGTGTGTGTGTGTGTGTGTGTGTGTGTGACCTAAATCCACAGAACTTACCATTCTGTGACTACAAAATAGGTTTCATGTCTCCTGATCTTCCAAATCTCAATGGCTAATTGCCAAACTAGCTGACAGCCTAGCCTTTTCCAAGGCCCCTCGGGGGGGCAGTTGATGCTGGTCCCTGAAAGGGTCCTTTTGTTTGCTGACTACAACCTGCTGAGAAGGGTAGGAGATCCAGACCTAACCTTGACATTGGGTCTACCCTTCCCCCTGTCCTGAGGGGTTTCCAGGCTGTTGTCAGAGCAGTGGTGGTGTGGGGAGGGGGCTTGGTGTCACATAAATGGGGCTACCTGGAAAGCGGAGTCCTGCTGTCCTCTGCACCTGCTTCCCAGAGCCACCACCCCCTCATCAGGTTTCTGTGGATTTGCCAGTCTCAGTGGCTCCTCAAGGCCTTAGGGAAGATGCTCTTTCCCCAAGATCATGTCTAGTAAGCTGCCTGGGCCCCAAGAGTTATAACTCTTTCAGTTCATCTCCACACCACGTCTTTATATATTTAAATCTGTAGCAGGTTAGTACCCCACCTGTAATCCTGGATCTTTCAGCATGGGACAGCTGACTGTCAGCTGACAGCATTTGTACCCCTGAGGGCATTTTCTCCCCAAGGAAGGCAACTCTGCCTGCAAGCATAGCAGGCTGGAAGGGCCAGGTACTACGAATCCCCCAGGAGCAGCCTCATTTGATGACTTCCAGAAATTGGTATATAAATACCCTAGCTCCCTGTTCCTGGGATGGGATGACTCTAAGACCTGGCTTCTGCAGATCTGGGCTGCCCAGAGTCTCCCTGTGGGATTATGCCCCAGGCCCCCACTGTGGTGGCTGGTGTGACCATACATAGTCTCCCTTCTCCGTATCACGTCCCCTTTTTCTACTGGTGTTACCTGAGCCTCCCAATAAAATACTTGCCCTAAGAGGTGTCTGGGTGGCCTAGTCGGTTAAGTGTCTGACTCTTGATCCCGGCTCAGGTCATGATCTCACGGTCGTGAGATTGAGCCCAGCATTGGGCTCTGTGCTGGGTGCAGAGCCTGCTTAAGATTCTCTCGCTCCCTCTCCCTTTGTCCCTCCCTTGCTTGTGCATGCTCTCTCTCTCTCTCAAAAACAAACAAACAAATAAAGAAACAAACATAACTATTTGCCCTCGAGTCCTTGTCTCAGGTCTGCTTTTGGAAAAACCTAAACTAGGAAAATACCCTGGTACCAGGGGCAAGAATTCCAGCATCAGACACAGGATGTACTGAGAAGCAGTGCTTCTCTGCTGTGACCACCACCTTGTTGGGGTGTCCAGGCCACTGATGGGGACCCATCTCCGGGGGGGTTCCCATCTTCTGCAGGGTCCCAGATCCTTGTCTCCCAAGAGGCTCCAGGGACTTTTATGGAGAAGAGGTGCTACCTTGCTCCCCTTAACTACATCCCAACCTCAACATCTTTGAGCTTCCTCTTCCATACCAGAGAAACAGGAGCACCTGCTCACCTTAGCCAGTGGCTAGGACAATGAATGACAACAACAGCCACATTACCGAGTGTCACCTACATGCTAGACATGCTGCTTAGTGCTAGGATGAAATTCACAACAGCCTGGTGTAGGATAAATTGTTATTCCTGATGGCCCTATTTTAAAGCTAAAGAAACAGAGGCTCAGAGAGGTGAAATACCTTGCCCAAATCCCAGAGCTGAGGTTTGAACTCATGTCTGACTCTACAGCCCTCTGGCCAGACAGCCACACATGGGGTCTGTGGCCACAGCACCTGGTGGGAGGTCCTGTGGTGTGTGTGGATGTGCATCTGGGTTTGTGGGTCAGAAGGGGGCTGAAAGAAGCAGGGGTGGCCCTGCCTGGGGGTATGAGGCAACAGTCTGAATCCAAGGAGGCGTGGGCCAGAACTGGTGCAGCCTGGGCCCCAGCAGAACCTGGGGGGGGGGGGGGGGGGGGGGATGTATGGTGGGCAAGGTGAGGGGATGACGGGGGCTGGATCTAACAAGGCAGGCATCTTAGACAGCACAAGAGGTAAGCAGCACCAAGGCCAGCTCCACGGGCTGGGGAAGGTGGGCTCAAGGCTGCTTGCTGAACTGGAGCCTGCCCTCGGAGAGGCATGGGGACACGGTGCAGCGGGATCAGGCTTAGATAGCCTTGGCAGAAAGGTGGCTCCCATACTGGCTGGCCTTCCAGAAGGGCCGGGGGGGTGCTGCTACATCTCTTCCAGGCACCCAGACATGCGGTGTGGACCATGCAGTTGGTGGGGCTGTGAATGTCGAACAACTTTGCATCCAGGGCTTTCTGGGTTACAAGACGGTGGGTGTGAAGCTGCACTGCTTGGCCTCTCAGGGCCTGACCCTGTGCAGCCAATGCCCTCTCGGCCAAGGTGCCTGCTGCTGCTTCTAGCATCCCAAACACAGAGCCGGCAGCATCTCCCACCCCGTCCGGAACCCCCAAGGCTGGGAGCCACGCAGGCCCCTGAAACTAAGCTGGGTTTTCTCTTGTGAAGTCACAGGATAAAGCACTTTACATATTAATCAGGTTAGGAATCTGAGAGCACATATCAGGGGATTGAAATATGTAGATTTTGATGATGAATTCACGCTCATCAGAAAACCAATGAATCATCCTAACTTCATTATCAGGAATTATTTGATGGGGGAATTGGCAGGGGGGTGGGGGGTGAGGAGGGTAGTACCGAGGGGGAGACGATTTCTTGGTTCTCAGCCCAGACTGTGTTCTCTCCCAGCAACACATTTGAGCAGCAGGGCAATTTGTCTCCATGACGTGGGTGTTGAACACGGCTGCACCCGGGAGGCCTCACCTAGTAAAGTCAGACCCCAAGGCCCGGGGCAAACCATGCAGACAGCAGACAGATACAAACAACCCGAGCGCACAACGACCTTTACAGATTACCTGGTACAGTCATTCCTATGACACTAGCTGCCTGCGTGACCTTGGGGAGGCCACATGCCACCTCCTTGCCTCAGCTGCCTCATCTGGAGAATGAGGATGCTGGGCGTTATGCTCTGCACAGAGCCTCCAGGGATGGAGCCAAGGGGAGGGGTCGGGACCCCCAAATTCTAGGCTCCTTGTGTGCTAGGTATGCTGAGATGCGGGGATCCAGCTGAGAAAAAACAAACAGATATAAACAGACGTTCTAAAGAGTAGGAAGAAGCAGTTGTAAATTTAAATAGGTGGTCAGGGAAATCCTTGCTGAGGCTTTGACCTCAGGGGTGACCCCTGCAAGAGCTGAGGGTGTGAGTTACATGGGTGACTGGGAGGAAGAGCATTCCGAGTGGAGGGGACAGCGAGTGCAAAGGCCCTGAGGTGGGGAGAGCATGCCTGGTGTCTGAGGAACAGTAAGGAGGCCAGTGTGGCTACAGAAGTGGATGAGAGAGTAGGGAGGTCAGAGAGGTAACAGGGGAAGCGGGGTCGGAGGCTTTAACAGAGGATGTCGAGGTCAAAACAATACGAAGGAGAGATGAGAAGATGACCCAGAAGATAAGGCTCTTCTACTGAGGAAACTGAGGCACAAGCAACAGGGTGTCAGGACAGGCAGACAGAAGAATGTGGTGTGAAGGAGAGTCTGTGTGGATACAGACCTTACACACAGTGACACACAGTGACAAAGCTGTGACTCTCTCATGAGAAGTCTGGCAAAAGCTGGTGCCGTGGCAGGTAGCTGGATAGCATCAAAGGTGGTGGAAACTGGTCTGGAGCAGACTCAGAAAGCCTGGACTCCCCGGCTGTGCCATGCACTTGCTGAGTGATGCTGGGGCGCATGTGCTTATCTGTGGGGTGAGGCAGCAGAACAAGGTACCTTGTACAGAACTTTCTGGAAGCCTCAGATTCTGTTATTCCTCCCATTCTTCTCTTTCCGAGGATAAACTAGCTGCGGCTACTCTTAACGCAAAGAAGACTCTGTGGGGTTACAGCGAGCATGTCCGCGTCACACAGCCAGGTGGACTTTGAGTCTTGGGTCCCAGGCTGAGAGCAAAGCAGACAGCCCCTGAGGTCAAGAGGTGACCCCTCCCCGCTCCTGTACTGCCTCCTTTGAGAGCCACGGAGGACACAGTGTGTCGATCAACGGAGCTCACCTAGATGAAGCAGAGCGGGAGTCACAGCCCCAGCTATACTTTAGAATCATGCAGGAAGTTAATACCCAGGCCCCGCTGCGGACAAATGAGTTCCGTTCTTTCAGGGTGAGGAGAGGAACAGCTCTCTCCAGGGGTCCTGACTGGGCTCCTCTGAGGGAAAGACAAAATAGGTTGATTCAGGCTTGACATACACGTGTAGAGTGCTCCCCACAGGCGGGGTACTTTCACTTGCTCATTTTTGACCCTTCCAGAGCCTTGGAGGAGAGATTTTCCTCCCATTTTGCAGAGGAGGAAACCAAGGCTTGGTCGGAGAGGTTGACACACATACAGTTGACCCTTGAATGACACGGGTTTGGAATGTGGGTCCATTACATGTGGATATTTTACAGTACCGGGCTGTAAATGAATTTCCTCTTCCTTATGATTGCCCTAATAACATTTTCTTTTCTCTAGCTTACTTTACTGTAAGAATGCAGCAGAGAAAACATGTAACATGCCAAGTATGTGTTCACTGACTGTTTATGTTATCCGTAAGACTTCCAGTCAACGGTAGGCTGTTGTACTTAAGTGTTTGGGGAGTCAAAAGTTATATGCAGATTTCTGCACAGGGGGTTGGCACCTCTAACCCCCACATTGTTCAAGGGTCAACTGTATTTTGTATTTATATGTATTGCACACTGTGTTCTCAAAATAAAAGAAGCTAGAGAAAAGAAAATGTTAAGAAAATCATAAGGAAGAGAAACACATTTACAGGACTGCACTGTAGTTATTGAAAACACTCTCTGTTAAGTGGACACACGGTTCAAACTCATGTTGTTCAAGGGTCAACTGTACTCCCGAGCCCCTGCCGCCCCTGCAGTGGGAGGTAGATTTAGAGAAGAAGAAAGTAAGGCTCAGAGAGGTTAAGTACCTTGCCCAAAGCCACACAGACCGTATATGGCAGAGTCAGCACTTCCTGCCAGCCCAGGTTGCTAAAAAAACAATTTCTCTTGCAGTCGTTCTAGCTAAACGTCCCACTCCCCAAATACCCATCTGGGGCTGTGGTTTTTGCTAAAGGGATATAGTGGAGTCATTACCAGACTCTGAAGAGATAAAGCATTGCAAATTGAATGAGAAAATCTATTTTCACATCCTGATGAAGACATAACTGACACTGAATTGTTTTAGAGGAAAACACAGCCCCTGGTTTTCTCCTTTTTAAAAAAAAAAACTTGGAGTTATAGCTTTAGAAAAATAGGAGCAGCTGACTATCATAGATAAAAATGCCCTTTTGCCTAATGGGATCTTTAATAAGGAATCCTAATTAATTCTCCTGAATAGAGAACTTTTACACTGGTGTTATCTCAGCCCGGTGCTGATGGGCCTGGTTATTTCCAGATACAGAATAATGAATCTTTTCCAGCTGGGCTAGGAGTCGCCAGAGACTTGTCAACTTCCCTGGAAGGTAATTACTTGCCAGGGCACCGGGAGCTGGAGGGGAGCTGGGGGAGGGTAATTACCAGCTGGGGGGCTGGGGGCGTTTTGAGGGGAGCCGAGGAGGGCATCGATGGGCAAGGGCTGGGAGACACAACTGGGAAGGAAATTGCTAGTGGAAGAATGGAAGCCACGTTAGCATCCAGGATGTCATCCGCAGCTCGGAGCCAGGCCTAAGGGACACTTGCCTTTATGTGAAAAACGCCACTTGATGGAGCTTGACAGATTCTGATAATTGCAAGAGCTGAACGGGCAGCCAACAGAAGTCAGGAAGTGGGCCTGCCTGCGTCTCTTCTTGGCTGGGGCAAAGGCTGGGCTGTCACTGCCCGGGGACCTTCATGGCGTCCTTAAAGACAACACTAAATGAACAGGGTTATCTGGACAACTCAGGCCTCAGACCAGGAATGAGAAGGACGTGGCTGGATGACACGGGCCATTTGTCTGCAGTGACAGGGCTCTCCTACCGGGGAAGGCCGCCGGCAGTCTGTCCTGTGCTCGCAGGGCGTCTTCTAGGTAGCGGCAGACGAGGTCTCGATGAGCCTGGCTGCAGGGAAGCTGGCCCCCAGCTCCAACCAAGCCCAGCCCAAAGGACAAAAGCAGCACAAGGGAAAACAGGAGCAAGGCTGGAGCCCGGGGGCGCCCTTCCCCAACACCCAAAGTCTCTTCCCAGCCTGGAATCCCTACCTCAGTCCCGAGGGGCAGAAAGGGAGAGAGGCTGGAAGGCAAAGGGCCCTGGGGTCAACCTGCAAGTTCCCAGCTCTGTGACCTTGGGCATGTGACCTCGTGGAGCCTCAGTTTCTCACAGTTAGAGATGCAGAGGAAAGATTCGATGTAAACGCCTGGCCCGGAGTTGACACTCTGTAAAGAGTACCTGTCTTTTCTTCCTGAAATCCTCCAGGAAACAAATTATTGATTACCAAAGTGGGGGAGAGGGCAGAAAGGGGGGGGGGATGGGCAAAATCAGTGAAGGGGATTAAGAGGTAAATATTTTCAGTTATAAAAGAAATAAGTCATGGGAATGTAATGTACAGCCTAGGGAATAAGAGTCTATAATACTGTAATAACTTTGTGTGGTGACAGATGGTAACTAGACTTATCATGGGGATCATTTCATGATGCATAAAAATATCCAATCACTATGATATACACCTGGAACTAAACAGGATATTGTATGTCAATTATACTCCAATAAAAAAGAAACATTAAAAATAAATAAATTAGTAAATAATCAAATACAGAAAACAACAACAAAACCCTCCAAGTTCCAGAAAAATCACCTTGGGGGAGGTGGTGGATCCTGTTGGAGGGGAATCTGCGGTGTTGTGTTTATACATGAGAATTTAGGAAGTCTGTGCGCCAAAATGCATGTTCCTGGCAGGTTGAGTGGGGAGGGGAGCAGTGTGAAGGACCCACCACTTGCCTTATAAAAGTGTGGGGCGGGTGATGTTCAGAAACCGAGCACCCTGCTCGGGAAAAGCGTCAAAGCCATATTGCCCACCCTGGTCTTTCCCTGTGCCCTCCAGGCTACCACCCAAATGGCCCTGGGATCTCGGAGCTGCCTGGCCCAGAGCGTGATGACCATCTCTTGCCTCCCGTTCGGGTCCAGCCCCCAGATGCCTCCCTGACTGACCAGCTGAGAGGCTGAGACCCACAACACCTGGGAACCTCTGAAGGAAGCAGTGTGTAGCCACCTGTCTGCACAGCGCACAGGCTGGGAGGCTGCTGGAGTGGAGTGGGGGTGGGGGGGCAGGGTGAACAGGGGCAGGTTGGGGCAGCACGTGGGGTAGAGGAGGCCCTTCCAGGTGCTTTAGCCATGCAAGGTCAGAGAAAGGACACAAGCAGGATTTAAACGCTGGGCAGCTGGGCCTGTTCAAAGTCTTTCACGGCAAATGTTTCTTGTACCTGTATGCAAGGCCCCAAGAGAGTAAGTTAACTGCGGTCATGTGATTATTGGCAGCAGAGCCAGGATTTGAACCCAACACTGACTCCTAAAGCCATGCTCTCTTCCTTACTCTGCACTGCCTTCCCTGAGGTTCAGAGCTGAGCAGGGAGTCCTGGGGATCTTTCCCAGGGTGCCGGAGGGGAGACCCTGATACTTGATTCCTCTCTGCAGACCTGGGCTCAGGAAGCAGAGCTGGGAGTCCAGCAGGCCAAGCCCTTGCTACTCCCCACTTGGGCCATGGACACCTGGAGTCATGGTGGCATGGAAAAGGACTATGGGCATCTCAGTAGGAGGACCAAGCCTCCTGGAGACCTAGCATGGGGCTGGGAGTGCTCAGCACCCAACTTGGGAGTTAGCCCATGTGTTCCACCGACAAACATCCTCTAGAGGGGCCTGTCACAGACATCCTCCACCTTCCTAGAGCTGGCGACATAGAATGTCAGGAAAGACCTGGGAGACGGGAGAAGTGCTGTGCAGAAACCACATTACCCCAACCCCCCACACGGGGAGCAGCCCCCAAGGTTCCACAGTTTGCCCTAGGAACACAAAAAGACGCTAGTCTACTTCTAGCCAAAACTGAATGCTTGATTCAAGGGCCAGGGACTGGCTGCAGGTTGGACTGTCCTGGGACATGAGGAGAAGATCCCTGGAGGATCAGCAATGCAGGGTGGGTGGGGGCTGTTCTCTGTGGGCTAGGACCCAGCACTGACTCACCAGGGCCCATGCAGGGAGGGCAGAGAGGACAGGGAGACTCGAGAAGAGAAAACCAAAAAGCCATGTCAACGATGGGGTCAGAACAGAAAAGGAATCAGAGCTCAGAGGAACAGAAGGGGGGGGGTGGGTGTGGACCAGGGTTTAGGGTCCAGAGAGCCAGGGCCCAAATCCCGACTCAGACACTTCTTAGCTGTATGACTTCTGGCAGGTGTCTTAACCTCTTGGAGTCAGCTTTTCTACCCGAAAAACAGGGAGGATGATACATTCTTTCACAAGAGCTTTGTAGGGATTTAAATGGGATAATGCATGTGACACCCTTAGCACAGGGCCTGAAACACAGTGGCTCTTCAAGATTATTCCACTCCTCAAGGCAGGAAGGAAGCAGATAATGAGACTTGGAAGAGGCCAGATGGACTGTACCAGTGCCCGCTCAAAGAGCAAGATGTGACCCCTGGAATGGCTGGCCTAGGATCCACAGACGGAATGTCATGGGAAGAACCCAGCTGGAGAGGGCAGTGCACAGGGGAAGAGAAAGCTAAGCCTCTGAGACTCAATTTCTTCATCTGCAAAGTGGGTATGCAAATACCTAACCCGCAGATGGTAGTAAAGGTTCAGTGAGACGAGATGTGTGATGTCATTCAGTGCAGAAACCAGCTGGCTCATAGAGGCAATCAAGGGACCCTCCTACCTCAGCGCCCCCATCCCCCTGAAGCACCATCTCACCACCATCAAAAAGAAAGGCATATGGCACTTAGATTCACCCTGCCTGGTCTCAGGGCCTTTTGGTAACAGGATGAATGTCAAGACAAATAAACAGGCAAATAGTCTCTTGATTATTCAACAGATTGTCAGGGATTGTCAGATTTGGCTAAGCACTGAGGATTCAGAGATGATGGGTAAGTTCCTGGTCTTTAAGAGTTTATGTTGGAAGAAGGATGCCAGAGAAGCTAAGTGGCTTATGCCAGTGCAGCAGGAACCTGGCAGAGGGTGGGGACAGAGCACCACCACGTCTCAAGTTTTCAGAAAGGAGACAGCCTTTGCTTAGGCCCACATCAGGTAGACAAGGAGGTAAGGCTAGACTTCAAAGCCAGAGGGTTGGGACTTTCTAGTTCAGCATTGTAATTGCAGGGCTTAACACAGAGCTTGACACAGAGTAGGCAGGCAAAAATCATTTCTTTTTTTTTTTTTAATGTTTACTTATTTTTAAGAGACAGAGAGAGATAGAGAGAGAGAAAGAGAGAGTGCAAGTGGGAAACGGACAGAGAGAAAGAGGGAGACACAGAATCCAAGCAGGCTTCAGGCTCTGGGCTGTCAGCACAGAGCCCGATGCAGGGCTCGAACTCACGAACCACGCGAGATCACAACCTGAGCTGAAGTCAGATGCTCAACCGACTGAGCCACCCAGGCACCCCCCAGGCAAAAATCATTTGTTAAATAAATTAATAAAAATTAATGAAAAACAATATTGAGGAGTCAATGTGCCTCATTT
The DNA here is from genome assembly GCF_014898765.1 of Herpailurus yagouaroundi. Lineage (NCBI taxonomy): Eukaryota > Metazoa > Chordata > Mammalia > Carnivora > Felidae > Herpailurus > Herpailurus yagouaroundi. The sequence goes on from NW_024412388.1 coordinate 25,890,929, forward strand.
TATGTAAAAGATATGCTTGCCCAAACTGGTATGTAAACCATGACCAAACATATAAGCCAAATGCAACCCAGGAATTTCCACGCCAAGAAATTAAAACATGGAACCATGCATGAAAAGATGAATCATTTCATAATGAGCAAAAATCCACCCCCTCCATATTATTGCTCTGGAAAGTTCTATTTAGGTCTAGCGTGGCTCTTAAACTTTAATCTGCTTCAGAACACCTGGGAGAATGGTTACGAATACCGAATTTAGGCCCCATCCTCAGAAATTTCAGAGGTAGTTGCCTAGGGTAGAACCCAGGATTCTGCATTCTAAACACCATCCAGGCAAGTCTGGGGAAGACAATCAAGTCATGAGAAGCTCCTTTCTTATTTCACTCTGGGATGTCCTTCATTATCTCTTTCCTAAAAGCCTAGCATGCTTCACCAGTTCATGATTCTCCACCTGGGTGCAGAGATCCCATGGGGAGCGTTCAAACTACATCTGCCTGGGTCCCACCCCAGGCCGGCTGGTTCTAACAAGCATCGGGGCTGCACTAACTTCACTGAATCCTATATCCCTGCACCTTTTCTCTCTCTGGCCCAGAGATCAATGTTAACAGACACCTCAGGCTGTCTCTGACTCTCCCCGTCAGCCACATCTCCGATGACCTGAAGTGGAATCTGGAAGAAAGAGGAAATCGCATGCAGAGCCTGCCTTTGAGGACAGAGGCTACAGACTGAGGATGAGAAGGGTCGCCAGCGGTCACCGAGTTCACCTGGCAACGGGGAACGGAACGGGGAACGTGTTCATCACCCTCTGATTGCCTTTTCTCCCGTCTCCCTGGGGTTTGTAGGCAGGAGGCAAAGAGTACTAGAAGGACTCCTAGTGGGACAGGTTGCCAGTAAATTGATTCTGCCCCAACCCCAGGGCAGGCTGTGAGCAGTGCCCATCAAATCCCTCACCTCCTTATTGCCAGGCCCAGCGTGCTGCCGCTCAGAGGAAGTGAAAGGGGTAGCTGAAACTGATGTGGCTGCAGAAACTGACATCAGGTGCCAGACACCCATTTGCTTAACAAACTGGCTAATTTTACCCTCTGTCTCTCAGACCAGAACTCTTTTGAAGGGAAGGAACAAAAAAGAAAGAAAGTGATATTTAACACATTTCTATTTCTGTGCTACACAGTCTCTCTCTGAGGTTGCAAGTTTGAGCCTAATTGATTTCTTCGTCAAAAGGGAAAAAGAAAGACAAAAAGGAAAAACAAACAACTGCGAACCCTTACCTCACTCACGCTGCAATCAAACCTCTCCAGTTCTGTCGACTGCTGAGCTTTTTATTTTTTAACACTGGCCAAGTGACTTGCATAATTTAAGATCCTTTCTAGCACTGATCAGCCTGCTCTGGCCAAGCAGTTTGCTGATTAATTATTAATCAGACTGAGTTTAGGATGAATAATCAGCAAGAGTCAGGGCTAATTTGCAAATGTCCCCCAGGAAGGTTATCACTTAAAATATTTGGTGGAGAGGCTCCACGTTAACCTTTGCAATTAGCCACAGGACATTGTTACTGGTGAGACAGAAGCAGGTCTCTCCTCCAAACAAGCCAAACTTGTACACCTACTAAGTGCCAAGACCTGCGTTTAGGCTCTTTCAAGGTTCTGCAGGCAGTGGTGGGGAAGGGGAGGGGCACAGAAAAGAAACACACACATAATAGGCAAGCAAGAAAATATCTAGTATTGACAAATGCCTAAAATAAAACAAGATGCTGAGATAGTGAGTGAGGGTTACTTTAGATTTCATGCAAAGGGAAGGCCTTTCTAAGGACAGAAGATTTAAGTTGAATTTTTGCATTTAAAAAAGATGGGTCTTAAAAAATAACCTCACTTTGAAGGAAGAGAATCTTAAGCCCTGGGAGCAGCTAGTGCAGAGGCTCTAGGAGGAAGACTGCTCAGCCCATCAAGGGACAAGAGGAAGGTGAGTGCAGCTGGGGCACAGTGAGGGGGTGGGAGCGATAGAGGGAAGTCAAGGAGTTGGGCAGTGACCCAGTAACGGAGAGTCTTGTTGTAGGATGTTACTCTAAGTGCGATGGGAAGTTGTTGGCAAGCCTTAAACAAGGGAGACATGATGTGATGTATATAAACATCAGTCATCCGAGTTGCCGTATGGAGAACGGATTACAGGAGGGACAGAAGCAGGAAGACACGGCCACTGAGCAGCCAGAGTTGCTGGGGCAGAGAATGGGCACAAGCAGTTTCCTCTTTGGAGCAGACAGGTGGAGAAGGCTGGGCAGAGGACAGGTTAGGGGTGAGGAGGGAATGAGAAACCAATGTCCGTAGACAGAAGAATCAACAAAATGTGATATGTATATACCAGAGAGTATTATTCAGCCATAAAAGGGAGTAGAATTCTGGCACGTGCTATAACATGGATGAAATCTGACATCATCATCAGTGAAATAAGCCCACACAAAAGAAGAAATACTGTATAATTCCACTTAAACGAAATACCTAGAGTAGTCCAATTCATAGAGACAGAAAAGTGGTTATCAGGGGATGGGAACAGGTGGGGTGTTATTTAATGGGGACAGAGGTTCAGTCTGAGGTGAGAAAGTTCCAGAGATGGATGGAGGTGCTGGGCGTACAACCATGTGAATGTACTTAATGCCACTCAATTGTAAATCCAGAAATGATTACAATGGTAAATTTTATGTGTATTTTACCACAATAAAAAATCTGCTTGGAAGTGTTCATTTTGAGATTCCTGTTAAGGTTTTCAGATTCCAGTTAAGATATAGGGAGCCCAGGAGGTTCCTCAAGCCTGGACATTTAAATTGAGTGCCAATGGCATATAAAGAAAATGATGCCGAAAGACAAAATGTGATTTGCTGAGGTTACCTGGGAAAGAGGGCAAATGGAGAAGAGGAGGGTTCCTGGACCCCCTGGGCAGTCCACGTGTAAGGGCTGGACAGAGGCTGGACAGTGGAAGAGACAGAAAAGGAGGTAGAACAGGAGTGGCCATAGGTAGCTAGCTGTGTCATTCCATGTCAGCCAAGAGAACGGTTCAAGAAGGACAGATGACCAATATCGTGTGTTGCCTAGAGGCCAAGTCCAGGGACAATGGAGAAGCAACAATGAATTTGGCAACCTGGAGGTCACTGGCAATCTTATCAAGGTCACTTTTAGTGGCAGGTGGGGCAGACCCTGAGAAAGGGTCCATTGCCAGTAACTGGCAGTAGCTGATTGGGCATGAGTAATGGGGTTTTGGTGTGCACTGGCTTTTTTATTTTAGACAACAGATATTAGAACATGTCTCTGTGCTGTTAGCAGTGCTCAGGAGAAGAAAAATAATAATGAATGTGAGAAGAAGGAGATGAATTTAGTAGGGGAAGTCTTTGGGGAATATGAGGTCTGGAACATAAAAGGAGGGGCTGGCTTTTTTACAGGAGCCAGGACATCACGTCTACTGAAATATGAGGCGTGGCAGAGAGATACTGATTCACCAGCCATTTCATCTGTGCATCATGTTTCCAGGCTCCTTTACACCTAGGCTGGACCACGTGGTTATTTCTGGCCAATGAAATATGAGGTGGGCGATGTGTCTCTCTCTGGGCTGGAGCAGTGAAAAGCCCATGCTAGGTTCTCCACTCTTCTTTCCTGCCATGGCAGCGGGGAAGGCCACATACTCTGGGTGGTGCATCTATAAGACGGTGGAACTTCCTTGAGACTGGACACCCGCCTGCATTTCCATGTGGATCAGAGTCACTCCCGACTGACCCATGGCAGTCATGTAGCATGAGTGAAAAAGAAACCTTTGTGGTGTTACACCATGTGTTGAATTGCAGGGTTAATGAAGTTCAGAGAAGGAAATGGCAAGAGATGAGGCTGCGGTGATAGGCAGGGTTGGATCAAAAAGGCCCTTATCAATGGCTGGAATTTTATTCCACAGACAATGGAAAATGATTGAAAGTTTCTGCCTGAGGCTTAGCATGTCAGATATGCATTTTAATTAAACCATTCTGGTAACAGTGGGGAGGCTGAATTGAAGAGTGCCAAGAAGCTAGGAGATCAGTAAGGAGGCTATTACAACCCACAAAGAAGAAAGATGATGGGCTGAACTGGGGGAGTGACAGTAAAGATGGAAAAATATGTTACAGGAGGTACACCGGGAGACCTCAGAGAACAGGGATGGTTCCCAGATTCCTGGATGACTAGGTAGAGTGGAGTACCATAAACTAAGTCAGGAAACAGACTCTGACCATTTTAGTAGCCAAGTATGAGTGAAGTTGGGACATGCTGAATTGGAGATACTGGTGGACGTCATGGTGGAGACGTCCAACAGGTGGTTGGCTCTACAGTTTGCTGCTCGGGAGGAGGCCAGGCTGGGAAGCCAGATTCGGGAGATCTAAACAAACAGGTGGTACCTGAAGCCATGAGAGCGGAGAAGAGTACCCAGGGAGAGTGTGGGGGATGAGGACAGCAGTAGGACAAGAGCAGAGTCTTGGGGACATCAAAGGAAACAGAAGAAATGGTCAGAGAGGTCCAAGAAGCATCAGAGAGAGCAGCATAAAGCGAAGAGAAAGTTCTAAAAGGAGAAAATGACCAACAACGTAAGGGAATGCGGAGGTGCCAGTAAGAGGAGACCTAAAACCTATCTTGTGGATTTGGCACTGGAAGTGGTTAGTGTTTGGGGTGAGGGGTGCTTCTCTGACAATAATCTTAATGTGAATGTTTTCAGGGGAGGGCAGGGGATAGAAGCCATGGAGAAGCAGGTGAGGAATTAATGCCGGTAGAGGACTCCAAGGAAGACCACTGGTCCAAGACCTCGAATGAGAAGTTCCTGGAGGTGGTGGAGTTCTACTCCTCCAGGAAGCCTCCCACTTTTCAAGCCAACCTGGCCCTCTCACTTCCCAGATGATGAGATCTGCTGACTTCAACAGTGATCATCTGTCATTTCATCAGATGGTCAACGGCTGGTTTGCTGTGGGAATCCTGCTTCCCTGGTGAGTCTGGGAGTGTCACACACTGGCCACCCAGCCACTGAATGAGGAAAAGCTGGAATGAAAGAAGTATAGGCTCAGGGTTGGAACTAAGGGCTTATTGTCAGGCTCAGGAAGTCAGAAAAAAATCGTAGGAGCAAGAGACAGGTAAAATCAGGGCGAACCATGGGGTAAGAGAGGCCAAGAGGGAGTCCCACAAAGTTTTATGGCCAAGCATGAAAAGAGAGACCAGGGGTGGGGTCTTGAACATTCTAAATGAACTGAGGTCATTCTGGAAGGCAGGTTTGCCAGAATGAGAGGCCTGTGGAAGGGCCCAGAACAACTCCTTCCATCTGTCTTAGCGGCACCACCAGGCATCTGGCAGCTCCTTGAGAGAGAGGTCAAAAAGAGCATCTTGTTGTCTGGTGCCCTTCCCAGTCCTGGCACGGGCCCCCGCACAGACGATGTACTTAGTACAAACTTGTTGCATGCAGTCAGTGCAGACGATGTACTTAGTGCAAACCTACTGCATGCAGTCGGCCCCACGGGGGGTGAGACAGCTGCCTGACCTTGGCTTCCCACACACAGGACTTTGCCAAATCACAAGCCCTAGCAGAGCCGCTGTGCCAACGGTGGACAGCCCCGGCTCATTTCTTGCTCCTTCTAGCTGCGGCTTTTGTTCTCTTTCTGAGAACAAGTTCTCACCCAGGGGAGCAAGGAAGTCACGCTGATACTCTGTGGAGAGTGCAGGAACCCTGGCCCTGACTCTCCAGACATGTTCTGCCAACAGCATGCTAGGGCACTAATCCTTTCCTACCGTTCGGCTGTGGGGCTTGGAATGCTATTTCCAACTCTGGGAGATATGGAAGATGAGATTTTAAAGGGCTGGTTATTTATGGCCTGGCTCCTGATGGCTACAACAGATGCAATTTCATGGGCTCCATCAGAAGAGAACAGCTTCTTGGGGTGGCTTAAAGAATTGTGATGTGGCAGGGAAGGAGGGGGAAGCAAGGGCCTCAAGAACCCACAGGAAGGCAGGTGCTTGTGTCTCATCCCCCTACTGGTTCCAAGTGCTACTGGGTTCGGCAGCCTTGGTCATGCTCCATCTCAGCTGCTTCCTGAGCATCTCTGTTGGCTTGAGACCTTGTCTCTACCTTGCTCTTGACATTAAAACAAGCTGAAACCCCAGAAGACAGGCATTAGGCCCATGACACTCCCATGTATGAAGTTTAAGGACATACAGGACATCGTGATGATGGACTTTTACAGGTGCAATTCCCTCCACCCTGAAATGCTGGTCCCTGAGTTCTTCCCGCTGTGGCTCTTGCTCAATAGTCAAGTCTCTGCTTAAATCTGACCCCCCCCCCCAGAGAGGCCTCCCCCGGCTCATTTATCTTAATCAGGCCCCACTGCTACTGTTCCCCACCTTGTTCATTTCCTTCACGGCACTCAACACGAGTGAATTTTATATTTGTTTTGTGGCTTTATTAGTATAGGTCTCCCCCAGGTAAACCAGAAGTCCCACAAAGGCAGAGTCTGTATCTGTCTCCTCCACTACTATAATTCCATGCCAAGCCCAATGCCAGACAATAGAAGGGCCTACGTAATCTGCTTGAATGGATACATTATGAAGGAAGGTTTGGTGATAAAGGCTGACAGCAATGATGGAGACACTGCCGAGAACGATGGTGCCGGGCTGTTCCTGACAATAACTTCTCAAAGCCTTGCCACAGTATTTACCCGAACACCATTTTTTAGGCATAGCTGTTGATTTCCCCTGACCATCTCCATTACAGATCCCCCCAAAACTGTGTATCAATAACCAAGGGCACCTGTGTCCCTGTATCCAGGCTCATCTCCTTCCTTGCTGTGGCCTTGACTTCCTTCTCTGTGCCTATTTTGCCCTGGGGAGGCCAGAGAGCATCACCATCCCCCACTCCACCCAAGCCCTCTGCTGGTGAAGAATCCTAACAGTCATTAGGCAGGAACTTGGGGATCACCTCAGACTCTCCTCTGTCTCCATTCCTCCTTTCCAATGAACCTCCCAAAGCAATTGATTCTGCATCTGAGATGTGGCTTGGTGCCACCCCATCCTCTTCATCCCTTCACAGCTCCCATAATTCAAGGTTGGATCATCTCTTGGCTGAGTGGTCACAAAAAAGTTTTATAGCTGGTTTCTTGGACCCAATTAAAACTCAGAGCGACTATGTTACATCTCCGCTTAGAACACTTCCATTGCCTTCTACAGTCTTTGGAATCCCCTCCCAGCTTATGAACATAGGACAAGGTTCTTACTGACCCACACTCTCCCTGTGCCTACCCTGCACCCACTTGCAATGCCCCCAACACACCAGCGTCCTTTCCTGCTCTGTGACACTGGCAAACTCTAGTTCCTGCGTTGAATTCAAAAGTCACCCCTTCTGGGATTCATTCATCTGAGTCCTTCTAGCAGCCCCTCCCATCATGATAGGAAGACTTTCTCAGTGACCCAATTTTCCTTTGGTGAACCACCCCTCCCCCACTCCCAGCCAGGGGGTTTGGGCAGGACAGATAGTCATGTGGCCTGGGCCTGGTCAGTGAGAACACTCTCTGTGGACACTGGTGTTGAGGCCTGAGCGCATGGGTCAATCTGGTCCAATCAAGGTTCATCTTAGGGCTTTTGTGGGAACCATCGGGAAAGAGAAGCTTCCTTTTTGCTGGGATTGCTAAACCAGCAGAATGGAGGGAGCTGATGGTGGTTGCCTTTGCTCCCTCATGGGGAAAGCATGCCTGAGAAAGCTGACACATAAGAGAGCAAAGCTGTGGGAGGGAGAGAAACACATTCTGATAATATTATTTGCATACCTTGATCCAGCAGTCCCTGAAGCCAATCCCTCGACTTTTCAGTTACAGAAGCCAACACATTCCCTTTTTAGCTTGAGTCAGCTGGAGGTGGATATCTATTTCTTGAACCAAAAGAATACTATTACATTTTTCTTTTCAGTCTCTATGGGAGCTTCTTTATACCTTTTAGTAAAGGCATCTAACATATGATATTGTCAAGCATTTAATTATATTCTGCTTCTTCACCCTGACTGTGAGCTCCAGGGTCCAGCATGATCCATGGCTATTACATAAACATTTGCGGAGGGAATAAACAACTCCTTGGGGATAGGACTGTGTCTTTGTCTCCCTAGCACCTAGGAGAGCCTAGTTCATAGAAGGCTCTCAATAAATGATTACTGAAAATAAATAGGGGAAAAGTAACAAAGAATGTAAATGATCTAAACCAATGGTTTGATAAAGTACATGTGAATGAATAAATAAGTGAATAGTTATTATTAACAAATCCCCATTGGCATGCTGTTCTCATTCTAATTATATCTGAATCTAATGACTCCTGAATGAAATATCTAGTTAAAAGTCGCTGAGATCAAATGGTTCTAGTTGGCTCAAATTTCATGTGGAAAATGCTTAATAATTAAAACAAAGTCTTTCAAAGAGGAAAAAGAATGTTGCTAGCAAAATTTTCAAACTGAATGTCTGTAAAGTAGACGGGAATTTTTGTATCTCCACCTACAAAAACAAAAGCAAAAAAAAAAAAAAAATGAAGGGGAACAAAGCAAAGAAAAATCTCAGAGCTGGATCCAGAGAGTAGGCTGAACCTGCTTTCCAGGGAAATTCTCTTTCTAGAAACAGCCGGGGTCTATGGGGTGGCCCCGGGGGCAGGAAATCCAGACAGTACAGCAGAGTTTCCTCTATGTTCTCTGGTCAGAGGGGCCAGGTAGGCTCAGAGGCAAGGTGGGTGGGTGCACAGTGGAGAGAATCCTGGGACCACTTCCTGGACCTGTATCCCAGGGATCAGGGGAGCTCCTGTTGGGGTGGGATGCCAGGCTACAGCCCGGGGATGATGCTCTCCTTGCCTCCTCCCCTCCCACATCCAGATAGCACCCACGCTGTGAGGTCTGTCTCAAATGCAGCCCCCACAATAGGGCCTTGCTCCTCCCACCCGAGGGCAGCTTCCTGCAGTATGCCTTGTTTCCTTTCCTACTTAAAGGTTTGGTGGCGGCAAATATATCACATAGAGGTCCACGGGGCTTGGCTTGGGGGGTGGGGACACAGAGAATGCACAGGCAGATTGCAAATGACCCGAGTGAAACAAATAAAGAATGGAAGTCCGGGGGCGCCTGGCTGCCTCAATCAGTTGAGCGTCTGACTCTTGATTTCAGCTCAGGTCATGGTCCCAGGGTCATGGGATCAAGCCCCACATTGGGCTCCATGCTGAGCATGGAACCTGCTTAAGATTCTCTCTCTCTCTCTCTCTCTCTCTCTCTCTCTCTCTCTGCCCCTCTCCCCAGCTGGCATGCTCTTCTCTAAAGTAAAATATTGAAAAAGTTAAGAATGGGAGTCCAAGTACACTGAAAGGGGCAAGAAGAGAGGCTGGGAATCACTGGCAGAGACTGACCCACAGCAGGAGAGCCAAGAAGATGGTGGAGAGGCTCTAGGGTCTGCACAGAAACCCCTCATGTGGGAAGGAGCTATGGACTCCTTCTACCAGCCTCCCCACCACAAACACACTTCTGGAAGCCCCCAGGGAAAAGATGGCTTCAATTCTGAGTGCAGGTCAGGCCCTGCCTGCCCTTCCTGCTATAGGAGGAAACTGCCACCTAGCAAAGGAGAGAAGCAGAGAAAGAGAAGGAGCAAAGGAGAGACGAAGGCCCAACTGAATTCTGCAGCAGCGAGATGATGCCGGGCAGAGATGGGCCTCCTCTCTGGGTCCGGTACAGTGGTCCCCTGGCTTCTCCACACTCTCTGCTTCTTCTCCCCTATGCGGCAGGCCCCGGGGAGCAGGTGCTGTGCCTGTACCCCGGTGAAGTGTCCCCTGCTCCTAGCCTGCACCGAGCAGCCACTGTAGCTGCAGCAGTCCACTCTTCTTCCGCTCTTCGGACGAGGCAGCTAACTGGTCAGTCTGGGGCTGGGTCCAGGCGAGAAGGGGTGATGCTGCCTGCAACGTGCCCAAAAATTGCAGCTCTGGGAAGGCAGTTTCAATGAAATCACCACCCTCTCTTCTGACCTTTGCAAGGACATCCTCCGGTCTGACCCAGTCCTCCTTACCTGGGTTTCCAGGCAATTCCCTGGGGAGCTGAATCAGCTGCGGTGACCAGGCTGTGCCTTCCTGCCCGGTGAGAGGCCTCTGAGCTGCCAGGCTGGGAAGAACGGCCTCAGGGGGATCACTAAGAATGGGGCCACCAAGGCTCTGGGCTGCTGGAGACGCCTCACTTATCCTCTTCCCTTCAAAGGGTGAGCCCCTAACTCTGGTCGCCATCCCAGGAGTATCATCTCCATTGTGAGCCAGGCAGCAGTTTACGTGTGCAGCCCTTTCAACATGCTTTGTAGGCTGGTGTGATGAGCCCCATTTTTCAGATGTGGAAACTGAGACTCAGAGGCAAGTAAATAGGCTTTAACAACCACTAAGAGGTGGATCAGGGTTTTGAGCTCAAGTCTGTCTGGCTCCCAGACCTGCTCTCTCCTCAGTTAGATGCCAAGATACACAGACCCCCTCTCCTATTCTTGGAGGGGACATCTGGCTTTCTCTCCTTCCTTGTAGCCCCAGAAGAAGAGCCTGGAGAGATTCAAATGGAGAGTGACAAGCATGAGGCAGAGGAAGGAGAGCAGAGATTCTAGCTCTTGTGTCTTCTCGGTGGGCTTTAATTCATTGATTTTCTCCACAACGGAGAGGCCAGCTGTATAATGGGCTGGCAATCGCTTGTACTTGTTATAACATGATCCTGCTACCCACCAGGGACACAGAACCCAGGGTCATAAAAAACTGAGTTTTTAAACCCCAGTTCTGCACCACCACCCACCCCAGTCCCAGCCATCTGAAAAAGTCCAGGGGCCTCATGAGGAACTTTAGCAGCGGTGAGAGTTTTTCCTAGCATTTGAGGAGAAGGAATGGGGCTCCATGAAGAACAGAGCCAACTGACTTGGTCAGAGCAGAACAAAGCTGCCCACCCCCATCCCCCACACCAAGAAGGATCAGTGAGAGAGTACCTGGTCCCTAAACTGAGTTCAGTGAACTAGAGACAGAAGAGCATATGCGTAAGAGCGGTTGACGTGGCGCAATATATGGTGGTGACTTGGAGGGGCATGTGTCAAGGGTGATTGTGTGTGTGTGTGTGTGTGTGTCTGTGTTTGTGCGCGCGCGCGCATGCAGTTGGGGAGGAATCCAAATACACTATCTGGATTGTAACTTTCAGTTCAAATGCAGCTTTTGCTCACAGTCAATCACAAAATAAAAGTTAAAACGAAAATTAAAAAAGCAATTAACATCAGAGGGAGTACATCTAAAATACTTGGGGACCTCTCAACATGTCATAGCTACAGGGTTCAGTGCTCACCATCCTAACAGCCTTTTCCTGTCCAAGACGTGTACTGCCCGATTCCCTGTGGCCACTCAGGGACCGGGAAACAGGAAGAAGCAGTGCGCTGGCTGATGTACGCACACCACGTGCTCTGTGGTTCCGGGCACACACCGCTATTTCTGTGCGCTCCGCCCACCTGCCTTCCTCCGCGCCAGCGCATAGCTGCCAACTGATTATATCCTGCTAGGTTTTTGGCTTTGAATTGTCCTTTGTTTTACGAAATAACGTTCTGAGGAGTTGGCAGGTTTCTTTCTAATGTCCTCACTTGGCAAAATTAAAAATCTATATCTATATCTATATCTATATCTATATCTATATCTATATCTATATCTATATCTAT